>NW_027207336.1:0-605000 GCF_963455315.2 Globicephala melas
TGTGTATGTGCAGGTACAAGCTGCAGTTCGAGTCACAGTGATGGGTGTCTCTGTGTGGTGTTATAGGCTGTGTATTGAATCACAGCGAGCCGTATTAGTGTGTGTATGTGTATTTGTGTATGCGTGTGTGTGTGTGATGGTACAGGCTGAACATTGAGTCACTGAGGTGTGCATGTGTGTATGTGGTGCTACAGACTGTTCGTTAGGTCAAACTGAGCCATATCTGTGTGTAGGTGTGTGTGTGTACAGTTATTTGCTGTGCACTGAGTCACAGTGAACCATGTGTGTGTGGGGAGCTGGTATAGTCAGAGCACTGAGTCACAGTTGAATGTGTGGGAGTTGTTTGTGTATGTGTGTATTTGCTGGTGTAGACTGTGCATTGAGTCACAGTGAGTAGTGCGGTGTGTGTGTGCTGTGATGGTGTGGACTGTGGTTTTATCCACTTTGACCTGAACGGCTGTGTGTGTTTGTGTGTTTGTGTGTGTGTGTGTGTGCTGGCACTAGATGACAATTGAGACAGAGTGGGCTGTGTGTCTGTGTGTGAGCTGGTATAGACTCTGTATTGAGTCACTGTGAGCTGTGTGTGTATGTGTGCGCTCATATAGGCTGTGCATTGAGTCACAGTGAGGTGTTTGTGTGTGTGTGTGCTGGTACAGGAAGCGTTTTCAGTCACAGTCTCGTGTGTGTGTGTGTGCATGTGAGTTTGTGTGCTGGTATGGGCTTTATTGTGCTGGTATGGGCTTTATTGACTCATGGGTGTGTGTGTGAGTGTGTGGTGATACAGACTGCATTGAGTCACAGTGCGCTGTGTGTGTGTGTGCTGGTATAGGCGATTTATTGAGTACCAGTGAGCCATGTGTGAGTGCGTGTTGGTGTGTGTGTGTGTGTACTGGTATAGGCTGTGCATTGAGTCACAGTGAGGCCTGCATCTGTGCATGTCTGTGTTTGTGTGTGTGTGTTTGCTGGTATAGGCTGAGCTTTGAATCACTCTGAGGTGTGTGTGCATGTGCTGGTAAAATTGTGCCTTGATTCACTGTGCCATGTGAGTGTGTGTGCACGCTGGTATAGGTTGTGCATTGAGTCAGAGTGGGAGGTGTGTGTGTCTGTGTGTTCTGGTATAGGCTGACAATTGAGGCACACTGAGATCTGTGTGCACATGTGTGTATATGTGTGCTGGTACAGCCTGCTCATTGAGTCATATTGAGTTTTGTGTGTGTGTGTGTGCAGGTAGAGGCAGCACATTGAGTCACAGTGAGGTGTATGTGTGTGATGTTATATGCTATGCACTGATTCATAGGGAGGTTTGTGTCTGTGTGTGTGCACTTTCTGGTATAGGATTTGCATTGAATCACACTGAGCTGTGTTTTTGAGTGTCAGTATATGTGCGTGTGTGGAGGTATGGGCTGTGGATTGACTCACAGTTTGCCGTATGTGCTTCTCTGTGTGTGTATGTCTGCTAGCATATCCTGTGCACTGAGTCACAGGGAGCCTTGTGTGTGTGTGTGTGTGTGTGTCCTGGTATAGAGTGTGCATTGATTCACAGTCAGCCATGTGTGTGTGTGTGTGAGTGCACTGGTATAGGATGTGCAGTGAGTCAGAGTGATGTGTGTGTGTGTCTGCGTGTTCTGATATAGGCTGACCATTGTGTAACATTGAGGGTGTGTGTGTGTGTGTGCTGGTATAGGCTGCATATTTTGTCACAGTGAAGTGTGTGTGTGTGTATGTGTAGGTACAGGCTGTGCATTGAGTCACAGTGTGGGGTGTGTGTGTGATGTTATATTCTGTGCACTAGGACACAGTGAGTCGTGTGTGTGTGCTGGTATAATCTGAACATTGAGTCACAGTGTGGTGTGGTGTGTGTGCCTTTGCTGGTATGGACTGTGCATAGAATCCCAGCCCTGTGTTAGTGTTTGTGTATTTGGTGCTGTAGAGTCTGCATGAGTCACAGTAAGATGTGTGTGTGTACTGCTATAGGCTGTACACTGAGCCATATTAAGGTGTGTTTCTGTGTGTGTGTGTGCGGGTATAGGCTATGCATTGACTCACATTGAGCCATGTGTTTGTATGTGCTACTATACACTGTTCATTGAGTCTCAGTGAGCCATTGTTGTGTGTGTCTGTTTACTTGTATGGGCTTGGCATTGAGTCTCAGACAGGTGTTTGTGTGTGCCTGTGTGTCTGTGTGGTGGTATAAACTGCATTGAGTCACACGGCGGTGTGTGTGAGAGTGTGAGTGTGTGCAGGTACAGGCTGGTATTGAACCACAGTGAAGCGTGTGTGTGCGTGTGTGTTTGTGTGTGCTGGAATAGGCAGAGCATTGAGTCTCAGGTGTGTGTATGTGTGTGTGTATGCTGGTATGGTCTCTGCATTGATTCACTAAGGTGTGTTGTGTGTGTATGTACATGGAGCTGAAGACTGTACACTGATTCACACTGAGCTGTGTGTGTATGTGTGTGTGTGTGTGATGGTATGGGTTTGGCATTGAGTCACTGAGGTGTGTGTTTGTGTGTGTATACCTGGAACTACAGACTGTGCACTGATTCACAATGAGCCATGTGTGACTGTGTGTATGTGATAGTATAGGGTGTGCATAGAGTCACAAAGAGCCGTGCATATGTGTCTTTGCATGGGTGTTGTGGTATAGGGTCTTCATTGTGTCACAGTGACTGTGCGTGTGTGTGTGTGTGTGTGTTTGTGATGGTATAGTACATGCATTGAATCAGAGAGAGCCATGCATGTGTCTCTGTGTGTGTGTGCTGGCATAGGCATTACATTGAGTCACAGTGAGCCATGTGTTTGTATGTTGGTGTAGACTCTGCATTGAGTCACAGTAAGCCTTGTGTGTGTGCCAGTACAGGTTGTGCATTGAGTCAGTGAGTCATATGTGTGTGTGTGTTTGTGTGTGTGTGTGCTTGTTTAGACAGTGCATTGAGTCCAATGAGCAGTGTATGTTTGTGTGTGTGTGTGTGCTGTTAGGTAATGTGCATTGAGTCACAGTAGCTCTGTGTGTGTTTTTGAATACCTCTGGCCTGGCATAGGCTGAGAATTGAGTCACAGTGTGGTGTGTGTGTGAGTGTTCATGTGTGTGCAAGTATAGGCTGGACATTGAAGCACAGTGAGCTGTGTGTGTTTGTGTGTGTGCTGATATAGGCTGCACATTCAGTTACAGTGAGCTGTGTGTGTATGTGAGTGTGCTTGTAGAAGCTGCACACTGGTTAATAGTGAGGTGTGTATGAATGTGTGTGTGCTGTTACATACTGGGCATTCAGTCACAGTTTGCTGTGTGTGTGTGTGCATGCATGTGTGCTTTTATAGGCTGTGCCTTGATTCACATTGAACTGTGAGTGTGGGTGTGTGGATGTCTGCTGGTATACATTTTGCATTGTTTCACAATGAGCTGTGTGTGTGTGTGTGTGTGTGTTCTGGTATGAGATGTACATTGAGATACAGTGAGCCGTGCATGTGTGTGGCTGTGTGTGTGTGTGTGTGCTGCGAGAGGCTGGGCATTGTGTAACACTGAGCTATGTGTTTCTCTGTGTCACTCTATAGACTGTGCATTGAGTCTGTGTGTGTGCATGCATGTGTGCTGGTATAGGCTATGCATTGATTCACATTGAGTTAGTGTGTGGTTGTGCATGTTGTGTGGTTATATGTTTTGCATTGATTCACTGTGAGCTGTGTGTGTGTGAGTGTGCATGTGTGTGAACATATAGGCTGGACATTGAGTCACAGTGAGGTGTGTGTGTGAGTTTGTGTTTATGTGCAGTGGTAAAAGCCACGCAATGAGAACCAGTGATGTTTGTGTCTGATAGTGTGTGTCTTTTCAGGTTTATGCTGGGCATTGAGTCACAGTGAGCCGTGTGTGTGTGTGCATGTGTGTGTTTGTGTGCTGGTATAGGCTGTGCATTGAGTCACAGTGAGGTGTGTGTGTCTGTTCAGGTGTACACTGGGCATTGAGTCTCAGCTTTGTATGTCTGTGTGTGTGTGCTGAGATAGGCTGTGCATTGAGTCACAGTGACATGTGTGTCAGTGTCTGTGTGAGTGTGTATTCAGACACAGTGAGGTTTGAGTGTGAGTGTGTGTGTGCTGTTAGAGACTGTGGATTGAGTATCAGTGAGCCATGTTTGTTTTTGTGTGTGTGCATGCATGTGTTCTGTTATAAGCTGTGCACTGAGTCACATTGCCGTATTTTTGTGTGTGTGTGTATGCCTGTTGATATAGGCTATGCATTGAGTCACAGTGCTCCGTTAGTGTCTGTGAGGGTTTGTTGGTATAAGCTGTGCACAGGGTCCCAGTGAGCCATCTGTGTGTGTCTGTGCAAATATGGACAGTGCATTGAGTCACAGTGAGTCATGTGTGTCTCTGGGTGTGTGTGTGTCCACATGTGCTGTGTTCGGTTGCATGTTTTGTCACAGTAAGCCATGTGTGATTATGTGCTGGTATAGACTGTGAACTGAGTCACGGCCATGTGTGTGTGTGTGTGTGTGTGTGTATGCATGCAGACATAGGCTATGCATTGACTCATAGTGAGCTGTTTATGTGTTTGTGATGGTATAGGCTGTCAATTGATTCACAGTGAGCTGTTTGTGTGTGCATGTGCTGATATAGTTTGAGCATTGAGTCACAGTTTGGCTGTGAGTTTGTTTTGCCAGTACAAGATGTACACCGAGTTACAGTGAGCCGTAGGTGTCTGTGGCTTTGTGTGTATGTGTGTGCCTATATAGGTGGTGCAGTAAGTCACAGTGAGCTGTGAGTGTGGGTGTGATGCTAGTATAGACTGTGAACTGAGTCACAGAGAACCATGTGTGTGTGTGTGTGTGTGTGTGTGTTGTTTGCTTCAAGTTAATGTGCATTGAGTCACAGTGAGCTCTGTGTTTGTTTGTGAATACCTCTGGGCTGGTATAGGCTGAGCATTGAGTCACAGTGAGGTGTGTGTGTAAGTGTACGTGTGTGTGCAAGTATAGGCTGGGCATTGAATCACAGTGAGCTGTGTGTTTTCGTGTGTGTGCTGGTATAGGCTGCGCATTCAGTCACAGTGAGCCATGTGTATGTGTGAGTGCTCTTGTAGAGGCTGCACATTGAATCACAGTGAGGTGTGTGTGTGATTGTGTGTGTGTGTGCTGTTCCATTCTGTGCATTCTGTCACAGTTAGCCGTGTGTGTGTGCGCATTTGTGTGTGATTTTATAAGCTGTGCATTGATTCACATTGAACTGTGTGTGTGGGTGTGTGCTGGTGTATGCTTTGCATTTTTCACAGTCATCTGGGGGTATGTGTGTCTGTGTGTTGTGCTACAGGCTGAGCATTGTGTCACAGTGAAGTGTGTTTGTGGGAGTGTGCATGTGTCTGCATCTAAAGGCTGGCTATTAGTCACAGTGTGCCTTGTGTGTTTGTGTATGTTTCTGTACTGGTATAGGCTGTGCATTCATTCACAGTGAGGTGTGTTTGTGTGTCTGTCCTGGCGTAGGCTGGTTATTGGGTGACAGTGAGCCATGTGTGTGTGTGTGCTTGTAAAATCTGTGAACTGAGTCATGGCCATGTTTGTGTGTGTGAATGCTGGTATAGTTTATGCATTGACACATAGTGATACACGTGTGTGTTTCGTGATGGTATAAGCCATGCACTGAGTGTGAGTGAGCTGTTTTCATGTGTGCATGCTGGTATATTCTGAACTTTGAGTCACAGTGTGGTATGTGGCCGTGTATGTGTGTGTGTGTTCCGGTATAAGATGTACATTGAGATACAGTGAGCCGTGCATATGTGTGGCTGTGTGTGTGGGTGTGTGTGTGTGCTGCTAGAGGCTGCGCATTGTGTAACACGGAGCCATGGGTGTGTTGTGTGTTGGTGGGCTTTCATTGATTCAATGGGTGTGTGTGTCTGTGTTTGTTGTGCTAAAGACTGCATTGAGTCACAGTGAGTCGTGTGTGTGTGTGCTGGTATAGACGATTGATTGAGTCACGGTCAGCCATGTGTGTGTGCATGTTGGTATGTGTGTGTGTTCTTCTATAGGTTGTGCATTGAGTCACAGCGAACCCTGTATCTGTGCAGGTGTGTATGTGTGGTGCTGGTATAGGCTGTGCATTGAGTGACACTGAGGTGTGAGTGTATGCTTGTGTGTTTTGGTATACATTGTACATTGAGTCACAGTGCTGTGTGTTTGTGTGCACGCTGGTATAGTCTGTGCATTGAGTCACAGTGATGTGTGTGTGTCTGCGTGTTCTGGTATAGGCTGACCATTGTGTCACATTGAGGTGTGTGTGTGTGCTGGCATAGGCTGCACTTTTTGTCACAGTGAGGTGTGTGTGTGTGTATGTGTAGGTACAGGCTGTGCATTGAGTCACAGTGTGGGGTGTGTGTGTGATGTTATATGCTGTGCACTAGGACACAGTGAGCCATGTGTGTGTGCTGGTATAATCTGACCATTGAGTCACAGTGTGGTGTGGTGTGTGTGCCTTTGCTGGTATGGATTGTGCATTGAATCCCAGCCCTGTGTTAATGTTTGTGTATTTGGTGCTGTAGAGTCTGCATGAGTCACAGTAAGGTGTGTGTGTGTGCTGCTATAGGCTGAGAATTGAGTAACACCTAGGTGAGTGTATGTGTATGTGTATGCTGATAAGGGATTTGCATTGAACCAGTGAGCGGTGTGTGTGTGTGTGTGTACTGCTATAGGCTGTGCACTGAGCCACATTAAGGTGTGTTTCTGTGTATGTGTGTGTGGGTATAGGCTATGCATTGACTCACATTGAGCCATGTGTTTGTATGTGCTAGTATACACTGTTCATTGAGTCTCAGTGAACCATGGTTGTGTGTGTCTGTTTACTTGTATGGGCTTGGCATTGAGTCACAGTGAGGTGTGTGTGTGTGTCTGTGTGTCTGTGTGGTGGTATAAGCTGCATTGAGTCACACGGCGTGGTGTGTGAGAGTGTGTGTGTGTGCAGGTACAGGCTGGTATTGAATCACAGTGAGCTGTGTGTGTGTGTGTGTGTGTGTGTGCTGCAATAGGCAGAGCATTGAGTCTCAGGTGTGTGTATGTGTGTGTGTATGTTGGTATGGTCTCTGCATTAATTCACTAAGGTGTGTTGTGTGTGTATGTACATGGAGCTGAAGACCGTATACTGATTCACAGTGAGCTGTGTGTGTATGTGTGTGTGTGTGTGATGGTATGGGCTTTTCATTGAATCACTGAGGTGTGTGTCTGTGTTTGTATACCTGGAACTACAGACTGTGCACTGATTCACAACGAGCCATGTGTGAATGTGTGTAGGTGATAGTATAGGGTGTGCATAGAGTCACAAAGAGCCGTGCATATGTGTCTTTGCATGGGTGTTGTGGTATAGGCTGTGTACTGTGACACAGTGACTGTGCATGTGTGTGTGTTTGTGTTTGTGATGGTATAGTGCGTGCATTGAATAAGAGAGAGCCATGCATGTGTCTCTCTGTGTGTGTGCTGGCATAGGCATTACATTGCGTCACAGTGAGCCATGTGTTTGTATGTTGGTCTAGACTCTGCCTTGAGTCACAGTAAGCCTTGTGTGTGTGCCAGTACAGGCTATGCATTGAGTCAGTGAGTCATATATGTGTGTGTGTGTGTGTGTGTGCTGGTATGTGCAGTGCATTGAGTTCAAGAGAGCCGTGTATGTTTGTGTGTGTGTGTGTGTGCTGCTATAGGTGGTTCCCTGAGTCACAGTCAGTTATGTGTGAGTGTGTGTTTGTGTGTTCTTGTATAGGCTGTGCATTGATCCACAGTGAGCCATGTGTGTATGCTGGTATAGGAGGTGCATTGAGTCACAGTGATGGTTGTGTTTGTGTGTGTGTGTGCTGCAGTAGGCTGTGAATTGAGTCACAGAAGGTGGGTCTTTGTGTGTGTATGTGCAAGTACAGGCTGCGGTTTGAGTCAGAGAGATGGGTGTCTCTGTGTGGTGTAATAGGCTGTGCATTGAATCACAGCAAGCCGTATTTTTGTGTGTATGTGTATTTTTGTATGTGTGTGTGTGTGATGGTACAGGCTGAACACTGAGTCACTGAGGTGTTCATGTGTGTATGTGGTGCTACAGACTCTTCGTTAGGTCAAACTGAGCCATATGTGTGTGTATGTTTTTGTGTGTGTACAGTTATTGGCTCTGCATTGAGTCATGGTGAACCATGTGTGTGTGGGGAGCTGGTATAGTCACAGCACTGAGTCACAGTTAAATGTGTAGGAGATGTGTGTGTATGTGTGTGTGTGTATTTGCTGGTGTATACTGTGCATTGAGTCACAGTTAGTAGTGCAGTGTGTGTGTGTCTGTGATGGTGTGGACTGTGTTTTTATCCACTTTGACATGAACGAGTGTGTGTGTGTGTATCTGTGTGTGTGTGTGTGTGTGTGTGCTAGCACTGAATGACCATTGAGACAGAGTGGGCTCTGTGTGTGTCTGTGTGTGTGCTGGTATAGACTCTGTATTAATTCACTGTGAGCTGTGTGTTTAAGTGTTTGCTCGTATAGGCAGTGCATTGAGTCTCACTGAGGTGTTTCTGTGTGTGTGTGCTGGTACAGAAAGCTTTTCCAGTCACAGACAGGTGTGTGTGTGTGCTGCAGTAGACTGTGAATTGAGTAGCAGAAGGTGGGTCTTTGTGTGTGTATGTGCAGGTACAGGCTGCGGTTTGAGTTAGAGTGATGGGTGTCTCTGTGTGGTGTTATAGGCTGTGCATTGAATCACAGTGAGCCGTGTGTGTGTGTGCGTGTGTGCTGGAATAGGCAGAGCATTGAGTCTCAGGTGTGTGTATGTGTGTGTGTATGCTGGTATGGTCTCTGCATTGATTCACTAAGGTGTGTTGTGTGTGTATGTACATGAAGCTGAACACTGTACACTGATTCACAGTGAGCTGTGTGTGTATGTGTGTGTGTGTGTGATGGTATGGGCTTTGCATTGAGTCACTGAGGGGTGTGTCTGTGTGTGTACACCTGGAACTACAGACTGTGCACTGATTCACAATGAGCCATGTGTGAATGTGTGTATGTGATAGTATAGGGTGTGCATAGACTCACAAAGAGCCGTGCATATGTGTCTTTGCATAGGTGTTGTGGTATAGGCTGTGCATTGTGTCACAGTGACTGTCCGTGTGTGTGTGTGTGTGTGTGTGTGTTTGTGATGGTATAGTACGTGCGTTGAATCAGAGAGAGCCATGCATGTGTCTCTGTGTGTGTGTGTTGGCATAGGCATTACATTGAGTCACAGAGAGCCATGTGTTTGTATGCTGGTGTAGACTCTGCATTGAGTCACAGTAAGCCTTGTGTGTGTGCCAGTACAGGCTGTGCATTGAGTTAGTGAGTCATATGTGTGTGTGTGTGTGTGTGTGTGTGCTGGTATAGACAGTGCATTGAGTCCAATGAGCCGTGTATGTTTGTGTGTGAGTGTGCGTGCTGCTATAGGTGGTTCACTGAGTCACAGTCTGGTATGTGTGAGTGAGTGTTTGTGTGTTCTTGTATAGGTTGTGTATTGAATCACAGTGAGCCCTGTGTGTATGGTGGTATAGGCGGTGCATTGAATCACAGTGATGGTTGTTTTTCTGTGTGTATGCTGCAGTAGGCTGTGAATTGAGTCACAGAAGGTGGGACTTTGTGTGTGTATGTGCAGGTACAAGCTGCAGTTCGAGTCACAGTGATGGGTGTCTCTGTGTGGTGTTATAGGCTGTGTATTGAATCACAGCGAGCCGTATTAGTGTGTGTATGTGTATTTGTGTATGCGTGTGTGTGTGTGATGGTACAGGCTGAACATTGAGTCACTGAGGTGTGCATGTGTGTATGTGGTGCTACAGACTGTTCGTTAGGTCAAACTGAGCCATATCTGTGTGTAGGTGTGTGTGTGTACAGTTATTTGCTGTGCACTGAGTCACAGCGAACCATGTGTGTGTGGGGAGCTGGTATAGTCAGAGCACTGAGTCACAGTTGAATGTGTGGGAGTTGTTTGTGTATGTGTGTATTTGCTGGTGTAGACTGTGCATTGAGTCACAGTGAGTAGTGCGGTGTGTGTGTGCTGTGATGGTGTGGACTGTGGTTTTATCCACTTTGACCTGAACGGCTGTGTGTGTTTGTGTGTTTGTGTGTGTGTGTGTGTGCTGGCACTAGATGACAATTGAGACAGAGTGGGCTGTGTGTCTGTGTGTGAGCTGGTATAGACTCTGTATTGAGTCACTGTGAGCTGTGTGTGTATGTGTGCGCTCATATAGGCTGTGCATTGAGTCACAGTGAGGTGTTTGTGTGTGTGTGTGCTGGTACAGGAAGCGTTTTCAGTCACAGTCTCGTGTGTGTGTGTGTGCATGTGAGTTTGTGTGCTGGTATGGGCTTTATTGTGCTGGTATGGGCTTTATTGACTCATGGGTGTGTGTGTGAGTGTGTGGTGATACAGACTGCATTGAGTCACAGTGCGCTGTGTGTGTGTGTGCTGGTATAGGCGATTTATTGAGTACCAGTGAGCCATGTGTGAGTGCGTGTTGGTGTGTGTGTGTGTGTACTGGTATAGGCTGTGCATTGAGTCACAGTGAGGCCTGCATCTGTGCATGTCTGTGTTTGTGTGTGTGTGTTTGCTGGTATAGGCTGAGCTTTGAATCACTCTGAGGTGTGTGTGCATGTGCTGGTAAAATTGTGCCTTGATTCACTGTGCCATGTGAGTGTGTGTGCACGCTGGTATAGGTTGTGCATTGAGTCAGAGTGGGAGGTGTGTGTGTCTGTGTGTTCTGGTATAGGCTGACAATTGAGGCACACTGAGATCTGTGTGCACATGTGTGTATATGTGTGCTGGTACAGCCTGCTCATTGAGTCATATTGAGTTTTGTGTGTGTGTGTGTGCAGGTAGAGGCAGCACATTGAGTCACAGTGAGGTGTATGTGTGTGATGTTATATGCTATGCACTGATTCATAGGGAGGTTTGTGTCTGTGTGTGTGCACTTTCTGGTATAGGATTTGCATTGAATCACACTGAGCTGTGTTTTTGAGTGTCAGTATATGTGCGTGTGTGGAGGTATGGGCTGTGGATTGACTCACAGTTTGCCGTATGTGCTTCTCTGTGTGTGTATGTCTGCTAGCATATCCTGTGCACTGAGTCACAGGGAGCCTTGTGTGTGTGTGTGTGTGTGTGTCCTGGTATAGAGTGTGCATTGATTCACAGTCAGCCATGTGTGTGTGTGTGTGAGTGCACTGGTATAGGATGTGCAGTGAGTCAGAGTGATGTGTGTGTGTGTCTGCGTGTTCTGATATAGGCTGACCATTGTGTAACATTGAGGGTGTGTGTGTGTGTGTGCTGGTATAGGCTGCATATTTTGTCACAGTGAAGTGTGTGTGTGTGTATGTGTAGGTACAGGCTGTGCATTGAGTCACAGTGTGGGGTGTGTGTGTGATGTTATATTCTGTGCACTAGGACACAGTGAGTCGTGTGTGTGTGCTGGTATAATCTGAACATTGAGTCACAGTGTGGTGTGGTGTGTGTGCCTTTGCTGGTATGGACTGTGCATAGAATCCCAGCCCTGTGTTAGTGTTTGTGTATTTGGTGCTGTAGAGTCTGCATGAGTCACAGTAAGATGTGTGTGTGTACTGCTATAGGCTGTACACTGAGCCATATTAAGGTGTGTTTCTGTGTGTGTGTGTGCGGGTATAGGCTATGCATTGACTCACATTGAGCCATGTGTTTGTATGTGCTACTATACACTGTTCATTGAGTCTCAGTGAGCCATTGTTGTGTGTGTCTGTTTACTTGTATGGACTTGGCATTGAGTCTCAGACAGGTGTTTGTGTGTGCCTGTGTGTCTGTGTGGTGGTATAAACTGCATTGAGTCACACGGCGGTGTGTGTGAGAGTGTGAGTGTGTGCAGGTACAGGCTGGTATTGAACCACAGTGAAGCGTGTGTGTGCGTGTGTGTTTGTGTGTGCTGGAATAGGCAGAGCATTGAGTCTCAGGTGTGTGTATGTGTGTGTGTATGCTGGTATGGTCTCTGCATTGATTCACTAAGGTGTGTTGTGTGTGTATGTACATGGAGCTGAAGACTGTACACTGATTCACACTGAGCTGTGTGTGTATGTGTGTGTGTGTGTGATGGTATGGGTTTGGCATTGAGTCACTGAGGTGTGTGTTTGTGTGTGTATACCTGGAACTACAGACTGTGCACTGATTCACAATGAGCCATGTGTGACTGTGTGTATGTGATAGTATAGGGTGTGCATAGAGTCACAAAGAGCCGTGCATATGTGTCTTTGCATGGGTGTTGTGGTATAGGGTCTTCATTGTGTCACAGTGACTGTGCGTGTGTGTGTGTGTGTGTGTGTTTGTGATGGTATAGTACATGCATTGAATCAGAGAGAGCCATGCATGTGTCTCTGTGTGTGTGTGCTGGCATAGGCATTACATTGAGTCACAGTGAGCCATGTGTTTGTATGTTGGTGTAGACTCTGCATTGAGTCACAGTAAGCCTTGTGTGTGTGCCAGTACAGGTTGTGCATTGAGTCAGTGAGTCATATGTGTGTGTGTGTTTGTGTGTGTGTGTGCTTGTTTAGACAGTGCATTGAGTCCAATGAGCAGTGTATGTTTGTGTGTGTGTGTGTGCTGTTAGGTAATGTGCATTGAGTCACAGTAGCTCTGTGTGTGTTTTTGAATACCTCTGGCCTGGCATAGGCTGAGAATTGAGTCACAGTGTGGTGTGTGTGTGAGTGTTCATGTGTGTGCAAGTATAGGCTGGACATTGAAGCACAGTGAGCTGTGTGTGTTTGTGTGTGTGCTGATATAGGCTGCACATTCAGTTACAGTGAGCTGTGTGTGTATGTGAGTGTGCTTGTAGAAGCTGCACACTGGTTAATAGTGAGGTGTGTATGAATGTGTGTGTGCTGTTACATACTGGGCATTCAGTCACAGTTTGCTGTGTGTGTGTGTGCATGCATGTGTGCTTTTATAGGCTGTGCCTTGATTCACATTGAACTGTGAGTGTGGGTGTGTGGATGTCTGCTGGTATACATTTTGCATTGTTTCACAATGAGCTGTGTGTGTGTGTGTGTGTGTGTTCTGGTATGAGATGTACATTGAGATACAGTGAGCCGTGCATGTGTGTGGCTGTGTGTGTGTGTGTGTGCTGCGAGAGGCTGGGCATTGTGTAACACTGAGCTATGTGTTTCTCTGTGTCACTCTATAGACTGTGCATTGAGTCTGTGTGTGTGCATGCATGTGTGCTGGTATAGGCTATGCATTGATTCACATTGAGTTAGTGTGTGGTTGTGCATGTTGTGTGGTTATATGTTTTGCATTGATTCACTGTGAGCTGTGTGTGTGTGAGTGTGCATGTGTGTGAACATATAGGCTGGACATTGAGTCACAGTGAGGTGTGTGTGTGAGTTTGTGTTTATGTGCAGTGGTAAAAGCCACGCAATGAGAACCAGTGATGTTTGTGTCTGATAGTGTGTGTCTTTTCAGGTTTATGCTGGGCATTGAGTCACAGTGAGCCGTGTGTGTGTGTGCATGTGTGTGTTTGTGTGCTGGTATAGGCTGTGCATTGAGTCACAGTGAGGTGTGTGTGTCTGTTCAGGTGTACACTGGGCATTGAGTCTCAGCTTTGTATGTCTGTGTGTGTGTGCTGAGATAGGCTGTGCATTGAGTCACAGTGACATGTGTGTCAGTGTCTGTGTGAGTGTGTATTCAGACACAGTGAGGTTTGAGTGTGAGTGTGTGTGTGCTGTTAGAGACTGTGGATTGAGTATCAGTGAGCCATGTTTGTTTTTGTGTGTGTGCATGCATGTGTTCTGTTATAAGCTGTGCACTGAGTCACATTGCCGTATTTTTGTGTGTGTGTGTATGCCTGTTGATATAGGCTATGCATTGAGTCACAGTGCTCCGTTAGTGTCTGTGAGGGTTTGTTGGTATAAGCTGTGCACAGGGTCCCAGTGAGCCATCTGTGTGTGTCTGTGCAAATATGGACAGTGCATTGAGTCACAGTGAGTCATGTGTGTCTCTGGGTGTGTGTGTGTCCACATGTGCTGTGTTCGGTTGCATGTTTTGTCACAGTAAGCCATGTGTGATTATGTGCTGGTATAGACTGTGAACTGAGTCACGGCCATGTGTGTGTGTGTGTGTGTGTGTATGCATGCAGACATAGGCTATGCATTGACTCATAGTGAGCTGTTTATGTGTTTGTGATGGTATAGGCTGTCAATTGATTCACAGTGAGCTGTTTGTGTGTGCATGTGCTGATATAGTTTGAGCATTGAGTCACAGTTTGGCTGTGAGTTTGTTTTGCCAGTACAAGATGTACACCGAGTTACAGTGAGCCGTAGGTGTCTGTGGCTTTGTGTGTATGTGTGTGCCTATATAGGTGGTGCAGTAAGTCACAGTGAGCTGTGAGTGTGGGTGTGATGCTAGTATAGACTGTGAACTGAGTCACAGAGAACCATGTGTGTGTGTGTGTGTGTGTGTGTGTTGTTTGCTTCAAGTTAATGTGCATTGAGTCACAGTGAGCTCTGTGTTTGTTTGTGAATACCTCTGGGCTGGTATAGGCTGAGCATTGAGTCACAGTGAGGTGTGTGTGTAAGTGTACGTGTGTGTGCAAGTATAGGCTGGGCATTGAATCACAGTGAGCTGTGTGTTTTCGTGTGTGTGCTGGTATAGGCTGCGCATTCAGTCACAGTGAGCCATGTGTATGTGTGAGTGCTCTTGTAGAGGCTGCACATTGAATCACAGTGAGGTGTGTGTGTGATTGTGTGTGTGTGTGCTGTTCCATTCTGTGCATTCTGTCACAGTTAGCCGTGTGTGTGTGCGCATTTGTGTGTGATTTTATAAGCTGTGCATTGATTCACATTGAACTGTGTGTGTGGGTGTGTGCTGGTGTATGCTTTGCATTTTTCACAGTCATCTGGGGGTATGTGTGTCTGTGTGTTGTGCTACAGGCTGAGCATTGTGTCACAGTGAAGTGTGTTTGTGGGAGTGTGCATGTGTCTGCATCTAAAGGCTGGCTATTAGTCACAGTGTGCCTTGTGTGTTTGTGTATGTTTCTGTACTGGTATAGGCTGTGCATTCATTCACAGTGAGGTGTGTTTGTGTGTCTGTCCTGGCGTAGGCTGGTTATTGGGTGACAGTGAGCCATGTGTGTGTGTGTGCTTGTAAAATCTGTGAACTGAGTCATGGCCATGTTTGTGTGTGTGAATGCTGGTATAGTTTATGCATTGACACATAGTGATACACGTGTGTGTTTCGTGATGTTATAAGCCATGCACTGAGTGTGAGTGAGCTGTTTTCATGTGTGCATGCTGGTATATTCTGAACTTTGAGTCACAGTGTGGTATGTGGCCGTGTATGTGTGTGTGTGTGTGTGTGTGTGTGTTCCGGTATAAGATGTACATTGAGATACAGTGAGCCGTGCATATGTGTGGCTGTGTGTGTGGGTGTGTGTGTGTGCTGCTAGAGGCTGCGCATTGTGTAACACGGAGCCATGGGTGTGTTGTGTGTTGGTGGGCTTTCATTGATTCAATGGGTGTGTGTGTCTGTGTTTGTTGTGCTAAAGACTGCATTGAGTCACAGTGAGTCGTGTGTGTGTGTGCTGGTATAGACGATTGATTGAGTCACGGTCAGCCATGTGTGTGTGCATGTTGGTATGTGTGTGTGTTCTTCTATAGGTTGTGCATTGAGTCACAGCGAACCCTGTATCTGTGCAGGTGTGTATGTGTGGTGCTGGTATAGGCTGTGCATTGAGTGACACTGAGGTGTGAGTGTATGCTTGTGTGTTTTGGTATACATTGTACATTGAGTCACAGTGCTGTGTGTTTGTGTGCACGCTGGTATAGTCTGTGCATTGAGTCACAGTGATGTGTGTGTGTCTGCGTGTTCTGGTATAGGCTGACCATTGTGTCACATTGAGGTGTGTGTGTGTGCTGGCATAGGCTGCACTTTTTGTCACAGTGAGGTGTGTGTGTGTGTATGTGTAGGTACAGGCTGTGCATTGAGTCACAGTGTGGGGTGTGTGTGTGATGTTATATGCTGTGCACTAGGACACAGTGAGCCATGTGTGTGTGCTGGTATAATCTGACCATTGAGTCACAGTGTGGTGTGGTGTGTGTGCCTTTGCTGGTATGGATTGTGCATTGAATCCCAGCCCTGTGTTAATGTTTGTGTATTTGGTGCTGTAGAGTCTGCATGAGTCACAGTAAGGTGTGTGTGTGTGCTGCTATAGGCTGAGAATTGAGTAACACCTAGGTGAGTGTATGTGTATGTGTATGCTGATAAGGGATTTGCATTGAATCAGTGAGCGGTGTGTGTGTGTGTGTGTACTGCTATAGGCTGTGCACTGAGCCACATTAAGGTGTGTTTCTGTGTATGTGTGTGTGGGTATAGGCTATGCATTGACTCACATTGAGCCATGTGTTTGTATGTGCTAGTATACACTGTTCATTGAGTCTCAGTGAACCATGGTTGTGTGTGTCTGTTTACTTGTATGGGCTTGGCATTGAGTCACAGTGAGGTGTGTGTGTGTGTCTGTGTGTCTGTGTGGTGGTATAAGCTGCATTGAGTCACACGGCGTGGTGTGTGAGAGTGTGTGTGTGTGCAGGTACAGGCTGGTATTGAATCACAGTGAGCTGTGTGTGTGTGTGTGTGTGTGTGTGCTGCAATAGGCAGAGCATTGAGTCTCAGGTGTGTGTATGTGTGTGTGTATGTTGGTATGGTCTCTGCATTAATTCACTAAGGTGTGTTGTGTGTGTATGTACATGGAGCTGAAGACCGTATACTGATTCACAGTGAGCTGTGTGTGTATGTGTGTGTGTGTGTGATGGTATGGGCTTTTCATTGAATCACTGAGGTGTGTGTCTGTGTTTGTATACCTGGAACTACAGACTGTGCACTGATTCACAACGAGCCATGTGTGAATGTGTGTAGGTGATAGTATAGGGTGTGCATAGAGTCACAAAGAGCCGTGCATATGTGTCTTTGCATGGGTGTTGTGGTATAGGCTGTGTACTGTGACACAGTGACTGTGCATGTGTGTGTGTTTGTGTTTGTGATGGTATAGTGCGTGCATTGAATAAGAGAGAGCCATGCATGTGTCTCTCTGTGTGTGTGCTGGCATAGGCATTACATTGCGTCACAGTGAGCCATGTGTTTGTATGTTGGTCTAGACTCTGCCTTGAGTCACAGTAAGCCTTGTGTGTGTGCCAGTACAGGCTATGCATTGAGTCAGTGAGTCATATATGTGTGTGTGTGTGTGTGTGTGCTGGTATGTGCAGTGCATTGAGTTCAAGAGAGCCGTGTATGTTTGTGTGTGTGTGTGTGTGCTGCTATAGGTGGTTCCCTGAGTCACAGTCAGTTATGTGTGAGTGTGTGTTTGTGTGTTCTTGTATAGGCTGTGCATTGATCCACAGTGAGCCATGTGTGTATGCTGGTATAGGAGGTGCATTGAGTCACAGTGATGGTTGTGTTTGTGTGTGTGTGTGCTGCAGTAGGCTGTGAATTGAGTCACAGAAGGTGGGTCTTTGTGTGTGTATGTGCAAGTACAGGCTGCGGTTTGAGTCAGAGAGATGGGTGTCTCTGTGTGGTGTAATAGGCTGTGCATTGAATCACAGCAAGCCGTATTTTTGTGTGTATGTGTATTTTTGTATGTGTGTGTGTGTGATGGTACAGGCTGAACACTGAGTCACTGAGGTGTTCATGTGTGTATGTGGTGCTACAGACTCTTCGTTAGGTCAAACTGAGCCATATGTGTGTGTATGTTTTTGTGTGTGTACAGTTATTGGCTCTGCATTGAGTCATGGTGAACCATGTGTGTGTGGGGAGCTGGTATAGTCACAGCACTGAGTCACAGTTAAATGTGTAGGAGATGTGTGTGTATGTGTGTGTGTGTATTTGCTGGTGTATACTGTGCATTGAGTCACAGTTAGTAGTGCAGTGTGTGTGTGTCTGTGATGGTGTGGACTGTGTTTTTATCCACTTTGACATGAACGAGTGTGTGTGTGTGTATCTGTGTGTGTGTGTGTGTGTGTGTGCTAGCACTGAATGACCATTGAGACAGAGTGGGCTCTGTGTGTGTCTGTGTGTGTGCTGGTATAGACTCTGTATTAATTCACTGTGAGCTGTGTGTTTAAGTGTTTGCTCGTATAGGCAGTGCATTGAGTCTCACTGAGGTGTTTCTGTGTGTGTGTGCTGGTACAGAAAGCTTTTCCAGTCACAGACAGGTGTGTGTGTGTGCTGCAGTAGACTGTGAATTGAGTAGCAGAAGGTGGGTCTTTGTGTGTGTATGTGCAGGTACAGGCTGCGGTTTGAGTTAGAGTGATGGGTGTCTCTGTGTTGTGTTATAGGCTGTGCATTGAATCACAGTGAGCCGTGTGTGTGTGTGCGTGTGTGCTGGAATAGGCAGAGCATTGAGTCTCAGGTGTGTGTATGTGTGTGTGTATGCTGGTATGGTCTCTGCATTGATTCACTAAGGTGTGTTGTGTGTGTATGTACATGGAGCTGAACACTGTACACTGATTCACAGTGAGCTGTGTGTGTGTGTGTGTGATGGTATGGGCTTTGCATTGAGTCACTGAGGGGTGTGTCTGTGTGTGTACAACTGGAACTACAGACTGTGCACTGATTCACAATGAGCCATGTGTGAATGTGTGTATGTGATAGTATAGGGTGTGCATAGACTCACAAAGAGCCGTGCATATGTGTCTTTGCATAGGTGTTGTGGTATAGGCTGTGCATTGTGTCACAGTGACTGTCCGTGTGTGTGTGTGTGTGTGTGTGTTTGTGATGGTATAGTACGTGCGTTGAATCAGAGAGAGCCATGCATGTGTCTCTGTGTGTGTGTGTTGGCATAGGCATTACATTGAGTCACAGAGAGCCATGTGTTTGTATGCTGGTGTAGACTCTGCATTGAGTCACAGTAAGCCTTGTGTGTGTGCCAGTACAGGCTGTGCATTGAGTTAGTGAGTCATATGTGTGTGTGTGTGTGTGTGTGTGTGTGTGCTGGTATAGACAGTGCATTGAGTCCAATGAGCCGTGTATGTTTGTGTGTGAGTGTGCGTGCTGCTATAGGTGGTTCACTGAGTCACAGTCTGGTATGTGTGAGTGAGTGTTTGCGTGTTCTTGTATAGGTTGTGTATTGAATCACAGTGAGCCCTGTGTGTATGGTGGTATAGGCGGTGCATTGAATCACAGTGATGGTTGTTTTTCTGTGTGTATGCTGCAGTAGGCTGTGAATTGAGTCACAGAAGGTGGGACTTTGTGTGTGTATGTGCAGGTACAAGCTGCAGTTCGAGTCACAGTGATGGGTGTCTCTGTGTGGTGTTATAGGCTGTGTATTGAATCACAGCGAGCCGTATTAGTGTGTGTATGTGTATTTGTGTATGCGTGTGTGTGTGTGATGGTACAGGCTGAACATTGAGTCACTGAGGTGTGCATGTGTGTATGTGGTGCTACAGACTGTTCGTTAGGTCAAACTGAGCCATATCTGTGTGTAGGTGTGTGTGTGTACAGTTATTTGCTGTGCACTGAGTCACAGTGAACCATGTGTGTGTGGGGAGCTGGTATAGTCAGAGCACTGAGTCACAGTTGAATGTGTGGGAGTTGTTTGTGTATGTGCGTATTTGCTGGTGTAGACTGTGCATTGAGTCACAGTGAGTAGTGCGGTGTGTGTGTGCTGTGATGGTGTGGACTGTGGTTTTATCCACTTTGACCTGAACGGCTGTGTGTGTTTGTGTGTTTGTGTGTGTGTGTGTGTGCTGGCACTAGATGACAATTGAGACAGAGTGGGCTGTGTGTCTGTGTGTGAGCTGGTATAGACTCTGTATTGAGTCACTGTGAGCTGTGTGTGTATGTGTGCGCTCATATAGGCTGTGCATTGAGTCACAGTGAGGTGTTTGTGTGTGTGTGTGCTGGTACAGGAAGCGTTTTCAGTCACAGTCTCGTGTGTGTGTGTGTGTGCATGTGAGTTTGTGTGCTGGTATGGGCTTTATTGTGCTGGTATGGGCTTTATTGACTCATGGGTGTGTGTGTGAGTGTGTGGTGATACAGACTGCATTGAGTCACAGTGCGCTGTGTGTGTGTGTGCTGGTATAGGCGATTTATTGAGTACCAGTGAGCCATGTGTGAGTGCGTGTTGGTGTGTGTGCGTGTGTACTGGTATAGGCTGTGCATTGAGTCACAGTGAGGCCTGCATCTGTGCATGTCTGTGTTTGTGTGTGTGTGTTTGCTGGTATAGGCTGAGCTTTGAATCACTCTGAGGTGTGTGTGCATGTGCTGGTAAAATTGTGCCTTGATTCACTGTGCCATGTGAGTGTGTGTGCACGCTGGTATAGGTTGTGCATTGAGTCAGAGTGGGAGGTGTGTGTGTCTGTGTGTTCTGGTATAGGCTGACAATTGAGGCACACTGAGATCTGTGTGCACATGTGTGTATATGTGTGCTGGTACAGCCTGCTCATTGAGTCATATTGAGTTTTGTGTGTGTGTGTGTGCAGGTAGAGGCAGCACATTGAGTCACAGTGAGGTGTATGTGTGTGATGTTATATGCTATGCACTGATTCATAGGGAGGTTTGTGTCTGTGTGTGTGCACTTTCTGGTATAGGATTTGCATTGAATCACACTGAGCTGTGTTTTTGAGTGTCAGTATATGTGCGTGTGTGGAGGTATGGGTTGTGGATTGACTCACAGTTTGCCGTATGTGCTTCTCTGTGTGTGTATGTCTGCTAGCATATCCTGTGCACTGAGTCACAGGGAGCCTTGTGTGTGTGTGTGTGTGTGTGTGTGTCCTGGTATAGAGTGTGCATTGATTCACAGTCAGCCATGTGTGTGTGTGTGTGAGTGCACTGGTATAGGATGTGCAGTGAGTCAGAGTGATGTGTGTGTGTGTCTGCGTGTTCTGATATAGGCTGACCATTGTGTAACATTGAGGGTGTGTGTGTGTGTGTGCTGGTATAGGCTGCATATTTTGTCACAGTGAAGTGTGTGTGTGTGTATGTGTAGGTACAGGCTGTGCATTGAGTCACAGTGTGGGGTGTGTGTGTGATGTTATATTCTGTGCACTAGGACACAGTGAGTCGTGTGTGTGTGCTGGTATAATCTGAACATTGAGTCACAGTGTGGTGTGGTGTGTGTGCCTTTGCTGGTATGGACTGTGCATAGAATCCCAGCCCTGTGTTAGTGTTTGTGTATTTGGTGCTGTAGAGTCTGCATGAGTCACAGTAAGATGTGTGTGTGTACTGCTATAGGCTGTACACTGAGCCATATTAAGGTGTGTTTCTGTGTGTGTGTGTGCGGGTATAGGCTATGCATTGACTCACATTGAGCCATGTGTTTGTATGTGCTACTATACACTGTTCATTGAGTCTCAGTGAGCCATTGTTGTGTGTGTCTGTTTACTTGTATGGGCTTGGCATTGAGTCTCAGACAGGTGTTTGTGTGTGCCTGTGTGTCTGTGTGGTGGTATAAACTGCATTGAGTCACACGGCGGTGTGTGTGAGAGTGTGAGTGTGTGCAGGTACAGGCTGGTATTGAACCACAGTGAAGCGTGTGTGTGCGTGTGTGTTTGTGTGTGCTGGAATAGGCAGAGCATTGAGTCTCAGGTGTGTGTATGTGTGTGTGTATGCTGGTATGGTCTCTGCATTGATTCACTAAGGTGTGTTGTGTGTGTATGTACATGGAGCTGAAGACTGTACACTGATTCACACTGAGCTGTGTGTGTATGTGTGTGTGTGTGTGATGGTATGGGTTTGGCATTGAGTCACTGAGGTGTGTGTTTGTGTGTGTATACCTGGAACTACAGACTGTGCACTGATTCACAATGAGCCATGTGTGAATGTGTGTATGTGATAGTATAGGGTGTGCATAGAGTCACAAAGAGCCGTGCATATGTGTCTTTGCATGGGTGTTGTGGTATAGGGTCTTCATTGTGTCACAGTGACTGTGCGTGTGTGTGTGTGTGTGTGTTTGTGATGGTATAGTACATGCATTGAATCAGAGAGAGCCATGCATGTGTCTCTGTGTGTGTGTGCTGGCATAGGCATTACATTGAGTCACAGTGAGCCATGTGTTTGTATGTTGGTGTAGACTCTGCATTGAGTCACAGTAAACCTTGTGTGTGTGCCAGTACAGGTTGTGCATTGAGTCAGTGAGTCATATGTGTGTGTGTGTTTGTGTGTGTGTGTGCTTGTTTAGACAGTGCATTGAGTCCAATGAGCAGTGTATGTTTGTGTGTGTGTGTGTGTGCTGTTAGGTAATGTGCATTGAGTCACAGTAGCTCTGTGTGTGTTTTTGAATACCTCTGGGCTGGCATAGGCTGAGAATTGAGTCACAGTGTGGTGTGTGTGTGAGTGTTCATGTGTGTGCAAGTATAGGCTGGACATTGAAGCACAGTGAGCTGTGTGTGTTTGTGTGTGTGCTGATATAGGCTGCACATTCAGTTACAGTGAGCTGTGTGTGTATGTGAGTGTGCTTGTAGAAGCTGCACACTGGTTAATAGTGAGGTGTGTATGAGTGTGTGTGTGCTGTTACATACTGGGCATTCAGTCACAGTTTGCTGTGTGTGTGTGTGCATGCATGTGTGCTTTTATAGGCTGTGCCTTGATTCACATTGAACTGTGAGTGTGGGTGTGTGGATGTCTGCTGGTATACATTTTGCATTGTTTCACAATGAGCTGTGTGTGTGTGTGTGTGTGTGTGTTCTGGTATGAGATGTACATTGAGATACAGTGAGCCGTGCATGTGTGTGGCTGTGTGTGTGTGTGTGTGCTGCTAGAGGCTGGGCATTGTGTAACACTGAGGTATGTGTTTCTGTGTGTCACTCTATAGACTGTGCATTGAGTCTGTGTGTGTGCATGCATGTGTGCTGGTATAGGCTATGCATTGATTCACATTGAGTTAATGTGTGGTTGTGCATGTTGTGTGGCTATATGTTTTGCATTGATTCACTGTGAGCTGTGTGTGTGTGAGTGTGCATGTGTGTGAACATATAGGCTGGACATTGAGTCACAGTGAGGTGTGTGTGTGAGTTTGTGTTTATGTGCAGTGGTAAAAGCCACGCAATGAGAACCAGTGATGTTTGTGTCTGATAGTGTGTGTCTTTTCAGGTTTATGCTGGGCATTGAGTCACAGTGAGCCGTGTGTGTGTGTGCATGTGTGTGTTTGTGTGCTGGTATAGGCTGTGCATTGAGTCACAGTGAGGTGTGTGTGTCTGTTCAGGTGTACACTGGGCATTGAGTCTCAGCTTTGTATGTCTGTGTGTGTGTGCTGAGATAGGCTGTGCATTGAGTCACAGTGACATGTGTGTCAGTGTCTGTGTGAGTGTGTATTCAGACACAGTGAGGTTTGAGTGTGAGTGTGTGTGTGCTGTTAGAGACTGTGGATTGAGTATCAGTGAGCCATGTTTGTTTTTGTGTGTGTGCATGCATGTGTTCTGTTATAAGCTGTGCACTGAGTCACATTGCCGTATTTTTGTGTGTGTGTGTATGCCTGTTGATATAGGCTATGCATTGAGTCACAGTGCTCCGTTAGTGTCTGTGAGGGTTTGTTGGTATAAGCTGTGCACAGGGTCCCAGTGAGCCATCTGTGTGTGTCTGTGCAAATATGGACAGTGCATTGAGTCACAGTGAGTCATGTGTGTCTCTGGGTGTGTGTGTGTCCACATGTGCTGTGTTCGGTTGCGTGTTTTGTCACAGTAAGCCATGTGTGATTATGTGCTGGTATAGACTGTGAACTGAGTCACGGCCATGTGTGTGTGTGTGTGTGTGTGTGTATGCATGCAGACATAGGCTATGCATTGACTCATAGTGAGCTGTTTATGTGTTTGTGATGGTATAGGCTGTCAATTGATTCACAGTGAGCTGTTTGTGTGTGCATGTGCTGATATAGTTTGAGCATTGAGTCACAGTTTGGCTGTGAGTTTGTTTTGCCAGTACAAGATGTACACCGAGTTACAGTGAGCCGTAGGTGTCTGTGGCTTTGTGTGTATGTGTGTGCCTATATAGGTGGTGCAGTAAGTCACAGTGAGCTGTGAGTGTGGGTGTGATGCTAGTATAGACTGTGAACTGAGTCACAGAGAACCATGTGTGTGTGTGTGTGTGTGTGTGTGTTGTTTGCTTCAAGTTAATGTGCATTGAGTCACAGTGAGCTCTGTGTGTGTTTGTGAATACCTCTGGGCTGGTATAGGCTGAGCATTGAGTCACAGTGAGGTGTGTGTGTAAGTGTACGTGTGTGTGCAAGTATAGGCTGGGCATTGAATCACAGTGAGCTGTGTGTTTTCGTGTGTGTGCTGGTATAGGCTGCGCATTCAGTCACAGTGAGCCATGTGTATGTGTGAGTGCTCTTGTAGAGGCTGCACACTGAATCACAGTGAGGTGTGTGTGTGATTGTGTGTGTGTGTGCTGTTCCATTCTGTGCATTCTGTCACAGTTAGCCGTGTGTGTGTGCGCATTTGTGTGTGATTTTATAAGCTGTGCATTGATTCACATTGAACTGTGTGTGTGGGTGTGTGCTGGTGTATGCTTTGCATTTTTCACAGTCATCTGGGGGTATGTGTGTCTGTGTGTTGTGCTACAGGCTGAGCATTGTGTCACAGTGAAGTGTGTTTGTGGGAGTGTGCATGTGTCTGCATCTAAAGGCTGGCTATTAGTCACAGTGTGCCTTGTGTGTTTGTGTATGTTTCTGTACTGGTATAGGCTGTGCATTCATTCACAGTGAGGTGTGTTTGTGTGTCTGTCCTGGCGTAGGCTGGTTATTGGGTGACAGTGAGCCATGTGTGTGTGTGTGCTTGTAAAATCTGTGAACTGAGTCATGGCCATGTTTGTGTGTGTGAATGCTGGTATAGTTTATGCATTGACACATAGTGATACACGTGTGTGTTTCGTGATGGTATAAGCCATGCACTGAGTGTGAGTGAGCTGTTTTCATGTGTGCATGCTGGTACATTCTGAACTTTGAGTCACAGTGTGGTATGTGGCCGTGTATGTGTGTGTGTGTGTGTGTGTGTGTTCCGGTATAAGATGTACATTGAGATACAGTGAGCCGTGCATATGTGTGGCTGTGTGTGTGGGTGTGTGTGTGTGCTGCTAGAGGCTGCGCATTGTGTAACACGGAGCCATGGGTGTGTTGTGTGTTGGTGGGCTTTCATTGATTCAATGGGTGTGTGTGTCTGTGTTTGTTGTGCTAAAGACTGCATTGAGTCACAGTGAGTCGTGTGTGTGTGTGCTGGTATAGACGATTGATTGAGTCACGGTCAGCCATGTGTGTGTGCATGTTGGTATGTGTGTGTGTTCTTCTATAGGTTGTGCATTGAGTCACAGCGAACCCTGTATCTGTGCAGGTGTGTATGTGTGGTGCTGGTATAGGCTGTGCATTGAGTGACACTGAGGTGTGAGTGTATGCTTGTGTGTTTTGGTATACATTGTACATTGAGTCACAGTGCTGTGTGTTTGTGTGCACGCTGGTATAGTCTGTGCATTGAGTCACAGTGATGTGTGTGTGTCTGCGTGTTCTGGTATAGGCTGACCATTGTGTCACATTGAGGTGTGTGTGTGTGCTGGCATAGGCTGCACTTTTTGTCACAGTGAGGTGTGTGTGTGTGTATGTGTAGGTACAGGCTGTGCATTGAGTCACAGTGTGGGGTGTGTGTGTGATGTTTTATGCTGTGCACTAGGACACAGTGAGCCATGTGTGTGTGCTGGTATAATCTGACCATTGAGTCACAGTGTGGTGTGGTGTGTGTGCCTTTGCTGGTATGGATTGTGCATTGAATCCCAGCCCTGTGTTAATGTTTGTGTATTTGGTGCTGTAGAGTCTGCATGAGTCACAGTAAGGTGTGTGTGTGTGCTGCTATAGGCTGAGAATTGAGTAACACCTAGGTGAGTGTATGTGTATGTGTATGCTGATAAGGGATTTGCATTGAATCAGTGAGCGGTGTGTGTGTGTGTGTGTACTGCTATAGGCTGTGCACTGAGCCACATTAAGGTGTGTTTCTGTGTATGTGTGTGTGGGTATAGGCTATGCATTGACTCACATTGAGCCATGTGTTTGTATGTGCTAGTATACACTGTTCATTGAGTCTCAGTGAACCATGGTTGTGTGTGTCTGTTTACTTGTATGGGCTTGGCATTGAGTCACAGTGAGGTGTGTGTGTGTGTCTGTGTGTCTGTGTGGTGGTATAAGCTGCATTGAGTCACACGGCGTGGTGTGTGAGAGTGTGTGTGTGTGCAGGTACAGGCTGGTATTGAATCACAGTGAGCTGTGTGTGTGTGTGTGTGTGTGCTGCAATAGGCAGAGCATTGAGTCTCAGGTGTGTGTATGTGTGTGTGTATGTTGGTATGGTCTCTGCATTAATTCACTAAGGTGTGTTGTGTGTGTATGTACATGGAGCTGAAGACCGTATACTGATTCACAGTGAGCTGTGTGTGTATGTGTGTGTGTGTGTGATGGTATGGGCTTTTCATTGAATCACTGAGGTGTGTGTCTGTGTGTGTATACCTGGAACTACAGACTGTGCACTGATTCACAACGAGCCATGTGTGAATGTGTGTAGGTGATAGTATAGGGTGTGCATAGAGTCACAAAGAGCCGTGCATATGTGTCTTTGCATGGGTGTTGTGGTATAGGCTGTGTACTGTGGCACAGTGACTGTGCATGTGTGTGTGTTTGTGTTTGTGATGGTATAGTGCGTGCATTGAATAAGAGAGAGCCATGCATGTGTCTCTCTGTGTGTGTGCTGGCATAGGCATTACATTGCGTCACAGTGAGCCATGTGTTTGTATGTTGGTCTAGACTCTGCCTTGAGTCACAGTAAGCCTTGTGTGTGTGCCAGTACAGGCTATGCATTGAGTCAGTGAGTCATATATGTGTGTGTGTGTGTGTGTGCTGGTATGTGCAGTGCATTGAGTCCAAGAGAGCCGTGTATGTTTGTGTGTGTGTGTGTGTGCTGCTATAGGTGGTTCCCTGAGTCACAGTCAGTTATGTGTGAGTGTGTGTTTGTGTGTTCTTGTATAGGCTGTGCATTGATCCACAGTGAGCCATGTGTGTATGCTGGTATAGGAGGTGCATTGAGTCACAGTGATGGTTGTGTTTGTGTGTGTGTGTGCTGCAGTAGGCTGTGAATTGAGTCACAGAAGGTGGGTCTTTGTGTGTGTATGTGCAAGTACAGGCTGCGGTTTGAGTCAGAGAGATGGGTGTCTCTGTGTGGTGTAATAGGCTGTGCATTGAATCACAGCAAGCCGTATTTTTGTGTGTATGTGTATTTTTGTATGTGTGTGTGTGTGATGGTACAGGCTGAACACTGAGTCACTGAGGTGTTCATGTGTGTATGTGGTGCTACAGACTGTTCTTTAGGTCAAACTGAGCCATATGTGTGTGTATGTTTTTGTGTGTGTACAGTTATTGGCTCTGCATTGAGTCATGGTGAACCATGTGTGTGTGGGGAGCTGGTATAGTCACAGCACTGAGTCACAGTTAAATGTGTAGGAGATGTGTGTGTATGTGTGTGTGTGTATTTGCTGGTGTATACTGTGCATTGAGTCACAGTTAGTAGTGCAGTGTGTGTGTGTCTGTGATGGTGTGGACTGTGTTTTTATCCACTTTGACATGAACGAGTGTGTGTGTGTGTATCTGTGTGTGTGTGTGTGTGTGCTAGCACTGAATGACCATTGAGACAGAGTGGGCTCTGTGTGTGTCTGTGTGTGTGCTGGTATAGACTCTGTATTGATTCACTGTGAGCTGTGTGTTTAAGTGTTTGCTCGTATAGGCAGTGCATTGAGTCTCACTGAGGTGTTTCTGTGTGTGTGTGCTGGTACAGAAAGCTTTTCCAGTCACAGACAGGTGTGTGTGTGTGCTGCAGTAGACTGTGAATTGAGTAGCAGAAGGTGGGTCTTTGTGTGTGTATGTGCAGGTACAGGCTGCGGTTTGAGTTAGAGTGATGGGTGTCTCTGTGTGGTGTTATAGGCTGTGCATTGAATCACAGTGAGCCGTGTGTGTGTGTGCGTGTGTGCTGGAATAGGCAGAGCATTGAGTCTCAGGTGTGTGTATGTGTGTGTGTATGCTGGTATGGTCTCTGCATTGATTCACTAAGGTGTGTTGTGTGTGTATGTACATGGAGCTGAACACTGTACACTGATTCACAGTGAGCTGTGTGTATATGTGTGTGTGTGTGATGGTATGGGCTTTGCATTGAGTCACTGAGGGGTGTGTCTGTGTGTGTACAACTGGAACTACAGACTGTGCACTGATTCACAATGAGCCATGTGTGAATGTGTGTATGTGATAGTATAGGGTGTGCATAGACTCACAAAGAGCCGTGCATATGTGTCTTTGCATAGGTGTTGTGGTATAGGCTGTGCATTGTGTCACAGTGACTGTCCGTGTGTGTGTGTGTGTTTGTGATGGTATAGTACGTGCATTGAATCAGAGAGAGCCATGCATGTGTCTCTGTGTGTGTGTGTTGGCATAGGCATTACATTGAGTCACAGTGAGCCATGTGTTTGTATGCTGGTGTAGACTCTGCATTGAGTCACAGTAAGCCTTTTGTGTGTGCCAGTACAGGCTGTGCATTGAGTCAGTGAGTCATATGTGTGTGTGCGTGTGTGTGTGTGTGCTGGTATAGACAGTGCATTGAGTCCAATGAGCCGTGTATGTTTGTGTGTGAGTGTGCGTGCTGCTATAGGTGGTTCACTGAGTCACAGTCAGATATGTGTGAGTGAGTGTTTGTGTGTTCTTGTATAGGTTGTGTATTGATTCACAGTGAGCCCTGTGTGTATGGTGGTATAGGCGGTGCATTGAATCACAGTGATGGTTGTTTTTCTGTGTGTATGCTGCAGTAGGCTGTGAATTGAGTCACAGAAGGTGGGACTTTGTGTGTGTATGTGCAGGTACAAGCTGCAGTTCGAGTCACAGTGATGGGTGTCTCTGTGTGGTGTTATAGGCTGTGTATTGAATCACAGCGAGCCGTATTAGTGTGTGTATGTGTATTTGTGTATGCGTGTGTGTGTGTGATGGTACAGGCTGAACATTGAGTCACTGAGGTGTGCATGTGTGTATGTGGTGCTACAGACTGTTCGTTAGGTCAAACTGAGCCATATCTGTGTGTAGGTGTGTGTGTGTACAGTTATTTGCTGTGCACTGAGTCACAGTGAACCATGTGTGTGTGGGGAGCTGGTATAGTCAGAGCACTGAGTCACAGTTGAATGTGTGGGAGTTGTTTGTGTATGTGTGTATTTGCTGGTGTAGACTGTGCATTGAGTCACAGTGAGTAGTGCGGTGTGTGTGTGCTGTGATGGTGTGGACTGTGGTTTTATCCACTTTGACCTGAACGGCTGTGTGTGTTTGTGTGTTTGTGTGTGTGTGTGTGTGCTGGCACTAGATGACAATTGAGACAGAGTGGGCTGTGTGTCTGTGTGTGAGCTGGTATAGACTCTGTATTAAGTCACTGTGAGCTGTGTGTGTATGTGTGCGCTCATATAGGCTGTGCATTGAGTCACAGTGAGGTGTTTGTGTGTGTGTGTGCTGGTACAGGAAGCGTTTTCAGTCACAGTCTCGTGTGTGTGTGTGTGCATGTGAGTTTGTGTGCTGGTATGGGCTTTATTGTGCTGGTATGGGCTTTATTGACTCATGGGTGTGTGTGTGAGTGTGTGGTGATACAGACTGCATTGAGTCACAGTGCGCTGTGTGTGTGTGTGCTGGTATAGGCGATTTATTGAGTACCAGTGAGCCATGTGTGAGTGCGTGTTGGTGTGTGTGTGTGTGTACTGGTATAGGCTGTGCATTGAGTCACAGTGAGGCCTGCATCTGTGCATGTCTGTGTTTGTGTGTGTGTGTTTGCTGGTATAGGCTGAGCTTTGAATCACTCTGAGGTGTGTGTGCATGTGCTGGTAAAATTGTGCCTTGATTCACTGTGCCATGTGAGTGTGTGTGCACGCTGGTATAGGTTGTGCATTGAGTCAGAGTGGGAGGTGTGTGTGTCTGTGTGTTCTGGTATAGGCTGACAATTGAGGCACACTGAGATCTGTGTGCACATGTGTGTATATGTGTGCTGGTACAGCCTGCTCATTGAGTCATATTGAGTTTTGTGTGTGTGTGTGTGCAGGTAGAGGCAGCACATTGAGTCACAGTGAGGTGTATGTGTGTGATGTTATATGCTATGCACTGATTCATAGGGAGGTTTGTGTCTGTGTGTGTGCACATTCTGGTATAGGATTTGCATTGAATCACACTGAGCTGTGTTTTTGAGTGTCAGTATATGTGCGTGTGTGGAGGTATGGGCTGTGGATTGACTCACAGTTTGCCGTATGTGCTTCTCTGTGTCTGTATGTCTGCTAGCATATCCTGTGCACTGAGTCACAGGGAGCCTTGTGTGTGTGTGTGTGTGTGTCCTGGTATAGAGTGTGCATTGATTCACAGTCAGCCATGTGTGTGTGTGTGTGAGTGCACTGGTATAGGATGTGCAGTGAGTCAGAGTGATGTGTGTGTGTGTCTGCGTGTTCTGATATAGGCTGACCATTGTGTAACATTGAGGGTGTGTGTGTGTGTGTGCTGGTATAGGCTGCATATTTTGTCACAGTGAAGTGTGTGTGTGTGTATGTGTAGGTACAGGCTGTGCATTGAGTCACAGTGTGGGGTGTGTGTGTGATGTTATATTCTGTGCACTAGGACACAGTGAGTCGTGTGTGTGTGCTGGTATAATCTGAACATTGAGTCACAGTGTGGTGTGGTGTGTGTGCCTTTGCTGGTATGGACTGTGCATAGAATCCCAGCCCTGTGTTAGTGTTTGTGTATTTGGTGCTGTAGAGTCTGCATGAGTCACAGTAAGGTGTGTGTGTGTACTGCTATAGGCTGTACACTGAGCCATATTAAGGTGTGTTTCTGTGTGTGTGTGTGCGGGTATAGGCTATGCATTGACTCACATTGAGCCATGTGTTTGTATGTGCTACTATACACTGTTCATTGAGTCTCAGTGAGCCATTGTTGTGTGTGTCTGTTTACTTGTATGGGCTTGGCATTGAGTCTCAGACAGGTGTTTGTGTGTGCCTGTGTGTCTGTGTGGTGGTATAAACTGCATTGAGTCACACGGCGGTGTGTGTGAGAGTGTGAGTGTGTGCAGGTACAGGCTGGTATTGAACCACAGTGAGGCGTGTGTGTGCGTGTGTGTTTGTGTGTGCTGCAATAGGCAGAGCATTGAGTCTCAGGTGTGTGTATGTGTGTGTGTATGCTGGTATCGTCTCTGCATTGATTCACTAAGGTGTGTTGTGTGTGTATGTACATGGAGCTGAAGACTGTACACTGATTCACACTGAGCTGTGTGTGTACGTGTGTGATGGTATGGGTTTGGCATTGAGTCACTGAGGTGTGTGTTTGTGTGTGTATACCTGGAACTACAGACTGTGCACTGATTCACAATGAGCCATGTGTGAATGTGTGTATGTGATAGTATAGGGTGTGCATAGAGTCACAAAGAGCCGTGCATATGTGTCTTTGCATGGGTGTTGTGGTATAGGGTCTTCATTGTGTCACAGTGACTGTGCGTGTGTGTGTGTGTGTGTGTTTGTGATGGTATAGTACATGCATTGAATCAGAGACAGCCATGCATGTGTCTCTGTGTGTGTGTGCTGGCATAGGCATTACATTGAGTCACAGTGAGCCATGTGTTTGTATGTTGGTGTAGACTCTGCATTGAGTCACAGTAAACCTTGTGTGTGTGCCAGTACAGGTTGTGCATTGAGTCAGTGAGTCATATGTGTGTGTGTGTTTGTGTGTGTGTGTGCTTGTTTAGACAGTGCATTGAGTCCAATGAGCAGTGTATGTTTGTGTGTGTGTGTGTGCTGTTAGGTAATGTGCATTGAGTCACAGTAGCTCTGTGTGTGTTTTTGAATACCTCTGGGCTGGCATAGGCTGAGAATTGAGTCACAGTGTTGTGTGTGTGTGAGTGTTCATGTGTGTGCAAGTATAGGCTGGACATTGAAGCACAGTGAGCTGTGTGTGTTTGTGTGTGTGCTGATATAGGCTGCACATTCAGTTACAGTGAGCTGTGTGTGTATGTGAGTGTGCTTGTAGAAGCTGCACACTGGTTAACAGTGAGGTGTGTATGAGTGTGTGTGTGCTGTTACATACTGGGCATTCAGTCACAGTTTGCTGTGTGTGTGTGTGCATGCATGTGTGCTTTTATAGGCTGTGCCTTGATTCACATTGAACTGTGAGTGTGGGTGTGTGGATGTCTGCTGGTATACATTTTGCATTGTTTCACAATGAGCTGTGTGTGTGTGTGTGTGTGTTCTGGTATGAGATGTACATTGAGATACAGTGAGCCGTGCATGTGTGTGGCTGTGTGTGTGTGTGTGTGCTGCTAGAGGCTGGGCATTGTGTAACACTGAGCTATGTGTTTCTGTGTGTCACTCTATAGACTGTGCATTGAGTCTGTGTGTGTGCATGCATGTGTGCTGGTATAGGCTATGCATTGATTCACATTGAGTTAATGTGTGGTTGTGCATGTTGTGTGGCTATATGTTTTGCATTGATTCACTGTGAGCTGTGTGTGTGTGAGTGTGCATGTGTGTGAACATATAGGCTGGACATTGAGTCACAGTGAGGTGTGTGTGTGAGTTTGTGTTTATGTGCAGTGGTAAAAGCCACGCAATGAGAACCAGTGATGTTTGTGTCTGATAGTGTGTGTCTTTTCAGGTTTATGCTGGGCATTGAGTCACAGTGAGCCGTGTGTGTGTGTGCATGTGTGTGTTTGTGTGCTGGTATAGGCTGTGCATTGAGTCACAGTGAGGTGTGTGTGTCTGTTCAGGTGTACACTGGGCATTGAGTCTCAGCTTTGTATGTCTGTGTGTGTGTGCTGAGATAGGCTGTGCATTGAGTCACAGTGACATGTGTGTCAGTGTCTGTGTGAGTGTGTATTCAGACACAGTGAGGTTTGAGTGTGAGTGTGTGTGTGCTGTTAGAGACTGTGGATTGAGTATCAGTGAGCCATGTTTGTTTTTGTGTGTGTGCATGCATGTGTTCTGTTATAAGCTGTGCACTGAGTCACATTGCCGTATTTTTGTGTGTGTGTGTATGCCTGTTGATATAGGCTATGCATTGAGTCACAGTGCTCCGTTAGTGTCTGTGAGGGTTTGTTGGTATAAGCTGTGCACAGGGTCCCAGTGAGCCATCTGTGTGTGTCTGTGCAAATATGGACAGTGCATTGAGTCACAGTGAGTCATGTGTGTCTCTGGGTGTGTGTGTGTCCACATGTGCTGTGTTCGGTTGCGTGTTTTGTCACAGTAAGCCATGTGTGATTATGTGCTGGTATAGACTGTGAACTGAGTCACGGCCATGTGTGTGTGTGTGTGTGTGTGTATGCATGCAGACATAGGCTATGCATTGACTCATAGTGAGCTGTTTATGTGTTTGTGATGGTATAGGCTGTCAATTGATTCACAGTGAGCTGTTTGTGTGTGCATGTGCTGATATAGTTTGAGCATTGAGTCACAGTTTGGCTGTGAGTTTGTTTTGCCGGTACAAGATGTACACCGAGTTACAGTAAGCCGTAGGTGTCTGTGGCTTTGTGTGTATGTGTGTGCCTATATAGGTGGTGCAGTAAGTCACAGTGAGCTGTGAGTGTGGGTGTGATGCTAGTATAGACTGTGAACTGAGTCACAGAGAACCATGTGTGTGTGTGTGTGTGTGTGTGTGTTGTTTGCTTCAAGTTAATGTGCATTGAGTCACAGTGAGCTCTGTGTGTGTTTGTGAATACCTCTGGGCTGGTATAGGCTGAGCATTGAGTCACAGTGAGGTGTGTGTGTAAGTGTACGTGTGTGTGCAAGTATAGGCTGGGCATTGAATCACAGTGAGCTGTGTGTTTTCGTGTGTGTGCTGGTATAGGCTGCGCATTCAGTCACAGTGAGCCATGTGTATGTGTGAGTGCTCTTGTAGAGGCTGCACACTGAATCACAGTGAGGTGTGTGTGTGATTGTGTGTGTGTGTTCTGTTCCATTCTGTGCATTCTGTCACAGTTAGCCGTGTGTGTGTGCGCATTTGTGTGTGATTTTATAAGCTGTGCATTGATTCACATTGAACTGTGTGTGTGGGTGTGTGCTGGTGTATGCTTTGCATTTTTCACAGTCATCTGGGGGTATGTGTGTCTGTGTGTTGTGCTACAGGCTGAGCATTGTGTCACAGTGAAGTGTGTTTGTGGGAGTGTGCATGTGTCTGCATCTAAAGGCTGGCTATTAGTCACAGTGTGCCTTGTGTGTTTGTGTATGTTTCTGTACTGGTATAGGCTGTGCATTCATTCACAGTGAGGTGTGTTTGTGTGTCTGTCCTGGCGTAGGCTGGTTATTGGGTGACAGTGAGCCATGTGTGTGTGTGTGCTTGTAAAATCTGTGAACTGAGTCATGGCCATGTTTGTGTGTGTGAATGCTGGTATAGTTTATGCATTGACACATAGTGATACACGTGTGTGTTTCGTGATGGTATAAGCCATGCACTGAGTGTGAGTGAGCTGTTTTCATGTGTGCATGCTGGTACATTCTGAACTTTGAGTCACAGTGTGGTATGTGGCCGTGTATGTGTGTGTGTGTGTGTGTGTGTGTTCCGGTATAAGATGTACATTGAGATACAGTGAGCCGTGCATATGTGTGGCTGTGTGTGTGGGTGTGTGTGTGTGCTGCTAGAGGCTGCGCATTGTGTAACACGGAGCCATGGGTGTGTTGTGTGTTGGTGGGCTTTCATTGATTCAATGGGTGTGTGTGTCTGTGTTTGTTGTGCTAAAGACTGCATTGAGTCACAGTGAGTCGTGTGTGTGTGTGCTGGTATAGACGATTGATTGAGTCACGGTCAGCCATGTGTGTGTGCATGTTGGTATGTGTGTGTGTTCTTCTATAGGTTGTGCATTGAGTCACAGCGAACCCTGTATCTGTGCAGGTGTGTATGTGTGGTGCTGGTATAGGCTGTGCATTGAGTGACACTGAGGTGTGAGTGTATGCTTGTGTGTTTTGGTATACATTGTACATTGAGTCACAGTGCTGTGTGTTTGTGTGCACGCTGGTATAGTCTGTGCATTGAGTCACAGTGATGTGTGTGTGTCTGCGTGTTCTGGTATAGGCTGACCATTGTGTCACATTGAGGTGTGTGTGTGTGCTGGCATAGGCTGCACTTTTTGTCACAGTGAGGTGTGTGTGTGTGTATGTGTAGGTACAGGCTGTGCATTGAGTCACAGTGTGGGGTGTGTGTGTGATGTTATATGCTGTGCACTAGGACACAGTGAGCCATGTGTGTGTGCTGGTATAATCTGACCATTGAGTCACAGTGTGGTGTGGTGTGTGTGCCTTTGCTGGTATGGATTGTGCATTGAATCCCAGCCCTGTGTTAATGTTTGTGTATTTGGTGCTGTAGAGTCTGCATGAGTCACAGTAAGGTGTGTGTGTGTGCTGCTATAGGCTGAGAATTGAGTAACACCTAGGTGAGTGTATGTGTATGTGTATGCTGATAAGGGATTTGCATTGAATCAGTGAGCGGTGTGTGTGTGTGTGTGTACTGCTATAGGCTGTGCACTGAGCCACATTAAGGTGTGTTTCTGTGTATGTGTGTGTGGGTATAGGCTATGCATTGACTCACATTGAGCCATGTGTTTGTATGTGCTAGTATACACTGTTCATTGAGTCTCAGTGAACCATGGTTGTGTGTGTCTGTTTACTTGTATGGGCTTGGCATTGAGTCACAGTGAGGTGTGTGTGTGTGTCTGTGTGTCTGTGTGGTGGTATAAGCTGCATTGAGTCACACGGCGTGGTGTGTGAGAGTGTGTGTGTGTGCAGGTACAGGCTGGTATTGAATCACAGTGAGCTGTGTGTGTGTGTGTGTGTGTGCTGCAATAGGCAGAGCATTGAGTCTCAGGTGTGTGTATGTGTGTGTGTATGTTGGTATGGTCTCTGCATTAATTCACTAAGGTGTGTTGTGTGTGTATGTACATGGAGCTGAAGACCGTATACTGATTCACAGTGAGCTGTGTGTGTATGTGTGTGTGTGTGTGATGGTATGGGCTTTTCATTGAATCACTGAGGTGTGTGTCTGTGTGTGTATACCTGGAACTACAGACTGTGCACTGATTCACAACGAGCCATGTGTGAATGTGTGTAGGTGATAGTATAGGGTGTGCATAGAGTCACAAAGAGCCGTGCATATGTGTCTTTGCATGGGTGTTGTGGTATAGGCTGTGTACTGTGGCACAGTGACTGTGCATGTGTGTGTGTTTGTGTTTGTGATGGTATAGTGCGTGCATTGAATAAGAGAGAGCCATGCATGTGTCTCTCTGTGTGTGTGCTGGCATAGGCATTACATTGCGTCACAGTGAGCCATGTGTTTGTATGTTGGTCTAGACTCTGCCTTGAGTCACAGTAAGCCTTGTGTGTGTGCCAGTACAGGCTATGCATTGAGTCAGTGAGTCATATATGTGTGTGTGTGTGTGTGTGCTGGTATGTGCAGTGCATTGAGTCCAAGAGAGCCGTGTATGTTTGTGTGTGTGTGTGTGTGCTGCTATAGGTGGTTCCCTGAGTCACAGTCAGTTATGTGTGAGTGTGTGTTTGTGTGTTCTTGTATAGGCTGTGCATTGATCCACAGTGAGCCATGTGTGTATGCTGGTATAGGAGGTGCATTGAGTCACAGTGATGGTTGTGTTTGTGTGTGTGTGTGCTGCAGTAGGCTGTGAATTGAGTCACAGAAGGTGGGTCTTTGTGTGTGTATGTGCAAGTACAGGCTGCGGTTTGAGTCAGAGAGATGGGTGTCTCTGTGTGGTGTAATAGGCTGTGCATTGAATCACAGCAAGCCGTATTTTTGTGTGTATGTGTATTTTTGTATGTGTGTGTGTGTGATGGTACAGGCTGAACACTGAGTCACTGAGGTGTTCATGTGTGTATGTGGTGCTACAGACTGTTCTTTAGGTCAAACTGAGCCATATGTGTGTGTATGTTTTTGTGTGTGTACAGTTATTGGCTCTGCATTGAGTCATGGTGAACCATGTGTGTGTGGGGAGCTGGTATAGTCACAGCACTGAGTCACAGTTAAATGTGTAGGAGATGTGTGTGTATGTGTGTGTGTGTATTTGCTGGTGTATACTGTGCATTGAGTCACAGTTAGTAGTGCAGTGTGTGTGTGTCTGTGATGGTGTGGACTGTGTTTTTATCCACTTTGACATGAACGAGTGTGTGTGTGTGTATCTGTGTGTGTGTGTGTGTGTGCTAGCACTGAATGACCATTGAGACAGAGTGGGCTCTGTGTGTGTCTGTGTGTGTGCTGGTATAGACTCTGTATTGATTCACTGTGAGCTGTGTGTTTAAGTGTTTGCTCGTATAGGCAGTGCATTGAGTCTCACTGAGGTGTTTCTGTGTGTGTGTGCTGGTACAGAAAGCTTTTCCAGTCACAGACAGGTGTGTGTGTGTGCTGCAGTAGACTGTGAATTGAGTAGCAGAAGGTGGGTCTTTGTGTGTGTATGTGCAGGTACAGGCTGCGGTTTGAGTTAGAGTGATGGGTGTCTCTGTGTGGTGTTATAGGCTGTGCATTGAATCACAGTGAGCCGTGTGTGTGTGTGCGTGTGTGCTGGAATAGGCAGAGCATTGAGTCTCAGGTGTGTGTATGTGTGTGTGTATGCTGGTATGGTCTCTGCATTGATTCACTAAGGTGTGTTGTGTGTGTATGTACATGGAGCTGAACACTGTACACTGATTCACAGTGAGCTGTGTGTATATGTGTGTGTGTGTGATGGTATGGGCTTTGCATTGAGTCACTGAGGGGTGTGTCTGTGTGTGTACAACTGGAACTACAGACTGTGCACTGATTCACAATGAGCCATGTGTGAATGTGTGTATGTGATAGTATAGGGTGTGCATAGACTCACAAAGAGCCGTGCATATGTGTCTTTGCATAGGTGTTGTGGTATAGGCTGTGCATTGTGTCACAGTGACTGTCCGTGTGTGTGTGTGTGTTTGTGATGGTATAGTACGTGCATTGAATCAGAGAGAGCCATGCATGTGTCTCTGTGTGTGTGTGTTGGCATAGGCATTACATTGAGTCACAGTGAGCCATGTGTTTGTATGCTGGTGTAGACTCTGCATTGAGTCACAGTAAGCCTTTTGTGTGTGCCAGTACAGGCTGTGCATTGAGTCAGTGAGTCATATGTGTGTGTGCGTGTGTGTGTGTGTGCTGGTATAGACAGTGCATTGAGTCCAATGAGCCGTGTATGTTTGTGTGTGAGTGTGCGTGCTGCTATAGGTGGTTCACTGAGTCACAGTCAGATATGTGTGAGTGAGTGTTTGTGTGTTCTTGTATAGGTTGTGTATTGATTCACAGTGAGCCCTGTGTGTATGGTGGTATAGGCGGTGCATTGAATCACAGTGATGGTTGTTTTTCTGTGTGTATGCTGCAGTAGGCTGTGAATTGAGTCACAGAAGGTGGGACTTTGTGTGTGTATGTGCAGGTACAAGCTGCAGTTCGAGTCACAGTGATGGGTGTCTCTGTGTGGTGTTATAGGCTGTGTATTGAATCACAGCGAGCCGTATTAGTGTGTGTATGTGTATTTGTGTATGCGTGTGTGTGTGTGATGGTACAGGCTGAACATTGAGTCACTGAGGTGTGCATGTGTGTATGTGGTGCTACAGACTGTTCGTTAGGTCAAACTGAGCCATATCTGTGTGTAGGTGTGTGTGTGTACAGTTATTTGCTGTGCACTGAGTCACAGTGAACCATGTGTGTGTGGGGAGCTGGTATAGTCAGAGCACTGAGTCACAGTTGAATGTGTGGGAGTTGTTTGTGTATGTGTGTATTTGCTGGTGTAGACTGTGCATTGAGTCACAGTGAGTAGTGCGGTGTGTGTGTGCTGTGATGGTGTGGACTGTGGTTTTATCCACTTTGACCTGAACGGCTGTGTGTGTTTGTGTGTTTGTGTGTGTGTGTGTGTGCTGGCACTAGATGACAATTGAGACAGAGTGGGCTGTGTGTCTGTGTGTGAGCTGGTATAGACTCTGTATTAAGTCACTGTGAGCTGTGTGTGTATGTGTGCGCTCATATAGGCTGTGCATTGAGTCACAGTGAGGTGTTTGTGTGTGTGTGTGCTGGTACAGGAAGCGTTTTCAGTCACAGTCTCGTGTGTGTGTGTGTGCATGTGAGTTTGTGTGCTGGTATGGGCTTTATTGTGCTGGTATGGGCTTTATTGACTCATGGGTGTGTGTGTGAGTGTGTGGTGATACAGACTGCATTGAGTCACAGTGCGCTGTGTGTGTGTGTGCTGGTATAGGCGATTTATTGAGTACCAGTGAGCCATGTGTGAGTGCGTGTTGGTGTGTGTGTGTGTGTACTGGTATAGGCTGTGCATTGAGTCACAGTGAGGCCTGCATCTGTGCATGTCTGTGTTTGTGTGTGTGTGTTTGCTGGTATAGGCTGAGCTTTGAATCACTCTGAGGTGTGTGTGCATGTGCTGGTAAAATTGTGCCTTGATTCACTGTGCCATGTGAGTGTGTGTGCACGCTGGTATAGGTTGTGCATTGAGTCAGAGTGGGAGGTGTGTGTGTCTGTGTGTTCTGGTATAGGCTGACAATTGAGGCACACTGAGATCTGTGTGCACATGTGTGTATATGTGTGCTGGTACAGCCTGCTCATTGAGTCATATTGAGTTTTGTGTGTGTGTGTGTGCAGGTAGAGGCAGCACATTGAGTCACAGTGAGGTGTATGTGTGTGATGTTATATGCTATGCACTGATTCATAGGGAGGTTTGTGTCTGTGTGTGTGCACATTCTGGTATAGGATTTGCATTGAATCACACTGAGCTGTGTTTTTGAGTGTCAGTATATGTGCGTGTGTGGAGGTATGGGCTGTGGATTGACTCACAGTTTGCCGTATGTGCTTCTCTGTGTCTGTATGTCTGCTAGCATATCCTGTGCACTGAGTCACAGGGAGCCTTGTGTGTGTGTGTGTGTGTGTCCTGGTATAGAGTGTGCATTGATTCACAGTCAGCCATGTGTGTGTGTGTGTGAGTGCACTGGTATAGGATGTGCAGTGAGTCAGAGTGATGTGTGTGTGTGTCTGCGTGTTCTGATATAGGCTGACCATTGTGTAACATTGAGGGTGTGTGTGTGTGTGTGCTGGTATAGGCTGCATATTTTGTCACAGTGAAGTGTGTGTGTGTGTATGTGTAGGTACAGGCTGTGCATTGAGTCACAGTGTGGGGTGTGTGTGTGATGTTATATTCTGTGCACTAGGACACAGTGAGTCGTGTGTGTGTGCTGGTATAATCTGAACATTGAGTCACAGTGTGGTGTGGTGTGTGTGCCTTTGCTGGTATGGACTGTGCATAGAATCCCAGCCCTGTGTTAGTGTTTGTGTATTTGGTGCTGTAGAGTCTGCATGAGTCACAGTAAGGTGTGTGTGTGTACTGCTATAGGCTGTACACTGAGCCATATTAAGGTGTGTTTCTGTGTGTGTGTGTGCGGGTATAGGCTATGCATTGACTCACATTGAGCCATGTGTTTGTATGTGCTACTATACACTGTTCATTGAGTCTCAGTGAGCCATTGTTGTGTGTGTCTGTTTACTTGTATGGGCTTGGCATTGAGTCTCAGACAGGTGTTTGTGTGTGCCTGTGTGTCTGTGTGGTGGTATAAACTGCATTGAGTCACACGGCGGTGTGTGTGAGAGTGTGAGTGTGTGCAGGTACAGGCTGGTATTGAACCACAGTGAGGCGTGTGTGTGCGTGTGTGTTTGTGTGTGCTGCAATAGGCAGAGCATTGAGTCTCAGGTGTGTGTATGTGTGTGTGTATGCTGGTATCGTCTCTGCATTGATTCACTAAGGTGTGTTGTGTGTGTATGTACATGGAGCTGAAGACTGTACACTGATTCACACTGAGCTGTGTGTGTACGTGTGTGATGGTATGGGTTTGGCATTGAGTCACTGAGGTGTGTGTTTGTGTGTGTATACCTGGAACTACAGACTGTGCACTGATTCACAATGAGCCATGTGTGAATGTGTGTATGTGATAGTATAGGGTGTGCATAGAGTCACAAAGAGCCGTGCATATGTGTCTTTGCATGGGTGTTGTGGTATAGGGTCTTCATTGTGTCACAGTGACTGTGCGTGTGTGTGTGTGTGTGTGTTTGTGATGGTATAGTACATGCATTGAATCAGAGACAGCCATGCATGTGTCTCTGTGTGTGTGTGCTGGCATAGGCATTACATTGAGTCACAGTGAGCCATGTGTTTGTATGTTGGTGTAGACTCTGCATTGAGTCACAGTAAACCTTGTGTGTGTGCCAGTACAGGTTGTGCATTGAGTCAGTGAGTCATATGTGTGTGTGTGTTTGTGTGTGTGTGTGCTTGTTTAGACAGTGCATTGAGTCCAATGAGCAGTGTATGTTTGTGTGTGTGTGTGTGCTGTTAGGTAATGTGCATTGAGTCACAGTAGCTCTGTGTGTGTTTTTGAATACCTCTGGCCTGGCATAGGCTGAGAATTGAGTCACAGTGTTGTGTGTGTGTGAGTGTTCATGTGTGTGCAAGTATAGGCTGGACATTGAAGCACAGTGAGCTGTGTGTGTTTGTGTGTGTGCTGATATAGGCTGCACATTCAGTTACAGTGAGCTGTGTGTGTATGTGAGTGTGCTTGTAGAAGCTGCACACTGGTTAACAGTGAGGTGTGTATGAGTGTGTGTGTGCTGTTACATACTGGGCATTCAGTCACAGTTTGCTGTGTGTGTGTGTGCATGCATGTGTGCTTTTATAGGCTGTGCCTTGATTCACATTGAACTGTGAGTGTGGGTGTGTGGATGTCTGCTGGTATACATTTTGCATTGTTTCACAATGAGCTGTGTGTGTGTGTGTGTGTGTTCTGGTATGAGATGTACATTGAGATACAGTGAGCCGTGCATGTGTGTGGCTGTGTGTGTGTGTGTGTGCTGCTAGAGGCTGGGCATTGTGTAACACTGAGCTATGTGTTTCTGTGTGTCACTCTATAGACTGTGCATTGAGTCTGTGTGTGTGCATGCATGTGTGCTGGTATAGGCTATGCATTGATTCACATTGAGTTAATGTGTGGTTGTGCATGTTGTGTGGCTATATGTTTTGCATTGATTCACTGTGAGCTGTGTGTGTGTGAGTGTGCATGTGTGTGAACATATAGGCTGGACATTGAGTCACAGTGAGGTGTGTGTGTGAGTTTGTGTTTATGTGCAGTGGTAAAAGCCACGCAATGAGAACCAGTGATGTTTGTGTCTGATAGTGTGTGTCTTTTCAGGTTTATGCTGGGCATTGAGTCACAGTGAGCCGTGTGTGTGTGTGCATGTGTGTGTTTGTGTGCTGGTATAGGCTGTGCATTGAGTCACAGTGAGGTGTGTGTGTCTGTTCAGGTGTACACTGGGCATTGAGTCTCAGCTTTGTATGTCTGTGTGTGTGTGCTGAGATAGGCTGTGCATTGAGTCACAGTGACATGTGTGTCAGTGTCTGTGTGAGTGTGTATTCAGACACAGTGAGGTTTGAGTGTGAGTGTGTGTGTGCTGTTAGAGACTGTGGATTGAGTATCAGTGAGCCATGTTTGTTTTTGTGTGTGTGCATGCATGTGTTCTGTTATAAGCTGTGCACTGAGTCACATTGCCGTATTTTTGTGTGTGTGTGTATGCCTGTTGATATAGGCTATGCATTGAGTCACAGTGCTCCGTTAGTGTCTGTGAGGGTTTGTTGGTATAAGCTGTGCACAGGGTCCCAGTGAGCCATCTGTGTGTGTCTGTGCAAATATGGACAGTGCATTGAGTCACAGTGAGTCATGTGTGTCTCTGGGTGTGTGTGTGTCCACATGTGCTGTGTTCGGTTGCGTGTTTTGTCACAGTAAGCCATGTGTGATTATGTGCTGGTATAGACTGTGAACTGAGTCACGGCCATGTGTGTGTGTGTGTGTGTGTGTATGCATGCAGACATAGGCTATGCATTGACTCATAGTGAGCTGTTTATGTGTTTGTGATGGTATAGGCTGTCAATTGATTCACAGTGAGCTGTTTGTGTGTGCATGTGCTGATATAGTTTGAGCATTGAGTCACAGTTTGGCTGTGAGTTTGTTTTGCCGGTACAAGATGTACACCGAGTTACAGTAAGCCGTAGGTGTCTGTGGCTTTGTGTGTATGTGTGTGCCTATATAGGTGGTGCAGTAAGTCACAGTGAGCTGTGAGTGTGGGTGTGATGCTAGTATAGACTGTGAACTGAGTCACAGAGAACCATGTGTGTGTGTGTGTGTGTGTGTGTGTTGTTTGCTTCAAGTTAATGTGCATTGAGTCACAGTGAGCTCTGTGTGTGTTTGTGAATACCTCTGGGCTGGTATAGGCTGAGCATTGAGTCACAGTGAGGTGTGTGTGTAAGTGTACGTGTGTGTGCAAGTATAGGCTGGGCATTGAATCACAGTGAGCTGTGTGTTTTCGTGTGTGTGCTGGTATAGGCTGCGCATTCAGTCACAGTGAGCCATGTGTATGTGTGAGTGCTCTTGTAGAGGCTGCACACTGAATCACAGTGAGGTGTGTGTGTGATTGTGTGTGTGTGTGCTGTTCCATTCTGTGCATTCTGTCACAGTTAGCCGTGTGTGTGTGCGCATTTGTGTGTGATTTTATAAGCTGTGCATTGATTCACATTGAACTGTGTGTGTGGGTGTGTGCTGGTGTATGCTTTGCATTTTTCACAGTCATCTGGGGGTATGTGTGTCTGTGTGTTGTGCTACAGGCTGAGCATTGTGTCACAGTGAAGTGTGTTTGTGGGAGTGTGCATGTGTCTGCATCTAAAGGCTGGCTATTAGTCACAGTGTGCCTTGTGTGTTTGTGTATGTTTCTGTACTGGTATAGGCTGTGCATTCATTCACAGTGAGGTGTGTTTGTGTGTCTGTCCTGGCGTAGGCTGGTTATTGGGTGACAGTGAGCCATGTGTGTGTGTGTGCTTGTAAAATCTGTGAACTGAGTCATGGCCATGTTTGTGTGTGTGAATGCTGGTATAGTTTATGCATTGACACATAGTGATACACGTGTGTGTTTCGTGATGGTATAAGCCATGCACTGAGTGTGAGTGAGCTGTTTTCATGTGTGCATGCTGGTACATTCTGAACTTTGAGTCACAGTGTGGTATGTGGCCGTGTATGTGTGTGTGTGTGTGTGTGTGTGTTCCGGTATAAGATGTACATTGAGATACAGTGAGCCGTGCATATGTGTGGCTGTGTGTGTGGGTGTGTGTGTGTGCTGCTAGAGGCTGCGCATTGTGTAACACGGAGCCATGGGTGTGTTGTGTGTTGGTGGGCTTTCATTGATTCAATGGGTGTGTGTGTCTGTGTTTGTTGTGCTAAAGACTGCATTGAGTCACAGTGAGTCGTGTGTGTGTGTGCTGGTATAGACGATTGATTGAGTCACGGTCAGCCATGTGTGTGTGCATGTTGGTATGTGTGTGTGTTCTTCTATAGGTTGTGCATTGAGTCACAGCGAACCCTGTATCTGTGCAGGTGTGTATGTGTGGTGCTGGTATAGGCTGTGCATTGAGTGACACTGAGGTGTGAGTGTATGCTTGTGTGTTTTGGTATACATTGTACATTGAGTCACAGTGCTGTGTGTTTGTGTGCACGCTGGTATAGTCTGTGCATTGAGTCACAGTGATGTGTGTGTGTCTGCGTGTTCTGGTATAGGCTGACCATTGTGTCACATTGAGGTGTGTGTGTGTGCTGGCATAGGCTGCACTTTTTGTCACAGTGAGGTGTGTGTGTGTGTATGTGTAGGTACAGGCTGTGCATTGAGTCACAGTGTGGGGTGTGTGTGTGATGTTATATGCTGTGCACTAGGACACAGTGAGCCATGTGTGTGTGCTGGTATAATCTGACCATTGAGTCACAGTGTGGTGTGGTGTGTGTGCCTTTGCTGGTATGGATTGTGCATTGAATCCCAGCCCTGTGTTAATGTTTGTGTATTTGGTGCTGTAGAGTCTGCATGAGTCACAGTAAGGTGTGTGTGTGTGCTGCTATAGGCTGAGAATTGAGTAACACCTAGGTGAGTGTATGTGTATGTGTATGCTGATAAGGGATTTGCATTGAATCAGTGAGCGGTGTGTGTGTGTGTGTGTACTGCTATAGGCTGTGCACTGAGCCACATTAAGGTGTGTTTCTGTGTATGTGTGTGTGGGTATAGGCTATGCATTGACTCACATTGAGCCATGTGTTTGTATGTGCTAGTATACACTGTTCATTGAGTCTCAGTGAACCATGGTTGTGTGTGTCTGTTTACTTGTATGGGCTTGGCATTGAGTCACAGTGAGGTGTGTGTGTGTGTCTGTGTGTCTGTGTGGTGGTATAAGCTGCATTGAGTCACACGGCGTGGTGTGTGAGAGTGTGTGTGTGTGCAGGTACAGGCTGGTATTGAATCACAGTGAGCTGTGTGTGTGTGTGTGTGTGTGCTGCAATAGGCAGAGCATTGAGTCTCAGGTGTGTGTATGTGTGTGTGTATGTTGGTATGGTCTCTGCATTAATTCACTAAGGTGTGTTGTGTGTGTATGTACATGGAGCTGAAGACCGTATACTGATTCACAGTGAGCTGTGTGTGTATGTGTGTGTGTGTGTGATGGTATGGGCTTTTCATTGAATCACTGAGGTGTGTGTCTGTGTGTGTATACCTGGAACTACAGACTGTGCACTGATTCACAACGAGCCATGTGTGAATGTGTGTAGGTGATAGTATAGGGTGTGCATAGAGTCACAAAGAGCCGTGCATATGTGTCTTTGCATGGGTGTTGTGGTATAGGCTGTGTACTGTGGCACAGTGACTGTGCATGTGTGTGTGTTTGTGTTTGTGATGGTATAGTGCGTGCATTGAATAAGAGAGAGCCATGCATGTGTCTCTCTGTGTGTGTGCTGGCATAGGCATTACATTGCGTCACAGTGAGCCATGTGTTTGTATGTTGGTCTAGACTCTGCCTTGAGTCACAGTAAGCCTTGTGTGTGTGCCAGTACAGGCTATGCATTGAGTCAGTGAGTCATATATGTGTGTGTGTGTGTGTGTGCTGGTATGTGCAGTGCATTGAGTCCAAGAGAGCCGTGTATGTTTGTGTGTGTGTGTGTGTGCTGCTATAGGTGGTTCCCTGAGTCACAGTCAGTTATGTGTGAGTGTGTGTTTGTGTGTTCTTGTATAGGCTGTGCATTGATCCACAGTGAGCCATGTGTGTATGCTGGTATAGGAGGTGCATTGAGTCACAGTGATGGTTGTGTTTGTGTGTGTGTGTGCTGCAGTAGGCTGTGAATTGAGTCACAGAAGGTGGGTCTTTGTGTGTGTATGTGCAAGTACAGGCTGCGGTTTGAGTCAGAGAGATGGGTGTCTCTGTGTGGTGTAATAGGCTGTGCATTGAATCACAGCAAGCCGTATTTTTGTGTGTATGTGTATTTTTGTATGTGTGTGTGTGTGATGGTACAGGCTGAACACTGAGTCACTGAGGTGTTCATGTGTGTATGTGGTGCTACAGACTGTTCTTTAGGTCAAACTGAGCCATATGTGTGTGTATGTTTTTGTGTGTGTACAGTTATTGGCTCTGCATTGAGTCATGGTGAACCATGTGTGTGTGGGGAGCTGGTATAGTCACAGCACTGAGTCACAGTTAAATGTGTAGGAGATGTGTGTGTATGTGTGTGTGTGTATTTGCTGGTGTATACTGTGCATTGAGTCACAGTTAGTAGTGCAGTGTGTGTGTGTCTGTGATGGTGTGGACTGTGTTTTTATCCACTTTGACATGAACGAGTGTGTGTGTGTGTATCTGTGTGTGTGTGTGTGTGTGCTAGCACTGAATGACCATTGAGACAGAGTGGGCTCTGTGTGTGTCTGTGTGTGTGCTGGTATAGACTCTGTATTGATTCACTGTGAGCTGTGTGTTTAAGTGTTTGCTCGTATAGGCAGTGCATTGAGTCTCACTGAGGTGTTTCTGTGTGTGTGTGCTGGTACAGAAAGCTTTTCCAGTCACAGACAGGTGTGTGTGTGTGCTGCAGTAGACTGTGAATTGAGTAGCAGAAGGTGGGTCTTTGTGTGTGTATGTGCAGGTACAGGCTGCGGTTTGAGTTAGAGTGATGGGTGTCTCTGTGTGGTGTTATAGGCTGTGCATTGAATCACAGTGAGCCGTGTGTGTGTGTGCGTGTGTGCTGGAATAGGCAGAGCATTGAGTCTCAGGTGTGTGTATGTGTGTGTGTATGCTGGTATGGTCTCTGCATTGATTCACTAAGGTGTGTTGTGTGTGTATGTACATGGAGCTGAACACTGTACACTGATTCACAGTGAGCTGTGTGTATATGTGTGTGTGTGTGATGGTATGGGCTTTGCATTGAGTCACTGAGGGGTGTGTCTGTGTGTGTACAACTGGAACTACAGACTGTGCACTGATTCACAATGAGCCATGTGTGAATGTGTGTATGTGATAGTATAGGGTGTGCATAGACTCACAAAGAGCCGTGCATATGTGTCTTTGCATAGGTGTTGTGGTATAGGCTGTGCATTGTGTCACAGTGACTGTCCGTGTGTGTGTGTGTGTTTGTGATGGTATAGTACGTGCATTGAATCAGAGAGAGCCATGCATGTGTCTCTGTGTGTGTGTGTTGGCATAGGCATTACATTGAGTCACAGTGAGCCATGTGTTTGTATGCTGGTGTAGACTCTGCATTGAGTCACAGTAAGCCTTTTGTGTGTGCCAGTACAGGCTGTGCATTGAGTCAGTGAGTCATATGTGTGTGTGCGTGTGTGTGTGTGTGCTGGTATAGACAGTGCATTGAGTCCAATGAGCCGTGTATGTTTGTGTGTGAGTGTGCGTGCTGCTATAGGTGGTTCACTGAGTCACAGTCAGATATGTGTGAGTGAGTGTTTGTGTGTTCTTGTATAGGTTGTGTATTGATTCACAGTGAGCCCTGTGTGTATGGTGGTATAGGCGGTGCATTGAATCACAGTGATGGTTGTTTTTCTGTGTGTATGCTGCAGTAGGCTGTGAATTGAGTCACAGAAGGTGGGACTTTGTGTGTGTATGTGCAGGTACAAGCTGCAGTTCGAGTCACAGTGATGGGTGTCTCTGTGTGGTGTTATAGGCTGTGTATTGAATCACAGCGAGCCGTATTAGTGTGTGTATGTGTATTTGTGTATGCGTGTGTGTGTGTGATGGTACAGGCTGAACATTGAGTCACTGAGGTGTGCATGTGTGTATGTGGTGCTACAGACTGTTCGTTAGGTCAAACTGAGCCATATCTGTGTGTAGGTGTGTGTGTGTACAGTTATTTGCTGTGCACTGAGTCACAGTGAACCATGTGTGTGTGGGGAGCTGGTATAGTCAGAGCACTGAGTCACAGTTGAATGTGTGGGAGTTGTTTGTGTATGTGTGTATTTGCTGGTGTAGACTGTGCATTGAGTCACAGTGAGTAGTGCGGTGTGTGTGTGCTGTGATGGTGTGGACTGTGGTTTTATCCACTTTGACCTGAACGGCTGTGTGTGTTTGTGTGTTTGTGTGTGTGTGTGTGTGCTGGCACTAGATGACAATTGAGACAGAGTGGGCTGTGTGTCTGTGTGTGAGCTGGTATAGACTCTGTATTAAGTCACTGTGAGCTGTGTGTGTATGTGTGCGCTCATATAGGCTGTGCATTGAGTCACAGTGAGGTGTTTGTGTGTGTGTGTGCTGGTACAGGAAGCGTTTTCAGTCACAGTCTCGTGTGTGTGTGTGTGCATGTGAGTTTGTGTGCTGGTATGGGCTTTATTGTGCTGGTATGGGCTTTATTGACTCATGGGTGTGTGTGTGAGTGTGTGGTGATACAGACTGCATTGAGTCACAGTGCGCTGTGTGTGTGTGTGCTGGTATAGGCGATTTATTGAGTACCAGTGAGCCATGTGTGAGTGCGTGTTGGTGTGTGTGTGTGTGTACTGGTATAGGCTGTGCATTGAGTCACAGTGAGGCCTGCATCTGTGCATGTCTGTGTTTGTGTGTGTGTGTTTGCTGGTATAGGCTGAGCTTTGAATCACTCTGAGGTGTGTGTGCATGTGCTGGTAAAATTGTGCCTTGATTCACTGTGCCATGTGAGTGTGTGTGCACGCTGGTATAGGTTGTGCATTGAGTCAGAGTGGGAGGTGTGTGTGTCTGTGTGTTCTGGTATAGGCTGACAATTGAGGCACACTGAGATCTGTGTGCACATGTGTGTATATGTGTGCTGGTACAGCCTGCTCATTGAGTCATATTGAGTTTTGTGTGTGTGTGTGTGCAGGTAGAGGCAGCACATTGAGTCACAGTGAGGTGTATGTGTGTGATGTTATATGCTATGCACTGATTCATAGGGAGGTTTGTGTCTGTGTGTGTGCACATTCTGGTATAGGATTTGCATTGAATCACACTGAGCTGTGTTTTTGAGTGTCAGTATATGTGCGTGTGTGGAGGTATGGGCTGTGGATTGACTCACAGTTTGCCGTATGTGCTTCTCTGTGTCTGTATGTCTGCTAGCATATCCTGTGCACTGAGTCACAGGGAGCCTTGTGTGTGTGTGTGTGTGTGTCCTGGTATAGAGTGTGCATTGATTCACAGTCAGCCATGTGTGTGTGTGTGTGAGTGCACTGGTATAGGATGTGCAGTGAGTCAGAGTGATGTGTGTGTGTGTCTGCGTGTTCTGATATAGGCTGACCATTGTGTAACATTGAGGGTGTGTGTGTGTGTGTGCTGGTATAGGCTGCATATTTTGTCACAGTGAAGTGTGTGTGTGTGTATGTGTAGGTACAGGCTGTGCATTGAGTCACAGTGTGGGGTGTGTGTGTGATGTTATATTCTGTGCACTAGGACACAGTGAGTCGTGTGTGTGTGCTGGTATAATCTGAACATTGAGTCACAGTGTGGTGTGGTGTGTGTGCCTTTGCTGGTATGGACTGTGCATAGAATCCCAGCCCTGTGTTAGTGTTTGTGTATTTGGTGCTGTAGAGTCTGCATGAGTCACAGTAAGGTGTGTGTGTGTACTGCTATAGGCTGTACACTGAGCCATATTAAGGTGTGTTTCTGTGTGTGTGTGTGCGGGTATAGGCTATGCATTGACTCACATTGAGCCATGTGTTTGTATGTGCTACTATACACTGTTCATTGAGTCTCAGTGAGCCATTGTTGTGTGTGTCTGTTTACTTGTATGGGCTTGGCATTGAGTCTCAGACAGGTGTTTGTGTGTGCCTGTGTGTCTGTGTGGTGGTATAAACTGCATTGAGTCACACGGCGGTGTGTGTGAGAGTGTGAGTGTGTGCAGGTACAGGCTGGTATTGAACCACAGTGAGGCGTGTGTGTGCGTGTGTGTTTGTGTGTGCTGCAATAGGCAGAGCATTGAGTCTCAGGTGTGTGTATGTGTGTGTGTATGCTGGTATCGTCTCTGCATTGATTCACTAAGGTGTGTTGTGTGTGTATGTACATGGAGCTGAAGACTGTACACTGATTCACACTGAGCTGTGTGTGTACGTGTGTGATGGTATGGGTTTGGCATTGAGTCACTGAGGTGTGTGTTTGTGTGTGTATACCTGGAACTACAGACTGTGCACTGATTCACAATGAGCCATGTGTGAATGTGTGTATGTGATAGTATAGGGTGTGCATAGAGTCACAAAGAGCCGTGCATATGTGTCTTTGCATGGGTTTTGTGGTATAGGGTCTTCATTGTGTCACAGTGACTGTGCGTGTGTGTGTGTGTGTGTGTTTGTGATGGTATAGTACATGCATTGAATCAGAGACAGCCATGCATGTGTCTCTGTGTGTGTGTGCTGGCATAGGCATTACATTGAGTCACAGTGAGCCATGTGTTTGTATGTTGGTGTAGACTCTGCATTGAGTCACAGTAAACCTTGTGTGTGTGCCAGTACAGGTTGTGCATTGAGTCAGTGAGTCATATGTGTGTGTGTGTTTGTGTGTGTGTGTGCTTGTTTAGACAGTGCATTGAGTCCAATGAGCAGTGTATGTTTGTGTGTGTGTGTGTGCTGTTAGGTAATGTGCATTGAGTCACAGTAGCTCTGTGTGTGTTTTTGAATACCTCTGGGCTGGCATAGGCTGAGAATTGAGTCACAGTGTTGTGTGTGTGTGAGTGTTCATGTGTGTGCAAGTATAGGCTGGACATTGAAGCACAGTGAGCTGTGTGTGTTTGTGTGTGTGCTGATATAGGCTGCACATTCAGTTACAGTGAGCTGTGTGTGTATGTGAGTGTGCTTGTAGAAGCTGCACACTGGTTAACAGTGAGGTGTGTATGAGTGTGTGTGTGCTGTTACATACTGGGCATTCAGTCACAGTTTGCTGTGTGTGTGTGTGCATGCATGTGTGCTTTTATAGGCTGTGCCTTGATTCACATTGAACTGTGAGTGTGGGTGTGTGGATGTCTGCTGGTATACATTTTGCATTGTTTCACAATGAGCTGTGTGTGTGTGTGTGTGTGTTCTGGTATGAGATGTACATTGAGATACAGTGAGCCGTGCATGTGTGTGGCTGTGTGTGTGTGTGTGTGCTGCTAGAGGCTGGGCATTGTGTAACACTGAGCTATGTGTTTCTGTGTGTCACTCTATAGACTGTGCATTGAGTCTGTGTGTGTGCATGCATGTGTGCTGGTATAGGCTATGCATTGATTCACATTGAGTTAATGTGTGGTTGTGCATGTTGTGTGGCTATATGTTTTGCATTGATTCACTGTGAGCTGTGTGTGTGTGAGTGTGCATGTGTGTGAACATATAGGCTGGACATTGAGTCACAGTGAGGTGTGTGTGTGAGTTTGTGTTTATGTGCAGTGGTAAAAGCCACGCAATGAGAACCAGTGATGTTTGTGTCTGATAGTGTGTGTCTTTTCAGGTTTATGCTGGGCATTGAGTCACAGTGAGCCGTGTGTGTGTGTGCATGTGTGTGTTTGTGTGCTGGTATAGGCTGTGCATTGAGTCACAGTGAGGTGTGTGTGTCTGTTCAGGTGTACACTGGGCATTGAGTCTCAGCTTTGTATGTCTGTGTGTGTGTGCTGAGATAGGCTGTGCATTGAGTCACAGTGACATGTGTGTCAGTGTCTGTGTGAGTGTGTATTCAGACACAGTGAGGTTTGAGTGTGAGTGTGTGTGTGCTGTTAGAGACTGTGGATTGAGTATCAGTGAGCCATGTTTGTTTTTGTGTGTGTGCATGCATGTGTTCTGTTATAAGCTGTGCACTGAGTCACATTGCCGTATTTTTGTGTGTGTGTGTATGCCTGTTGATATAGGCTATGCATTGAGTCACAGTGCTCCGTTAGTGTCTGTGAGGGTTTGTTGGTATAAGCTGTGCACAGGGTCCCAGTGAGCCATCTGTGTGTGTCTGTGCAAATATGGACAGTGCATTGAGTCACAGTGAGTCATGTGTGTCTCTGGGTGTGTGTGTGTCCACATGTGCTGTGTTCGGTTGCGTGTTTTGTCACAGTAAGCCATGTGTGATTATGTGCTGGTATAGACTGTGAACTGAGTCACGGCCATGTGTGTGTGTGTGTGTGTGTGTATGCATGCAGACATAGGCTATGCATTGACTCATAGTGAGCTGTTTATGTGTTTGTGATGGTATAGGCTGTCAATTGATTCACAGTGAGCTGTTTGTGTGTGCATGTGCTGATATAGTTTGAGCATTGAGTCACAGTTTGGCTGTGAGTTTGTTTTGCCAGTACAAGATGTACACCGAGTTACAGTGAGCCGTAGGTGTCTGTGGCTTTGTGTGTATGTGTGTGCCTATATAGGTGGTGCAGTAAGTCACAGTGAGCTGTGAGTGTGGGTGTGATGCTAGTATAGACTGTGAACTGAGTCACAGAGAACCATGTGTGTGTGTGTGTGTGTGTGTTGTTTGCTTCAAGTTAATGTGCATTGAGTCACAGTGAGCTCTGTGTGTGTTTGTGAATACCTCTGGGCTGGTATAGGCTGAGCATTGAGTCACAGTGAGGTGTGTGTGTAAGTGTACGTGTGTGTGCAAGTATAGGCTGGGCATTGAATCACAGTGAGCTGTGTGTTTTCGTGTGTGTGCTGGTATAGGCTGCGCATTCAGTCACAGTGAGCCATGTGTATGTGTGAGTGCTCTTGTAGAGGCTGCACATTGAATCACAGTGAGGTGTGTGTGTGATTGTGTGTGTGTGTGCTGTTCCATTCTGTGCATTCTGTCACAGTTAGCCGTGTGTGTGTGCGCATTTGTGTGTGATTTTATAAGCTGTGCATTGATTCACATTGAACTGTGTGTGTGGGTGTGTGCTGGTGTATGCTTTGCATTTTTCACAGTCATCTGGGGGTATGTGTGTCTGTGTGTTGTGCTACAGGCTGAGCATTGTGTCACAGTGAAGTGTGTTTGTGGGAGTGTGCATGTGTCTGCATCTAAAGGCTGGCTATTAGTCACAGTGTGCCTTGTGTGTTTGTGTATGTTTCTGTACTGGTATAGGCTGTGCATTCATTCACAGTGAGGTGTGTTTGTGTGTCTGTCCTGGCGTAGGCTGGTTATTGGGTGACAGTGAGCCATGTGTGTGTGTGTGCTTGTAAAATCTGTGAACTGAGTCATGGCCATGTTTGTGTGTGTGAATGCTGGTATAGTTTATGCATTGACACATAGTGATACACGTGTGTGTTTCGTGATGGTATAAGCCATGCACTGAGTGTGAGTGAGCTGTTTTCATGTGTGCATGCTGGTATATTCTGAACTTTGAGTCACAGTGTGGTATGTGGCCCTGTATGTGTGTGTGTGTGTGTGTGTGTGTGTGTGTTCCGGTATAAGATGTACATTGAGATACAGTGAGCCGTGCATATGTGTGGCTGTGTGTGTGGGTGTGTGTGTGTGCTGCTAGAGGCTGCGCATTGTGTAACACGGAGCCATGGGTGTGTTGTGTGTTGGTGGGCTTTCATTGATTCAATGGGTGTGTGTGTCTGTGTTTGTTGTGCTAAAGACTGCATTGAGTCACAGTGAGTCGTGTGTGTGTGTGCTGGTATAGACGATTGATTGAGTCACGGTCAGCCATGTGTGTGTGCATGTTGGTATGTGTGTGTGTTCTTCTATAGGTTGTGCATTGAGTCACAGCGAACCCTGTATCTGTGCAGGTGTGTATGTGTGGTGCTGGTATAGGCTGTGCATTGAGTGACACTGAGGTGTGTGTGTATGCTTGTGTGTTTTGGTATAAATTGTACATTGAATCACAGTGCTGTGTGTTTGTGTGCACGCTGGTATAGTCTGTGCATTGAGTCACAGTGATGTGTGTGTGTCTGCGTGTTCTGGTATAGGCTGACCATTGTGTCACATTGAGGTGTGTGTGTGTGTATGTGTAGGTACAGGCTGTGCATTGAGTCACAGTGTGGGGTGTGTGTGTGATGTTTTATGCTGTGCACTAGGACACAGTGAGCCATGTGTGTGTGCTGGTATAATCTGACCATTGAGTCACAGTGTGGTGTGGTGTGTGTGCCTTTGCTGGTATGGATTGTGCATTGAATCCCAGCCCTGTGTTAATGTTTGTGTATTTGGTGCTGTAGAGTCTGCATGAGTCACAGTAAGGTGTGTGTGTGTGCTGCTATAGGCTGAGAATTGAGTAACACCTAGGTGAGTGTATGTGTATGTGTATGCTGATAAGGGATTTGCATTGAATCAGTGAGCGGTGTGTGTGTGTGTGTGTACTGCTATAGGCTGTGCACTGAGCCACATTAAGGTGTGTTTCTGTGTATGTGTGTGTGGGTATAGGCTATGCATTGACTCACATTGAGCCATGTGTTTGTATGTGCTAGTATACACTGTTCATTGAGTCTCAGTGAACCATGGTTGTGTGTGTCTGTTTACTTGTATGGGCTTGGCATTGAGTCACAGTGAGGTGTGTGTGTGTGTCTGTGTGTCTGTGTGGTGGTATAAGCTGCATTGAGTCACACGGCGTGGTGTGTGAGAGTGTGTGTGTGTGCAGGTACAGGCTGGTATTGAATCACAGTGAGCTGTGTGTGTGTGTGTGTGTGTGTGCTGCAATAGGCAGAGCATTGAGTCTCAGGTGTGTGTATGTGTGTGTGTATGTTGGTATGGTCTCTGCATTAATTCACTAAGGTGTGTTGTGTGTGTATGTACATGGAGCTGAAGACCGTATACTGATTCACAGTGAGCTGTGTGTGTATGTGTGTGTGTGTGTGATGGTATGGGCTTTTCATTGAATCACTGAGGTGTGTGTCTGTGTGTGTATACCTGGAACTACAGACTGTGCACTGATTCACAACGAGCCATGTGTGAATGTGTGTAGGTGATAGTATAGGGTGTGCATAGAGTCACAAAGAGCCGTGCATATGTGTCTTTGCATGGGTGTTGTGGTATAGGCTGTGTACTGTGGCACAGTGACTGTGCATGTGTGTGTGTTTGTGTTTGTGATGGTATAGTGCGTGCATTGAATAAGAGAGAGCCATGCATGTGTCTCTCTGTGTGTGTGCTGGCATAGGCATTACATTGCGTCACAGTGAGCCATGTGTTTGTATGTTGGTCTAGACTCTGCCTTGAGTCACAGTAAGCCTTGTGTGTGTGCCAGTACAGGCTATGCATTGAGTCAGTGAGTCATATATGTGTGTGTGTGTGTGTGTGTGTGCTGGTATATGCAGTGCATTGAGTCCAAGAGAGCCGTGTATGTTTGTGTGTGTGTGTGTGTGCTGCTATAGGTGGTTCCCTGAGTCACAGTCAGTTATGTGTGAGTGTGTGTTTGTGTGTTCTTGTATAGGCTGTGCATTGATCCACAGTGAGCCATGTGTGTATGCTGGTATAGGAGGTGCATTGAGTCACAGTGATGGTTGTGTTTGTGTGTGTGTGTGCTGCAGTAGGCTGTGAATTGAGTCACAGAAGGTGGGTCTTTGTGTGTGTATGTGCAAGTACAGGCTGCGGTTTGAGTCAGAGAGATGGGTGTCTCTGTGTGGTGTAATAGGCTGTGCATTGAATCACAGCAAGCCGTATTTTTGTGTGTATGTGTATTTTTGTATGTGTGTGTGTGTGATGGTACAGGCTGAACACTGAGTCACTGAGGTGTTCATGTGTGTATGTGGTGCTACAGACTGTTCTTTAGGTCAAACTGAGCCATATGTGTGTGTATGTTTTTGTGTGTGTACAGTTATTGGCTCTGCATTGAGTCATGGTGAACCATGTGTGTGTGGGGAGCTGGTATAGTCACAGCACTGAGTCACAGTTAAATGTGTAGGAGATGTGTGTGTATGTGTGTGTGTGTATTTGCTGGTGTATACTGTGCATTGAGTCACAGTTAGTAGTGCAGTGTGTGTGTGTCTGTGATGGTGTGGACTGTGTTTTTATCCACTTTGACATGAACGAGTGTGTGTGTGTGTATCTGTGTGTGTGTGTGTGTGTGTGCTAGCACTGAATGACCATTGAGACAGAGTGGGCTCTGTGTGTGTCTGTGTGTGTGCTGGTATAGACTCTGTATTGATTCACTGTGAGCTGTGTGTTTAAGTGTTTGCTCGTATAGGCAGTGCATTGAGTCTCACTGAGGTGTTTCTGTGTGTGTGTGCTGGTACAGAAAGCTTTTCCAGTCACAGACAGGTGTGTGTGTGTGCTGCAGTAGACTGTGAATTGAGTAGCAGAAGGTGGGTCTTTGTGTGTGTATGTGCAGGTACAGGCTGCGGTTTGAGTTAGAGTGATGGGTGTCTCTGTGTGGTGTTATAGGCTGTGCATTGAATCACAGTGAGCCGTGTGTGTGTGTGCGTGTGTGCTGGAATAGGCAGAGCATTGAGTCTCAGGTGTGTGTATGTGTGTGTGTATGCTGGTATGGTCTCTGCATTGATTCACTAAGGTGTGTTGTGTGTGTATGTACATGGAGCTGAACACTGTACACTGATTCACAGTGAGCTGTGTGTGTATGTGTGTGTGTGTGTGATGGTATGGGCTTTGCATTGAGTCACTGAGGGGTGTGTCTGTGTGTGTACAACTGGAACTACAGACTGTGCACTGATTCACAATGAGCCATGTGTGAATGTGTGTATGTGATAGTATAGGGTGTGCATAGACTCACAAAGAGCCGTGCATATGTGTCTTTGCATAGGTGTTGTGGTATAGGCTGTGCATTGTGTCACAGTGACTGTCCGTGTGTGTGTGTGTGTGTTTGTGATGGTATAGTACGTGCATTGAATCAGAGAGAGCCATGCATGTGTCTCTGTGTGTGTGTGTTGGCATAGGCATTACATTGAGTCACAGTGAGCCATGTGTTTGTATGCTGGTGTAGACTCTGCATTGAGTCACAGTAAGCCTTTTGTGTGTGCCAGTACAGGCTGTGCATTGAGTCAGTGAGTCATATGTGTGTGTGCGTGTGTGTGTGTGTGCTGGTATAGACAGTGCATTGAGTCCAATGAGCCGTGTATGTTTGTGTGTGAGTGTGCGTGCTGCTATAGGTGGTTCACTGAGTCACAGTCAGATATGTGTGAGTGAGTGTTTGTGTGTTCTTGTATAGGTTGTGTATTGATTCACAGTGAGCCCTGTGTGTATGGTGGTATAGGCGGTGCATTGAATCACAGTGATGGTTGTTTTTCTGTGTGTATGCTGCAGTAGGCTGTGAATTGAGTCACAGAAGGTGAGACTTTGTGTGTGTATGTGCAGGTACAAGCTGCAGTTCGAGTCACAGTGATGGGTGTCTCTGTGTGGTGTTATAGGCTGTGTATTGAATCACAGCGAGCCGTATTAGTGTGTGTATGTGTATTTGTGTATGCGTGTGTGTGTGTGATGGTACAGGCTGAACATTGAGTCACTGAGGTGTGCATGTGTGTATGTGGTGCTACAGACTGTTCGTTAGGTCAAACTGAGCCATATCTGTGTGTAGGTGTGTGTGTGTACAGTTATTTGCTGTGCACTGAGTCACAGTGAACCATGTGTGTGTGGGGAGCTGGTATAGTCAGAGCACTGAGTCACAGTTGAATGTGTGGGAGTTGTTTGTGTATGTGTGTATTTGCTGGTGTAGACTGTGCATTGAGTCACAGTGAGTAGTGCGGTGTGTGTGTGCTGTGATGGTGTGGACTGTGGTTTTATCCACTTTGACCTGAACGGCTGTGTGTGTTTGTGTGTTTGTGTGTGTGTGTGTGTGCTGGCACTAGATGACAATTGAGACAGAGTGGGCTGTGTGTCTGTGTGTGAGCTGGTATAGACTCTGTATTGAGTCACTGTGAGCTGTGTGTGTATGTGTGCGCTCATATAGGCTGTGCATTGAGTCACAGTGAGGTGTTTGTGTGTGTGTGTGCTGGTACAGGAAGCGTTTTCAGTCACAGTCTCGTGTGTGTGTGTGTGCATGTGAGTTTGTGTGCTGGTATGGGCTTTATTGTGCTGGTATGGGCTTTATTGACTCATGGGTGTGTGTGTGAGTGTGTGGTGATACAGACTGCATTGAGTCACAGTGCGCTGTGTGTGTGTGTGCTGGTATAGGCGATTTATTGAGTACCAGTGAGCCATGTGTGAGTGCGTGTTGGTGTGTGTGTGTGTGTACTGGTATAGGCTGTGCATTGAGTCACAGTGAGGCCTGCATCTGTGCATGTCTGTGTTTGTGTGTGTGTGTTTGCTGGTATAGGCTGAGCTTTGAATCACTCTGAGGTGTGTGTGCATGTGCTGGTAAAATTGTGCCTTGATTCACTGTGCCATGTGAGTGTGTGTGCACGCTGGTATAGGTTGTGCATTGAGTCAGAGTGGGAGGTGTGTGTGTCTGTGTGTTCTGGTATAGGCTGACAATTGAGGCACACTGAGATCTGTGTGCACATGTGTGTATATGTGTGCTGGTACAGCCTGCTCATTGAGTCATATTGAGTTTTGTGTGTGTGTGTGTGCAGGTAGAGGCAGCACATTGAGTCACAGTGAGGTGTATGTGTGTGATGTTATATGCTATGCACTGATTCATAGGGAGGTTTGTGTCTGTGTGTGTGCACTTTCTGGTATAGGATTTGCATTGAATCACACTGAGCTGTGTTTTTGAGTGTCAGTATATGTGCGTGTGTGGAGGTATGGGCTGTGGATTGACTCACAGTTTGCCGTATGTGCTTCTCTGTGTGTGTATGTCTGCTAGCATATCCTGTGCACTGAGTCACAGGGAGCCTTGTGTGTGTGTGTGTGTGTGTGTGTGTGTCCTGGTATAGAGTGTGCATTGATTCACAGTCAGCCATGTGTGTGTGTGTGTGAGTGCACTGGTATAGGATGTGCAGTGAGTCAGAGTGATGTGTGTGTGTGTCTGCGTGTTCTGATATAGGCTGACCATTGTGTAACATTGAGGGTGTGTGTGTGTGTGTGCTGGTATAGGCTGCATATTTTGTCACAGTGAAGTGTGTGTGTGTGTATGTGTAGGTACAGGCTGTGCATTGAGTCACAGTGTGGGGTGTGTGTGTGATGTTATATTCTGTGCACTAGGACACAGTGAGTCGTGTGTGTGTGCTGGTATAATCTGAACATTGAGTCACAGTGTGGTGTGGTGTGTGTGCCTTTGCTGGTATGGACTGTGCATAGAATCCCAGCCCTGTGTTAGTGTTTGTGTATTTGGTGCTGTAGAGTCTGCATGAGTCACAGTAAGATGTGTGTGTGTACTGCTATAGGCTGTACACTGAGCCATATTAAGGTGTGTTTCTGTGTGTGTGTGTGCGGGTATAGGCTATGCATTGACTCACATTGAGCCATGTGTTTGTATGTGCTACTATACACTGTTCATTGAGTCTCAGTGAGCCATTGTTGTGTGTGTCTGTTTACTTGTATGGGCTTGGCATTGAGTCTCAGACAGGTGTTTGTGTGTGCCTGTGTGTCTGTGTGGTGGTATAAACTGCATTGAGTCACACGGCGGTGTGTGTGAGAGTGTGAGTGTGTGCAGGTACAGGCTGGTATTGAACCACAGTGAGGCGTGTGTGTGCGTGTGTGTTTGTGTGTGCTGCAATAGGCAGAGCATTGAGTCTCAGGTGTGTGTATGTGTGTGTGTATGCTGGTATCGTCTCTGCATTGATTCACTAAGGTGTGTTGTGTGTGTATGTACATGGAGCTGAAGACTGTACACTGATTCACACTGAGCTGTGTGTGTATGTGTGTGATGGTATGGGTTTGGCATTGAGTCACTGAGGTGTGAGTTTGTGTGTGTATACCTGGAACTACAGACTGTGCACTGATTCACAATGAGCCATGTGTGAATGTGTGTATGTGATAGTATAGGGTGTGCATAGAGTCACAAAGAGCCGTGCATATGTGTCTTTGCATGGGTGTTGTGGTATAGGGTCTTCATTGTGTCACAGTGACTGTGCGTGTGTGTGTGTGTGTGTGTTTGTGATGGTATAGTACATGCATTGAATCAGAGAGAGCCATGCATGTGTCTCTGTGTGTGTGTGCTGGCATAGGCATTACATTGAGTCACAGTGAGCCATGTGTTTGTATGTTGGTGTAGACTCTGCATTGAGTCACAGTAAACCTTGTGTGTGTGCCAGTACAGGTTGTGCATTGAGTCAGTGAGTCATATGTGTGTGTGTGTTTGTGTGTGTGTGTGCTTGTTTAGACAGTGCATTGAGTCCAATGAGCAGTGTATGTTTGTGTGTGTGTGTGTGTGCTGTTAGGTAATGTGCATTGAGTCACAGTAGCTCTGTGTGTGTTTTTGAATACCTCTGGGCTGGCATAGGCTGAGAATTGAGTCACAGTGTGGTGTGTGTGTGAGTGTTCATGTGTGTGCAAGTATAGGCTGGACATTGAAGCACAGTGAGCTGTGTGTGTTTGTGTGTGTGCTGATATAGGCTGCACATTCAGTTACAGTGAGCTGTGTGTGTATGTGAGTGTGCTTGTAGAAGCTGCACACTGGTTAACAGTGAGGTGTGTATGAGTGTGTGTGTGCTGTTACATACTGGGCATTCAGTCACAGTTTGCTGTGTGTGTGTGTGCATGCATGTGTGCTTTTATAGGCTGTGCCTTGATTCACATTGAACTGTGAGTGTGGGTGTGTGGATGTCTGCTGGTATACATTTTGCATTGTTTCACAATGAGCTGTGTGTGTGTGTGTGTGTGTTCTGGTATGAGATGTACATTGAGATACAGTGAGCCGTGCATGTGTGTGGCTGTGTGTGTGTGTGTGTGCTGCTAGAGGCTGGGCATTGTGTAACACTGAGCTATGTGTTTCTGTGTGTCACTCTATAGACTGTGCATTGAGTCTGTGTGTGTGCATGCATGTGTGCTGGTATAGGCTATGCATTGATTCACATTGAGTTAATGTGTGGTTGTGCATGTTGTGTGGCTATATGTTTTGCATTGATTCACTGTGAGCTGTGTGTGTGTGAGTGTGCATGTGTGTGAACATATAGGCTGGACATTGAGTCACAGTGAGGTGTGTGTGTGAGTTTGTGTTTATGTGCAGTGGTAAAAGCCACGCAATGAGAACCAGTGATGTTTGTGTCTGATAGTGTGTGTCTTTTCAGGTTTATGCTGGGCATTGAGTCACAGTGAGCCGTGTGTGTGTGTGCATGTGTGTGTTTGTGTGCTGGTATAGGCTGTGCATTGAGTCACAGTGAGGTGTGTGTGTCTGTTCAGGTGTACACTGGGCATTGAGTCTCAGCTTTGTATGTCTGTGTGTGTGTGCTGAGATAGGCTGTGCATTGAGTCACAGTGACATGTGTGTCAGTGTCTGTGTGAGTGTGTATTCAGACACAGTGAGGTTTGAGTGTGAGTGTGTGTGTGCTGTTAGAGACTGTGGATTGAGTATCAGTGAGCCATGTTTGTTTTTGTGTGTGTGCATGCATGTGTTCTGTTATAAGCTGTGCACTGAGTCACATTGCCGTATTTTTGTGTGTGTGTGTATGCCTGTTGATATAGGCTATGCATTGAGTCACAGTGCTCCGTTAGTGTCTGTGAGGGTTTGTTGGTATAAGCTGTGCACAGGGTCCCAGTGAGCCATCTGTGTGTGTCTGTGCAAATATGGACAGTGCATTGAGTCACAGTGAGTCATGTGTGTCTCTGGGTGTGTGTGTGTCCACATGTGCTGTGTTCGGTTGCGTGTTTTGTCACAGTAAGCCATGTGTGATTATGTGCTGGTATAGACTGTGAACTGAGTCACGGCCATGTGTGTGTGTGTGTGTGTGTGTGTGTATGCATGCAGACATAGGCTATGCATTGACTCATAGTGAGCTGTTTATGTGTTTGTGATGGTATAGGCTGTCAATTGATTCACAGTGAGCTGTTTGTGTGTGCATGTGCTGATATAGTTTGAGCATTGAGTCACAGTTTGGCTGTGAGTTTGTTTTGCCAGTACAAGATGTACACCGAGTTACAGTGAGCCGTAGGTGTCTGTGGCTTTGTGTGTATGTGTGTGCCTATATAGGTGGTGCAGTAAGTCACAGTGAGCTGTGAGTGTGGGTGTGATGCTAGTATAGACTGTGAACTGAGTCACAGAGAACCATGTGTGTGTGTGTGTGTGTGTTGTTTGCTTCAAGTTAATGTGCATTGAGTCACAGTGAGCTCTGTGTGTGTTTGTGAATACCTCTGGGCTGGTATAGGCTGAGCATTGAGTCACAGTGAGGTGTGTGTGTAAGTGTACGTGTGTGTGCAAGTATAGGCTGGGCATTGAATCACAGTGAGCTGTGTGTTTTCGTGTGTGTGCTGGTATAGGCTGCGCATTCAGTCACAGTGAGCCATGTGTATGTGTGAGTGCTCTTGTAGAGGCTGCACATTGAATCACAGTGAGGTGTGTGTGTGATTGTGTGTGTGTGTGCTGTTCCATTCTGTGCATTCTGTCACAGTTAGCCGTGTGTGTGTGCGCATTTGTCTGTGATTTTATAAGCTGTGCATTGATTCACATTGAACTGTGTGTGTGGGTGTGTGCTGGTGTATGCTTTGCATTTTTCACAGTCATCTGGGGGTATGTGTGTCTGTGTGTTGTGCTACAGGCTGAGCATTGTGTCACAGTGAAGTGTGTTTGTGGGAGTGTGCATGTGTCTGCATCTAAAGGCTGGCTATTAGTCACAGTGTGCCTTGTGTGTTTGTGTATGTTTCTGTACTGGTATAGGCTGTGCATTCATTCACAGTGAGGTGTGTTTGTGTGTCTGTCCTGGCGTAGGCTGGTTATTGGGTGACAGTGAGCCATGTGTGTGTGTGTGCTTGTAAAATCTGTGAACTGAGTCATGGCCATGTTTGTGTGTGTGAATGCTGGTATAGTTTATGCATTGACACATAGTGATACACGTGTGTGTTTCGTGATGGTATAAGCCATGCACTGAGTGTGAGTGAGCTGTTTTCATGTGTGCATGCTGGTATATTCTGAACTTTGAGTCACAGTGTGGTATGTGGCCGTGTATGTGTGTGTGTGTGTGTGTGTGTGTGTTCCGGTATAAGATGTACATTGAGATACAGTGAGCCGTGCATATGTGTGGCTGTGTGTGTGGGTGTGTGTGTGTGCTGCTAGAGGCTGAGCATTGTGTAACACGGAGCCATGGGTGTGTTGTGTGTTGGTGGGCTTTCATTGATTCAATGGGTGTGTGTGTCTGTGTTTGTTGTGCTAAAGACTGCATTGAGTCACAGTGAGTCGTGTGTGTGTGTGCTGGTATAGACGATTGATTGAGTCACGGTCAGCCATGTGTGTGTGCATGTTGGTATGTGTGTGTGTTCTTCTATAGGTTGTGCATTGAGTCACAGCGAACCCTGTATCTGTGCAGGTGTGTATGTGTGGTGCTGGTATAGGCTGTGCATTGAGTGACACTGAGGTGTGTGTGTATGCTTGTGTGTTTTGGTATACATTGTACATTGAATCACAGTGCTGTGTGTTTGTGTGCACGCTGGTATAGTCTGTGCATTGAGTCACAGTGATGTGTGTGTGTCTGTGTGTTCTGGTATAGGCTGACCATTGTGTCACATTGAGGTGTGTGTGTGTGTATGTGTAGGTACAGGCTGTGCATTGAGTCACAGTGTGGGGTGTGTGTGTGATGTTTTATGCTGTGCACTAGGACACAGTGAGCCATGTGTGTGTGCTGGTATAATCTGACCATTGAGTCACAGTGTGGTGTGGTGTGTGTGCCTTTGCTGGTATGGATTGTGCATTGAATCCCAGCCCTGTGTTAATGTTTGTGTATTTGGTGCTGTAGAGTCTGCATGAGTCACAGTAAGGTGTGTGTGTGTGCTGCTATAGGCTGAGAATTGAGTAACACCTAGGTGAGTGTATGTGTATGTGTATGCTGATAAGGGATTTGCATTGAATCAGTGAGCGGTGTGTGTGTGTGTGTGTACTGCTATAGGCTGTGCACTGAGCCACATTAAGGTGTGTTTCTGTGTATGTGTGTGTGGGTATAGGCTATGCATTGACTCACATTGAGCCATGTGTTTGTATGTGCTAGTATACACTGTTCATTGAGTCTCAGTGAACCATGGTTGTGTGTGTCTGTTTACTTGTATGGGCTTGGCATTGAGTCACAGTGAGGTGTGTGTGTGTGTCTGTGTGTCTGTGTGGTGGTATAAGCTGCATTGAGTCACACGGCGTGGTGTGTGAGAGTGTGTGTGTGTGCAGGTACAGGCTGGTATTGAATCACAGTGAGCTGTGTGTGTGTGTGTGTGTGTGCTGCAATAGGCAGAGCATTGAGTCTCAGGTGTGTGTATGTGTGTGTGTATGTTGGTATGGTCTCTGCATTAATTCACTAAGGTGTGTTGTGTGTGTATGTACATGGAGCTGAAGACCGTATACTGATTCACAGTGAGCTGTGTGTGTATGTGTGTGTGTGTGTGATGGTATGGGCTTTTCATTGAATCACTGAGGTGTGTGTCTGTGTGTGTATACCTGGAACTACAGACTGTGCACTGATTCACAACGAGCCATGTGTGAATGTGTGTAGGTGATAGTATAGGGTGTGCATAGAGTCACAAAGAGCCGTGCATATGTGTCTTTGCATGGGTGTTGTGGTATAGGCTGTGTACTGTGGCACAGTGACTGTGCATGTGTGTGTGTTTGTGTTTGTGATGGTATAGTGCGTGCATTGAATAAGAGAGAGCCATGCATGTGTCTCTCTGTGTGTGTGCTGGCATAGGCATTACATTGCGTCACAGTGAGCCATGTGTTTGTATGTTGGTCTAGACTCTGCCTTGAGTCACAGTAAGCCTTGTGTGTGTGCCAGTACAGGCTATGCATTGAGTCAGTGAGTCATATATGTGTGTGTGTGTGTGTGTGTGCTGGTATGTGCAGTGCATTGAGTCCAAGAGAGCCGTGTATGTTTGTGTGTGTGTGTGTGTGCTGCTATAGGTGGTTCCCTGACTCACAGTCAGTTATGTGTGAGTGTGTGTTTGTGTGTTCTTGTATAGGCTGTGCATTGATCCACAGTGAGCCATGTGTGTATGCTGGTATAGGAGGTGCATTGAGTCACAGTGATGGTTGTGTTTGTGTGTGTGTGTGCTGCAGTAGGCTGTGAATTGAGTCACAGAAGGTGGGTCTTTGTGTGTGTATGTGCAAGTACAGGCTGCGGTTTGAGTCAGAGAGATGGGTGTCTCTGTGTGGTGTAATAGGCTGTGCATTGAATCACAGCAAGCCGTATTTTTGTGTGTATGTGTATTTTTGTATGTGTGTGTGTGTGATGGTACAGGCTGAACACTGAGTCACTGAGGTGTTCATGTGTGTATGTGGTGCTACAGACTGTTCTTTAGGTCAAACTGAGCCATATGTGTGTGTATGTTTTTGTGTGTGTACAGTTATTGGCTCTGCATTGAGTCATGGTGAACCATGTGTGTGTGGGGAGCTGGTATAGTCACAGCACTGAGTCACAGTTAAATGTGTAGGAGATGTGTGTGTATGTGTGTGTGTGTATTTGCTGGTGTATACTGTGCATTGAGTCACAGTTAGTAGTGCAGTGTGTGTGTGTCTGTGATGGTGTGGACTGTGTTTTTATCCACTTTGACATGAACGAGTGTGTGTGTGTGTATCTGTGTGTGTGTGTGTGTGTGCTAGCACTGAATGACCATTGAGACAGAGTGGGCTCTGTGTGTGTCTGTGTGTGTGCTGGTATAGACTCTGTATTGATTCACTGTGAGCTGTGTGTTTAAGTGTTTGCTCGTATAGGCAGTGCATTGAGTCTCACTGAGGTGTTTCTGTGTGTGTGTGCTGGTACAGAAAGCTTTTCCAGTCACAGACAGGTGTGTGTGTGTGCTGCAATAGACTGTGAATTGAGTAGCAGAAGGTGGGTCTTTGTGTGTGTATGTGCAGGTACAGGCTGCGGTTTGAGTTAGAGTGATGGGTGTCTCTGTGTGGTGTTATAGGCTGTGCATTGAATCACAGTGAGCCGTGTGTGTGTGTGCGTGTGTGCTGGAATAGGCAGAGCATTGAGTCTCAGGTGTGTGTATGTGTGTGTGTATGCTGGTATGGTCTCTGCATTGATTCACTAAGGTGTGTTGTGTGTGTATGTACATGGAGCTGAACACTGTACACTGATTCACAGTGAGCTGTGTGTATATGTGTGTGTGTGTGATGGTATGGGCTTTGCATTGAGTCACTGAGGGGTGTGTCTGTGTGTGTACAACTGGAACTACAGACTGTGCACTGATTCACAATGAGCCATGTGTGAATGTGTGTATGTGATAGTATAGGGTGTGCATAGACTCACAAAGAGCCGTGCATATGTGTCTTTGCATAGGTGTTGTGGTATAGGCTGTGCATTGTGTCACAGTGACTGTCCGTGTGTGTGTGTGTGTTTGTGATGGTATAGTACGTGCATTGAATCAGAGAGAGCCATGCATGTGTCTCTGTGTGTGTGTGTTGGCATAGGCATTACATTGAGTCACAGTGAGCCATGTGTTTGTATGCTGGTGTAGACTCTGCATTGAGTCACAGTAAGCCTTTTGTGTGTGCCAGTACAGGCTGTGCATTGAGTCAGTGAGTCATATGTGTGTGTGCGTGTGTGTGTGTGTGCTGGTATAGACAGTGCATTGAGTCCAATGAGCCGTGTATGTTTGTGTGTGAGTGTGCGTGCTGCTATAGGTGGTTCACTGAGTCACAGTCAGATATGTGTGAGTGAGTGTTTGTGTGTTCTTGTATAGGTTGTGTATTGATTCACAGTGAGCCCTGTGTGTATGGTGGTATAGGCGGTGCATTGAATCACAGTGATGGTTGTTTTTCTGTGTGTATGCTGCAGTAGGCTGTGAATTGAGTCACAGAAGGTGGGACTTTGTGTGTGTATGTGCAGGTACAAGCTGCAGTTCGAGTCACAGTGATGGGTGTCTCTGTGTGGTGTTATAGGCTGTGTATTGAATCACAGCGAGCCGTATTAGTGTGTGTATGTGTATTTGTGTATGCGTGTGTGTGTGTGATGGTACAGGCTGAACATTGAGTCACTGAGGTGTGCATGTGTGTATGTGGTGCTACAGACTGTTCGTTAGGTCAAACTGAGCCATATCTGTGTGTAGGGGTGTGTGTGTACAGTTATTTGCTGTGCACTGAGTCACAGTGAACCATGTGTGTGTGGGGAGCTGGTATAGTCAGAGCACTGAGTCACAGTTGAATGTGTGGGAGTTGTTTGTGTATGTGTGTATTTGCTGGTGTAGACTGTGCATTGAGTCACAGTGAGTAGTGCGGTGTGTGTGTGCTGTGATGGTGTGGACTGTGGTTTTATCCACTTTGACCTGAACGGCTGTGTGTGTTTGTGTGTTTGTGTGTGTGTGTGTGTGCTGGCACTAGATGACAATTGAGACAGAGTGGGCTGTGTGTCTGTGTGTGAGCTGGTATAGACTCTGTATTAAGTCACTGTGAGCTGTGTGTGTATGTGTGCGCTCATATAGGCTGTGCATTGAGTCACAGTGAGGTGTTTGTGTGTGTGTGTGCTGGTACAGGAAGCGTTTTCAGTCACAGTCTCGTGTGTGTGTGTGTGCATGTGAGTTTGTGTGCTGGTATGGGCTTTATTGTGCTGGTATGGGCTTTATTGACTCATGGGTGTGTGTGTGAGTGTGTGGTGATACAGACTGCATTGAGTCACAGTGCGCTGTGTGTGTGTGTGCTGGTATAGGCGATTTATTGAGTACCAGTGAGCCATGTGTGAGTGCGTGTTGGTGTGTGTGTGTGTGTACTGGTATAGGCTGTGCATTGAGTCACAGTGAGGCCTGCATCTGTGCATGTCTGTGTTTGTGTGTGTGTGTTTGCTGGTATAGGCTGAGCTTTGAATCACTCTGAGGTGTGTGTGCATGTGCTGGTAAAATTGTGCCTTGATTCACTGTGCCATGTGAGTGTGTGTGCACGCTGGTATAGGTTGTGCATTGAGTCAGAGTGGGAGGTGTGTGTGTCTGTGTGTTCTGGTATAGGCTGACAATTGAGGCACACTGAGATCTGTGTGCACATGTGTGTATATGTGTGCTGGTACAGCCTGCTCATTGAGTCATATTGAGTTTTGTGTGTGTGTGTGTGCAGGTAGAGGCAGCACATTGAGTCACAGTGAGGTGTATGTGTGTGATGTTATATGCTATGCACTGATTCATAGGGAGGTTTGTGTCTGTGTGTGTGCACATTCTGGTATAGGATTTGCATTGAATCACACTGAGCTGTGTTTTTGAGTGTCAGTATATGTGCGTGTGTGGAGGTATGGGCTGTGGATTGACTCACAGTTTGCCGTATGTGCTTCTCTGTGTCTGTATGTCTGCTAGCATATCCTGTGCACTGAGTCACAGGGAGCCTTGTGTGTGTGTGTGTGTGTGTCCTGGTATAGAGTGTGCATTGATTCACAGTCAGCCATGTGTGTGTGTGTGTGAGTGCACTGGTATAGGATGTGCAGTGAGTCAGAGTGATGTGTGTGTGTGTCTGCGTGTTCTGATATAGGCTGACCATTGTGTAACATTGAGGGTGTGTGTGTGTGTGTGCTGGTATAGGCTGCATATTTTGTCACAGTGAAGTGTGTGTGTGTGTATGTGTAGGTACAGGCTGTGCATTGAGTCACAGTGTGGGGTGTGTGTGTGATGTTATATTCTGTGCACTAGGACACAGTGAGTCGTGTGTGTGTGCTGGTATAATCTGAACATTGAGTCACAGTGTGGTGTGGTGTGTGTGCCTTTGCTGGTATGGACTGTGCATAGAATCCCAGCCCTGTGTTAGTGTTTGTGTATTTGGTGCTGTAGAGTCTGCATGAGTCACAGTAAGGTGTGTGTGTGTACTGCTATAGGCTGTACACTGAGCCATATTAAGGTGTGTTTCTGTGTGTGTGTGTGCGGGTATAGGCTATGCATTGACTCACATTGAGCCATGTGTTTGTATGTGCTACTATACACTGTTCATTGAGTCTCAGTGAGCCATTGTTGTGTGTGTCTGTTTACTTGTATGGGCTTGGCATTGAGTCTCAGACAGGTGTTTGTGTGTGCCTGTGTGTCTGTGTGGTGGTATAAACTGCATTGAGTCACACGGCGGTGTGTGTGAGAGTGTGAGTGTGTGCAGGTACAGGCTGGTATTGAACCACAGTGAGGCGTGTGTGTGCGTGTGTGTTTGTGTGTGCTGCAATAGGCAGAGCATTGAGTCTCAGGTGTGTGTATGTGTGTGTGTATGCTGGTATCGTCTCTGCATTGATTCACTAAGGTGTGTTGTGTGTGTATGTACATGGAGCTGAAGACTGTACACTGATTCACACTGAGCTGTGTGTGTACGTGTGTGATGGTATGGGTTTGGCATTGAGTCACTGAGGTGTGTGTTTGTGTGTGTATACCTGGAACTACAGACTGTGCACTGATTCACAATGAGCCATGTGTGAATGTGTGTATGTGATAGTATAGGGTGTGCATAGAGTCACAAAGAGCCGTGCATATGTGTCTTTGCATGGGTGTTGTGGTATAGGGTCTTCATTGTGTCACAGTGACTGTGCGTGTGTGTGTGTGTGTGTGTTTGTGATGGTATAGTACATGCATTGAATCAGAGACAGCCATGCATGTGTCTCTGTGTGTGTGTGCTGGCATAGGCATTACATTGAGTCACAGTGAGCCATGTGTTTGTATGTTGGTGTAGACTCTGCATTGAGTCACAGTAAACCTTGTGTGTGTGCCAGTACAGGTTGTGCATTGAGTCAGTGAGTCATATGTGTGTGTGTGTTTGTGTGTGTGTGTGCTTGTTTAGACAGTGCATTGAGTCCAATGAGCAGTGTATGTTTGTGTGTGTGTGTGTGCTGTTAGGTAATGTGCATTGAGTCACAGTAGCTCTGTGTGTGTTTTTGAATACCTCTGGGCTGGCATAGGCTGAGAATTGAGTCACAGTGTTGTGTGTGTGTGAGTGTTCATGTGTGTGCAAGTATAGGCTGGACATTGAAGCACAGTGAGCTGTGTGTGTTTGTGTGTGTGCTGATATAGGCTGCACATTCAGTTACAGTGAGCTGTGTGTGTATGTGAGTGTGCTTGTAGAAGCTGCACACTGGTTAACAGTGAGGTGTGTATGAGTGTGTGTGTGCTGTTACATACTGGGCATTCAGTCACAGTTTGCTGTGTGTGTGTGTGCATGCATGTGTGCTTTTATAGGCTGTGCCTTGATTCACATTGAACTGTGAGTGTGGGTGTGTGGATGTCTGCTGGTATACATTTTGCATTGTTTCACAATGAGCTGTGTGTGTGTGTGTGTGTGTTCTGGTATGAGATGTACATTGAGATACAGTGAGCCGTGCATGTGTGTGGCTGTGTGTGTGTGTGTGTGCTGCTAGAGGCTGGGCATTGTGTAACACTGAGCTATGTGTTTCTGTGTGTCACTCTATAGACTGTGCATTGAGTCTGTGTGTGTGCATGCATGTGTGCTGGTATAGGCTATGCATTGATTCACATTGAGTTAATGTGTGGTTGTGCATGTTGTGTGGCTATATGTTTTGCATTGATTCACTGTGAGCTGTGTGTGTGTGAGTGTGCATGTGTGTGAACATATAGGCTGGACATTGAGTCACAGTGAGGTGTGTGTGTGAGTTTGTGTTTATGTGCAGTGGTAAAAGCCACGCAATGAGAACCAGTGATGTTTGTGTCTGATAGTGTGTGTCTTTTCAGGTTTATGCTGGGCATTGAGTCACAGTGAGCCGTGTGTGTGTGTGCATGTGTGTGTTTGTGTGCTGGTATAGGCTGTGCATTGAGTCACAGTGAGGTGTGTGTGTCTGTTCAGGTGTACACTGGGCATTGAGTCTCAGCTTTGTATGTCTGTGTGTGTGTGCTGAGATAGGCTGTGCATTGAGTCACAGTGACATGTGTGTCAGTGTCTGTGTGAGTGTGTATTCAGACACAGTGAGGTTTGAGTGTGAGTGTGTGTGTGCTGTTAGAGACTGTGGATTGAGTATCAGTGAGCCATGTTTGTTTTTGTGTGTGTGCATGCATGTGTTCTGTTATAAGCTGTGCACTGAGTCACATTGCCGTATTTTTGTGTGTGTGTGTATGCCTGTTGATATAGGCTATGCATTGAGTCACAGTGCTCCGTTAGTGTCTGTGAGGGTTTGTTGGTATAAGCTGTGCACAGGGTCCCAGTGAGCCATCTGTGTGTGTCTGTGCAAATATGGACAGTGCATTGAGTCACAGTGAGTCATGTGTGTCTCTGGGTGTGTGTGTGTCCACATGTGCTGTGTTCGGTTGCGTGTTTTGTCACAGTAAGCCATGTGTGATTATGTGCTGGTATAGACTGTGAACTGAGTCACGGCCATGTGTGTGTGTGTGTGTGTGTGTATGCATGCAGACATAGGCTATGCATTGACTCATAGTGAGCTGTTTATGTGTTTGTGATGGTATAGGCTGTCAATTGATTCACAGTGAGCTGTTTGTGTGTGCATGTGCTGATATAGTTTGAGCATTGAGTCACAGTTTGGCTGTGAGTTTGTTTTGCCAGTACAAGATGTACACCGAGTTACAGTGAGCCGTAGGTGTCTGTGGCTTTGTGTGTATGTGTGTGCCTATATAGGTGGTGCAGTAAGTCACAGTGAGCTGTGAGTGTGGGTGTGATGCTAGTATAGACTGTGAACTGAGTCACAGAGAACCATGTGTGTGTGTGTGTGTGTGTGTTGTTTGCTTCAAGTTAATGTGCATTGAGTCACAGTGAGCTCTGTGTGTGTTTGTGAATACCTCTGGGCTGGTATAGGCTGAGCATTGAGTCACAGTGAGGTGTGTGTGTAAGTGTACGTGTGTGTGCAAGTATAGGCTGGGCATTGAATCACAGTGAGCTGTGTGTTTTCGTGTGTGTGCTGGTATAGGCTGCGCATTCAGTCACAGTGAGCCATGTGTATGTGTGAGTGCTCTTGTAGAGGCTGCACATTGAATCACAGTGAGGTGTGTGTGTGATTGTGTGTGTGTGTGCTGTTCCATTCTGTGCATTCTGTCACAGTTAGCCGTGTGTGTGTGCGCATTTGTGTGTGATTTTATAAGCTGTGCATTGATTCACATTGAACTGTGTGTGTGGGTGTGTGCTGGTGTATGCTTTGCATTTTTCACAGTCATCTGGGGGTATGTGTGTCTGTGTGTTGTGCTACAGGCTGAGCATTGTGTCACAGTGAAGTGTGTTTGTGGGAGTGTGCATGTGTCTGCATCTAAAGGCTGGCTATTAGTCACAGTGTGCCTTGTGTGTTTGTGTATGTTTCTGTACTGGTATAGGCTGTGCATTCATTCACAGTGAGGTGTGTTTGTGTGTCTGTCCTGGCGTAGGCTGGTTATTGGGTGACAGTGAGCCATGTGTGTGTGTGTGCTTGTAAAATCTGTGAACTGAGTCATGGCCATGTTTGTGTGTGTGAATGCTGGTATAGTTTATGCATTGACACATAGTGATACACGTGTGTGTTTCGTGATGGTATAAGCCATGCACTGAGTGTGAGTGAGCTGTTTTCATGTGTGCATGCTGGTATATTCTGAACTTTGAGTCACAGTGTGGTATGTGGCCGTGTATGTGTGTGTGTGTGTGTGTGTGTGTGTGTGTTCCGGTATAAGATGTACATTGAGATACAGTGAGCCGTGCATATGTGTGGCTGTGTGTGTGGGTGTGTGTGTGTGCTGCTAGAGGCTGCGCATTGTGTAACACGGAGCCATGGGTGTGTTGTGTGTTGGTGGGCTTTCATTGATTCAATGGGTGTGTGTGTCTGTGTTTGTTGTGCTAAAGACTGCATTGAGTCACAGTGAGTCGTGTGTGTGTGTGCTGGTATAGACGATTGATTGAGTCACGGTCAGCCATGTGTGTGTGCATGTTGGTATGTGTGTGTGTTCTTCTATAGGTTGTGCATTGAGTCACAGCGAACCCTGTATCTGTGCAGGTGTGTATGTGTGGTGCTGGTATAGGCTGTGCATTGAGTGACACTGAGGTGTGTGTGTATGCTTGTGTGTTTTGGTATAAATTGTACATTGAATCACAGTGCTGTGTGTTTGTGTGCACGCTGGTATAGTCTGTGCATTGAGTCACAGTGATGTGTGTGTGTCTGCGTGTTCTGGTATAGGCTGACCATTGTGTCACATTGAGGTGTGTGTGTGTGTATGTGTAGGTACAGGCTGTGCATTGAGTCACAGTGTGGGGTGTGTGTGTGATGTTTTATGCTGTGCACTAGGACACAGTGAGCCATGTGTGTGTGCTGGTATAATCTGACCATTGAGTCACAGTGTGGTGTGGTGTGTGTGCCTTTGCTGGTATGGATTGTGCATTGAATCCCAGCCCTGTGTTAATGTTTGTGTATTTGGTGCTGTAGAGTCTGCATGAGTCACAGTAAGGTGTGTGTGTGTGCTGCTATAGGCTGAGAATTGAGTAACACCTAGGTGAGTGTATGTGTATGTGTATGCTGATAAGGGATTTGCATTGAATCAGTGAGCGGTGTGTGTGTGTGTGTGTACTGCTATAGGCTGTGCACTGAGCCACATTAAGGTGTGTTTCTGTGTATGTGTGTGTGGGTATAGGCTATGCATTGACTCACATTGAGCCATGTGTTTGTATGTGCTAGTATACACTGTTCATTGAGTCTCAGTGAACCATGGTTGTGTGTGTCTGTTTACTTGTATGGGCTTGGCATTGAGTCACAGTGAGGTGTGTGTGTGTGTCTGTGTGTCTGTGTGGTGGTATAAGCTGCATTGAGTCACACGGCGTGGTGTGTGAGAGTGTGTGTGTGTGCAGGTACAGGCTGGTATTGAATCACAGTGAGCTGTGTGTGTGTGTGTGTGTGTGTGCTGCAATAGGCAGAGCATTGAGTCTCAGGTGTGTGTATGTGTGTGTGTATGTTGGTATGGTCTCTGCATTAATTCACTAAGGTGTGTTGTGTGTGTATGTACATGGAGCTGAAGACCGTATACTGATTCACAGTGAGCTGTGTGTGTATGTGTGTGTGTGTGTGATGGTATGGGCTTTTCATTGAATCACTGAGGTGTGTGTCTGTGTGTGTATACCTGGAACTACAGACTGTGCACTGATTCACAACGAGCCATGTGTGAATGTGTGTAGGTGATAGTATAGGGTGTGCATAGAGTCACAAAGAGCCGTGCATATGTGTCTTTGCATGGGTGTTGTGGTATAGGCTGTGTACTGTGGCACAGTGACTGTGCATGTGTGTGTGTTTGTGTTTGTGATGGTATAGTGCGTGCATTGAATAAGAGAGAGCCATGCATGTGTCTCTCTGTGTGTGTGCTGGCATAGGCATTACATTGCGTCACAGTGAGCCATGTGTTTGTATGTTGGTCTAGACTCTGCCTTGAGTCACAGTAAGCCTTGTGTGTGTGCCAGTACAGGCTATGCATTGAGTCAGTGAGTCATATATGTGTGTGTGTGTGTGTGTGTGTGCTGGTATATGCAGTGCATTGAGTCCAAGAGAGCCGTGTATGTTTGTGTGTGTGTGTGTGTGCTGCTATAGGTGGTTCCCTGAGTCACAGTCAGTTATGTGTGAGTGTGTGTTTGTGTGTTCTTGTATAGGCTGTGCATTGATCCACAGTGAGCCATGTGTGTATGCTGGTATAGGAGGTGCATTGAGTCACAGTGATGGTTGTGTTTGTGTGTGTGTGTGCTGCAGTAGGCTGTGAATTGAGTCACAGAAGGTGGGTCTTTGTGTGTGTATGTGCAAGTACAGGCTGCGGTTTGAGTCAGAGAGATGGGTGTCTCTGTGTGGTGTAATAGGCTGTGCATTGAATCACAGCAAGCCGTATTTTTGTGTGTATGTGTATTTTTGTATGTGTGTGTGTGTGATGGTACAGGCTGAACACTGAGTCACTGAGGTGTTCATGTGTGTATGTGGTGCTACAGACTGTTCTTTAGGTCAAACTGAGCCATATGTGTGTGTATGTTTTTGTGTGTGTACAGTTATTGGCTCTGCATTGAGTCATGGTGAACCATGTGTGTGTGGGGAGCTGGTATAGTCACAGCACTGAGTCACAGTTAAATGTGTAGGAGATGTGTGTGTATGTGTGTGTGTGTATTTGCTGGTGTATACTGTGCATTGAGTCACAGTTAGTAGTGCAGTGTGTGTGTGTCTGTGATGGTGTGGACTGTGTTTTTATCCACTTTGACATGAACGAGTGTGTGTGTGTGTATCTGTGTGTGTGTGTGTGTGTGTGCTAGCACTGAATGACCATTGAGACAGAGTGGGCTCTGTGTGTGTCTGTGTGTGTGCTGGTATAGACTCTGTATTGATTCACTGTGAGCTGTGTGTTTAAGTGTTTGCTCGTATAGGCAGTGCATTGAGTCTCACTGAGGTGTTTCTGTGTGTGTGTGCTGGTACAGAAAGCTTTTCCAGTCACAGACAGGTGTGTGTGTGTGCTGCAGTAGACTGTGAATTGAGTAGCAGAAGGTGGGTCTTTGTGTGTGTATGTGCAGGTACAGGCTGCGGTTTGAGTTAGAGTGATGGGTGTCTCTGTGTGGTGTTATAGGCTGTGCATTGAATCACAGTGAGCCGTGTGTGTGTGTGCGTGTGTGCTGGAATAGGCAGAGCATTGAGTCTCAGGTGTGTGTATGTGTGTGTGTATGCTGGTATGGTCTCTGCATTGATTCACTAAGGTGTGTTGTGTGTGTATGTACATGGAGCTGAACACTGTACACTGATTCACAGTGAGCTGTGTGTGTATGTGTGTGTGTGTGTGATGGTATGGGCTTTGCATTGAGTCACTGAGGGGTGTGTCTGTGTGTGTACAACTGGAACTACAGACTGTGCACTGATTCACAATGAGCCATGTGTGAATGTGTGTATGTGATAGTATAGGGTGTGCATAGACTCACAAAGAGCCGTGCATATGTGTCTTTGCATAGGTGTTGTGGTATAGGCTGTGCATTGTGTCACAGTGACTGTCCGTGTGTGTGTGTGTGTGTTTGTGATGGTATAGTACGTGCATTGAATCAGAGAGAGCCATGCATGTGTCTCTGTGTGTGTGTGTTGGCATAGGCATTACATTGAGTCACAGTGAGCCATGTGTTTGTATGCTGGTGTAGACTCTGCATTGAGTCACAGTAAGCCTTTTGTGTGTGCCAGTACAGGCTGTGCATTGAGTCAGTGAGTCATATGTGTGTGTGCGTGTGTGTGTGTGTGCTGGTATAGACAGTGCATTGAGTCCAATGAGCCGTGTATGTTTGTGTGTGAGTGTGCGTGCTGCTATAGGTGGTTCACTGAGTCACAGTCAGATATGTGTGAGTGAGTGTTTGTGTGTTCTTGTATAGGTTGTGTATTGATTCACAGTGAGCCCTGTGTGTATGGTGGTATAGGCGGTGCATTGAATCACAGTGATGGTTGTTTTTCTGTGTGTATGCTGCAGTAGGCTGTGAATTGAGTCACAGAAGGTGAGACTTTGTGTGTGTATGTGCAGGTACAAGCTGCAGTTCGAGTCACAGTGATGGGTGTCTCTGTGTGGTGTTATAGGCTGTGTATTGAATCACAGCGAGCCGTATTAGTGTGTGTATGTGTATTTGTGTATGCGTGTGTGTGTGTGATGGTACAGGCTGAACATTGAGTCACTGAGGTGTGCATGTGTGTATGTGGTGCTACAGACTGTTCGTTAGGTCAAACTGAGCCATATCTGTGTGTAGGTGTGTGTGTGTACAGTTATTTGCTGTGCACTGAGTCACAGTGAACCATGTGTGTGTGGGGAGCTGGTATAGTCAGAGCACTGAGTCACAGTTGAATGTGTGGGAGTTGTTTGTGTATGTGTGTATTTGCTGGTGTAGACTGTGCATTGAGTCACAGTGAGTAGTGCGGTGTGTGTGTGCTGTGATGGTGTGGACTGTGGTTTTATCCACTTTGACCTGAACGGCTGTGTGTGTTTGTGTGTTTGTGTGTGTGTGTGTGTGCTGGCACTAGATGACAATTGAGACAGAGTGGGCTGTGTGTCTGTGTGTGAGCTGGTATAGACTCTGTATTGAGTCACTGTGAGCTGTGTGTGTATGTGTGCGCTCATATAGGCTGTGCATTGAGTCACAGTGAGGTGTTTGTGTGTGTGTGTGCTGGTACAGGAAGCGTTTTCAGTCACAGTCTCGTGTGTGTGTGTGTGCATGTGAGTTTGTGTGCTGGTATGGGCTTTATTGTGCTGGTATGGGCTTTATTGACTCATGGGTGTGTGTGTGAGTGTGTGGTGATACAGACTGCATTGAGTCACAGTGCGCTGTGTGTGTGTGTGCTGGTATAGGCGATTTATTGAGTACCAGTGAGCCATGTGTGAGTGCGTGTTGGTGTGTGTGTGTGTGTACTGGTATAGGCTGTGCATTGAGTCACAGTGAGGCCTGCATCTGTGCATGTCTGTGTTTGTGTGTGTGTGTTTGCTGGTATAGGCTGAGCTTTGAATCACTCTGAGGTGTGTGTGCATGTGCTGGTAAAATTGTGCCTTGATTCACTGTGCCATGTGAGTGTGTGTGCACGCTGGTATAGGTTGTGCATTGAGTCAGAGTGGGAGGTGTGTGTGTCTGTGTGTTCTGGTATAGGCTGACAATTGAGGCACACTGAGATCTGTGTGCACATGTGTGTATATGTGTGCTGGTACAGCCTGCTCATTGAGTCATATTGAGTTTTGTGTGTGTGTGTGTGCAGGTAGAGGCAGCACATTGAGTCACAGTGAGGTGTATGTGTGTGATGTTATATGCTATGCACTGATTCATAGGGAGGTTTGTGTCTGTGTGTGTGCACTTTCTGGTATAGGATTTGCATTGAATCACACTGAGCTGTGTTTTTGAGTGTCAGTATATGTGCGTGTGTGGAGGTATGGGCTGTGGATTGACTCACAGTTTGCCGTATGTGCTTCTCTGTGTCTGTATGTCTGCTAGCATATCCTGTGCACTGAGTCACAGGGAGCCTTGTGTGTGTGTGTGTGTGTGTGTGTGTGTCCTGGTATAGAGTGTGCATTGATTCACAGTCAGCCATGTGTGTGTGTGTGTGAGTGCACTGGTATAGGATGTGCAGTGAGTCAGAGTGATGTGTGTGTGTGTCTGCGTGTTCTGATATAGGCTGACCATTGTGTAACATTGAGGGTGTGTGTGTGTGTGTGCTGGTATAGGCTGCATATTTTGTCACAGTGAAGTGTGTGTGTGTGTATGTGTAGGTACAGGCTGTGCATTGAGTCACAGTGTGGGGTGTGTGTGTGATGTTATATTCTGTGCACTAGGACACAGTGAGTCGTGTGTGTGTGCTGGTATAATCTGAACATTGAGTCACAGTGTGGTGTGGTGTGTGTGCCTTTGCTGGTATGGACTGTGCATAGAATCCCAGCCCTGTGTTAGTGTTTGTGTATTTGGTGCTGTAGAGTCTGCATGAGTCACAGTAAGATGTGTGTGTGTACTGCTATAGGCTGTACACTGAGCCATATTAAGGTGTGTTTCTGTGTGTGTGTGTGCGGGTATAGGCTATGCATTGACTCACATTGAGCCATGTGTTTGTATGTGCTACTATACACTGTTCATTGAGTCTCAGTGAGCCATTGTTGTGTGTGTCTGTTTACTTGTATGGGCTTGGCATTGAGTCTCAGACAGGTGTTTGTGTGTGCCTGTGTGTCTGTGTGGTGGTATAAACTGCATTGAGTCACACGGCGGTGTGTGTGAGAGTGTGAGTGTGTGCAGGTACAGGCTGGTATTGAACCACAGTGAGGCGTGTGTGTGCGTGTGTGTTTGTGTGTGCTGCAATAGGCAGAGCATTGAGTCTCAGGTGTGTGTATGTGTGTGTGTATGCTGGTATCGTCTCTGCATTGATTCACTAAGGTGTGTTGTGTGTGTATGTACATGGAGCTGAAGACTGTACACTGATTCACACTGAGCTGTGTGTGTATGTGTGTGATGGTATGGGTTTGGCATTGAGTCACTGAGGTGTGTGTTTGTGTGTGTATACCTGGAACTACAGACTGTGCACTGATTCACAATGAGCCATGTGTGAATGTGTGTATGTGATAGTATAGGGTGTGCATAGAGTCACAAAGAGCCGTGCATATGTGTCTTTGCATGGGTGTTGTGGTATAGGGTCTTCATTGTGTCACAGTGACTGTGCGTGTGTGTGTGTGTGTGTGTTTGTGATGGTATAGTACATGCATTGAATCAGAGAGAGCCATGCATGTGTCTCTGTGTGTGTGTGCTGGCATAGGCATTACATTGAGTCACAGTGAGCCATGTGTTTGTATGTTGGTGTAGACTCTGCATTGAGTCACAGTAAACCTTGTGTGTGTGCCAGTACAGGTTGTGCATTGAGTCAGTGAGTCATATGTGTGTGTGTGTTTGTGTGTGTGTGTGCTTGTTTAGACAGTGCATTGAGTCCAATGAGCAGTGTATGTTTGTGTGTGTGTGTGTGTGCTGTTAGGTAATGTGCATTGAGTCACAGTAGCTCTGTGTGTGTTTTTGAATACCTCTGGGCTGGCATAGGCTGAGAATTGAGTCACAGTGTGGTGTGTGTGTGAGTGTTCATGTGTGTGCAAGTATAGGCTGGACATTGAAGCACAGTGAGCTGTGTGTGTTTGTGTGTGTGCTGATATAGGCTGCACATTCAGTTACAGTGAGCTGTGTGTGTATGTGAGTGTGCTTGTAGAAGCTGCACACTGGTTAACAGTGAGGTGTGTATGAGTGTGTGTGTGCTGTTACATACTGGGCATTCAGTCACAGTTTGCTGTGTGTGTGTGTGCATGCATGTGTGCTTTTATAGGCTGTGCCTTGATTCACATTGAACTGTGAGTGTGGGTGTGTGGATGTCTGCTGGTATACATTTTGCATTGTTTCACAATGAGCTGTGTGTGTGTGTGTGTGTGTTCTGGTATGAGATGTACATTGAGATACAGTGAGCCGTGCATGTGTGTGGCTGTGTGTGTGTGTGTGTGCTGCTAGAGGCTGGGCATTGTGTAACACTGAGCTATGTGTTTCTGTGTGTCACTCTATAGACTGTGCATTGAGTCTGTGTGTGTGCATGCATGTGTGCTGGTATAGGCTATGCATTGATTCACATTGAGTTAATGTGTGGTTGTGCATGTTGTGTGGCTATATGTTTTGCATTGATTCACTGTGAGCTGTGTGTGTGTGAGTGTGCATGTGTGTGAACATATAGGCTGGACATTGAGTCACAGTGAGGTGTGTGTGTGAGTTTGTGTTTATGTGCAGTGGTAAAAGCCACGCAATGAGAACCAGTGATGTTTGTGTCTGATAGTGTGTGTCTTTTCAGGTTTATGCTGGGCATTGAGTCACAGTGAGCCGTGTGTGTGTGTGCATGTGTGTGTTTGTGTGCTGGTATAGGCTGTGCATTGAGTCACAGTGAGGTGTGTGTGTCTGTTCAGGTGTACACTGGGCATTGAGTCTCAGCTTTGTATGTCTGTGTGTGTGTGCTGAGATAGGCTGTGCATTGAGTCACAGTGACATGTGTGTCAGTGTCTGTGTGAGTGTGTATTCAGACACAGTGAGGTTTGAGTGTGAGTGTGTGTGTGCTGTTAGAGACTGTGGATTGAGTATCAGTGAGCCATGTTTGTTTTTGTGTGTGTGCATGCATGTGTTCTGTTATAAGCTGTGCACTGAGTCACATTGCCGTATTTTTGTGTGTGTGTGTATGCCTGTTGATATAGGCTATGCATTGAGTCACAGTGCTCCGTTAGTGTCTGTGAGGGTTTGTTGGTATAAGCTGTGCACAGGGTCCCAGTGAGCCATCTGTGTGTGTCTGTGCAAATATGGACAGTGCATTGAGTCACAGTGAGTCATGTGTGTCTCTGGGTGTGTGTGTGTCCACATGTGCTGTGTTCGGTTGCGTGTTTTGTCACAGTAAGCCATGTGTGATTATGTGCTGGTATAGACTGTGAACTGAGTCACGGCCATGTGTGTGTGTGTGTGTGTGTGTATGCATGCAGACATAGGCTATGCATTGACTCATAGTGAGCTGTTTATGTGTTTGTGATGGTATAGGCTGTCAATTGATTCACAGTGAGCTGTTTGTGTGTGCATGTGCTGATATAGTTTGAGCATTGAGTCACAGTTTGGCTGTGAGTTTGTTTTGCCAGTACAAGATGTACACCGAGTTACAGTGAGCCGTAGGTGTCTGTGGCTTTGTGTGTATGTGTGTGCCTATATAGGTGGTGCAGTAAGTCACAGTGAGCTGTGAGTGTGGGTGTGATGCTAGTATAGACTGTGAACTGAGTCACAGAGAACCATGTGTGTGTGTGTGTGTGTGTGTTGTTTGCTTCAAGTTAATGTGCATTGAGTCACAGTGAGCTCTGTGTGTGTTTGTGAATACCTCTGGGCTGGTATAGGCTGAGCATTGAGTCACAGTGAGGTGTGTGTGTAAGTGTACGTGTGTGTGCAAGTATAGGCTGGGCATTGAATCACAGTGAGCTGTGTGTTTTCGTGTGTGTGCTGGTATAGGCTGCGCATTCAGTCACAGTGAGCCATGTGTATGTGTGAGTGCTCTTGTAGAGGCTGCACATTGAATCACAGTGAGGTGTGTGTGTGATTGTGTGTGTGTGTGCTGTTCCATTCTGTGCATTCTGTCACAGTTAGCCGTGTGTGTGTGCGCATTTGTGTGTGATTTTATAAGCTGTGCATTGATTCACATTGAACTGTGTGTGTGGGTGTGTGCTGGTGTATGCTTTGCATTTTTCACAGTCATCTGGGGGTATGTGTGTCTGTGTGTTGTGCTACAGGCTGAGCATTGTGTCACAGTGAAGTGTGTTTGTGGGAGTGTGCATGTGTCTGCATCTAAAGGCTGGCTATTAGTCACAGTGTGCCTTGTGTGTTTGTGTATGTTTCTGTACTGGTATAGGCTGTGCATTCATTCACAGTGAGGTGTGTTTGTGTGTCTGTCCTGGCGTAGGCTGGTTATTGGGTGACAGTGAGCCATGTGTGTGTGTGTGCTTGTAAAATCTGTGAACTGAGTCATGGCCATGTTTGTGTGTGTGAATGCTGGTATAGTTTATGCATTGACACATAGTGATACACGTGTGTGTTTCGTGATGGTATAAGCCATGCACTGAGTGTGAGTGAGCTGTTTTCATGTGTGCATGCTGGTATATTCTGAACTTTGAGTCACAGTGTGGTATGTGGCCCTGTATGTGTGTGTGTGTGTGTGTGTGTGTGTGTGTTCCGGTATAAGATGTACATTGAGATACAGTGAGCCGTGCATATGTGTGGCTGTGTGTGTGGGTGTGTGTGTGTGCTGCTAGAGGCTGCGCATTGTGTAACACGGAGCCATGGGTGTGTTGTGTGTTGGTGGGCTTTCATTGATTCAATGGGTGTGTGTGTCTGTGTTTGTTGTGCTAAAGACTGCATTGAGTCACAGTGAGTCGTGTGTGTGTGTGCTGGTATAGACGATTGATTGAGTCACGGTCAGCCATGTGTGTGTGCATGTTGGTATGTGTGTGTGTTCTTCTATAGGTTGTGCATTGAGTCACAGCGAACCCTGTATCTGTGCAGGTGTGTATGTGTGGTGCTGGTATAGGCTGTGCATTGAGTGACACTGAGGTGTGTGTGTATGCTTGTGTGTTTTGGTATAAATTGTACATTGAATCACAGTGCTGTGTGTTTGTGTGCACGCTGGTATAGTCTGTGCATTGAGTCACAGTGATGTGTGTGTGTCTGCGTGTTCTGGTATAGGCTGACCATTGTGTCACATTGAGGTGTGTGTGTGTGTATGTGTAGGTACAGGCTGTGCATTGAGTCACAGTGTGGGGTGTGTGTGTGATGTTTTATGCTGTGCACTAGGACACAGTGAGCCATGTGTGTGTGCTGGTATAATCTGACCATTGAGTCACAGTGTGGTGTGGTGTGTGTGCCTTTGCTGGTATGGATTGTGCATTGAATCCCAGCCCTGTGTTAATGTTTGTGTATTTGGTGCTGTAGAGTCTGCATGAGTCACAGTAAGGTGTGTGTGTGTGCTGCTATAGGCTGAGAATTGAGTAACACCTAGGTGAGTGTATGTGTATGTGTATGCTGATAAGGGATTTGCATTGAATCAGTGAGCGGTGTGTGTGTGTGTGTGTACTGCTATAGGCTGTGCACTGAGCCACATTAAGGTGTGTTTCTGTGTATGTGTGTGTGGGTATAGGCTATGCATTGACTCACATTGAGCCATGTGTTTGTATGTGCTAGTATACACTGTTCATTGAGTCTCAGTGAACCATGGTTGTGTGTGTCTGTTTACTTGTATGGGCTTGGCATTGAGTCACAGTGAGGTGTGTGTGTGTGTCTGTGTGTCTGTGTGGTGGTATAAGCTGCATTGAGTCACACGGCGTGGTGTGTGAGAGTGTGTGTGTGTGCAGGTACAGGCTGGTATTGAATCACAGTGAGCTGTGTGTGTGTGTGTGTGTGTGTGCTGCAATAGGCAGAGCATTGAGTCTCAGGTGTGTGTATGTGTGTGTGTATGTTGGTATGGTCTCTGCATTAATTCACTAAGGTGTGTTGTGTGTGTATGTACATGGAGCTGAAGACCGTATACTGATTCACAGTGAGCTGTGTGTGTATGTGTGTGTGTGTGTGATGGTATGGGCTTTTCATTGAATCACTGAGGTGTGTGTCTGTGTGTGTATACCTGGAACTACAGACTGTGCACTGATTCACAACGAGCCATGTGTGAATGTGTGTAGGTGATAGTATAGGGTGTGCATAGAGTCACAAAGAGCCGTGCATATGTGTCTTTGCATGGGTGTTGTGGTATAGGCTGTGTACTGTGGCACAGTGACTGTGCATGTGTGTGTGTTTGTGTTTGTGATGGTATAGTGCGTGCATTGAATAAGAGAGAGCCATGCATGTGTCTCTCTGTGTGTGTGCTGGCATAGGCATTACATTGCGTCACAGTGAGCCATGTGTTTGTATGTTGGTCTAGACTCTGCCTTGAGTCACAGTAAGCCTTGTGTGTGTGCCAGTACAGGCTATGCATTGAGTCAGTGAGTCATATATGTGTGTGTGTGTGTGTGTGTGTGCTGGTATATGCAGTGCATTGAGTCCAAGAGAGCCGTGTATGTTTGTGTGTGTGTGTGTGTGCTGCTATAGGTGGTTCCCTGAGTCACAGTCAGTTATGTGTGAGTGTGTGTTTGTGTGTTCTTGTATAGGCTGTGCATTGATCCACAGTGAGCCATGTGTGTATGCTGGTATAGGAGGTGCATTGAGTCACAGTGATGGTTGTGTTTGTGTGTGTGTGTGCTGCAGTAGGCTGTGAATTGAGTCACAGAAGGTGGGTCTTTGTGTGTGTATGTGCAAGTACAGGCTGCGGTTTGAGTCAGAGAGATGGGTGTCTCTGTGTGGTGTAATAGGCTGTGCATTGAATCACAGCAAGCCGTATTTTTGTGTGTATGTGTATTTTTGTATGTGTGTGTGTGTGATGGTACAGGCTGAACACTGAGTCACTGAGGTGTTCATGTGTGTATGTGGTGCTACAGACTGTTCTTTAGGTCAAACTGAGCCATATGTGTGTGTATGTTTTTGTGTGTGTACAGTTATTGGCTCTGCATTGAGTCATGGTGAACCATGTGTGTGTGGGGAGCTGGTATAGTCACAGCACTGAGTCACAGTTAAATGTGTAGGAGATGTGTGTGTATGTGTGTGTGTGTATTTGCTGGTGTATACTGTGCATTGAGTCACAGTTAGTAGTGCAGTGTGTGTGTGTCTGTGATGGTGTGGACTGTGTTTTTATCCACTTTGACATGAACGAGTGTGTGTGTGTGTATCTGTGTGTGTGTGTGTGTGTGTGCTAGCACTGAATGACCATTGAGACAGAGTGGGCTCTGTGTGTGTCTGTGTGTGTGCTGGTATAGACTCTGTATTGATTCACTGTGAGCTGTGTGTTTAAGTGTTTGCTCGTATAGGCAGTGCATTGAGTCTCACTGAGGTGTTTCTGTGTGTGTGTGCTGGTACAGAAAGCTTTTCCAGTCACAGACAGGTGTGTGTGTGTGCTGCAGTAGACTGTGAATTGAGTAGCAGAAGGTGGGTCTTTGTGTGTGTATGTGCAGGTACAGGCTGCGGTTTGAGTTAGAGTGATGGGTGTCTCTGTGTGGTGTTATAGGCTGTGCATTGAATCACAGTGAGCCGTGTGTGTGTGTGCGTGTGTGCTGGAATAGGCAGAGCATTGAGTCTCAGGTGTGTGTATGTGTGTGTGTATGCTGGTATGGTCTCTGCATTGATTCACTAAGGTGTGTTGTGTGTGTATGTACATGGAGCTGAACACTGTACACTGATTCACAGTGAGCTGTGTGTGTATGTGTGTGTGTGTGTGATGGTATGGGCTTTGCATTGAGTCACTGAGGGGTGTGTCTGTGTGTGTACAACTGGAACTACAGACTGTGCACTGATTCACAATGAGCCATGTGTGAATGTGTGTATGTGATAGTATAGGGTGTGCATAGACTCACAAAGAGCCGTGCATATGTGTCTTTGCATAGGTGTTGTGGTATAGGCTGTGCATTGTGTCACAGTGACTGTCCGTGTGTGTGTGTGTGTGTTTGTGATGGTATAGTACGTGCATTGAATCAGAGAGAGCCATGCATGTGTCTCTGTGTGTGTGTGTTGGCATAGGCATTACATTGAGTCACAGTGAGCCATGTGTTTGTATGCTGGTGTAGACTCTGCATTGAGTCACAGTAAGCCTTTTGTGTGTGCCAGTACAGGCTGTGCATTGAGTCAGTGAGTCATATGTGTGTGTGCGTGTGTGTGTGTGTGCTGGTATAGACAGTGCATTGAGTCCAATGAGCCGTGTATGTTTGTGTGTGAGTGTGCGTGCTGCTATAGGTGGTTCACTGAGTCACAGTCAGATATGTGTGAGTGAGTGTTTGTGTGTTCTTGTATAGGTTGTGTATTGATTCACAGTGAGCCCTGTGTGTATGGTGGTATAGGCGGTGCATTGAATCACAGTGATGGTTGTTTTTCTGTGTGTATGCTGCAGTAGGCTGTGAATTGAGTCACAGAAGGTGAGACTTTGTGTGTGTATGTGCAGGTACAAGCTGCAGTTCGAGTCACAGTGATGGGTGTCTCTGTGTGGTGTTATAGGCTGTGTATTGAATCACAGCGAGCCGTATTAGTGTGTGTATGTGTATTTGTGTATGCGTGTGTGTGTGTGATGGTACAGGCTGAACATTGAGTCACTGAGGTGTGCATGTGTGTATGTGGTGCTACAGACTGTTCGTTAGGTCAAACTGAGCCATATCTGTGTGTAGGTGTGTGTGTGTACAGTTATTTGCTGTGCACTGAGTCACAGTGAACCATGTGTGTGTGGGGAGCTGGTATAGTCAGAGCACTGAGTCACAGTTGAATGTGTGGGAGTTGTTTGTGTATGTGTGTATTTGCTGGTGTAGACTGTGCATTGAGTCACAGTGAGTAGTGCGGTGTGTGTGTGCTGTGATGGTGTGGACTGTGGTTTTATCCACTTTGACCTGAACGGCTGTGTGTGTTTGTGTGTTTGTGTGTGTGTGTGTGTGCTGGCACTAGATGACAATTGAGACAGAGTGGGCTGTGTGTCTGTGTGTGAGCTGGTATAGACTCTGTATTGAGTCACTGTGAGCTGTGTGTGTATGTGTGCGCTCATATAGGCTGTGCATTGAGTCACAGTGAGGTGTTTGTGTGTGTGTGTGCTGGTACAGGAAGCGTTTTCAGTCACAGTCTCGTGTGTGTGTGTGTGCATGTGAGTTTGTGTGCTGGTATGGGCTTTATTGTGCTGGTATGGGCTTTATTGACTCATGGGTGTGTGTGTGAGTGTGTGGTGATACAGACTGCATTGAGTCACAGTGCGCTGTGTGTGTGTGTGCTGGTATAGGCGATTTATTGAGTACCAGTGAGCCATGTGTGAGTGCGTGTTGGTGTGTGTGTGTGTGTACTGGTATAGGCTGTGCATTGAGTCACAGTGAGGCCTGCATCTGTGCATGTCTGTGTTTGTGTGTGTGTGTTTGCTGGTATAGGCTGAGCTTTGAATCACTCTGAGGTGTGTGTGCATGTGCTGGTAAAATTGTGCCTTGATTCACTGTGCCATGTGAGTGTGTGTGCACGCTGGTATAGGTTGTGCATTGAGTCAGAGTGGGAGGTGTGTGTGTCTGTGTGTTCTGGTATAGGCTGACAATTGAGGCACACTGAGATCTGTGTGCACATGTGTGTATATGTGTGCTGGTACAGCCTGCTCATTGAGTCATATTGAGTTTTGTGTGTGTGTGTGTGCAGGTAGAGGCAGCACATTGAGTCACAGTGAGGTGTATGTGTGTGATGTTATATGCTATGCACTGATTCATAGGGAGGTTTGTGTCTGTGTGTGTGCACTTTCTGGTATAGGATTTGCATTGAATCACACTGAGCTGTGTTTTTGAGTGTCAGTATATGTGCGTGTGTGGAGGTATGGGCTGTGGATTGACTCACAGTTTGCCGTATGTGCTTCTCTGTGTGTGTATGTCTGCTAGCATATCCTGTGCACTGAGTCACAGGGAGCCTTGTGTGTGTGTGTGTGTGTGTGTGTGTGTCCTGGTATAGAGTGTGCATTGATTCACAGTCAGCCATGTGTGTGTGTGTGTGAGTGCACTGGTATAGGATGTGCAGTGAGTCAGAGTGATGTGTGTGTGTGTCTGCGTGTTCTGATATAGGCTGACCATTGTGTAACATTGAGGGTGTGTGTGTGTGTGTGCTGGTATAGGCTGCATATTTTGTCACAGTGAAGTGTGTGTGTGTGTATGTGTAGGTACAGGCTGTGCATTGAGTCACAGTGTGGGGTGTGTGTGTGATGTTATATTCTGTGCACTAGGACACAGTGAGTCGTGTGTGTGTGCTGGTATAATCTGAACATTGAGTCACAGTGTGGTGTGGTGTGTGTGCCTTTGCTGGTATGGACTGTGCATAGAATCCCAGCCCTGTGTTAGTGTTTGTGTATTTGGTGCTGTAGAGTCTGCATGAGTCACAGTAAGATGTGTGTGTGTACTGCTATAGGCTGTACACTGAGCCATATTAAGGTGTGTTTCTGTGTGTGTGTGTGCGGGTATAGGCTATGCATTGACTCACATTGAGCCATGTGTTTGTATGTGCTACTATACACTGTTCATTGAGTCTCAGTGAGCCATTGTTGTGTGTGTCTGTTTACTTGTATGGGCTTGGCATTGAGTCTCAGACAGGTGTTTGTGTGTGCCTGTGTGTCTGTGTGGTGGTATAAACTGCATTGAGTCACACGGCGGTGTGTGTGAGAGTGTGAGTGTGTGCAGGTACAGGCTGGTATTGAACCACAGTGAGGCGTGTGTGTGCGTGTGTGTTTGTGTGTGCTGCAATAGGCAGAGCATTGAGTCTCAGGTGTGTGTATGTGTGTGTGTATGCTGGTATCGTCTCTGCATTGATTCACTAAGGTGTGTTGTGTGTGTATGTACATGGAGCTGAAGACTGTACACTGATTCACACTGAGCTGTGTGTGTATGTGTGTGATGGTATGGGTTTGGCATTGAGTCACTGAGGTGTGAGTTTGTGTGTGTATACCTGGAACTACAGACTGTGCACTGATTCACAATGAGCCATGTGTGAATGTGTGTATGTGATAGTATAGGGTGTGCATAGAGTCACAAAGAGCCGTGCATATGTGTCTTTGCATGGGTGTTGTGGTATAGGGTCTTCATTGTGTCACAGTGACTGTGCGTGTGTGTGTGTGTGTGTGTTTGTGATGGTATAGTACATGCATTGAATCAGAGAGAGCCATGCATGTGTCTCTGTGTGTGTGTGCTGGCATAGGCATTACATTGAGTCACAGTGAGCCATGTGTTTGTATGTTGGTGTAGACTCTGCATTGAGTCACAGTAAACCTTGTGTGTGTGCCAGTACAGGTTGTGCATTGAGTCAGTGAGTCATATGTGTGTGTGTGTTTGTGTGTGTGTGTGCTTGTTTAGACAGTGCATTGAGTCCAATGAGCAGTGTATGTTTGTGTGTGTGTGTGTGTGCTGTTAGGTAATGTGCATTGAGTCACAGTAGCTCTGTGTGTGTTTTTGAATACCTCTGGGCTGGCATAGGCTGAGAATTGAGTCACAGTGTGGTGTGTGTGTGAGTGTTCATGTGTGTGCAAGTATAGGCTGGACATTGAAGCACAGTGAGCTGTGTGTGTTTGTGTGTGTGCTGATATAGGCTGCACATTCAGTTACAGTGAGCTGTGTGTGTATGTGAGTGTGCTTGTAGAAGCTGCACACTGGTTAACAGTGAGGTGTGTATGAGTGTGTGTGTGCTGTTACATACTGGGCATTCAGTCACAGTTTGCTGTGTGTGTGTGTGCATGCATGTGTGCTTTTATAGGCTGTGCCTTGATTCACATTGAACTGTGAGTGTGGGTGTGTGGATGTCTGCTGGTATACATTTTGCATTGTTTCACAATGAGCTGTGTGTGTGTGTGTGTGTGTTCTGGTATGAGATGTACATTGAGATACAGTGAGCCGTGCATGTGTGTGGCTGTGTGTGTGTGTGTGTGCTGCTAGAGGCTGGGCATTGTGTAACACTGAGCTATGTGTTTCTGTGTGTCACTCTATAGACTGTGCATTGAGTCTGTGTGTGTGCATGCATGTGTGCTGGTATAGGCTATGCATTGATTCACATTGAGTTAATGTGTGGTTGTGCATGTTGTGTGGCTATATGTTTTGCATTGATTCACTGTGAGCTGTGTGTGTGTGAGTGTGCATGTGTGTGAACATATAGGCTGGACATTGAGTCACAGTGAGGTGTGTGTGTGAGTTTGTGTTTATGTGCAGTGGTAAAAGCCACGCAATGAGAACCAGTGATGTTTGTGTCTGATAGTGTGTGTCTTTTCAGGTTTATGCTGGGCATTGAGTCACAGTGAGCCGTGTGTGTGTGTGCATGTGTGTGTTTGTGTGCTGGTATAGGCTGTGCATTGAGTCACAGTGAGGTGTGTGTGTCTGTTCAGGTGTACACTGGGCATTGAGTCTCAGCTTTGTATGTCTGTGTGTGTGTGCTGAGATAGGCTGTGCATTGAGTCACAGTGACATGTGTGTCAGTGTCTGTGTGAGTGTGTATTCAGACACAGTGAGGTTTGAGTGTGAGTGTGTGTGTGCTGTTAGAGACTGTGGATTGAGTATCAGTGAGCCATGTTTGTTTTTGTGTGTGTGCATGCATGTGTTCTGTTATAAGCTGTGCACTGAGTCACATTGCCGTATTTTTGTGTGTGTGTGTATGCCTGTTGATATAGGCTATGCATTGAGTCACAGTGCTCCGTTAGTGTCTGTGAGGGTTTGTTGGTATAAGCTGTGCACAGGGTCCCAGTGAGCCATCTGTGTGTGTCTGTGCAAATATGGACAGTGCATTGAGTCACAGTGAGTCATGTGTGTCTCTGGGTGTGTGTGTGTCCACATGTGCTGTGTTCGGTTGCGTGTTTTGTCACAGTAAGCCATGTGTGATTATGTGCTGGTATAGACTGTGAACTGAGTCACGGCCATGTGTGTGTGTGTGTGTGTGTGTGTGTATGCATGCAGACATAGGCTATGCATTGACTCATAGTGAGCTGTTTATGTGTTTGTGATGGTATAGGCTGTCAATTGATTCACAGTGAGCTGTTTGTGTGTGCATGTGCTGATATAGTTTGAGCATTGAGTCACAGTTTGGCTGTGAGTTTGTTTTGCCAGTACAAGATGTACACCGAGTTACAGTGAGCCGTAGGTGTCTGTGGCTTTGTGTGTATGTGTGTGCCTATATAGGTGGTGCAGTAAGTCACAGTGAGCTGTGAGTGTGGGTGTGATGCTAGTATAGACTGTGAACTGAGTCACAGAGAACCATGTGTGTGTGTGTGTGTGTGTTGTTTGCTTCAAGTTAATGTGCATTGAGTCACAGTGAGCTCTGTGTGTGTTTGTGAATACCTCTGGGCTGGTATAGGCTGAGCATTGAGTCACAGTGAGGTGTGTGTGTAAGTGTACGTGTGTGTGCAAGTATAGGCTGGGCATTGAATCACAGTGAGCTGTGTGTTTTCGTGTGTGTGCTGGTATAGGCTGCGCATTCAGTCACAGTGAGCCATGTGTATGTGTGAGTGCTCTTGTAGAGGCTGCACATTGAATCACAGTGAGGTGTGTGTGTGATTGTGTGTGTGTGTGCTGTTCCATTCTGTGCATTCTGTCACAGTTAGCCGTGTGTGTGTGCGCATTTGTCTGTGATTTTATAAGCTGTGCATTGATTCACATTGAACTGTGTGTGTGGGTGTGTGCTGGTGTATGCTTTGCATTTTTCACAGTCATCTGGGGGTATGTGTGTCTGTGTGTTGTGCTACAGGCTGAGCATTGTGTCACAGTGAAGTGTGTTTGTGGGAGTGTGCATGTGTCTGCATCTAAAGGCTGGCTATTAGTCACAGTGTGCCTTGTGTGTTTGTGTATGTTTCTGTACTGGTATAGGCTGTGCATTCATTCACAGTGAGGTGTGTTTGTGTGTCTGTCCTGGCGTAGGCTGGTTATTGGGTGACAGTGAGCCATGTGTGTGTGTGTGCTTGTAAAATCTGTGAACTGAGTCATGGCCATGTTTGTGTGTGTGAATGCTGGTATAGTTTATGCATTGACACATAGTGATACACGTGTGTGTTTCGTGATGGTATAAGCCATGCACTGAGTGTGAGTGAGCTGTTTTCATGTGTGCATGCTGGTATATTCTGAACTTTGAGTCACAGTGTGGTATGTGGCCGTGTATGTGTGTGTGTGTGTGTGTGTGTGTGTTCCGGTATAAGATGTACATTGAGATACAGTGAGCCGTGCATATGTGTGGCTGTGTGTGTGGGTGTGTGTGTGTGCTGCTAGAGGCTGCGCATTGTGTAACACGGAGCCATGGGTGTGTTGTGTGTTGGTGGGCTTTCATTGATTCAATGGGTGTGTGTGTCTGTGTTTGTTGTGCTAAAGACTGCATTGAGTCACAGTGAGTCGTGTGTGTGTGTGCTGGTATAGACGATTGATTGAGTCACGGTCAGCCATGTGTGTGTGCATGTTGGTATGTGTGTGTGTTCTTCTATAGGTTGTGCATTGAGTCACAGCGAACCCTGTATCTGTGCAGGTGTGTATGTGTGGTGCTGGTATAGGCTGTGCATTGAGTGACACTGAGGTGTGTGTGTATGCTTGTGTGTTTTGGTATACATTGTACATTGAATCACAGTGCTGTGTGTTTGTGTGCACGCTGGTATAGTCTGTGCATTGAGTCACAGTGATGTGTGTGTGTCTGTGTGTTCTGGTATAGGCTGACCATTGTGTCACATTGAGGTGTGTGTGTGTGTATGTGTAGGTACAGGCTGTGCATTGAGTCACAGTGTGGGGTGTGTGTGTGATGTTTTATGCTGTGCACTAGGACACAGTGAGCCATGTGTGTGTGCTGGTATAATCTGACCATTGAGTCACAGTGTGGTGTGGTGTGTGTGCCTTTGCTGGTATGGATTGTGCATTGAATCCCAGCCCTGTGTTAATGTTTGTGTATTTGGTGCTGTAGAGTCTGCATGAGTCACAGTAAGGTGTGTGTGTGTGCTGCTATAGGCTGAGAATTGAGTAACACCTAGGTGAGTGTATGTGTATGTGTATGCTGATAAGGGATTTGCATTGAATCAGTGAGCGGTGTGTGTGTGTGTGTGTACTGCTATAGGCTGTGCACTGAGCCACATTAAGGTGTGTTTCTGTGTATGTGTGTGTGGGTATAGGCTATGCATTGACTCACATTGAGCCATGTGTTTGTATGTGCTAGTATACACTGTTCATTGAGTCTCAGTGAACCATGGTTGTGTGTGTCTGTTTACTTGTATGGGCTTGGCATTGAGTCACAGTGAGGTGTGTGTGTGTGTCTGTGTGTCTGTGTGGTGGTATAAGCTGCATTGAGTCACACGGCGTGGTGTGTGAGAGTGTGTGTGTGTGCAGGTACAGGCTGGTATTGAATCACAGTGAGCTGTGTGTGTGTGTGTGTGTGTGCTGCAATAGGCAGAGCATTGAGTCTCAGGTGTGTGTATGTGTGTGTGTATGTTGGTATGGTCTCTGCATTAATTCACTAAGGTGTGTTGTGTGTGTATGTACATGGAGCTGAAGACCGTATACTGATTCACAGTGAGCTGTGTGTGTATGTGTGTGTGTGTGTGATGGTATGGGCTTTTCATTGAATCACTGAGGTGTGTGTCTGTGTGTGTATACCTGGAACTACAGACTGTGCACTGATTCACAACGAGCCATGTGTGAATGTGTGTAGGTGATAGTATAGGGTGTGCATAGAGTCACAAAGAGCCGTGCATATGTGTCTTTGCATGGGTGTTGTGGTATAGGCTGTGTACTGTGGCACAGTGACTGTGCATGTGTGTGTGTTTGTGTTTGTGATGGTATAGTGCGTGCATTGAATAAGAGAGAGCCATGCATGTGTCTCTCTGTGTGTGTGCTGGCATAGGCATTACATTGCGTCACAGTGAGCCATGTGTTTGTATGTTGGTCTAGACTCTGCCTTGAGTCACAGTAAGCCTTGTGTGTGTGCCAGTACAGGCTATGCATTGAGTCAGTGAGTCATATATGTGTGTGTGTGTGTGTGTGCTGGTATGTGCAGTGCATTGAGTCCAAGAGAGCCGTGTATGTTTGTGTGTGTGTGTGTGTGCTGCTATAGGTGGTTCCCTGAGTCACAGTCAGTTATGTGTGAGTGTGTGTTTGTGTGTTCTTGTATAGGCTGTGCATTGATCCACAGTGAGCCATGTGTGTATGCTGGTATAGGAGGTGCATTGAGTCACAGTGATGGTTGTGTTTGTGTGTGTGTGTGCTGCAGTAGGCTGTGAATTGAGTCACAGAAGGTGGGTCTTTGTGTGTGTATGTGCAAGTACAGGCTGCGGTTTGAGTCAGAGAGATGGGTGTCTCTGTGTGGTGTAATAGGCTGTGCATTGAATCACAGCAAGCCGTATTTTTGTGTGTATGTGTATTTTTGTATGTGTGTGTGTGTGATGGTACAGGCTGAACACTGAGTCACTGAGGTGTTCATGTGTGTATGTGGTGCTACAGACTGTTCTTTAGGTCAAACTGAGCCATATGTGTGTGTATGTTTTTGTGTGTGTACAGTTATTGGCTCTGCATTGAGTCATGGTGAACCATGTGTGTGTGGGGAGCTGGTATAGTCACAGCACTGAGTCACAGTTAAATGTGTAGGAGATGTGTGTGTATGTGTGTGTGTGTATTTGCTGGTGTATACTGTGCATTGAGTCACAGTTAGTAGTGCAGTGTGTGTGTGTCTGTGATGGTGTGGACTGTGTTTTTATCCACTTTGACATGAACGAGTGTGTGTGTGTGTATCTGTGTGTGTGTGTGTGTGTGCTAGCACTGAATGACCATTGAGACAGAGTGGGCTCTGTGTGTGTCTGTGTGTGTGCTGGTATAGACTCTGTATTGATTCACTGTGAGCTGTGTGTTTAAGTGTTTGCTCGTATAGGCAGTGCATTGAGTCTCACTGAGGTGTTTCTGTGTGTGTGTGCTGGTACAGAAAGCTTTTCCAGTCACAGACAGGTGTGTGTGTGTGCTGCAATAGACTGTGAATTGAGTAGCAGAAGGTGGGTCTTTGTGTGTGTATGTGCAGGTACAGGCTGCGGTTTGAGTTAGAGTGATGGGTGTCTCTGTGTGGTGTTATAGGCTGTGCATTGAATCACAGTGAGCCGTGTGTGTGTGTGCGTGTGTGCTGGAATAGGCAGAGCATTGAGTCTCAGGTGTGTGTATGTGTGTGTGTATGCTGGTATGGTCTCTGCATTGATTCACTAAGGTGTGTTGTGTGTGTATGTACATGGAGCTGAACACTGTACACTGATTCACAGTGAGCTGTGTGTATATGTGTGTGTGTGTGATGGTATGGGCTTTGCATTGAGTCACTGAGGGGTGTGTCTGTGTGTGTACAACTGGAACTACAGACTGTGCACTGATTCACAATGAGCCATGTGTGAATGTGTGTATGTGATAGTATAGGGTGTGCATAGACTCACAAAGAGCCGTGCATATGTGTCTTTGCATAGGTGTTGTGGTATAGGCTGTGCATTGTGTCACAGTGACTGTCCGTGTGTGTGTGTGTGTTTGTGATGGTATAGTACGTGCATTGAATCAGAGAGAGCCATGCATGTGTCTCTGTGTGTGTGTGTTGGCATAGGCATTACATTGAGTCACAGTGAGCCATGTGTTTGTATGCTGGTGTAGACTCTGCATTGAGTCACAGTAAGCCTTTTGTGTGTGCCAGTACAGGCTGTGCATTGAGTCAGTGAGTCATATGTGTGTGTGCGTGTGTGTGTGTGTGCTGGTATAGACAGTGCATTGAGTCCAATGAGCCGTGTATGTTTGTGTGTGAGTGTGCGTGCTGCTATAGGTGGTTCACTGAGTCACAGTCAGATATGTGTGAGTGAGTGTTTGTGTGTTCTTGTATAGGTTGTGTATTGATTCACAGTGAGCCCTGTGTGTATGGTGGTATAGGCGGTGCATTGAATCACAGTGATGGTTGTTTTTCTGTGTGTATGCTGCAGTAGGCTGTGAATTGAGTCACAGAAGGTGGGACTTTGTGTGTGTATGTGCAGGTACAAGCTGCAGTTCGAGTCACAGTGATGGGTGTCTCTGTGTGGTGTTATAGGCTGTGTATTGAATCACAGCGAGCCGTATTAGTGTGTGTATGTGTATTTGTGTATGCGTGTGTGTGTGTGATGGTACAGGCTGAACATTGAGTCACTGAGGTGTGCATGTGTGTATGTGGTGCTACAGACTGTTCGTTAGGTCAAACTGAGCCATATCTGTGTGTAGGTGTGTGTGTGTACAGTTATTTGCTGTGCACTGAGTCACAGTGAACCATGTGTGTGTGGGGAGCTGGTATAGTCAGAGCACTGAGTCACAGTTGAATGTGTGGGAGTTGTTTGTGTATGTGTGTATTTGCTGGTGTAGACTGTGCATTGAGTCACAGTGAGTAGTGCGGTGTGTGTGTGCTGTGATGGTGTGGACTGTGGTTTTATCCACTTTGACCTGAACGGCTGTGTGTGTTTGTGTGTTTGTGTGTGTGTGTGTGTGCTGGCACTAGATGACAATTGAGACAGAGTGGGCTGTGTGTCTGTGTGTGAGCTGGTATAGACTCTGTATTGAGTCACTGTGAGCTGTGTGTGTATGTGTGCGCTCATATAGGCTGTGCATTGAGTCACAGTGAGGTGTTTGTGTGTGTGTGTGCTGGTACAGGAAGCGTTTTCAGTCACAGTCTCGTGTGTGTGTGTGTGCATGTGAGTTTGTGTGCTGGTATGGGCTTTATTGTGCTGGTATGGGCTTTATTGACTCATGGGTGTGTGTGTGAGTGTGTGGTGATACAGACTGCATTGAGTCACAGTGCGCTGTGTGTGTGTGTGCTGGTATAGGCGATTTATTGAGTACCAGTGAGCCATGTGTGAGTGCGTGTTGGTGTGTGTGTGTGTGTACTGGTATAGGCTGTGCATTGAGTCACAGTGAGGCCTGCATCTGTGCATGTCTGTGTTTGTGTGTGTGTGTTTGCTGGTATAGGCTGAGCTTTGAATCACTCTGAGGTGTGTGTGCATGTGCTGGTAAAATTGTGCCTTGATTCACTGTGCCATGTGAGTGTGTGTGCACGCTGGTATAGGTTGTGCATTGAGTCAGAGTGGGAGGTGTGTGTGTCTGTGTGTTCTGGTATAGGCTGACAATTGAGGCACACTGAGATCTGTGTGCACATGTGTGTATATGTGTGCTGGTACAGCCTGCTCATTGAGTCATATTGAGTTTTGTGTGTGTGTGTGTGCAGGTAGAGGCAGCACATTGAGTCACAGTGAGGTGTATGTGTGTGATGTTATATGCTATGCACTGATTCATAGGGAGGTTTGTGTCTGTGTGTGTGCACATTCTGGTATAGGATTTGCATTGAATCACACTGAGCTGTGTTTTTGAGTGTCAGTATATGTGCGTGTGTGGAGGTATGGGCTGTGGATTGACTCACAGTTTGCCGTATGTGCTTCTCTGTGTCTGTATGTCTGCTAGCATATCCTGTGCACTGAGTCACAGGGAGCCTTGTGTGTGTGTGTGTGTGTGTCCTGGTATAGAGTGTGCATTGATTCACAGTCAGCCATGTGTGTGTGTGTGTGAGTGCACTGGTATAGGATGTGCAGTGAGTCAGAGTGATGTGTGTGTGTGTCTGCGTGTTCTGATATAGGCTGACCATTGTGTAACATTGAGGGTGTGTGTGTGTGTGTGCTGGTATAGGCTGCATATTTTGTCACAGTGAAGTGTGTGTGTGTGTATGTGTAGGTACAGGCTGTGCATTGAGTCACAGTGTGGGGTGTGTGTGTGATGTTATATTCTGTGCACTAGGACACAGTGAGTCGTGTGTGTGTGCTGGTATAATCTGAACATTGAGTCACAGTGTGGTGTGGTGTGTGTGCCTTTGCTGGTATGGACTGTGCATAGAATCCCAGCCCTGTGTTAGTGTTTGTGTATTTGGTGCTGTAGAGTCTGCATGAGTCACAGTAAGGTGTGTGTGTGTACTGCTATAGGCTGTACACTGAGCCATATTAAGGTGTGTTTCTGTGTGTGTGTGTGCGGGTATAGGCTATGCATTGACTCACATTGAGCCATGTGTTTGTATGTGCTACTATACACTGTTCATTGAGTCTCAGTGAGCCATTGTTGTGTGTGTCTGTTTACTTGTATGGGCTTGGCATTGAGTCTCAGACAGGTGTTTGTGTGTGCCTGTGTGTCTGTGTGGTGGTATAAACTGCATTGAGTCACACGGCGGTGTGTGTGAGAGTGTGAGTGTGTGCAGGTACAGGCTGGTATTGAACCACAGTGAGGCGTGTGTGTGCGTGTGTGTTTGTGTGTGCTGCAATAGGCAGAGCATTGAGTCTCAGGTGTGTGTATGTGTGTGTGTATGCTGGTATCGTCTCTGCATTGATTCACTAAGGTGTGTTGTGTGTGTATGTACATGGAGCTGAAGACTGTACACTGATTCACACTGAGCTGTGTGTGTACGTGTGTGATGGTATGGGTTTGGCATTGAGTCACTGAGGTGTGTGTTTGTGTGTGTATACCTGGAACTACAGACTGTGCACTGATTCACAATGAGCCATGTGTGAATGTGTGTATGTGATAGTATAGGGTGTGCATAGAGTCACAAAGAGCCGTGCATATGTGTCTTTGCATGGGTGTTGTGGTATAGGGTCTTCATTGTGTCACAGTGACTGTGCGTGTGTGTGTGTGTGTGTGTTTGTGATGGTATAGTACATGCATTGAATCAGAGACAGCCATGCATGTGTCTCTGTGTGTGTGTGCTGGCATAGGCATTACATTGAGTCACAGTGAGCCATGTGTTTGTATGTTGGTGTAGACTCTGCATTGAGTCACAGTAAACCTTGTGTGTGTGCCAGTACAGGTTGTGCATTGAGTCAGTGAGTCATATGTGTGTGTGTGTTTGTGTGTGTGTGTGCTTGTTTAGACAGTGCATTGAGTCCAATGAGCAGTGTATGTTTGTGTGTGTGTGTGTGCTGTTAGGTAATGTGCATTGAGTCACAGTAGCTCTGTGTGTGTTTTTGAATACCTCTGGGCTGGCATAGGCTGAGAATTGAGTCACAGTGTTGTGTGTGTGTGAGTGTTCATGTGTGTGCAAGTATAGGCTGGACATTGAAGCACAGTGAGCTGTGTGTGTTTGTGTGTGTGCTGATATAGGCTGCACATTCAGTTACAGTGAGCTGTGTGTGTATGTGAGTGTGCTTGTAGAAGCTGCACACTGGTTAACAGTGAGGTGTGTATGAGTGTGTGTGTGCTGTTACATACTGGGCATTCAGTCACAGTTTGCTGTGTGTGTGTGTGCATGCATGTGTGCTTTTATAGGCTGTGCCTTGATTCACATTGAACTGTGAGTGTGGGTGTGTGGATGTCTGCTGGTATACATTTTGCATTGTTTCACAATGAGCTGTGTGTGTGTGTGTGTGTGTTCTGGTATGAGATGTACATTGAGATACAGTGAGCCGTGCATGTGTGTGGCTGTGTGTGTGTGTGTGTGCTGCTAGAGGCTGGGCATTGTGTAACACTGAGCTATGTGTTTCTGTGTGTCACTCTATAGACTGTGCATTGAGTCTGTGTGTGTGCATGCATGTGTGCTGGTATAGGCTATGCATTGATTCACATTGAGTTAATGTGTGGTTGTGCATGTTGTGTGGCTATATGTTTTGCATTGATTCACTGTGAGCTGTGTGTGTGTGAGTGTGCATGTGTGTGAACATATAGGCTGGACATTGAGTCACAGTGAGGTGTGTGTGTGAGTTTGTGTTTATGTGCAGTGGTAAAAGCCACGCAATGAGAACCAGTGATGTTTGTGTCTGATAGTGTGTGTCTTTTCAGGTTTATGCTGGGCATTGAGTCACAGTGAGCCGTGTGTGTGTGTGCATGTGTGTGTTTGTGTGCTGGTATAGGCTGTGCATTGAGTCACAGTGAGGTGTGTGTGTCTGTTCAGGTGTACACTGGGCATTGAGTCTCAGCTTTGTATGTCTGTGTGTGTGTGCTGAGATAGGCTGTGCATTGAGTCACAGTGACATGTGTGTCAGTGTCTGTGTGAGTGTGTATTCAGACACAGTGAGGTTTGAGTGTGAGTGTGTGTGTGCTGTTAGAGACTGTGGATTGAGTATCAGTGAGCCATGTTTGTTTTTGTGTGTGTGCATGCATGTGTTCTGTTATAAGCTGTGCACTGAGTCACATTGCCGTATTTTTGTGTGTGTGTGTATGCCTGTTGATATAGGCTATGCATTGAGTCACAGTGCTCCGTTAGTGTCTGTGAGGGTTTGTTGGTATAAGCTGTGCACAGGGTCCCAGTGAGCCATCTGTGTGTGTCTGTGCAAATATGGACAGTGCATTGAGTCACAGTGAGTCATGTGTGTCTCTGGGTGTGTGTGTGTCCACATGTGCTGTGTTCGGTTGCGTGTTTTGTCACAGTAAGCCATGTGTGATTATGTGCTGGTATAGACTGTGAACTGAGTCACGGCCATGTGTGTGTGTGTGTGTGTGTGTATGCATGCAGACATAGGCTATGCATTGACTCATAGTGAGCTGTTTATGTGTTTGTGATGGTATAGGCTGTCAATTGATTCACAGTGAGCTGTTTGTGTGTGCATGTGCTGATATAGTTTGAGCATTGAGTCACAGTTTGGCTGTGAGTTTGTTTTGCCAGTACAAGATGTACACCGAGTTACAGTGAGCCGTAGGTGTCTGTGGCTTTGTGTGTATGTGTGTGCCTATATAGGTGGTGCAGTAAGTCACAGTGAGCTGTGAGTGTGGGTGTGATGCTAGTATAGACTGTGAACTGAGTCACAGAGAACCATGTGTGTGTGTGTGTGTGTGTGTTGTTTGCTTCAAGTTAATGTGCATTGAGTCACAGTGAGCTCTGTGTGTGTTTGTGAATACCTCTGGGCTGGTATAGGCTGAGCATTGAGTCACAGTGAGGTGTGTGTGTAAGTGTACGTGTGTGTGCAAGTATAGGCTGGGCATTGAATCACAGTGAGCTGTGTGTTTTCGTGTGTGTGCTGGTATAGGCTGCGCATTCAGTCACAGTGAGCCATGTGTATGTGTGAGTGCTCTTGTAGAGGCTGCACATTGAATCACAGTGAGGTGTGTGTGTGATTGTGTGTGTGTGTGCTGTTCCATTCTGTGCATTCTGTCACAGTTAGCCGTGTGTGTGTGCGCATTTGTGTGTGATTTTATAAGCTGTGCATTGATTCACATTGAACTGTGTGTGTGGGTGTGTGCTGGTGTATGCTTTGCATTTTTCACAGTCATCTGGGGGTATGTGTGTCTGTGTGTTGTGCTACAGGCTGAGCATTGTGTCACAGTGAAGTGTGTTTGTGGGAGTGTGCATGTGTCTGCATCTAAAGGCTGGCTATTAGTCACAGTGTGCCTTGTGTGTTTGTGTATGTTTCTGTACTGGTATAGGCTGTGCATTCATTCACAGTGAGGTGTGTTTGTGTGTCTGTCCTGGCGTAGGCTGGTTATTGGGTGACAGTGAGCCATGTGTGTGTGTGTGCTTGTAAAATCTGTGAACTGAGTCATGGCCATGTTTGTGTGTGTGAATGCTGGTATAGTTTATGCATTGACACATAGTGATACACGTGTGTGTTTCGTGATGGTATAAGCCATGCACTGAGTGTGAGTGAGCTGTTTTCATGTGTGCATGCTGGTATATTCTGAACTTTGAGTCACAGTGTGGTATGTGGCCGTGTATGTGTGTGTGTGTGTGTGTGTGTGTGTGTGTTCCGGTATAAGATGTACATTGAGATACAGTGAGCCGTGCATATGTGTGGCTGTGTGTGTGGGTGTGTGTGTGTGCTGCTAGAGGCTGCGCATTGTGTAACACGGAGCCATGGGTGTGTTGTGTGTTGGTGGGCTTTCATTGATTCAATGGGTGTGTGTGTCTGTGTTTGTTGTGCTAAAGACTGCATTGAGTCACAGTGAGTCGTGTGTGTGTGTGCTGGTATAGACGATTGATTGAGTCACGGTCAGCCATGTGTGTGTGCATGTTGGTATGTGTGTGTGTTCTTCTATAGGTTGTGCATTGAGTCACAGCGAACCCTGTATCTGTGCAGGTGTGTATGTGTGGTGCTGGTATAGGCTGTGCATTGAGTGACACTGAGGTGTGTGTGTATGCTTGTGTGTTTTGGTATAAATTGTACATTGAATCACAGTGCTGTGTGTTTGTGTGCACGCTGGTATAGTCTGTGCATTGAGTCACAGTGATGTGTGTGTGTCTGCGTGTTCTGGTATAGGCTGACCATTGTGTCACATTGAGGTGTGTGTGTGTGTATGTGTAGGTACAGGCTGTGCATTGAGTCACAGTGTGGGGTGTGTGTGTGATGTTTTATGCTGTGCACTAGGACACAGTGAGCCATGTGTGTGTGCTGGTATAATCTGACCATTGAGTCACAGTGTGGTGTGGTGTGTGTGCCTTTGCTGGTATGGATTGTGCATTGAATCCCAGCCCTGTGTTAATGTTTGTGTATTTGGTGCTGTAGAGTCTGCATGAGTCACAGTAAGGTGTGTGTGTGTGCTGCTATAGGCTGAGAATTGAGTAACACCTAGGTGAGTGTATGTGTATGTGTATGCTGATAAGGGATTTGCATTGAATCAGTGAGCGGTGTGTGTGTGTGTGTGTACTGCTATAGGCTGTGCACTGAGCCACATTAAGGTGTGTTTCTGTGTATGTGTGTGTGGGTATAGGCTATGCATTGACTCACATTGAGCCATGTGTTTGTATGTGCTAGTATACACTGTTCATTGAGTCTCAGTGAACCATGGTTGTGTGTGTCTGTTTACTTGTATGGGCTTGGCATTGAGTCACAGTGAGGTGTGTGTGTGTGTCTGTGTGTCTGTGTGGTGGTATAAGCTGCATTGAGTCACACGGCGTGGTGTGTGAGAGTGTGTGTGTGTGCAGGTACAGGCTGGTATTGAATCACAGTGAGCTGTGTGTGTGTGTGTGTGTGTGTGCTGCAATAGGCAGAGCATTGAGTCTCAGGTGTGTGTATGTGTGTGTGTATGTTGGTATGGTCTCTGCATTAATTCACTAAGGTGTGTTGTGTGTGTATGTACATGGAGCTGAAGACCGTATACTGATTCACAGTGAGCTGTGTGTGTATGTGTGTGTGTGTGTGATGGTATGGGCTTTTCATTGAATCACTGAGGTGTGTGTCTGTGTGTGTATACCTGGAACTACAGACTGTGCACTGATTCACAACGAGCCATGTGTGAATGTGTGTAGGTGATAGTATAGGGTGTGCATAGAGTCACAAAGAGCCGTGCATATGTGTCTTTGCATGGGTGTTGTGGTATAGGCTGTGTACTGTGGCACAGTGACTGTGCATGTGTGTGTGTTTGTGTTTGTGATGGTATAGTGCGTGCATTGAATAAGAGAGAGCCATGCATGTGTCTCTCTGTGTGTGTGCTGGCATAGGCATTACATTGCGTCACAGTGAGCCATGTGTTTGTATGTTGGTCTAGACTCTGCCTTGAGTCACAGTAAGCCTTGTGTGTGTGCCAGTACAGGCTATGCATTGAGTCAGTGAGTCATATATGTGTGTGTGTGTGTGTGTGTGTGCTGGTATATGCAGTGCATTGAGTCCAAGAGAGCCGTGTATGTTTGTGTGTGTGTGTGTGTGCTGCTATAGGTGGTTCCCTGAGTCACAGTCAGTTATGTGTGAGTGTGTGTTTGTGTGTTCTTGTATAGGCTGTGCATTGATCCACAGTGAGCCATGTGTGTATGCTGGTATAGGAGGTGCATTGAGTCACAGTGATGGTTGTGTTTGTGTGTGTGTGTGCTGCAGTAGGCTGTGAATTGAGTCACAGAAGGTGGGTCTTTGTGTGTGTATGTGCAAGTACAGGCTGCGGTTTGAGTCAGAGAGATGGGTGTCTCTGTGTGGTGTAATAGGCTGTGCATTGAATCACAGCAAGCCGTATTTTTGTGTGTATGTGTATTTTTGTATGTGTGTGTGTGTGATGGTACAGGCTGAACACTGAGTCACTGAGGTGTTCATGTGTGTATGTGGTGCTACAGACTGTTCTTTAGGTCAAACTGAGCCATATGTGTGTGTATGTTTTTGTGTGTGTACAGTTATTGGCTCTGCATTGAGTCATGGTGAACCATGTGTGTGTGGGGAGCTGGTATAGTCACAGCACTGAGTCACAGTTAAATGTGTAGGAGATGTGTGTGTATGTGTGTGTGTGTATTTGCTGGTGTATACTGTGCATTGAGTCACAGTTAGTAGTGCAGTGTGTGTGTGTCTGTGATGGTGTGGACTGTGTTTTTATCCACTTTGACATGAACGAGTGTGTGTGTGTGTATCTGTGTGTGTGTGTGTGTGTGTGCTAGCACTGAATGACCATTGAGACAGAGTGGGCTCTGTGTGTGTCTGTGTGTGTGCTGGTATAGACTCTGTATTGATTCACTGTGAGCTGTGTGTTTAAGTGTTTGCTCGTATAGGCAGTGCATTGAGTCTCACTGAGGTGTTTCTGTGTGTGTGTGCTGGTACAGAAAGCTTTTCCAGTCACAGACAGGTGTGTGTGTGTGCTGCAGTAGACTGTGAATTGAGTAGCAGAAGGTGGGTCTTTGTGTGTGTATGTGCAGGTACAGGCTGCGGTTTGAGTTAGAGTGATGGGTGTCTCTGTGTGGTGTTATAGGCTGTGCATTGAATCACAGTGAGCCGTGTGTGTGTGTGCGTGTGTGCTGGAATAGGCAGAGCATTGAGTCTCAGGTGTGTGTATGTGTGTGTGTATGCTGGTATGGTCTCTGCATTGATTCACTAAGGTGTGTTGTGTGTGTATGTACATGGAGCTGAACACTGTACACTGATTCACAGTGAGCTGTGTGTGTATGTGTGTGTGTGTGTGATGGTATGGGCTTTGCATTGAGTCACTGAGGGGTGTGTCTGTGTGTGTACAACTGGAACTACAGACTGTGCACTGATTCACAATGAGCCATGTGTGAATGTGTGTATGTGATAGTATAGGGTGTGCATAGACTCACAAAGAGCCGTGCATATGTGTCTTTGCATAGGTGTTGTGGTATAGGCTGTGCATTGTGTCACAGTGACTGTCCGTGTGTGTGTGTGTGTGTTTGTGATGGTATAGTACGTGCATTGAATCAGAGAGAGCCATGCATGTGTCTCTGTGTGTGTGTGTTGGCATAGGCATTACATTGAGTCACAGTGAGCCATGTGTTTGTATGCTGGTGTAGACTCTGCATTGAGTCACAGTAAGCCTTTTGTGTGTGCCAGTACAGGCTGTGCATTGAGTCAGTGAGTCATATGTGTGTGTGCGTGTGTGTGTGTGTGCTGGTATAGACAGTGCATTGAGTCCAATGAGCCGTGTATGTTTGTGTGTGAGTGTGCGTGCTGCTATAGGTGGTTCACTGAGTCACAGTCAGATATGTGTGAGTGAGTGTTTGTGTGTTCTTGTATAGGTTGTGTATTGATTCACAGTGAGCCCTGTGTGTATGGTGGTATAGGCGGTGCATTGAATCACAGTGATGGTTGTTTTTCTGTGTGTATGCTGCAGTAGGCTGTGAATTGAGTCACAGAAGGTGAGACTTTGTGTGTGTATGTGCAGGTACAAGCTGCAGTTCGAGTCACAGTGATGGGTGTCTCTGTGTGGTGTTATAGGCTGTGTATTGAATCACAGCGAGCCGTATTAGTGTGTGTATGTGTATTTGTGTATGCGTGTGTGTGTGTGATGGTACAGGCTGAACATTGAGTCACTGAGGTGTGCATGTGTGTATGTGGTGCTACAGACTGTTCGTTAGGTCAAACTGAGCCATATCTGTGTGTAGGTGTGTGTGTGTACAGTTATTTGCTGTGCACTGAGTCACAGTGAACCATGTGTGTGTGGGGAGCTGGTATAGTCAGAGCACTGAGTCACAGTTGAATGTGTGGGAGTTGTTTGTGTATGTGTGTATTTGCTGGTGTAGACTGTGCATTGAGTCACAGTGAGTAGTGCGGTGTGTGTGTGCTGTGATGGTGTGGACTGTGGTTTTATCCACTTTGACCTGAACGGCTGTGTGTGTTTGTGTGTTTGTGTGTGTGTGTGTGTGCTGGCACTAGATGACAATTGAGACAGAGTGGGCTGTGTGTCTGTGTGTGAGCTGGTATAGACTCTGTATTGAGTCACTGTGAGCTGTGTGTGTATGTGTGCGCTCATATAGGCTGTGCATTGAGTCACAGTGAGGTGTTTGTGTGTGTGTGTGCTGGTACAGGAAGCGTTTTCAGTCACAGTCTCGTGTGTGTGTGTGTGCATGTGAGTTTGTGTGCTGGTATGGGCTTTATTGTGCTGGTATGGGCTTTATTGACTCATGGGTGTGTGTGTGAGTGTGTGGTGATACAGACTGCATTGAGTCACAGTGCGCTGTGTGTGTGTGTGCTGGTATAGGCGATTTATTGAGTACCAGTGAGCCATGTGTGAGTGCGTGTTGGTGTGTGTGTGTGTGTACTGGTATAGGCTGTGCATTGAGTCACAGTGAGGCCTGCATCTGTGCATGTCTGTGTTTGTGTGTGTGTGTTTGCTGGTATAGGCTGAGCTTTGAATCACTCTGAGGTGTGTGTGCATGTGCTGGTAAAATTGTGCCTTGATTCACTGTGCCATGTGAGTGTGTGTGCACGCTGGTATAGGTTGTGCATTGAGTCAGAGTGGGAGGTGTGTGTGTCTGTGTGTTCTGGTATAGGCTGACAATTGAGGCACACTGAGATCTGTGTGCACATGTGTGTATATGTGTGCTGGTACAGCCTGCTCATTGAGTCATATTGAGTTTTGTGTGTGTGTGTGTGCAGGTAGAGGCAGCACATTGAGTCACAGTGAGGTGTATGTGTGTGATGTTATATGCTATGCACTGATTCATAGGGAGGTTTGTGTCTGTGTGTGTGCACTTTCTGGTATAGGATTTGCATTGAATCACACTGAGCTGTGTTTTTGAGTGTCAGTATATGTGCGTGTGTGGAGGTATGGGCTGTGGATTGACTCACAGTTTGCCGTATGTGCTTCTCTGTGTGTGTATGTCTGCTAGCATATCCTGTGCACTGAGTCACAGGGAGCCTTGTGTGTGTGTGTGTGTGTGTGTGTGTGTCCTGGTATAGAGTGTGCATTGATTCACAGTCAGCCATGTGTGTGTGTGTGTGAGTGCACTGGTATAGGATGTGCAGTGAGTCAGAGTGATGTGTGTGTGTGTCTGCGTGTTCTGATATAGGCTGACCATTGTGTAACATTGAGGGTGTGTGTGTGTGTGTGCTGGTATAGGCTGCATATTTTGTCACAGTGAAGTGTGTGTGTGTGTATGTGTAGGTACAGGCTGTGCATTGAGTCACAGTGTGGGGTGTGTGTGTGATGTTATATTCTGTGCACTAGGACACAGTGAGTCGTGTGTGTGTGCTGGTATAATCTGAACATTGAGTCACAGTGTGGTGTGGTGTGTGTGCCTTTGCTGGTATGGACTGTGCATAGAATCCCAGCCCTGTGTTAGTGTTTGTGTATTTGGTGCTGTAGAGTCTGCATGAGTCACAGTAAGATGTGTGTGTGTACTGCTATCGGCTGTACACTGAGCCATATTAAGGTGTGTTTCTGTGTGTGTGTGTGCGGGTATAGGCTATGCATTGACTCACATTGAGCCATGTGTTTGTATGTGCTACTATACACTGTTCATTGAGTCTCAGTGAGCCATTGTTGTGTGTGTCTGTTTACTTGTATGGGCTTGGCATTGAGTCTCAGACAGGTGTTTGTGTGTGCCTGTGTGTCTGTGTGGTGGTATAAACTGCATTGAGTCACACGGCGGTGTGTGTGAGAGTGTGAGTGTGTGCAGGTACAGGCTGGTATTGAACCACAGTGAGGCGTGTGTGTGCGTGTGTGTTTGTGTGTGCTGCAATAGGCAGAGCATTGAGTCTCAGGTGTGTGTATGTGTGTGTGTATGCTGGTATCGTCTCTGCATTGATTCACTAAGGTGTGTTGTGTGTGTATGTACATGGAGCTGAAGACTGTACACTGATTCACACTGAGCTGTGTGTGTATGTGTGTGATGGTATGGGTTTGGCATTGAGTCACTGAGGTGTGTGTTTGTGTGTGTATACCTGGAACTACAGACTGTGCACTGATTCACAATGAGCCATGTGTGAATGTGTGTATGTGATAGTATAGGGTGTGCATAGAGTCACAAAGAGCCGTGCATATGTGTCTTTGCATGGGTGTTGTGGTATAGGGTCTTCATTGTGTCACAGTGACTGTGCGTGTGTGTGTGTGTGTGTGTTTGTGATGGTATAGTACATGCATTGAATCAGAGAGAGCCATGCATGTGTCTCTGTGTGTGTGTGCTGGCATAGGCATTACATTGAGTCACAGTGAGCCATGTGTTTGTATGTTGGTGTAGACTCTGCATTGAGTCACAGTAAACCTTGTGTGTGTGCCAGTACAGGTTGTGCATTGAGTCAGTGAGTCATATGTGTGTGTGTGTTTGTGTGTGTGTGTGCTTGTTTAGACAGTGCATTGAGTCCAATGAGCAGTGTATGTTTGTGTGTGTGTGTGTGTGCTGTTAGGTAATGTGCATTGAGTCACAGTAGCTCTGTGTGTGTTTTTGAATACCTCTGGGCTGGCATAGGCTGAGAATTGAGTCACAGTGTGGTGTGTGTGTGAGTGTTCATGTGTGTGCAAGTATAGGCTGGACATTGAAGCACAGTGAGCTGTGTGTGTTTGTGTGTGTGCTGATATAGGCTGCACATTCAGTTACAGTGAGCTGTGTGTGTATGTGAGTGTGCTTGTAGAAGCTGCACACTGGTTAACAGTGAGGTGTGTATGAGTGTGTGTGTGCTGTTACATACTGGGCATTCAGTCACAGTTTGCTGTGTGTGTGTGTGCATGCATGTGTGCTTTTATAGGCTGTGCCTTGATTCACATTGAACTGTGAGTGTGGGTGTGTGGATGTCTGCTGGTATACATTTTGCATTGTTTCACAATGAGCTGTGTGTGTGTGTGTGTGTGTTCTGGTATGAGATGTACATTGAGATACAGTGAGCCGTGCATGTGTGTGGCTGTGTGTGTGTGTGTGTGCTGCTAGAGGCTGGGCATTGTGTAACACTGAGCTATGTGTTTCTGTGTGTCACTCTATAGACTGTGCATTGAGTCTGTGTGTGTGCATGCATGTGTGCTGGTATAGGCTATGCATTGATTCACATTGAGTTAATGTGTGGTTGTGCATGTTGTGTGGCTATATGTTTTGCATTGATTCACTGTGAGCTGTGTGTGTGTGAGTGTGCATGTGTGTGAACATATAGGCTGGACATTGAGTCACAGTGAGGTGTGTGTGTGAGTTTGTGTTTATGTGCAGTGGTAAAAGCCACGCAATGAGAACCAGTGATGTTTGTGTCTGATAGTGTGTGTCTTTTCAGGTTTATGCTGGGCATTGAGTCACAGTGAGCCGTGTGTGTGTGTGCATGTGTGTGTTTGTGTGCTGGTATAGGCTGTGCATTGAGTCACAGTGAGGTGTGTGTGTCTGTTCAGGTGTACACTGGGCATTGAGTCTCAGCTTTGTATGTCTGTGTGTGTGTGCTGAGATAGGCTGTGCATTGAGTCACAGTGACATGTGTGTCAGTGTCTGTGTGAGTGTGTATTCAGACACAGTGAGGTTTGAGTGTGAGTGTGTGTGTGCTGTTAGAGACTGTGGATTGAGTATCAGTGAGCCATGTTTGTTTTTGTGTGTGTGCATGCATGTGTTCTGTTATAAGCTGTGCACTGAGTCACATTGCCGTATTTTTGTGTGTGTGTGTATGCCTGTTGATATAGGCTATGCATTGAGTCACAGTGCTCCGTTAGTGTCTGTGAGGGTTTGTTGGTATAAGCTGTGCACAGGGTCCCAGTGAGCCATCTGTGTGTGTCTGTGCAAATATGGACAGTGCATTGAGTCACAGTGAGTCATGTGTGTCTCTGGGTGTGTGTGTGTCCACATGTGCTGTGTTCGGTTGCGTGTTTTGTCACAGTAAGCCATGTGTGATTATGTGCTGGTATAGACTGTGAACTGAGTCACGGCCATGTGTGTGTGTGTGTGTGTGTGTGTATGCATGCAGACATAGGCTATGCATTGACTCATAGTGAGCTGTTTATGTGTTTGTGATGGTATAGGCTGTCAATTGATTCACAGTGAGCTGTTTGTGTGTGCATGTGCTGATATAGTTTGAGCATTGAGTCACAGTTTGGCTGTGAGTTTGTTTTGCCAGTACAAGATGTACACCGAGTTACAGTGAGCCGTAGGTGTCTGTGGCTTTGTGTGTATGTGTGTGCCTATATAGGTGGTGCAGTAAGTCACAGTGAGCTGTGAGTGTGGGTGTGATGCTAGTATAGACTGTGAACTGAGTCACAGAGAACCATGTGTGTGTGTGTGTGTGTGTGTGTGTTGTTTGCTTCAAGTTAATGTGCATTGAGTCACAGTGAGCTCTGTGTTTGTTTGTGAATACCTCTGGGCTGGTATAGGCTGAGCATTGAGTCACAGTGAGGTGTGTGTGTAAGTGTACGTGTGTGTGCAAGTATAGGCTGGGCATTGAATCACAGTGAGCTGTGTGTTTTCGTGTGTGTGCTGGTATAGGCTGCGCATTCAGTCACAGTGAGCCATGTGTATGTGTGAGTGCTCTTGTAGAGGCTGCACATTGAATCACAGTGAGGTGTGTGTGTGATTGTGTGTGTGTGTGCTGTTCCATTCTGTGCATTCTGTCACAGTTAGCCGTGTGTGTGTGCGCATTTGTGTGTGATTTTATAAGCTGTGCATTGATTCACATTGAACTGTGTGTGTGGGTGTGTGCTGGTGTATGCTTTGCATTTTTCACAGTCATCTGGGGGTATGTGTGTCTGTGTGTTGTGCTACAGGCTGAGCATTGTGTCACAGTGAAGTGTGTTTGTGGGAGTGTGCATGTGTCTGCATCTAAAGGCTGGCTATTAGTCACAGTGTGCCTTGTGTGTTTGTGTATGTTTCTGTACTGGTATAGGCTGTGCATTCATTCACAGTGAGGTGTGTTTGTGTGTCTGTCCTGGCGTAGGCTGGTTATTGGGTGACAGTGAGCCATGTGTGTGTGTGTGCTTGTAAAATCTGTGAACTGAGTCATGGCCATGTTTGTGTGTGTGAATGCTGGTATAGTTTATGCATTGACACATAGTGATACACGTGTGTGTTTCGTGATGGTATAAGCCATGCACTGAGTGTGAGTGAGCTGTTTTCATGTGTGCATGCTGGTATATTCTGAACTTTGAGTCACAGTGTGGTATGTGGCCGTGTATGTGTGTGTGTGTGTGTGTGTGTGTTCCGGTATAAGATGTACATTGAGATACAGTGAGCCGTGCATATGTGTGGCTGTGTGTGTGGGTGTGTGTGTGTGCTGCTAGAGGCTGCGCATTGTGTAACACGGAGCCATGGGTGTGTTGTGTGTTGGTGGGCTTTCATTGATTCAATGGGTGTGTGTGTCTGTGTTTGTTGTGCTAAAGACTGCATTGAGTCACAGTGAGTCGTGTGTGTGTGTGCTGGTATAGACGATTGATTGAGTCACGGTCAGCCATGTGTGTGTGCATGTTGGTATGTGTGTGTGTTCTTCTATAGGTTGTGCATTGAGTCACAGCGAACCCTGTATCTGTGCAGGTGTGTATGTGTGGTGCTGGTATAGGCTGTGCATTGAGTGACACTGAGGTGTGTGTGTATGCTTGTGTGTTTTGGTATACATTGTACATTGAATCACAGTGCTGTGTGTTTGTGTGCACGCTGGTATAGTCTGTGCATTGAGTCACAGTGATGTGTGTGTGTCTGTGTGTTCTGGTATAGGCTGACCATTGTGTCACATTGAGGTGTGTGTGTGTGTATGTGTAGGTACAGGCTGTGCATTGAGTCACAGTGTGGGGTGTGTGTGTGATGTTTTATGCTGTGCACTAGGACACAGTGAGCCATGTGTGTGTGCTGGTATAATCTGACCATTGAGTCACAGTGTGGTGTGGTGTGTGTGCCTTTGCTGGTATGGATTGTGCATTGAATCCCAGCCCTGTGTTAATGTTTGTGTATTTGGTGCTGTAGAGTCTGCATGAGTCACAGTAAGGTGTGTGTGTGTGCTGCTATAGGCTGAGAATTGAGTAACACCTAGGTGAGTGTATGTGTATGTGTATGCTGATAAGGGATTTGCATTGAATCAGTGAGCGGTGTGTGTGTGTGTGTGTACTGCTATAGGCTGTGCACTGAGCCACATTAAGGTGTGTTTCTGTGTATGTGTGTGTGGGTATAGGCTATGCATTGACTCACATTGAGCCATGTGTTTGTATGTGCTAGTATACACTGTTCATTGAGTCTCAGTGAACCATGGTTGTGTGTGTCTGTTTACTTGTATGGGCTTGGCATTGAGTCACAGTGAGGTGTGTGTGTGTGTTTGTGTGTCTGTGTGGTGGTATAAGCTGCATTGAGTCACACGGCGTGGTGTGTGAGAGTGTGTGTGTGTGCAGGTACAGGCTGGTATTGAATCACAGTGAGCTGTGTGTGTGTGTGTGTGTGTGCTGCAATAGGAAGAGCATTGAGTCTCAGGTGTGTGTATGTGTGTGTGTATGTTGGTATGGTCTCTGCATTAATTCACTAAGGTGTGTTGTGTGTGTATGTACATGGAGCTGAAGACCGTATACTGATTCACAGTGAGCTGTGTGTGTATGTGTGTGTGTGTGTGATGGTATGGGCTTTTCATTGAATCACTGAGGTGTGTGTCTGTGTGTGTATACCTGGAACTACAGACTGTGCACTGATTCACAACGAGCCATGTGTGAATGTGTGTAGGTGATAGTATAGGGTGTGCATAGAGTCACAAAGAGCCGTGCATATGTGTCTTTGCATGGGTGTTGTGGTATAGGCTGTGTACTGTGGCACAGTGACTGTGCATGTGTGTGTGTTTGTGTTTGTGATGGTATAGTGCGTGCATTGAATAAGAGAGAGCCATGCATGTGTCTCTCTGTGTGTGTGCTGGCATAGGCATTACATTGCGTCACAGAGAGCCATGTGTTTGTATGTTGGTCTAGACTCTGCCTTGAGTCACAGTAAGCCTTGTGTGTGTGCCAGTACAGGCTATGCATTGAGTCAGTGAGTCATATATGTGTGTGTGTGTGTGTGTGTGCTGGTATGTGCAGTGCATTGAGTCCAAGAGAGCCGTGTATGTTTGTGTGTGTGTGTGTGTGTGTGCTGCTATAGGTGGTTCCCTGAGTCACAGTCAGTTATGTGTGAGTGTGTGTTTGTGTGTTCTTGTATAGGCTGTGCATTGATCCACAGTGAGCCATGTGTGTATGCTGGTATAGGAGGTGCATTGAGTCACAGTGATGGTTGTGTTTGTGTGTGTGTGTGCTGCAGTAGGCTGTGAATTGAGTCACAGAAGGTGGGTCTTTGTGTGTGTATGTGCAAGTACAGGCTGCGGTTTGAGTCAGAGAGATGGGTGTCTCTGTGTGGTGTAATAGGCTGTGCATTGAATCACAGCAAGCCGTATTTTTGTGTGTATGTGTATTTTTGTATGTGTGTGTGTGTGATGGTACAGGCTGAACACTGAGTCACTGAGGTGTTCATGTGTGTATGTGGTGCTACAGACTCTTCGTTAGGTCAAACTGAGCCATATGTGTGTGTATGTTTTTGTGTGTGTACAGTTATTGGCTCTGCATTGAGTCATGGTGAACCATGTGTGTGTGGGGAGCTGGTATAGTCACAGCACTGAGTCACAGTTAAATGTGTAGGAGATGTGTGTGTATGTGTGTGTGTGTATTTGCTGGTGTATACTGTGCATTGAGTCACAGTTAGTAGTGCAGTGTGTATGTGTCTGTGATGGTGTGGACTGTGTTTTTATCCACTTTGACATGAACGAGTGTGTGTGTGTGTATCTGTGTGTGTGTGTGTGTGTGCTAGCACTGAATGACCATTGAGACAGAGTGGGCTCTGTGTGTGTCTGTGTGTGTGCTGGTATAGACTCTGTATTGATTCACTGTGAGCTGTGTGTTTAAGTGTTTGCTCGTATAGGCAGTGCATTGAGTCTCACTGAGGTGTTTCTGTGTGTGTGTGCTGGTACAGAAAGCTTTTCCAGTCACAGACAGGTGTGTGTGTGTGCTGCAGTAGACTGTGAATTGAGTAGCAGAAGGTGGGTCTTTGTGTGTGTATGTGCAGGTACAGGCTGCGGTTTGAGTTAGAGTGATGGGTGTCTCTGTGTGGTGTTATAGGCTGTGCATTGAATCACAGTGAGCCGTGTGTGTGTGTGCGTGTGTGCTGGAATAGGCAGAGCATTGAGTCTCAGGTGTGTGTATGTGTGTGTGTATGCTGGTATGGTCTCTGCATTGATTCACTAAGGTGTGTTGTGTGTGTATGTACATGGAGCTGAACACTGTACACTGATTCACAGTGAGCTGTGTGTGTATGTGTGTGTGTGTGTGATGGTATGGGCTTTGCATTGAGTCACTGAGGGGTGTGTCTGTGTGTGTACAACTGGAACTACAGACTGTGCACTGATTCACAATGAGCCATGTGTGAATGTGTGTATGTGATAGTATAGGGTGTGCATAGACTCACAAAGAGCCGTGCATATGTGTCTTTGCATAGGTGTTGTGGTATAGGCTGTGCATTGTGTCACAGTGACTGTCCGTGTGTGTGTGTGTGTGTTTGTGATGGTATAGTACGTGCATTGAATCAGAGAGAGCCATGCATGTGTCTCTGTGTGTGTGTGTTGGCATAGGCATTACATTGAGTCACAGTGAGCCATGTGTTTGTATGCTGGTGTAGACTCTGCATTGAGTCACAGTAAGCCTTTTGTGTGTGCCAGTACAGGCTGTGCATTGAGTCAGTGAGTCATATGTGTGTGTGCGTGTGTGTGTGTGTGCTGGTATAGACAGTGCATTGAGTCCAATGAGCCGTGTATGTTTGTGTGTGAGTGTGCGTGCTGCTATAGGTGGTTCACTGAGTCACAGTCAGATATGTGTGAGTGAGTGTTTGTGTGTTCTTGTATAGGTTGTGTATTGATTCACAGTGAGCCCTGTGTGTATGGTGGTATAGGCGGTGCATTGAATCACAGTGATGGTTGTTTTTCTGTGTGTATGCTGCAGTAGGCTGTGAATTGAGTCACAGAAGGTGGGACTTTGTGTGTGTATGTGCAGGTACAAGCTGCAGTTCGAGTCACAGTGATGGGTGTCTCTGTGTGGTGTTATAGGCTGTGTATTGAATCACAGCGAGCCGTATTAGTGTGTGTATGTGTATTTGTGTATGCGTGTGTGTGTGTGATGGTACAGGCTGAACATTGAGTCACTGAGGTGTGCATGTGTGTATGTGGTGCTACAGACTGTTCGTTAGGTCAAACTGAGCCATATCTGTGTGTAGGTGTGTGTGTGTACAGTTATTTGCTGTGCACTGAGTCACAGTGAACCATGTGTGTGTGGGGAGCTGGTATAGTCAGAGCACTGAGTCACAGTTGAATGTGTGGGAGTTGTTTGTGTATGTGTGTATTTGCTGGTGTAGACTGTGCATTGAGTCACAGTGAGTAGTGCGGTGTGTGTGTGCTGTGATGGTGTGGACTGTGGTTTTATCCACTTTGACCTGAACGGCTGTGTGTGTTTGTGTGTTTGTGTGTGTGTGTGTGTGCTGGCACTAGATGACAATTGAGACAGAGTGGGCTGTGTGTCTGTGTGTGAGCTGGTATAGACTCTGTATTGAGTCACTGTGAGCTGTGTGTGTATGTGTGCGCTCATATAGGCTGTGCATTGAGTCACAGTGAGGTGTTTGTGTGTGTGTGTGCTGGTACAGGAAGCGTTTTCAGTCACAGTCTCGTGTGTGTGTGTGTGCATGTGAGTTTGTGTGCTGGTATGGGCTTTATTGTGCTGGTATGGGCTTTATTGACTCATGGGTGTGTGTGTGAGTGTGTGGTGATACAGACTGCATTGAGTCACAGTGCGCTGTGTGTGTGTGTGCTGGTATAGGCGATTTATTGAGTACCAGTGAGCCATGTGTGAGTGCGTGTTGGTGTGTGTGTGTGTGTACTGGTATAGGCTGTGCATTGAGTCACAGTGAGGCCTGCATCTGTGCATGTCTGTGTTTGTGTGTGTGTGTTTGCTGGTATAGGCTGAGCTTTGAATCACTCTGAGGTGTGTGTGCATGTGCTGGTAAAATTGTGCCTTGATTCACTGTGCCATGTGAGTGTGTGTGCACGCTGGTATAGGTTGTGCATTGAGTCAGAGTGGGAGGTGTGTGTGTCTGTGTGTTCTGGTATAGGCTGACAATTGAGGCACACTGAGATCTGTGTGCACATGTGTGTATATGTGTGCTGGTACAGCCTGCTCATTGAGTCATATTGAGTTTTGTGTGTGTGTGTGTGCAGGTAGAGGCAGCACATTGAGTCACAGTGAGGTGTATGTGTGTGATGTTATATGCTATGCACTGATTCATAGGGAGGTTTGTGTCTGTGTGTGTGCACTTTCTGGTATAGGATTTGCATTGAATCACACTGAGCTGTGTTTTTGAGTGTCAGTATATGTGCGTGTGTGGAGGTATGGGCTGTGGATTGACTCACAGTTTGCCGTATGTGCTTCCCTGTGTGTGTATGTCTGCTAGCATATCCTGTGCACTGAGTCACAGGGAGCCTTGTGTGTGTGTGTGTGTGTGTGTGTGTCCTGGTATAGAGTGTGCATTGATTCACAGTCAGCCATGTGTGTGTGTGTGTGAGTGCACTGGTATAGGATGTGCAGTGAGTCAGAGTGATGTGTGTGTGTGTCTGCGTGTTCTGATATAGGCTGACCATTGTGTAACATTGAGGGTGTGTGTGTGTGTGTGTGTGCTGGTATAGGCTGCATATTTTGTCACAGTGAAGTGTGTGTGTGTGTATGTGTAGGTACAGGCTGTGCATTGAGTCACAGTGTGGGGTGTGTGTGTGATGTTATATTCTGTGCACTAGGACACAGTGAGTCGTGTGTGTGTGCTGGTATAATCTGAACATTGAGTCACAGTGTGGTGTGGTGTGTGTGCCTTTGCTGGTATGGACTGTGCATAGAATCCCAGCCCTGTGTTAGTGTTTGTGTATTTGGTGCTGTAGAGTCTGCATGAGTCACAGTAAGATGTGTGTGTGTACTGCTATAGGCTGTACACTGAGCCATATTAAGGTGTGTTTCTGTGTGTGTGTGTGCGGGTATAGGCTATGCATTGACTCACATTGAGCCATGTGTTTGTATGTGCTACTATACACTGTTCATTGAGTCTCAGTGAGCCATTGTTGTGTGTGTCTGTTTACTTGTATGGGCTTGGCATTGAGTCTCAGACAGGTGTTTGTGTGTGCCTGTGTGTCTGTGTGGTGGTATAAACTGCATTGAGTCACACGGCGGTGTGTGTGAGAGTGTGAGTGTGTGCAGGTACAGGCTGGTATTGAACCACAGTGAGGCATGTGTGTGCGTGTGTGTTTGTGTGTGCTGGAATAGGCAGAGCATTGAGTCTCAGGTGTGTGTATGTGTGTGTGTATGCTGGTATGGTCTCTGCATTGATTCACTAAGGTGTGTTGTGTGTGTATGTACATGGAGCTGAAGACTGTACACTGATTCACACTGAGCTGTGTGTGTATGTGTGTGTGTGTGTGATGGTATGGGCTTTTCATTGAATCACTGAGGTGTGTGTCTGTGTGTGTATACCTGGAACTACAGACTGTGCACTGATTCACAACGAGCCATGTGTGAATGTGTGTATGTGATAGTATAGGGTGTGCATAGAGTCACAAAGAGCCGTGCATATGTGTCTTTGCATGGGTGTTGTGGTATAGGCTGTGTACTGTGGCACAGTGACTGTGCATGTGTGTGTGTTTGTGTTTGTGATGGTATAGTGCGTGCATTGAATAAGAGAGAGCCATGCATGTGTCTCTCTGTGTGTGTGCTGGCATAGGCATTACATTGCGTCACAGTGAGCCATGTGTTTGTATGTTGGTCTAGACTCTGCCTTGAGTCACAGTAAGCCTTGTGTGTGTGCCAGTACAGGCTATGCATTGAGTCAGTGAGTCATATATGTGTGTGTGTGTGTGTGTGTGTGCTGGTATGTGCAGTGCATTGAGTCCAAGAGAGCCGTGTATGTTTGTGTGTGTGTGTGTGTGTGTGCTGCTATAGGTGGTTCCCTGAGTCACAGTCAGTTATGTGTGAGTGTGTGTTTGTGTGTTCTTGTATAGGCTGTGCATTGATCCACAGTGAGCCATGTGTGTATGCTGGTATAGGAGGTGCATTGAGTCACAGTGATGGTTGTGTTTGTGTGTGTGTGTGCTGCAGTAGGCTGTGAATTGAGTCACAGAAGGTGGGTCTTTGTGTGTGTATGTGCAAGTACAGGCTGCGGTTTGAGTCAGAGAGATGGGTGTCTCTGTGTGGTGTAATAGGCTGTGCATTGAATCACAGCAAGCCGTATTTTTGTGTGTATGTGTATTTTTGTATGTGTGTGTGTGTGATGGTACAGGCTGAACACTGAGTCACTGAGGTGTTCATGTGTGTATGTGGTGCTACAGACTGTTCTTTAGGTCAAACTGAGCCATATGTGTGTGTATGTTTTTGTGTGTGTACAGTTATTGGCTCTGCATTGAGTCATGGTGAACCATGTGTGTGTGGGGAGCTGGTATAGTCACAGCACTGAGTCACAGTTAAATGTGTAGGAGATGTGTGTGTATGTGTGTGTGTGTATTTGCTGGTGTATACTGTGCATTGAGTCACAGTTAGTAGTGCAGTGTGTGTGTGTCTGTGATGGTGTGGACTGTGTTTTTATCCACTTTGACATGAACGAGTGTGTGTGTGTGTATCTGTGTGTGTGTGTGTGTGTGTGTGCTAGCACTGAATGACCATTGAGACAGAGTGGGCTCTGTGTGCGTCTGTGTGTGTGCTGGTATAGACTCTGTATTGATTCACTGTGAGCTGTGTGTTTAAGTGTTTGCTCGTATAGGCAGTGCATTGAGTCTCACTGAGGTGTTTCTGTGTGTGTGTGCTGGTACAGAAAGCTTTTCCAGTCACAGACAGGTGTGTGTGTGTGCTGCAGTAGACTGTGAATTGAGTAGCAGAAGGTGGGTCTTTGTGTGTGTATGTGCAGGTACAGGCTGCGGTTTGAGTTAGAGTGATGGGTGTCTCTGTGTGGTGTTATAGGCTGTGCATTGAATCACAGTGAGCCGTGTGTGTGTGTGCGTGTGTGCTGGAATAGGCAGAGCATTGAGTCTCAGGTGTGTGTATGTGTGTGTGTATGCTGGTATGGTCTCTGCATTGATTCACTAAGGTGTGTTGTGTGTGTATGTACATGGAGCTGAACACTGTACACTGATTCACAGTGAGCTGTGTGTATGTGTGTGTGTGATGGTATGGGCTTTGCATTGAGTCACTGAGGGGTGTGTCTGTGTGTGTACAACTGGAACTACAGACTGTGCACTGATTCACAATGAGCCATGTGTGAATGTGTGTATGTGATAGTATAGGGTGTGCATAGACTCACAAAGAGCCGTGCATATGTGTCTTTGCATAGGTGTTGTGGTATAGGCTGTGCATTGTGTCACAGTGACTGTCCGTGTGTGTGTGTGTGTGTTTGTGATGGTATAGTACGTGCATTGAATCAGAGAGAGCCATGCATGTGTCTCTGTGTGTGTGTGTTAGCATAGGCATTACATTGAGTCACAGTGAGCCATGTGTTTGTATGCTGGTGTAGACTCTGCATTGAGTCACAGTAAGCCTTTTGTGTGTGCCAGTACAGGCTGTGCATTGAGTCAGTGAGTCATATGTGTGTGTGCGTGTGTGTGTGTGTGCTGGTATAGACAGTGCATTGAGTCCAATGAGCCGTGTATGTTTGTGTGTGAGTGTGCGTGCTGCTATAGGTGGTTCACTGAGTCACAGTCAGATATGTGTGAGTGAGTGTTTGTGTGTTCTTGTATAGGTTGTGTATTGATTCACAGTGAGCCCTGTGTGTATGGTGGTATAGGCGGTGCATTGAATCACAGTGATGGTTGTTTTTCTGTGTGTATGCTGCAGTAGGCTGTGAATTGAGTCACAGAAGGTGGGACTTTGTGTGTGTATGTGCAGGTACAAGCTGCAGTTCGAGTCACAGTGATGGGTGTCTCTGTGTGGTGTTATAGGCTGTGTATTGAATCACAGCGAGCCGTATTAGTGTGTGTATGTGTATTTGTGTATGCGTGTGTGTGTGTGATGGTACAGGCTGAACATTGAGTCACTGAGGTGTGCATGTGTGTATGTGGTGCTACAGACTGTTCGTTAGGTCAAACTGAGCCATATCTGTGTGTAGGTGTGTGTGTGTACAGTTATTTGCTGTGCACTGAGTCACAGTGAACCATGTGTGTGTGGGGAGCTGGTATAGTCAGAGCACTGAGTCACAGTTGAATGTGTGGGAGTTGTTTGTGTATGTGTGTATTTGCTGGTGTAGACTGTGCATTGAGTCACAGTGAGTAGTGCGGTGTGTGTGTGCTGTGATGGTGTGGACTGTGGTTTTATCCACTTTGACCTGAACGGCTGTGTGTGTTTGTGTGTGTGTGTGTGTGCTGGCACTAGATGACAATTGAGACAGAGTGGGCTGTGTGTCTGTGTGTGAGCTGGTATAGACTCTGTATTGAGTCACTGTGAGCTGTGTGTGTATGTGTGCGCTCATATAGGCTGTGCATTGAGTCACAGTGAGGTGTTTGTGTGTGTGTGTGCTGGTACAGGAAGCGTTTTCAGTCACAGTCTCGTGTGTGTGTGTGTGCATGTGAGTTTGTGTGCTGGTATGGGCTTTATTGTGCTGGTATGGGCTTTATTGACTCATGGGTGTGTGTGTGAGTGTGTGGTGATACAGACTGCATTGAGTCACAGTGCGCTGTGTGTGTGTGTGCTGGTATAGGCGATTTATTGAGTACCAGTGAGCCATGTTTGAGTGCGTGTTGGTGTGTGTGTGTGTGTACTGGTATAGGCTGTGCATTGAGTCACAGTGAGGCCTGCATCTGTGCATGTCTGTGTTTGTGTGTGTGTGTTTGCTGGTATAGGCTGAGCTTTGAATCACTCTGAGGTGTGTGTGCATGTGCTGGTAAAATTGTGCCTTGATTCACTGTGCCATGTGAGTGTGTGTGCACGCTGGTATAGGTTGTGCATTGAGTCAGAGTGGGAGGTGTGTGTGTCTGTGTGTTCTGGTATAGGCTGACAATTGAGGCACACTGAGATCTGTGTGCACATGTGTGTATATGTGTGCTGGTACAGCCTGCTCATTGAGTCATATTGAGTTTTGTGTGTGTGTGTGTGCAGGTAGAGGCAGCACATTGAGTCACAGTGAGGTGTATGTGTGTGATGTTATATGCTATGCACTGATTCATAGGGAGGTTTGTGTCTGTGTGTGTGCACTTTCTGGTATAGGATTTGCATTGAATCACACTGAGCTGTGTTTTTGAGTGTCAGTATATGTGCGTGTGTGGAGATATGGGCTGTGGATTGACTCACAGTTTGCCGTATGTGCTTCCCTGTGTGTGTATGTCTGCTAGCATATCCTGTGCACTGAGTCACAGGGAGCCTTGTGTGTGTGTGTGTGTGTGTCCTGGTATAGAGTGTGCATTGATTCACAGTCAGCCATGTGTGTGTGTGTGTGAGTGCACTGGTATAGGATGTGCAGTGAGTCAGAGTGATGTGTGTGTGTGTCTGCGTGTTCTGATATAGGCTGACCATTGTGTAACATTGAGGGTGTGTGTGTGTGTGTGTGTGCTGGTATAGGCTGCATATTTTGTCACAGTGAAGTGTGTGTGTGTGTATGTGTAGGTACAGGCTGTGCATTGAGTCACAGTGTGGGGTGTGTGTGTGATGTTATATTCTGTGCACTAGGACACAGTGAGTCGTGTGTGTGTGCTGGTATAATCTGAACATTGAGTCACAGTGTGGTGTGGTGTGTGTGCCTTTGCTGATATGGACTGTGCATAGAATCCCAGCCCTGTGTTAGTGTTTGTGTATTTGGTGCTGTAGAGTCTGCATGAGTCACAGTAAGATGTGTGTGTGTACTGCTATAGGCTGTACACTGAGCCATATTAAGGTGTGTTTCTGTGTGTGTGTGTGTGGGTATAGGCTATGCATTGACTCACATTGAGCCATGTGTTTGTATGTGCTACTATACACTGTTCATTGAGTCTCAGTGAGCCATTGTTGTGTGTGTCTGTTTACTTGTATGGGCTTGGCATTGAGTCTCAGACAGGTGTTTGTGTGTGCCTGTGTGTCTGTGTGGTGGTATAAACTGCATTGAGTCACACGGCGGTGTGTGTGAGAGTGTGAGTGTGTGCAGGTACAGGCTGGTATTGAACCACAGTGAGGCATGTGTGTGCGTGTGTGTTTGTGTGTGCTGGAATAGGCAGAGCATTGAGTCTCAGGTGTGTGTATGTGTGTGTGTATGCTGGTATGGTCTCTGCATTGATTCACTAAGGTGTGTTGTGTGTGTATGTACATGGAGCTGAAGACTGTACACTGATTCACACTGAGCTGTGTGTATGTGTGTGTGTGTGTAATGGTATGGGCTTGGCATTGAGTCACTGAGGTGTGTGTTTGTGTGTGTATACCTGGAACTACAGACTGTGCACTGATTCACAATGAGCCATGTGTGACTGTGTGTATGTGATAGTATAGGGTGTGCATAGAGTCACAAAGAGCCGTGCATATGTGTCTTTGCATGGGTGTTGTGGTATAGGGTCTTCATTGTGTCACAGTGACTGTGCGTGTGTGTGTGTGTGTGTTTTTGTGATGGTATAGTACATGCATTGAATCAGAGAGAGCCATGCATGTGTCTCTGTGTGTGTGTGCTGGCATAGGCATTACATTGAGTCACAGTGAGCCATGTGTTTGTATGTTGGTGTAGACTCTGCATTGAGTCACAGTAAGCCTTGTGTGTGTGCCAGTACAGGTTGTGCATTGAGTCAGTGAGTCATATGTGTGTGTGTTTGTGTGTGTGTGTGCTTGTTTAGACAGTGCATTGAGTCCAATGAGCAGTGTATGTTTGTGTGTGTGTGTGTGTGCTGTTAGGTAATGTGCATTGAGTCACAGTAGCTCTGTGTGTGTTTTTGAATACCTCTGGGCTGGCATAGGCTGAGAATTGAGTCACAGTGTTGTGTGTGTGTGAGTGTTCATGTGTGTGCAAGTATAGGCTGGACATTGAAGCACAGTGAGCTGTGTGTGTTTGTGTGTGTGCTGATATAGGCTGCACATTCAGTTACAGTGAGCTGTGTGTGTATGTGACTGTGCTTGTAGAAGCTGCACACTGGTTAACAGTGAGGTGTGTATGAGTGTGTGTGTGTGCTGTTACATACTGGACATTCAGTCATAGTTTGCTGTGTGTGTGTGCATGCATGTGTGCTTTTATAGGCTGTGCCTTGATTCACATTGAACTGTGAGTGTGGGTGTGTGGATGTCTGCTGGTATACATTTTGCATTGTTTCACAATGAGCTGTGTGTGTGTGTGTGTGTGTGTGTGTGTTCTGGTATGAGATGTACATTGAGATACAGTGAGCCGTGCATGTGTGTGGCTGTGTGTGTGTGTGTGTGCTGCGAGAGGCTGGGCATTGTGTAACACTGAGCTATGTGTTTCTGTGTGTCACTCTATAGACTGTGCATTGAGTCTGTGTGTGTGCATGCATGTGTGCTGGTATAGGCTATGCATTGATTCACATTGAGTTAGTGTGTGGTTGTGCATGTTGTGTGGTTATATGTTTTGCATTGATTCACTGTGAGCTGTGTGTGTGTGAGTGTGCATGTGTGTGAACATATAGGCTGGACATTGAGTCACAGTGAGGTGTGTGTGTGAGTTTGTGTTTATGTGCAGTGGTAAAAGCCACGCAATGAGAACCAGTGATGTTTGTGTCTGATAGTGTGTGTCTTTTCAGGTTTATGCTGGGCATTGAGTCACAGTGAGCCGTGTGTGTGTGTGCATGTGTGTGTTTGTGTGCTGGTATAGGCTGTGCATTGAGTCACAGTGAGGTGTGTGTGTCTGTTCAGGTGTACACTGGGCATTGAGTCTCAGCTTTGTATGTCTGTGTGTGTGTGCTGAGATAGGCTGTGCATTGAGTCACAGTGACATGTGTGTCAGTGTCTGTGTGAGTGTGTATTCAGACACAGTGAGGTTTGAGTGTGAGTGTGTGTGTGCTGTTAGAGACTGTGGATTGAGTATCAGTGAGCCATGTTTGTTTTTGTGTGTGTGCATGCATGTGTTCTGTTATAAGCTGTGCACTGAGTCACATTGCCGTATTTTTGTGTGTGTGTGTATGCCTGTTGATATAGGCTATGCATTGAGTCACAGTGCTCCGTTAGTGTCTGTGAGGGTTTGTTGGTATAAGCTGTGCACAGGGTCCCAGTGAGCCATCTGTGTGTGTCTGTGCAAATATGGACAGTGCATTGAGTCACAGTGAGTCATGTGTGTCTCTGGGTGTGTGTGTGTCCACATGTGCTGTGTTCGGTTGCATGTTTTGTCACAGTAAGCCATGTGTGATTATGTGCTGGTATAGACTGTGAACTGAGTCACGGCCATGTGTGTGTGTGTGTGTGTGTGTGTATGCATGCAGACATAGGCTATGCATTGACTCATAGTGAGCTGTTTATGTGTTTGTGATGGTATAGGCTGTCAATTGATTCACAGTGAGCTGTTTGTGTGTGCATGTGCTGATATAGTTTGAGCATTGAGTCACAGTTTGGCTGTGAGTTTGTTTTGCCAGTACAAGATGTACACCGAGTTACAGTGAGCCGTAGGTGTCTGTGGCTTTGTGTGTATGTGTGTGCCTATATAGGTGGTGCAGTAAGTCACAGTGAGCTGTGAGTGTGGGTGTGATGCTAGTATAGACTGTGAACTGAGTCACAGAGAACCATGTGTGTGTGTGTGTGTGTGTGTGTGTTGTTTGCTTCAAGTTAATGTGCATTGAGTCACAGTGAGCTCTGTGTTTGTTTGTGAATACCTCTGGGCTGGTATAGGCTGAGCATTGAGTCACAGTGAGGTGTGTGTGTAAGTGTACGTGTGTGTGCAAGTATAGGCTGGGCATTGAATCACAGTGAGCTGTGTGTTTTCGTGTGTGTGCTGGTATAGGCTGCGCATTCAGTCACAGTGAGCCATGTGTATGTGTGAGTGCTCTTGTAGAGGCTGCACATTGAATCACAATGAGGTGTGTGTGTGATTGTGTGTGTGTGTGCTGTTCCATTCTGTGCATTCTGTCACAGTTAGCCGTGTGTGTGTGCGCATTTGTGTGTGATTTTATAAGCTGTGCATTGATTCACATTGAACTGTGTGTGTGGGTGTGTGCTGGTGTATGCTTTGCATTTTTCACAGTCATCTGGGGGTATGTGTGTCTGTGTGTTGTGCTACAGGCTGAGCATTGTGTCACAGTGAAGTGTGTTTGTGGGAGTGTGCATGTGTCTGCATCTAAAGGCTGGCTATTAGTCACAGTGTGCCTTGTGTGTTTGTGTATGTTTCTGTACTGGTATAGGCTGTGCATTCATTCACAGTGAGGTGTGTTTGTGTGTCTGTCCTGGCGTAGGCTGGTTATTGGGTGACAGTGAGCCATGTGTGTGTGTGTGCTTGTAAAATCTGTGAACTGAGTCATGGCCATGTTTGTGTGTGTGAATGCTGGTATAGTTTATGCATTGACACATAGTGATACACGTGTGTGTTTCGTGATGGTATAAGCCATGCACTGAGTGTGAGTGAGCTGTTTTCATGTGTGCATGCTGGTATATTCTGAACTTTGAGTCACAGTGTGGTATGTGGCCGTGTATGTGTGTGTGTGTGTGTGTGTGTGTTCCGGTATAAGATGTACATTGAGATACAGTGAGCCGTGCATATGTGTGGCTGTGTGTGTGGGTGTGTGTGTGTGCTGCTAGAGGCTGCGCATTGTGTAACACGGAGCCATGGGTGTGTTGTGTGTTGGTGGGCTTTCATTGATTCAATGGGTGTGTGTGTCTGTGTTTGTTGTGCTAAAGACTGCATTGAGTCACAGTGAGTCGTGTGTGTGTGTGCTGGTATAGACGATTGATTGAGTCACGGTCAGCCATGTGTGTGTGCATGTTGGTATGTGTGTGTGTTCTTCTATAGGTTGTGCATTGAGTCACAGCGAACCCTGTATCTGTGCAGGTGTGTATGTGTGGTGCTGGTATAGGCTGTGCATTGAGTGACACTGAGGTGTGTGTGTATGCTTGTGTGTTTTGGTATACATTGTACATTGAATCACAGTGCTGTGTGTTTGTGTGCACGCTGGTATAGTCTGTGCATTGAGTCACAGTGATGTGTGTGTGTCTGTGTGTTCTGGTATAGGCTGACCATTGTGTCACATTGAGGTGTGTGTGTGTGTATGTGTAGGTACAGGCTGTGCATTGAGTCACAGTGTGGGGTGTGTGTGTGATGTTTTATGCTGTGCACTAGGACACAGTGAGCCATGTGTGTGTGCTGGTATAATCTGACCATTGAGTCACAGTGTGGTGTGGTGTGTGTGCCTTTGCTGGTATGGATTGTGCATTGAATCCCAGCCCTGTGTTAATGTTTGTGTATTTGGTGCTGTAGAGTCTGCATGAGTCACAGTAAGGTGTGTGTGTGTGCTGCTATAGGCTGAGAATTGAGTAACACCTAGGTGAGTGTATGTGTATGTGTATGCTGATAAGGGATTTGCATTGAATCAGTGAGCGGTGTGTGTGTGTGTGTGTACTGCTATAGGCTGTGCACTGAGCCACATTAAGGTGTGTTTCTGTGTATGTGTGTGTGGGTATAGGCTATGCATTGACTCACATTGAGCCATGTGTTTGTATGTGCTAGTATACACTGTTCATTGAGTCTCAGTGAACCATGGTTGTGTGTGTCTGTTTACTTGTATGGGCTTGGCATTGAGTCACAGTGAGGTGTGTGTGTGTGTTTGTGTGTCTGTGTGGTGGTATAAGCTGCATTGAGTCACACGGCGTGGTGTGTGAGAGTGTGTGTGTGTGCAGGTACAGGCTGGTATTGAATCACAGTGAGCTGTGTGTGTGTGTGTGTGTGTGCTGCAATAGGAAGAGCATTGAGTCTCAGGTGTGTGTATGTGTGTGTGTATGTTGGTATGGTCTCTGCATTAATTCACTAAGGTGTGTTGTGTGTGTATGTACATGGAGCTGAAGACCGTATACTGATTCACAGTGAGCTGTGTGTGTATGTGTGTGTGTGTGTGATGGTATGGGCTTTTCATTGAATCACTGAGGTGTGTGTCTGTGTGTGTATACCTGGAACTACAGACTGTGCACTGATTCACAACGAGCCATGTGTGAATGTGTGTAGGTGATAGTATAGGGTGTGCATAGAGTCACAAAGAGCCGTGCATATGTGTCTTTGCATGGGTGTTGTGGTATAGGCTGTGTACTGTGGCACAGTGACTGTGCATGTGTGTGTGTTTGTGTTTGTGATGGTATAGTGCGTGCATTGAATAAGAGAGAGCCATGCATGTGTCTCTCTGTGTGTGTGCTGGCATAGGCATTACATTGCGTCACAGAGAGCCATGTGTTTGTATGTTGGTCTAGACTCTGCCTTGAGTCACAGTAAGCCTTGTGTGTGTGCCAGTACAGGCTATGCATTGAGTCAGTGAGTCATATATGTGTGTGTGTGTGTGTGTGTGCTGGTATGTGCAGTGCATTGAGTCCAAGAGAGCCGTGTATGTTTGTGTGTGTGTGTGTGTGTGTGCTGCTATAGGTGGTTCCCTGAGTCACAGTCAGTTATGTGTGAGTGTGTGTTTGTGTGTTCTTGTATAGGCTGTGCATTGATCCACAGTGAGCCATGTGTGTATGCTGGTATAGGAGGTGCATTGAGTCACAGTGATGGTTGTGTTTGTGTGTGTGTGTGCTGCAGTAGGCTGTGAATTGAGTCACAGAAGGTGGGTCTTTGTGTGTGTATGTGCAAGTACAGGCTGCGGTTTGAGTCAGAGAGATGGGTGTCTCTGTGTGGTGTAATAGGCTGTGCATTGAATCACAGCAAGCCGTATTTTTGTGTGTATGTGTATTTTTGTATGTGTGTGTGTGTGATGGTACAGGCTGAACACTGAGTCACTGAGGTGTTCATGTGTGTATGTGGTGCTACAGACTCTTCGTTAGGTCAAACTGAGCCATATGTGTGTGTATGTTTTTGTGTGTGTACAGTTATTGGCTCTGCATTGAGTCATGGTGAACCATGTGTGTGTGGGGAGCTGGTATAGTCACAGCACTGAGTCACAGTTAAATGTGTAGGAGATGTGTGTGTATGTGTGTGTGTGTATTTGCTGGTGTATACTGTGCATTGAGTCACAGTTAGTAGTGCAGTGTGTATGTGTCTGTGATGGTGTGGACTGTGTTTTTATCCACTTTGACATGAACGAGTGTGTGTGTGTGTATCTGTGTGTGTGTGTGTGTGTGCTAGCACTGAATGACCATTGAGACAGAGTGGGCTCTGTGTGTGTCTGTGTGTGTGCTGGTATAGACTCTGTATTGATTCACTGTGAGCTGTGTGTTTAAGTGTTTGCTCGTATAGGCAGTGCATTGAGTCTCACTGAGGTGTTTCTGTGTGTGTGTGCTGGTACAGAAAGCTTTTCCAGTCACAGACAGGTGTGTGTGTGTGCTGCAGTAGACTGTGAATTGAGTAGCAGAAGGTGGGTCTTTGTGTGTGTATGTGCAGGTACAGGCTGCGGTTTGAGTTAGAGTGATGGGTGTCTCTGTGTGGTGTTATAGGCTGTGCATTGAATCACAGTGAGCCGTGTGTGTGTGTGCGTGTGTGCTGGAATAGGCAGAGCATTGAGTCTCAGGTGTGTGTATGTGTGTGTGTATGCTGGTATGGTCTCTGCATTGATTCACTAAGGTGTGTTGTGTGTGTATGTACATGGAGCTGAACACTGTACACTGATTCACAGTGAGCTGTGTGTGTATGTGTGTGTGTGTGTGATGGTATGGGCTTTGCATTGAGTCACTGAGGGGTGTGTCTGTGTGTGTACAACTGGAACTACAGACTGTGCACTGATTCACAATGAGCCATGTGTGAATGTGTGTATGTGATAGTATAGGGTGTGCATAGACTCACAAAGAGCCGTGCATATGTGTCTTTGCATAGGTGTTGTGGTATAGGCTGTGCATTGTGTCACAGTGACTGTCCGTGTGTGTGTGTGTGTGTTTGTGATGGTATAGTACGTGCATTGAATCAGAGAGAGCCATGCATGTGTCTCTGTGTGTGTGTGTTGGCATAGGCATTACATTGAGTCACAGTGAGCCATGTGTTTGTATGCTGGTGTAGACTCTGCATTGAGTCACAGTAAGCCTTTTGTGTGTGCCAGTACAGGCTGTGCATTGAGTCAGTGAGTCATATGTGTGTGTGCGTGTGTGTGTGTGTGCTGGTATAGACAGTGCATTGAGTCCAATGAGCCGTGTATGTTTGTGTGTGAGTGTGCGTGCTGCTATAGGTGGTTCACTGAGTCACAGTCAGATATGTGTGAGTGAGTGTTTGCGTGTTCTTGTATAGGTTGTGTATTGATTCACAGTGAGCCCTGTGTGTATGGTGGTATAGGCGGTGCATTGAATCACAGTGATGGTTGTTTTTCTGTGTGTATGCTGCAGTAGGCTGTGAATTGAGTCACAGAAGGTGGGACTTTGTGTGTGTATGTGCAGGTACAAGCTGCAGTTCGAGTCACAGTGATGGGTGTCTCTGTGTGGTGTTATAGGCTGTGTATTGAATCACAGCGAGCCGTATTAGTGTGTGTATGTGTATTTGTGTATGCGTGTGTGTGTGTGATGGTACAGGCTGAACATTGAGTCACTGAGGTGTGCATGTGTGTATGTGGTGCTACAGACTGTTCGTTAGGTCAAACTGAGCCATATCTGTGTGTAGGTGTGTGTGTGTACAGTTATTTGCTGTGCACTGAGTCACAGTGAACCATGTGTGTGTGGGGAGCTGGTATAGTCAGAGCACTGAGTCACAGTTGAATGTGTGGGAGTTGTTTGTGTATGTGTGTATTTGCTGGTGTAGACTGTGCATTGAGTCACAGTGAGTAGTGCGGTGTGTGTGTGCTGTGATGGTGTGGACTGTGGTTTTATCCACTTTGACCTGAACGGCTGTGTGTGTTTGTGTGTTTGTGTGTGTGTGTGTGTGCTGGCACTAGATGACAATTGAGACAGAGTGGGCTGTGTGTCTGTGTGTGAGCTGGTATAGACTCTGTATTGAGTCACTGTGAGCTGTGTGTGTATGTGTGCGCTCATATAGGCTGTGCATTGAGTCACAGTGAGGTGTTTGTGTGTGTGTGTGCTGGTACAGGAAGCGTTTTCAGTCACAGTCTCGTGTGTGTGTGTGTGTGCATGTGAGTTTGTGTGCTGGTATGGGCTTTATTGTGCTGGTATGGGCTTTATTGACTCATGGGTGTGTGTGTGAGTGTGTGGTGATACAGACTGCATTGAGTCACAGTGCGCTGTGTGTGTGTGTGCTGGTATAGGCGATTTATTGAGTACCAGTGAGCCATGTGTGAGTGCGTGTTGGTGTGTGTGTGTGTGTACTGGTATAGGCTGTGCATTGAGTCACAGTGAGGCCTGCATCTGTGCATGTCTGTGTTTGTGTGTGTGTGTTTGCTGGTATAGGCTGAGCTTTGAATCACTCTGAGGTGTGTGTGCATGTGCTGGTAAAATTGTGCCTTGATTCACTGTGCCATGTGAGTGTGTGTGCACGCTGGTATAGGTTGTGCATTGAGTCAGAGTGGGAGGTGTGTGTGTCTGTGTGTTCTGGTATAGGCTGACAATTGAGGCACACTGAGATCTGTGTGCACATGTGTGTATATGTGTGCTGGTACAGCCTGCTCATTGAGTCATATTGAGTTTTGTGTGTGTGTGTGTGCAGGTAGAGGCAGCACATTGAGTCACAGTGAGGTGTATGTGTGTGATGTTATATGCTATGCACTGATTCATAGGGAGGTTTGTGTCTGTGTGTGTGCACTTTCTGGTATAGGATTTGCATTGAATCACACTGAGCTGTGTTTTTGAGTGTCAGTATATGTGCGTGTGTGGAGGTATGGGCTGTGGATTGACTCACAGTTTGCCGTATGTGCTTCTCTGTGTGTGTATGTCTGCTAGCATATCCTGTGCACTGAGTCACAGGGAGCCTTGTGTGTGTGTGTGTGTGTGTGTCCTGGTATAGAGTGTGCATTGATTCACAGTCAGCCATGTGTGTGTGTGTGTGAGTGCACTGGTATAGGATGTGCAGTGAGTCAGAGTGATGTGTGTGTGTGTCTGCGTGTTCTGATATAGGCTGACCATTGTGTAACATTGAGGGTGTGTGTGTGTGTGTGCTGGTATAGGCTGCATATTTTGTCACAGTGAAGTGTGTGTGTGTGTATGTGTAGGTACAGGCTGTGCATTGAGTCACAGTGTGGGGTGTGTGTGTGATGTTATATTCTGTGCACTAGGACACAGTGAGTCGTGTGTGTGTGCTGGTATAATCTGAACATTGAGTCACAGTGTGGTGTGGTGTGTGTGCCTTTGCTGGTATGGACTGTGCATAGAATCCCAGCCCTGTGTTAGTGTTTGTGTATTTGGTGCTGTAGAGTCTGCATGAGTCACAGTAGGATGTGTGTGTGTACTGCTATAGGCTGTACACTGAGCCATATTAAGGTGTGTTTCTGTGTGTGTGTGTGCGGGTATAGGCTATGCATTGACTCACATTGAGCCATGTGTTTGTATGTGCTACTATACACTGTTCATTGAGTCTCAGTGAGCCATTGTTGTGTGTGTCTGTTTACTTGTATGGGCTTGGCATTGAGTCTCAGACAGGTGTTTGTGTGTGCCTGTGTGTCTGTGTGGTGGTATAAACTGCATTGAGTCACACGGCGGTGTGTGTGAGAGTGTGAGTGTGTGCAGGTACAGGCTGGTATTGAACCACAGTGAAGCGTGTGTGTGCGTGTGTGTTTGTGTGTGCTGGAATAGGCAGAGCATTGAGTCTCAGGTGTGTGTATGTGTGTGTGTATGCTGGTATGGTCTCTGCATTGATTCACTAAGGTGTGTTGTGTGTGTATGTACATGGAGCTGAAGACTGTACACTGATTCACACTGAGCTGTGTGTGTATGTGTGTGTGTGTGTGATGGTATGGGTTTGGCATTGAGTCACTGAGGTGTGTGTTTGTGTGTGTATACCTGGAACTACAGACTGTGCACTGATTCACAATGAGCCATGTGTGAATGTGTGTATGTGATAGTATAGGGTGTGCATAGAGTCACAAAGAGCCGTGCATATGTGTCTTTGCATGGGTGTTGTGGTATAGGGTCTTCATTGTGTCACAGTGACTGTGCGTGTGTGTGTGTGTGTGTGTTTGTGATGGTATAGTACATGCATTGAATCAGAGAGAGCCATGCATGTGTCTCTGTGTGTGTGTGCTGGCATAGGCATTACATTGAGTCACAGTGAGCCATGTGTTTGTATGTTGGTGTAGACTCTGCATTGAGTCACAGTAAACCTTGTGTGTGTGCCAGTACAGGTTGTGCATTGAGTCAGTGAGTCATATGTGTGTGTGTGTTTGTGTGTGTGTGTGCTTGTTTAGACAGTGCATTGAGTCCAATGAGCAGTGTATGTTTGTGTGTGTGTGTGTGTGCTGTTAGGTAATGTGCATTGAGTCACAGTAGCTCTGTGTGTGTTTTTGAATACCTCTGGGCTGGCATAGGCTGAGAATTGAGTCACAGTGTGGTGTGTGTGTGAGTGTTCATGTGTGTGCAAGTATAGGCTGGACATTGAAGCACAGTGAGCTGTGTGTGTTTGTGTGTGTGCTGATATAGGCTGCACATTCAGTTACAGTGAGCTGTGTGTGTATGTGAGTGTGCTTGTAGAAGCTGCACACTGGTTAATAGTGAGGTGTGTATGAGTGTGTGTGTGCTGTTACATACTGGGCATTCAGTCACAGTTTGCTGTGTGTGTGTGTGCATGCATGTGTGCTTTTATAGGCTGTGCCTTGATTCACATTGAACTGTGAGTGTGGGTGTGTGGATGTCTGCTGGTATACATTTTGCATTGTTTCACAATGAGCTGTGTGTGTGTGTGTGTGTGTGTGTTCTGGTATGAGATGTACATTGAGATACAGTGAGCCGTGCATGTGTGTGGCTGTGTGTGTGTGTGTGTGCTGCTAGAGGCTGGGCATTGTGTAACACTGAGCTATGTGTTTCTGTGTGTCACTCTATAGACTGTGCATTGAGTCTGTGTGTGTGCATGCATGTGTGCTGGTATAGGCTATGCATTGATTCACATTGAGTTAATGTGTGGTTGTGCATGTTGTGTGGCTATATGTTTTGCATTGATTCACTGTGAGCTGTGTGTGTGTGAGTGTGCATGTGTGTGAACATATAGGCTGGACATTGAGTCACAGTGAGGTGTGTGTGTGAGTTTGTGTTTATGTGCAGTGGTAAAAGCCACGCAATGAGAACCAGTGATGTTTGTGTCTGATAGTGTGTGTCTTTTCAGGTTTATGCTGGGCATTGAGTCACAGTGAGCCGTGTGTGTGTGTGCATGTGTGTGTTTGTGTGCTGGTATAGGCTGTGCATTGAGTCACAGTGAGGTGTGTGTGTCTGTTGAGGTGTACACTGGGCATTGAGTCTCAGCTTTGTATGTCTGTGTGTGTGTGCTGAGATAGGCTGTGCATTGAGTCACAGTGACATGTGTGTCAGTGTCTGTGTGAGTGTGTATTCAGACACAGTGAGGTTTGAGTGTGAGTGTGTGTGTGCTGTTAGAGACTGTGGATTGAGTATCAGTGAGCCATGTTTGTTTTTGTGTGTGTGCATGCATGTGTTCTGTTATAAGCTGTGCACTGAGTCACATTGCCGTATTTTTGTGTGTGTGTGTATGCCTGTTGATATAGGCTATGCATTGAGTCACAGTGCTCCGTTAGTGTCTGTGAGGGTTTGTTGGTATAAGCTGTGCACAGGGTCCCAGTGAGCCATCTGTGTGTGTCTGTGCAAATATGGACAGTGCATTGAGTCACAGTGAGTCATGTGTGTCTCTGGGTGTGTGTGTGTCCACATGTGCTGTGTTCGGTTGCGTGTTTTGTCACAGTAAGCCATGTGTGATTATGTGCTGGTATAGACTGTGAACTGAGTCACGGCCATGTGTGTGTGTGTGTGTGTGTGTGTGTATGCATGCAGACATAGGCTATGCATTGACTCATAGTGAGCTGTTTATGTGTTTGTGATGGTATAGGCTGTCAATTGATTCACAGTGAGCTGTTTGTGTGTGCATGTGCTGATATAGTTTGAGCATTGAGTCACAGTTTGGCTGTGAGTTTGTTTTGCCAGTACAAGATGTACACCGAGTTACAGTGAGTCGTAGGTGTCTGTGGCTTTGTGTGTATGTGTGTGCCTATATAGGTGGTGCAGTAAGTCACAGTGAGCTGTGAGTGTGGGTGTGATGCTAGTATAGACTGTGAACTGAGTCACAGAGAACCATGTGTGTGTGTGTGTGTGTGTGTGTTGTTTGCTTCAAGTTAATGTGCATTGAGTCACAGTGAGCTCTGTGTGTGTTTGTGAATACCTCTGGGCTGGTATAGGCTGAGCATTGAGTCACAGTGAGGTGTGTGTGTAAGTGTACGTGTGTGTGCAAATATAGGCTGGGCATTGAATCACAGTGAGCTGTGTGTTTTCGTGTGTGTGCTGGTATAGGCTGCGCATTCAGTCACAGTGAGCCATGTGTATGTGTGAGTGCTCTTGTAGAGGCTGCACATTGAATCACAGTGAGGTGTGTGTGTGATTGTGTGTGTGTGTGCTGTTCCATTCTGTGCATTCTGTCACAGTTAGCCGTGTGTGTGTGCGCATTTGCGTGTGATTTTATAAGCTGTGCATTGATTCACATTGAACTGTGTGTGTGGGTGTGTGCTGGTGTATGCTTTGCATTTTTCACAGTCATCTGGGGGTATGTGTGTCTGTGTGTTGTGCTACAGGCTGAGCATTGTGTCACAGTGAAGTGTGTTTGTGGGAGTGTGCATGTGTCTGCATCTAAAGGCTGGCTATTAGTCACAGTGTGCCTTGTGTGTTTGTGTATGTTTCTGTACTGGTATAGGCTGTGCATTCATTCACAGTGAGGTGTGTTTGTGTGTCTGTCCTGGCGTAGGCTGGTTATTGGGTGACAGTGAGCCATGTGTGTGTGTGTGCTTGTAAAATCTGTGAACTGAGTCATGGCCATGTTTGTGTGTGTGAATGCTGGTATAGTTTATGCATTGACACATAGTGATACACGTGTGTGTTTCGTGATGGTATAAGCCATGCACTGAGTGTGAGTGAGCTATTTTCATGTGTGCATGCTGGTATATTCTGAACTTTGAGTCACAGTGTGGTATGTGGCCGTGTGTGTGTGTGTGTGTGTGTGTGTGTGTGTGTGTGTTCCGGTATAAGATGTACATTGAGATACAGTGAGCCGTGCATATGTGTGGCTGTGTGTGTGGGTGTGTGTGTGTGCTGCTAGAGGCTGCGCATTGTGTAACACGGAGCCATGGGTGTGTTGTGTGTTGGTGGGCTTTCATTGATTCAATGGGTGTGTGTGTCTGTGTTTGTTGTGCTAAAGACTGCATTGAGTCACAGTGAGTCGTGTGTGTGTGTGCTGGTATAGACGATTGATTGAGTCACGGTCAGCCATGTGTGTGTGCATGTTGGTATGTGTGTGTGTTCTTCTATAGGTTGTGCATTGAGTCACAGCGAACCCTGTATCTGTGCAGGTGTGTATGTGTGGTGCTGGTATAGGCTGTGCATTGAGTGACACTGAGGTGTGAGTGTATGCTTGTGTGTTTTGGTATACATTGTACATTGAGTCACAGTGCTGTGTGTTTGTGTGCACGCTGGTATAGTCTGTGCATTGAGTCACAGTGATGTGTGTGTGTCTGCGTGTTCTGGTATAGGCTGACCATTGTGTCACATTGAGGTGTGTGTGTGTGCTGGCATAGGCTGCACTTTTTGTCACAGTGAGGTGTGTGTGTGTGTATGTGTAGGTACAGGCTGTGCATTGAGTCACAGTGTGGGGTGTGTGTGTGATGTTATATGATGTGCACTAGGACACAGTGAGCCATGTGTGTGTGCTGGTATAATCTGACCATTGAGTCACAGTGTGGTGTGGTGTGTGTGCCTTTGCTGGTATGGAATGTGCATTGAATCCCAGCCCTGTGTTAATGTTTGTGTATTTGGTGCTGTAGAGTCTGCATGAGTCACAGTAAGGTGTGTGTGTGTGCTGCTATAGGCTGAGAATTGAGTAACACCTAGGTGAGTGTATGTGTATGTGTATGCTGATAAGGGATTTGCATTGAATCAGTGAGCGGTGTGTGTGTGTGTGTGTACTGCTATAGGCTGTGCACTGAGCCACATTAAGGTGTGTTTCTGTGTATGTGTGTGTGGGTATAGGCTATGCATTGACTCACATTGAGCCATGTGTTTGTATGTGCTACTATACACTGTTCATTGAGTCTCAGTGAACCATGGTTGTGTGTGTCTGTTTACTTGTATGGGCTTGGCATTGAGTCACAGTGAGGTGTGTGTGTGTGTCTGTGTGTCTGTGTGGTGGTATAAGCTGCATTGAGTCACACGGCGTGGTGTGTGAGAGTGTGTGTGTGTGCAGGTACAGGCTGGTATTGAATCACAGTGAGCTGTGTGTGTGTGTGTGTGTGTGTGTGCTGCAATAGGCAGAGCATTGAGTCTCAGGTGTGTGTATGTGTGTGTGTATGTTGGTATGGTCTCTGCATTAATTCACTAAGGTGTGTTGTGTGTGTATGTACATGGAGCTGAAGACCGTATACTGATTCACAGTGAGCTGTGTGTGTATGTGTGTGTGTGTGTGATGGTATGGGCTTTTCATTGAATCACTGAGGTGTGTGTCTGTGTTTGTATACCTGGAACTACAGACTGTGCACTGATTCACAACGAGCCATGTGTGAATGTGTGTAGGTGATAGTATAGGGTGTGCATAGAGTCACAAAGAGCCGTGCATATGTGTCTTTGCATGGGTGTTGTGGTATAGGCTGTGTACTGTGGCACAGTGACTGTGCATGTGTGTGTGTTTGTGTTTGTGATGGTATAGTGCGTGCATTGAATAAGAGAGAGCCATGCATGTGTCTCTCTGTGTGTGTGCTGGCATAGGCATTACATTGCGTCACAGTGAGCCATGTGTTTGTATGTTGGTGTAGACTCTGCCTTGAGTCACAGTAAGCCTTGTGTGTGTGCCAGTACAGGCTATGCATTGAGTCAGTGAGTCATATATGTGTGTGTGTGTGTGTGTGTGCTGGTATGTGCAGTGCATTGAGTCCAAGAGAGCCGTGTATGTTTGTGTGTGTGTGTGTGTGCTGCTATAGGTGGTTCCCTGAGTCACAGTCAGTTATGTGTGAGTGTGTGTTTGTGTGTTCTTGTATAGGCTGTGCATTGATCCACAGTGAGCCATGTGTGTATGCTGGTATAGGAGGTGCATTGAGTCACAGTGATGGTTGTGTTTGTGTGTGTGTGTGCTGCAGTAGGCTGTGAATTGAGTCACAGAAGGTGGGTCTTTGTGTGTGTATGTGCAAGTACAGGTTGCGGTTTGAGTCAGAGAGATGGGTGTCTCTGTGTGGTGTAATAGGCTGTGCATTGAATCACAGCAAGCCGTATTTTTGTGTGTATGTGTATTTTTGTATGTGTGTGTGTGTGATGGTACAGGCTGAACACTGAGTCACTGAGGTGTTCATGTGTGTATGTGGTGCTACAGACTCTTCGTTAGGTCAAACTGAGCCATATGTGTGTGTATGTTTTTGTGTGTGTACAGTTATTGGCTCTGCATTGAGTCATGGTGAACCATGTGTGTGTGGGGAGCTGGTATAGTCACAGCACTGAGTCACAGTTAAATGTGTAGGAGATGTGTGTGTATGTGTGTGTGTGTATTTGCTGGTGTATACTGTGCATTGAGTCACAGTTAGTAGTGCAGTGTGTGTGTGTCTGTGATGGTGTGGACTGTGTTTTTATCCACTTTGACATGAACGAGTGTGTGTGTGTGTATCTGTGTGTGTGTGTGTGTGTGTGTGCTAGCACTGAATGACCATTGAGACAGAGTGGGCTCTGTGTGTGTCTGTGTGTGTGCTGGTATAGACTCTGTATTAATTCACTGTGAGCTGTGTGTTTAAGTGTTTGCTCGTATAGGCAGTGCATTGAGTCTCACTGAGGTGTTTCTGTGTGTGTGTGCTGGTACAGAAAGCTTTTCCAGTCACAGACAGGTGTGTGTGTGTGCTGCAGTAGACTGTGAATTGAGTAGCAGAAGGTGGGTCTTTGTGTGTGTATGTGCAGGTACAGGCTGCGGTTTGAGTTAGAGTGATGGGTGTCTCTGTGTGGTGTTATAGGCTGTGCATTGAATCACAGTGAGCCGTGTGTGTGTGTGCGTGTGTGCTGGAATAGGCAGAGCATTGAGTCTCAGGTGTGTGTATGTGTGTGTGTATGCTGGTATGGTCTCTGCATTGATTCACTAAGGTGTGTTGTGTGTGTATGTACATGGAGCTGAACACTGTACACTGATTCACAGTGAGCTGTGTGTGTATGTGTGTGTGTGTGTGATGGTATGGGCTTTGCATTGAGTCACTGAGGGGTGTGTCTGTGTGTGTACACCTGGAACTACAGACTGTGCACTGATTCACAATGAGCCATGTGTGAATGTGTGTATGTGATAGTATAGGGTGTGCATAGACTCACAAAGAGCCGTGCATATGTGTCTTTGCATAGGTGTTGTGGTATAGGCTGTGCATTGTGTCACAGTGACTGTCCGTGTGTGTGTGTGTGTGTGTGTTTGTGATGGTATAGTACGTGCGTTGAATCAGAGAGAGCCATGCATGTGTCTCTGTGTGTGTGTGTTGGCATAGGCATTACATTGAGTCACAGAGAGCCATGTGTTTGTATGCTGGTGTAGACTCTGCATTGAGTCACAGTAAGCCTTGTGTGTGTGCCAGTACAGGCTGTGCATTGAGTTAGTGAGTCATATGTGTGTGTGTGTGTGTGTGTGTGTGCTGGTATAGACAGTGCATTGAGTCCAATGAGCCGTGTATGTTTGTGTGTGAGTGTGCGTGCTGCTATAGGTGGTTCACTGAGTCACAGTCTGGTATGTGTGAGTGAGTGTTTGTGTGTTCTTGTATAGGTTGTGTATTGAATCACAGTGAGCCCTGTGTGTATGGTGGTATAGGCGGTGCATTGAATCACAGTGATGGTTGTTTTTCTGTGTGTATGCTGCAGTAGGCTGTGAATTGAGTCACAGAAGGTGGGACTTTGTGTGTGTATGTGCAGGTACAAGCTGCAGTTCGAGTCACAGTGATGGGTGTCTCTGTGTGGTGTTATAGGCTGTGTATTGAATCACAGCGAGCCGTATTAGTGTGTGTATGTGTATTTGTGTATGCGTGTGTGTGTGTGATGGTACAGGCTGAACATTGAGTCACTGAGGTGTGCATGTGTGTATGTGGTGCTACAGACTGTTCGTTAGGTCAAACTGAGCCATATCTGTGTGTAGGTGTGTGTGTGTACAGTTATTTGCTGTGCACTGAGTCACAGTGAACCATGTGTGTGTGGGGAGCTGGTATAGTCAGAGCACTGAGTCACAGTTGAATGTGTGGGAGTTGTTTGTGTATGTGTGTATTTGCTGGTGTAGACTGTGCATTGAGTCACAGTGAGTAGTGCGGTGTGTGTGTGCTGTGATGGTGTGGACTGTGGTTTTATCCACTTTGACCTGAACGGCTGTGTGTGTTTGTGTGTTTGTGTGTGTGTGTGTGTGCTGGCACTAGATGACAATTGAGACAGAGTGGGCTGTGTGTCTGTGTGTGAGCTGGTATAGACTCTGTATTGAGTCACTGTGAGCTGTGTGTGTATGTGTGCGCTCATATAGGCTGTGCATTGAGTCACAGTGAGGTGTTTGTGTGTGTGTGTGCTGGTACAGGAAGCGTTTTCAGTCACAGTCTCGTGTGTGTGTGTGTGCATGTGAGTTTGTGTGCTGGTATGGGCTTTATTGTGCTGGTATGGGCTTTATTGACTCATGGGTGTGTATGTGAGTGTGTGGTGATACAGACTGCATTGAGTCACAGTGCGCTGTGTGTGTGTGTGCTGGTATAGGCGATTTATTGAGTACCAGTGAGCCATGTGTGAGTGCGTGTTGGTGTGTGTGTGTGTGTACTGGTATAGGCTGTGCATTGAGTCACAGTGAGGCCTGCATCTGTGCATGTCTGTGTTTGTGTGTGTGTGTTTGCTGGTATAGGCTGAGCTTTGAATCACTCTGAGGTGTGTGTGCATGTGCTGGTAAAATTGTGCCTTGATTCACTGTGCCATGTGAGTGTGTGTGCACGCTGGTATAGGTTGTGCATTGAGTCAGAGTGGGAGGTGTGTGTGTCTGTGTGTTCTGGTATAGGCTGACAATTGAGGCACACTGAGATCTGTGTGCACATGTGTGTATATGTGTGCTGGTACAGCCTGCTCATTGAGTCATATTGAGTTTTGTGTGTGTGTGTGTGCAGGTAGAGGCAGCACATTGAGTCACAGTGAGGTGTATGTGTGTGATGTTATATGCTATGCACTGATTCATAGGGAGGTTTGTGTCTGTGTGTGTGCACTTTCTGGTATAGGATTTGCATTGAATCACACTGAGCTGTGTTTTTGAGTGTCAGTATATGTGCGTGTGTGGAGGTATGGGCTGTGGATTGACTCACAGTTTGCCGTATGTGCTTCTCTGTGTGTGTATGTCTGCTAGCATATCCTGTGCACTGAGTCACAGGGAGCCTTGTGTGTGTGTGTGTGTGTGTGTCCTGGTATAGAGTGTGCATTGATTCACAGTCAGCCATGTGTGTGTGTGTGTGAGTGCACTGGTATAGGATGTGCAGTGAGTCAGAGTGATGTGTGTGTGTGTCTGCGTGTTCTGATATAGGCTGACCATTGTGTAACATTGAGGGTGTGTGTGTGTGTGTGCTGGTATAGGCTGCATATTTTGTCACAGTGAAGTGTGTGTGTGTGTATGTGTAGGTACAGGCTGTGCATTGAGTCACAGTGCGGGGTGTGTGTGTGATGTTATATTCTGTGCACTAGGACACAGTGAGTCGTGTGTGTGTGCTGGTATAATCTGAACATTGAGTCACAGTGTGGTGTGGTGTGTGTGCCTTTGCTGGTATGGACTGTGCATAGAATCCCAGCCCTGTGTTAGTGTTTGTGTATTTGGTGCTGTAGAGTCTGCATGAGTCACAGTAAGATGTGTGTGTGTACTGCTATAGGCTGTACACTGAGCCATATTAAGGTGTGTTTCTGTGTGTGTGTGTGCGGGTATAGGCTATGCATTGACTCACATTGAGCCATGTGTTTGTATGTGCTACTATACACTGTTCATTGAGTCTCAGTGAGCCATTGTTGTGTGTGTCTGTTTACTTGTATGGGCTTGGCATTGAGTCTCAGACAGGTGTTTGTGTGTGCCTGTGTGTCTGTGTGGTGGTATAAACTGCATTGAGTCACACGGCGGTGTGTGTGAGAGTGTGAGTGTGTGCAGGTACAGGCTGGTATTGAACCACAGTGAAGCGTGTGTGTGCGTGTGTGTTTGTGTGTGCTGGAATAGGCAGAGCATTGAGTCTCAGGTGTGTGTATGTGTGTGTGTATGCTGGTATGGTCTCTGCATTGATTCACTAAGGTGTGTTGTGTGTGTATGTACATGGAGCTGAAGACTGTACACTGATTCACACTGAGCTGTGTGTGTATGTGTGTGTGTGTGTGATGGTATGGGTTTGGCATTGAGTCACTGAGGTGTGTGTTTGTGTGTGTATACCTGGAACTACAGACTGTGCACTGATTCACAATGAGCCATGTGTGACTGTGTGTATGTGATAGTATAGGGTGTGCATAGAGTCACAAAGAGCCGTGCATATGTGTCTTTGCATGGGTGTTGTGGTATAGGGTCTTCATTGTGTCACAGTGACTGTGCGTGTGTGTGTGTGTGTGTGTTTGTGATGGTATAGTACATGCATTGAATCAGAGAGAGCCATGCATGTGTCTCTGTGTGTGTGTGCTGGCATAGGCATTACATTGAGTCACAGTGAGCCATGTGTTTGTATGTTGGTGTAGACTCTGCATTGAGTCACAGTAAGCCTTGTGTGTGTGCCAGTACAGGTTGTGCATTGAGTCAGTGAGTCATATGTGTGTGTGTGTTTGTGTGTGTGTGTGCTTGTTTAGACAGTGCATTGAGTCCAATGAGCAGTGTATGTTTGTGTGTGTGTGTGTGCTGTTAGGTAATGTGCATTGAGTCACAGTAGCTCTGTGTGTGTTTTTGAATACCTCTGGCCTGGCATAGGCTGAGAATTGAGTCACAGTGTGGTGTGTGTGTGAGTGTTCATGTGTGTGCAAGTATAGGCTGGACATTGAAGCACAGTGAGCTGTGTGTGTTTGTGTGTGTGCTGATATAGGCTGCACATTCAGTTACAGTGAGCTGTGTGTGTATGTGAGTGTGCTTGTAGAAGCTGCACACTGGTTAATAGTGAGGTGTGTATGAATGTGTGTGTGCTGTTACATACTGGGCATTCAGTCACAGTTTGCTGTGTGTGTGTGTGCATGCATGTGTGCTTTTATAGGCTGTGCCTTGATTCACATTGAACTGTGAGTGTGGGTGTGTGGATGTCTGCTGGTATACATTTTGCATTGTTTCACAATGAGCTGTGTGTGTGTGTGTGTGTGTGTTCTGGTATGAGATGTACATTGAGATACAGTGAGCCGTGCATGTGTGTGGCTGTGTGTGTGTGTGTGTGCTGCGAGAGGCTGGGCATTGTGTAACACTGAGCTATGTGTTTCTGTGTGTCACTCTATAGACTGTGCATTGAGTCTGTGTGTGTGCATGCATGTGTGCTGGTATAGGCTATGCATTGATTCACATTGAGTTAGTGTGTGGTTGTGCATGTTGTGTGGTTATATGTTTTGCATTGATTCACTGTGAGCTGTGTGTGTGTGAGTGTGCATGTGTGTGAACATATAGGCTGGACATTGAGTCACAGTGAGGTGTGTGTGTGAGTTTGTGTTTATGTGCAGTGGTAAAAGCCACGCAATGAGAACCAGTGATGTTTGTGTCTGATAGTGTGTGTCTTTTCAGGTTTATGCTGGGCATTGAGTCACAGTGAGCCGTGTGTGTGTGTGCATGTGTGTGTTTGTGTGCTGGTATAGGCTGTGCATTGAGTCACAGTGAGGTGTGTGTGTCTGTTCAGGTGTACACTGGGCATTGAGTCTCAGCTTTGTATGTCTGTGTGTGTGTGCTGAGATAGGCTGTGCATTGAGTCACAGTGACATGTGTGTCAGTGTCTGTGTGAGTGTGTATTCAGACACAGTGAGGTTTGAGTGTGAGTGTGTGTGTGCTGTTAGAGACTGTGGATTGAGTATCAGTGAGCCATGTTTGTTTTTGTGTGTGTGCATGCATGTGTTCTGTTATAAGCTGTGCACTGAGTCACATTGCCGTATTTTTGTGTGTGTGTGTATGCCTGTTGATATAGGCTATGCATTGAGTCACAGTGCTCCGTTAGTGTCTGTGAGGGTTTGTTGGTATAAGCTGTGCACAGGGTCCCAGTGAGCCATCTGTGTGTGTCTGTGCAAATATGGACAGTGCATTGAGTCACAGTGAGTCATGTGTGTCTCTGGGTGTGTGTGTGTCCACATGTGCTGTGTTCGGTTGCATGTTTTGTCACAGTAAGCCATGTGTGATTATGTGCTGGTATAGACTGTGAACTGAGTCACGGCCATGTGTGTGTGTGTGTGTGTGTGTGTATGCATGCAGACATAGGCTATGCATTGACTCATAGTGAGCTGTTTATGTGTTTGTGATGGTATAGGCTGTCAATTGATTCACAGTGAGCTGTTTGTGTGTGCATGTGCTGATATAGTTTGAGCATTGAGTCACAGTTTGGCTGTGAGTTTGTTTTGCCAGTACAAGATGTACACCGAGTTACAGTGAGCCGTAGGTGTCTGTGGCTTTGTGTGTATGTGTGTGCCTATATAGGTGGTGCAGTAAGTCACAGTGAGCTGTGAGTGTGGGTGTGATGCTAGTATAGACTGTGAACTGAGTCACAGAGAACCATGTGTGTGTGTGTGTGTGTGTGTGTGTTGTTTGCTTCAAGTTAATGTGCATTGAGTCACAGTGAGCTCTGTGTTTGTTTGTGAATACCTCTGGGCTGGTATAGGCTGAGCATTGAGTCACAGTGAGGTGTGTGTGTAAGTGTACGTGTGTGTGCAAGTATAGGCTGGGCATTGAATCACAGTGAGCTGTGTGTTTTCGTGTGTGTGCTGGTATAGGCTGCGCATTCAGTCACAGTGAGCCATGTGTATGTGTGAGTGCTCTTGTAGAGGCTGCACATTGAATCACAGTGAGGTGTGTGTGTGATTGTGTGTGTGTGTGCTGTTCCATTCTGTGCATTCTGTCACAGTTAGCCGTGTGTGTGTGCGCATTTGTGTGTGATTTTATAAGCTGTGCATTGATTCACATTGAACTGTGTGTGTGGGTGTGTGCTGGTGTATGCTTTGCATTTTTCACAGTCATCTGGGGGTATGTGTGTCTGTGTGTTGTGCTACAGGCTGAGCATTGTGTCACAGTGAAGTGTGTTTGTGGGAGTGTGCATGTGTCTGCATCTAAAGGCTGGCTATTAGTCACAGTGTGCCTTGTGTGTTTGTGTATGTTTCTGTACTGGTATAGGCTGTGCATTCATTCACAGTGAGGTGTGTTTGTGTGTCTGTCCTGGCGTAGGCTGGTTATTGGGTGACAGTGAGCCATGTGTGTGTGTGTGCTTGTAAAATCTGTGAACTGAGTCATGGCCATGTTTGTGTGTGTGAATGCTGGTATAGTTTATGCATTGACACATAGTGATACACGTGTGTGTTTCGTGATGGTATAAGCCATGCACTGAGTGTGAGTGAGCTGTTTTCATGTGTGCATGCTGGTATATTCTGAACTTTGAGTCACAGTGTGGTATGTGGCCGTGTATGTGTGTGTGTGTGTGTGTGTGTGTGTTCCGGTATAAGATGTACATTGAGATACAGTGAGCCGTGCATATGTGTGGCTGTGTGTGTGGGTGTGTGTGTGTGCTGCTAGAGGCTGCGCATTGTGTAACACGGAGCCATGGGTGTGTTGTGTGTTGGTGGGCTTTCATTGATTCAATGGGTGTGTGTGTCTGTGTTTGTTGTGCTAAAGACTGCATTGAGTCACAGTGAGTCGTGTGTGTGTGTGCTGGTATAGACGATTGATTGAGTCACGGTCAGCCATGTGTGTGTGCATGTTGGTATGTGTGTGTGTTCTTCTATAGGTTGTGCATTGAGTCACAGCGAACCCTGTATCTGTGCAGGTGTGTATGTGTGGTGCTGGTATAGGCTGTGCATTGAGTGACACTGAGGTGTGAGTGTATGCTTGTGTGTTTTGGTATACATTGTACATTGAGTCACAGTGCTGTGTGTTTGTGTGCACGCTGGTATAGTCTGTGCATTGAGTCACAGTGATGTGTGTGTGTCTGCGTGTTCTGGTATAGGCTGACCATTGTGTCACATTGAGGTGTGTGTGTGTGCTGGCATAGGCTGCACTTTTTGTCACAGTGAGGTGTGTGTGTGTGTATGTGTAGGTACAGGCTGTGCATTGAGTCACAGTGTGGGGTGTGTGTGTGATGTTATATGCTGTGCACTAGGACACAGTGAGCCATGTGTGTGTGCTGGTATAATCTGACCATTGAGTCACAGTGTGGTGTGGTGTGTGTGCCTTTGCTGGTATGGATTGTGCATTGAATCCCAGCCCTGTGTTAATGTTTGTGTATTTGGTGCTGTAGAGTCTGCATGAGTCACAGTAAGGTGTGTGTGTGTGCTGCTATAGGCTGAGAATTGAGTAACACCTAGGTGAGTGTATGTGTATGTGTATGCTGATAAGGGATTTGCATTGAATCAGTGAGCGGTGTGTGTGTGTGTGTGTACTGCTATAGGCTGTGCACTGAGCCACATTAAGGTGTGTTTCTGTGTATGTGTGTGTGGGTATAGGCTATGCATTGACTCACATTGAGCCATGTGTTTGTATGTGCTAGTATACACTGTTCATTGAGTCTCAGTGAACCATGGTTGTGTGTGTCTGTTTACTTGTATGGGCTTGGCATTGAGTCACAGTGAGGTGTGTGTGTGTGTCTGTGTGTCTGTGTGGTGGTATAAGCTGCATTGAGTCACACGGCGTGGTGTGTGAGAGTGTGTGTGTGTGCAGGTACAGGCTGGTATTGAATCACAGTGAGCTGTGTGTGTGTGTGTGTGTGTGTGTGTGCTGCAATAGGCAGAGCATTGAGTCTCAGGTGTGTGTATGTGTGTGTGTATGTTGGTATGGTCTCTGCATTAATTCACTAAGGTGTGTTGTGTGTGTATGTACATGGAGCTGAAGACCGTATACTGATTCACAGTGAGCTGTGTGTGTATGTGTGTGTGTGTGTGATGGTATGGGCTTTTCATTGAATCACTGAGGTGTGTGTCTGTGTTTGTATACCTGGAACTACAGACTGTGCACTGATTCACAACGAGCCATGTGTGAATGTGTGTAGGTGATAGTATAGGGTGTGCATAGAGTCACAAAGAGCCGTGCATATGTGTCTTTGCATGGGTGTTGTGGTATAGGCTGTGTACTGTGACACAGTGACTGTGCATGTGTGTGTGTTTGTGTTTGTGATGGTATAGTGCGTGCATTGAATAAGAGAGAGCCATGCATGTGTCTCTCTGTGTGTGTGCTGGCATAGGCATTACATTGCGTCACAGTGAGCCATGTGTTTGTATGTTGGTCTAGACTCTGCCTTGAGTCACAGTAAGCCTTGTGTGTGTGCCAGTACAGGCTATGCATTGAGTCAGTGAGTCATATATGTGTGTGTGTGTGTGTGTGTGCTGGTATGTGCAGTGCATTGAGTTCAAGAGAGCCGTGTATGTTTGTGTGTGTGTGTGTGTGCTGCTATAGGTGGTTCCCTGAGTCACAGTCAGTTATGTGTGAGTGTGTGTTTGTGTGTTCTTGTATAGGCTGTGCATTGATCCACAGTGAGCCATGTGTGTATGCTGGTATAGGAGGTGCATTGAGTCACAGTGATGGTTGTGTTTGTGTGTGTGTGTGCTGCAGTAGGCTGTGAATTGAGTCACAGAAGGTGGGTCTTTGTGTGTGTATGTGCAAGTACAGGCTGCGGTTTGAGTCAGAGAGATGGGTGTCTCTGTGTGGTGTAATAGGCTGTGCATTGAATCACAGCAAGCCGTATTTTTGTGTGTATGTGTATTTTTGTATGTGTGTGTGTGTGATGGTACAGGCTGAACACTGAGTCACTGAGGTGTTCATGTGTGTATGTGGTGCTACAGACTCTTCGTTAGGTCAAACTGAGCCATATGTGTGTGTATGTTTTTGTGTGTGTACAGTTATTGGCTCTGCATTGAGTCATGGTGAACCATGTGTGTGTGGGGAGCTGGTATAGTCACAGCACTGAGTCACAGTTAAATGTGTAGGAGATGTGTGTGTATGTGTGTGTGTGTATTTGCTGGTGTATACTGTGCATTGAGTCACAGTTAGTAGTGCAGTGTGTGTGTGTCTGTGATGGTGTGGACTGTGTTTTTATCCACTTTGACATGAACGAGTGTGTGTGTGTGTATCTGTGTGTGTGTGTGTGTGTGTGTGCTAGCACTGAATGACCATTGAGACAGAGTGGGCTCTGTGTGTGTCTGTGTGTGTGCTGGTATAGACTCTGTATTAATTCACTGTGAGCTGTGTGTTTAAGTGTTTGCTCGTATAGGCAGTGCATTGAGTCTCACTGAGGTGTTTCTGTGTGTGTGTGCTGGTACAGAAAGCTTTTCCAGTCACAGACAGGTGTGTGTGTGTGCTGCAGTAGACTGTGAATTGAGTAGCAGAAGGTGGGTCTTTGTGTGTGTATGTGCAGGTACAGGCTGCGGTTTGAGTTAGAGTGATGGGTGTCTCTGTGTGGTGTTATAGGCTGTGCATTGAATCACAGTGAGCCGTGTGTGTGTGTGCGTGTGTGCTGGAATAGGCAGAGCATTGAGTCTCAGGTGTGTGTATGTGTGTGTGTATGCTGGTATGGTCTCTGCATTGATTCACTAAGGTGTGTTGTGTGTGTATGTACATGAAGCTGAACACTGTACACTGATTCACAGTGAGCTGTGTGTGTATGTGTGTGTGTGTGTGATGGTATGGGCTTTGCATTGAGTCACTGAGGGGTGTGTCTGTGTGTGTACACCTGGAACTACAGACTGTGCACTGATTCACAATGAGCCATGTGTGAATGTGTGTATGTGATAGTATAGGGTGTGCATAGACTCACAAAGAGCCGTGCATATGTGTCTTTGCATAGGTGTTGTGGTATAGGCTGTGCATTGTGTCACAGTGACTGTCCGTGTGTGTGTGTGTGTGTGTGTGTGTTTGTGATGGTATAGTACGTGCGTTGAATCAGAGAGAGCCATGCATGTGTCTCTGTGTGTGTGTGTTGGCATAGGCATTACATTGAGTCACAGAGAGCCATGTGTTTGTATGCTGGTGTAGACTCTGCATTGAGTCACAGTAAGCCTTGTGTGTGTGCCAGTACAGGCTGTGCATTGAGTTAGTGAGTCATATGTGTGTGTGTGTGTGTGTGTGTGTGTGCTGGTATAGACAGTGCATTGAGTCCAATGAGCCGTGTATGTTTGTGTGTGAGTGTGCGTGCTGCTATAGGTGGTTCACTGAGTCACAGTCTGGTATGTGTGAGTGAGTGTTTGTGTGTTCTTGTATAGGTTGTGTATTGAATCACAGTGAGCCCTGTGTGTATGGTGGTATAGGCGGTGCATTGAATCACAGTGATGGTTGTTTTTCTGTGTGTATGCTGCAGTAGGCTGTGAATTGAGTCACAGAAGGTGGGACTTTGTGTGTGTATGTGCAGGTACAAGCTGCAGTTCGAGTCACAGTGATGGGTGTCTCTGTGTGGTGTTATAGGCTGTGTATTGAATCACAGCGAGCCGTATTAGTGTGTGTATGTGTATTTGTGTATGCGTGTGTGTGTGTGATGGTACAGGCTGAACATTGAGTCACTGAGGTGTGCATGTGTGTATGTGGTGCTACAGACTGTTCGTTAGGTCAAACTGAGCCATATCTGTGTGTAGGTGTGTGTGTGTACAGTTATTTGCTGTGCACTGAGTCACAGTGAACCATGTGTGTGTGGGGAGCTGGTATAGTCAGAGCACTGAGTCACAGTTGAATGTGTGGGAGTTGTTTGTGTATGTGTGTATTTGCTGGTGTAGACTGTGCATTGAGTCACAGTGAGTAGTGCGGTGTGTGTGTGCTGTGATGGTGTGGACTGTGGTTTTATCCACTTTGACCTGAACGGCTGTGTGTGTTTGTGTGTGTGTGTGTGTGCTGGCACTAGATGACAATTGAGACAGAGTGGGCTGTGTGTCTGTGTGTGAGCTGGTATAGACTCTGTATTGAGTCACTGTGAGCTGTGTGTGTATGTGTGCGCTCATATAGGCTGTGCATTGAGTCACAGTGAGGTGTTTGTGTGTGTGTGTGCTGGTACAGGAAGCGTTTTCAGTCACAGTCTCGTGTGTGTGTGTGTGCATGTGAGTTTGTGTGCTGGTATGGGCTTTATTGTGCTGGTATGGGCTTTATTGACTCATGGGTGTGTGTGTGAGTGTGTGGTGATACAGACTGCATTGAGTCACAGTGCGCTGTGTGTGTGTGTGCTGGTATAGGCGATTTATTGAGTACCAGTGAGCCATGTTTGAGTGCGTGTTGGTGTGTGTGTGTGTGTACTGGTATAGGCTGTGCATTGAGTCACAGTGAGGCCTGCATCTGTGCATGTCTGTGTTTGTGTGTGTGTGTTTGCTGGTATAGGCTGAGCTTTGAATCACTCTGAGGTGTGTGTGCATGTGCTGGTAAAATTGTGCCTTGATTCACTGTGCCATGTGAGTGTGTGTGCACGCTGGTATAGGTTGTGCATTGAGTCAGAGTGGGAGGTGTGTGTGTCTGTGTGTTCTGGTATAGGCTGACAATTGAGGCACACTGAGATCTGTGTGCACATGTGTGTATATGTGTGCTGGTACAGCCTGCTCATTGAGTCATATTGAGTTTTGTGTGTGTGTGTGTGCAGGTAGAGGCAGCACATTGAGTCACAGTGAGGTGTATGTGTGTGATGTTATATGCTATGCACTGATTCATAGGGAGGTTTGTGTCTGTGTGTGTGCACTTTCTGGTATAGGATTTGCATTGAATCACACTGAGCTGTGTTTTTGAGTGTCAGTATATGTGCGTGTGTGGAGATATGGGCTGTGGATTGACTCACAGTTTGCCGTATGTGCTTCCCTGTGTGTGTATGTCTGCTAGCATATCCTGTGCACTGAGTCACAGGGAGCCTTGTGTGTGTGTGTGTGTGTGTCCTGGTATAGAGTGTGCATTGATTCACAGTCAGCCATGTGTGTGTGTGTGTGAGTGCACTGGTATAGGATGTGCAGTGAGTCAGAGTGATGTGTGTGTGTGTCTGCGTGTTCTGATATAGGCTGACCATTGTGTAACATTGAGGGTGTGTGTGTGTGTGTGTGTGCTGGTATAGGCTGCATATTTTGTCACAGTGAAGTGTGTGTGTGTGTATGTGTAGGTACAGGCTGTGCATTGAGTCACAGTGTGGGGTGTGTGTGTGATGTTATATTCTGTGCACTAGGACACAGTGAGTCGTGTGTGTGTGCTGGTATAATCTGAACATTGAGTCACAGTGTGGTGTGGTGTGTGTGCCTTTGCTGATATGGACTGTGCATAGAATCCCAGCCCTGTGTTAGTGTTTGTGTATTTGGTGCTGTAGAGTCTGCATGAGTCACAGTAAGATGTGTGTGTGTACTGCTATAGGCTGTACACTGAGCCATATTAAGGTGTGTTTCTGTGTGTGTGTGTGTGGGTATAGGCTATGCATTGACTCACATTGAGCCATGTGTTTGTATGTGCTACTATACACTGTTCATTGAGTCTCAGTGAGCCATTGTTGTGTGTGTCTGTTTACTTGTATGGGCTTGGCATTGAGTCTCAGACAGGTGTTTGTGTGTGCCTGTGTGTCTGTGTGGTGGTATAAACTGCATTGAGTCACACGGCGGTGTGTGTGAGAGTGTGAGTGTGTGCAGGTACAGGCTGGTATTGAACCACAGTGAGGCATGTGTGTGCGTGTGTGTTTGTGTGTGCTGGAATAGGCAGAGCATTGAGTCTCAGGTGTGTGTATGTGTGTGTGTATGCTGGTATGGTCTCTGCATTGATTCACTAAGGTGTGTTGTGTGTGTATGTACATGGAGCTGAAGACTGTACACTGATTCACACTGAGCTGTGTGTATGTGTGTGTGTGTGTAATGGTATGGGCTTGGCATTGAGTCACTGAGGTGTGTGTTTGTGTGTGTATACCTGGAACTACAGACTGTGCACTGATTCACAATGAGCCATGTGTGACTGTGTGTATGTGATAGTATAGGGTGTGCATAGAGTCACAAAGAGCCGTGCATATGTGTCTTTGCATGGGTGTTGTGGTATAGGGTCTTCATTGTGTCACAGTGACTGTGCGTGTGTGTGTGTGTGTGTTTTTGTGATGGTATAGTACATGCATTGAATCAGAGAGAGCCATGCATGTGTCTCTGTGTGTGTGTGCTGGCATAGGCATTACATTGAGTCACAGTGAGCCATGTGTTTGTATGTTGGTGTAGACTCTGCATTGAGTCACAGTAAGCCTTGTGTGTGTGCCAGTACAGGTTGTGCATTGAGTCAGTGAGTCATATGTGTGTGTGTTTGTGTGTGTGTGTGCTTGTTTAGACAGTGCATTGAGTCCAATGAGCAGTGTATGTTTGTGTGTGTGTGTGTGTGCTGTTAGGTAATGTGCATTGAGTCACAGTAGCTCTGTGTGTGTTTTTGAATACCTCTGGGCTGGCATAGGCTGAGAATTGAGTCACAGTGTTGTGTGTGTGTGAGTGTTCATGTGTGTGCAAGTATAGGCTGGACATTGAAGCACAGTGAGCTGTGTGTGTTTGTGTGTGTGCTGATATAGGCTGCACATTCAGTTACAGTGAGCTGTGTGTGTATGTGACTGTGCTTGTAGAAGCTGCACACTGGTTAACAGTGAGGTGTGTATGAGTGTGTGTGTGTGCTGTTACATACTGGACATTCAGTCATAGTTTGCTGTGTGTGTGTGCATGCATGTGTGCTTTTATAGGCTGTGCCTTGATTCACATTGAACTGTGAGTGTGGGTGTGTGGATGTCTGCTGGTATACATTTTGCATTGTTTCACAATGAGCTGTGTGTGTGTGTGTGTGTGTGTGTGTGTTCTGGTATGAGATGTACATTGAGATACAGTGAGCCGTGCATGTGTGTGGCTGTGTGTGTGTGTGTGTGCTGCGAGAGGCTGGGCATTGTGTAACACTGAGCTATGTGTTTCTGTGTGTCACTCTATAGACTGTGCATTGAGTCTGTGTGTGTGCATGCATGTGTGCTGGTATAGGCTATGCATTGATTCACATTGAGTTAGTGTGTGGTTGTGCATGTTGTGTGGTTATATGTTTTGCATTGATTCACTGTGAGCTGTGTGTGTGTGAGTGTGCATGTGTGTGAACATATAGGCTGGACATTGAGTCACAGTGAGGTGTGTGTGTGAGTTTGTGTTTATGTGCAGTGGTAAAAGCCACGCAATGAGAACCAGTGATGTTTGTGTCTGATAGTGTGTGTCTTTTCAGGTTTATGCTGGGCATTGAGTCACAGTGAGCCGTGTGTGTGTGTGCATGTGTGTGTTTGTGTGCTGGTATAGGCTGTGCATTGAGTCACAGTGAGGTGTGTGTGTCTGTTCAGGTGTACACTGGGCATTGAGTCTCAGCTTTGTATGTCTGTGTGTGTGTGCTGAGATAGGCTGTGCATTGAGTCACAGTGACATGTGTGTCAGTGTCTGTGTGAGTGTGTATTCAGACACAGTGAGGTTTGAGTGTGAGTGTGTGTGTGCTGTTAGAGACTGTGGATTGAGTATCAGTGAGCCATGTTTGTTTTTGTGTGTGTGCATGCATGTGTTCTGTTATAAGCTGTGCACTGAGTCACATTGCCGTATTTTTGTGTGTGTGTGTATGCCTGTTGATATAGGCTATGCATTGAGTCACAGTGCTCCGTTAGTGTCTGTGAGGGTTTGTTGGTATAAGCTGTGCACAGGGTCCCAGTGAGCCATCTGTGTGTGTCTGTGCAAATATGGACAGTGCATTGAGTCACAGTGAGTCATGTGTGTCTCTGGGTGTGTGTGTGTCCACATGTGCTGTGTTCGGTTGCATGTTTTGTCACAGTAAGCCATGTGTGATTATGTGCTGGTATAGACTGTGAACTGAGTCACGGCCATGTGTGTGTGTGTGTGTGTGTGTGTATGCATGCAGACATAGGCTATGCATTGACTCATAGTGAGCTGTTTATGTGTTTGTGATGGTATAGGCTGTCAATTGATTCACAGTGAGCTGTTTGTGTGTGCATGTGCTGATATAGTTTGAGCATTGAGTCACAGTTTGGCTGTGAGTTTGTTTTGCCAGTACAAGATGTACACCGAGTTACAGTGAGCCGTAGGTGTCTGTGGCTTTGTGTGTATGTGTGTGCCTATATAGGTGGTGCAGTAAGTCACAGTGAGCTGTGAGTGTGGGTGTGATGCTAGTATAGACTGTGAACTGAGTCACAGAGAACCATGTGTGTGTGTGTGTGTGTGTGTGTGTTGTTTGCTTCAAGTTAATGTGCATTGAGTCACAGTGAGCTCTGTGTTTGTTTGTGAATACCTCTGGGCTGGTATAGGCTGAGCATTGAGTCACAGTGAGGTGTGTGTGTAAGTGTACGTGTGTGTGCAAGTATAGGCTGGGCATTGAATCACAGTGAGCTGTGTGTTTTCGTGTGTGTGCTGGTATAGGCTGCGCATTCAGTCACAGTGAGCCATGTGTATGTGTGAGTGCTCTTGTAGAGGCTGCACATTGAATCACAATGAGGTGTGTGTGTGATTGTGTGTGTGTGTGCTGTTCCATTCTGTGCATTCTGTCACAGTTAGCCGTGTGTGTGTGCGCATTTGTGTGTGATTTTATAAGCTGTGCATTGATTCACATTGAACTGTGTGTGTGGGTGTGTGCTGGTGTATGCTTTGCATTTTTCACAGTCATCTGGGGGTATGTGTGTCTGTGTGTTGTGCTACAGGCTGAGCATTGTGTCACAGTGAAGTGTGTTTGTGGGAGTGTGCATGTGTCTGCATCTAAAGGCTGGCTATTAGTCACAGTGTGCCTTGTGTGTTTGTGTATGTTTCTGTACTGGTATAGGCTGTGCATTCATTCACAGTGAGGTGTGTTTGTGTGTCTGTCCTGGCGTAGGCTGGTTATTGGGTGACAGTGAGCCATGTGTGTGTGTGTGCTTGTAAAATCTGTGAACTGAGTCATGGCCATGTTTGTGTGTGTGAATGCTGGTATAGTTTATGCATTGACACATAGTGATACACGTGTGTGTTTCGTGATGGTATAAGCCATGCACTGAGTGTGAGTGAGCTGTTTTCATGTGTGCATGCTGGTATATTCTGAACTTTGAGTCACAGTGTGGTATGTGGCCGTGTATGTGTGTGTGTGTGTGTGTGTGTGTTCCGGTATAAGATGTACATTGAGATACAGTGAGCCGTGCATATGTGTGGCTGTGTGTGTGGGTGTGTGTGTGTGCTGCTAGAGGCTGCGCATTGTGTAACACGGAGCCATGGGTGTGTTGTGTGTTGGTGGGCTTTCATTGATTCAATGGGTGTGTGTGTCTGTGTTTGTTGTGCTAAAGACTGCATTGAGTCACAGTGAGTCGTGTGTGTGTGTGCTGGTATAGACGATTGATTGAGTCACGGTCAGCCATGTGTGTGTGCATGTTGGTATGTGTGTGTGTTCTTCTATAGGTTGTGCATTGAGTCACAGCGAACCCTGTATCTGTGCAGGTGTGTATGTGTGGTGCTGGTATAGGCTGTGCATTGAGTGACACTGAGGTGTGTGTGTATGCTTGTGTGTTTTGGTATACATTGTACATTGAATCACAGTGCTGTGTGTTTGTGTGCACGCTGGTATAGTCTGTGCATTGAGTCACAGTGATGTGTGTGTGTCTGTGTGTTCTGGTATAGGCTGACCATTGTGTCACATTGAGGTGTGTGTGTGTGTATGTGTAGGTACAGGCTGTGCATTGAGTCACAGTGTGGGGTGTGTGTGTGATGTTTTATGCTGTGCACTAGGACACAGTGAGCCATGTGTGTGTGCTGGTATAATCTGACCATTGAGTCACAGTGTGGTGTGGTGTGTGTGCCTTTGCTGGTATGGATTGTGCATTGAATCCCAGCCCTGTGTTAATGTTTGTGTATTTGGTGCTGTAGAGTCTGCATGAGTCACAGTAAGGTGTGTGTGTGTGCTGCTATAGGCTGAGAATTGAGTAACACCTAGGTGAGTGTATGTGTATGTGTATGCTGATAAGGGATTTGCATTGAATCAGTGAGCGGTGTGTGTGTGTGTGTGTACTGCTATAGGCTGTGCACTGAGCCACATTAAGGTGTGTTTCTGTGTATGTGTGTGTGGGTATAGGCTATGCATTGACTCACATTGAGCCATGTGTTTGTATGTGCTAGTATACACTGTTCATTGAGTCTCAGTGAACCATGGTTGTGTGTGTCTGTTTACTTGTATGGGCTTGGCATTGAGTCACAGTGAGGTGTGTGTGTGTGTTTGTGTGTCTGTGTGGTGGTATAAGCTGCATTGAGTCACACGGCGTGGTGTGTGAGAGTGTGTGTGTGTGCAGGTACAGGCTGGTATTGAATCACAGTGAGCTGTGTGTGTGTGTGTGTGTGTGCTGCAATAGGAAGAGCATTGAGTCTCAGGTGTGTGTATGTGTGTGTGTATGTTGGTATGGTCTCTGCATTAATTCACTAAGGTGTGTTGTGTGTGTATGTACATGGAGCTGAAGACCGTATACTGATTCACAGTGAGCTGTGTGTGTATGTGTGTGTGTGTGTGATGGTATGGGCTTTTCATTGAATCACTGAGGTGTGTGTCTGTGTGTGTATACCTGGAACTACAGACTGTGCACTGATTCACAACGAGCCATGTGTGAATGTGTGTAGGTGATAGTATAGGGTGTGCATAGAGTCACAAAGAGCCGTGCATATGTGTCTTTGCATGGGTGTTGTGGTATAGGCTGTGTACTGTGGCACAGTGACTGTGCATGTGTGTGTGTTTGTGTTTGTGATGGTATAGTGCGTGCATTGAATAAGAGAGAGCCATGCATGTGTCTCTCTGTGTGTGTGCTGGCATAGGCATTACATTGCGTCACAGAGAGCCATGTGTTTGTATGTTGGTCTAGACTCTGCCTTGAGTCACAGTAAGCCTTGTGTGTGTGCCAGTACAGGCTATGCATTGAGTCAGTGAGTCATATATGTGTGTGTGTGTGTGTGTGTGCTGGTATGTGCAGTGCATTGAGTCCAAGAGAGCCGTGTATGTTTGTGTGTGTGTGTGTGTGTGTGCTGCTATAGGTGGTTCCCTGAGTCACAGTCAGTTATGTGTGAGTGTGTGTTTGTGTGTTCTTGTATAGGCTGTGCATTGATCCACAGTGAGCCATGTGTGTATGCTGGTATAGGAGGTGCATTGAGTCACAGTGATGGTTGTGTTTGTGTGTGTGTGTGCTGCAGTAGGCTGTGAATTGAGTCACAGAAGGTGGGTCTTTGTGTGTGTATGTGCAAGTACAGGCTGCGGTTTGAGTCAGAGAGATGGGTGTCTCTGTGTGGTGTAATAGGCTGTGCATTGAATCACAGCAAGCCGTATTTTTGTGTGTATGTGTATTTTTGTATGTGTGTGTGTGTGATGGTACAGGCTGAACACTGAGTCACTGAGGTGTTCATGTGTGTATGTGGTGCTACAGACTCTTCGTTAGGTCAAACTGAGCCATATGTGTGTGTATGTTTTTGTGTGTGTACAGTTATTGGCTCTGCATTGAGTCATGGTGAACCATGTGTGTGTGGGGAGCTGGTATAGTCACAGCACTGAGTCACAGTTAAATGTGTAGGAGATGTGTGTGTATGTGTGTGTGTGTATTTGCTGGTGTATACTGTGCATTGAGTCACAGTTAGTAGTGCAGTGTGTATGTGTCTGTGATGGTGTGGACTGTGTTTTTATCCACTTTGACATGAACGAGTGTGTGTGTGTGTATCTGTGTGTGTGTGTGTGTGTGCTAGCACTGAATGACCATTGAGACAGAGTGGGCTCTGTGTGTGTCTGTGTGTGTGCTGGTATAGACTCTGTATTGATTCACTGTGAGCTGTGTGTTTAAGTGTTTGCTCGTATAGGCAGTGCATTGAGTCTCACTGAGGTGTTTCTGTGTGTGTGTGCTGGTACAGAAAGCTTTTCCAGTCACAGACAGGTGTGTGTGTGTGCTGCAGTAGACTGTGAATTGAGTAGCAGAAGGTGGGTCTTTGTGTGTGTATGTGCAGGTACAGGCTGCGGTTTGAGTTAGAGTGATGGGTGTCTCTGTGTGGTGTTATAGGCTGTGCATTGAATCACAGTGAGCCGTGTGTGTGTGTGCGTGTGTGCTGGAATAGGCAGAGCATTGAGTCTCAGGTGTGTGTATGTGTGTGTGTATGCTGGTATGGTCTCTGCATTGATTCACTAAGGTGTGTTGTGTGTGTATGTACATGGAGCTGAACACTGTACACTGATTCACAGTGAGCTGTGTGTGTATGTGTGTGTGTGTGTGATGGTATGGGCTTTGCATTGAGTCACTGAGGGGTGTGTCTGTGTGTGTACAACTGGAACTACAGACTGTGCACTGATTCACAATGAGCCATGTGTGAATGTGTGTATGTGATAGTATAGGGTGTGCATAGACTCACAAAGAGCCGTGCATATGTGTCTTTGCATAGGTGTTGTGGTATAGGCTGTGCATTGTGTCACAGTGACTGTCCGTGTGTGTGTGTGTGTGTTTGTGATGGTATAGTACGTGCATTGAATCAGAGAGAGCCATGCATGTGTCTCTGTGTGTGTGTGTTGGCATAGGCATTACATTGAGTCACAGTGAGCCATGTGTTTGTATGCTGGTGTAGACTCTGCATTGAGTCACAGTAAGCCTTTTGTGTGTGCCAGTACAGGCTGTGCATTGAGTCAGTGAGTCATATGTGTGTGTGCGTGTGTGTGTGTGTGCTGGTATAGACAGTGCATTGAGTCCAATGAGCCGTGTATGTTTGTGTGTGAGTGTGCGTGCTGCTATAGGTGGTTCACTGAGTCACAGTCAGATATGTGTGAGTGAGTGTTTGCGTGTTCTTGTATAGGTTGTGTATTGATTCACAGTGAGCCCTGTGTGTATGGTGGTATAGGCGGTGCATTGAATCACAGTGATGGTTGTTTTTCTGTGTGTATGCTGCAGTAGGCTGTGAATTGAGTCACAGAAGGTGGGACTTTGTGTGTGTATGTGCAGGTACAAGCTGCAGTTCGAGTCACAGTGATGGGTGTCTCTGTGTGGTGTTATAGGCTGTGTATTGAATCACAGCGAGCCGTATTAGTGTGTGTATGTGTATTTGTGTATGCGTGTGTGTGTGTGATGGTACAGGCTGAACATTGAGTCACTGAGGTGTGCATGTGTGTATGTGGTGCTACAGACTGTTCGTTAGGTCAAACTGAGCCATATCTGTGTGTAGGTGTGTGTGTGTACAGTTATTTGCTGTGCACTGAGTCACAGTGAACCATGTGTGTGTGGGGAGCTGGTATAGTCAGAGCACTGAGTCACAGTTGAATGTGTGGGAGTTGTTTGTGTATGTGTGTATTTGCTGGTGTAGACTGTGCATTGAGTCACAGTGAGTAGTGCGGTGTGTGTGTGCTGTGATGGTGTGGACTGTGGTTTTATCCACTTTGACCTGAACGGCTGTGTGTGTTTGTGTGTTTGTGTGTGTGTGTGTGTGCTGGCACTAGATGACAATTGAGACAGAGTGGGCTGTGTGTCTGTGTGTGAGCTGGTATAGACTCTGTATTGAGTCACTGTGAGCTGTGTGTGTATGTGTGCGCTCATATAGGCTGTGCATTGAGTCACAGTGAGGTGTTTGTGTGTGTGTGTGCTGGTACAGGAAGCGTTTTCAGTCACAGTCTCGTGTGTGTGTGTGTGTGCATGTGAGTTTGTGTGCTGGTATGGGCTTTATTGTGCTGGTATGGGCTTTATTGACTCATGGGTGTGTGTGTGAGTGTGTGGTGATACAGACTGCATTGAGTCACAGTGCGCTGTGTGTGTGTGTGCTGGTATAGGCGATTTATTGAGTACCAGTGAGCCATGTGTGAGTGCGTGTTGGTGTGTGTGTGTGTGTACTGGTATAGGCTGTGCATTGAGTCACAGTGAGGCCTGCATCTGTGCATGTCTGTGTTTGTGTGTGTGTGTTTGCTGGTATAGGCTGAGCTTTGAATCACTCTGAGGTGTGTGTGCATGTGCTGGTAAAATTGTGCCTTGATTCACTGTGCCATGTGAGTGTGTGTGCACGCTGGTATAGGTTGTGCATTGAGTCAGAGTGGGAGGTGTGTGTGTCTGTGTGTTCTGGTATAGGCTGACAATTGAGGCACACTGAGATCTGTGTGCACATGTGTGTATATGTGTGCTGGTACAGCCTGCTCATTGAGTCATATTGAGTTTTGTGTGTGTGTGTGTGCAGGTAGAGGCAGCACATTGAGTCACAGTGAGGTGTATGTGTGTGATGTTATATGCTATGCACTGATTCATAGGGAGGTTTGTGTCTGTGTGTGTGCACTTTCTGGTATAGGATTTGCATTGAATCACACTGAGCTGTGTTTTTGAGTGTCAGTATATGTGCGTGTGTGGAGGTATGGGCTGTGGATTGACTCACAGTTTGCCGTATGTGCTTCTCTGTGTGTGTATGTCTGCTAGCATATCCTGTGCACTGAGTCACAGGGAGCCTTGTGTGTGTGTGTGTGTGTGTGTCCTGGTATAGAGTGTGCATTGATTCACAGTCAGCCATGTGTGTGTGTGTGTGAGTGCACTGGTATAGGATGTGCAGTGAGTCAGAGTGATGTGTGTGTGTGTCTGCGTGTTCTGATATAGGCTGACCATTGTGTAACATTGAGGGTGTGTGTGTGTGTGTGCTGGTATAGGCTGCATATTTTGTCACAGTGAAGTGTGTGTGTGTGTATGTGTAGGTACAGGCTGTGCATTGAGTCACAGTGTGGGGTGTGTGTGTGATGTTATATTCTGTGCACTAGGACACAGTGAGTCGTGTGTGTGTGCTGGTATAATCTGAACATTGAGTCACAGTGTGGTGTGGTGTGTGTGCCTTTGCTGGTATGGACTGTGCATAGAATCCCAGCCCTGTGTTAGTGTTTGTGTATTTGGTGCTGTAGAGTCTGCATGAGTCACAGTAGGATGTGTGTGTGTACTGCTATAGGCTGTACACTGAGCCATATTAAGGTGTGTTTCTGTGTGTGTGTGTGCGGGTATAGGCTATGCATTGACTCACATTGAGCCATGTGTTTGTATGTGCTACTATACACTGTTCATTGAGTCTCAGTGAGCCATTGTTGTGTGTGTCTGTTTACTTGTATGGGCTTGGCATTGAGTCTCAGACAGGTGTTTGTGTGTGCCTGTGTGTCTGTGTGGTGGTATAAACTGCATTGAGTCACACGGCGGTGTGTGTGAGAGTGTGAGTGTGTGCAGGTACAGGCTGGTATTGAACCACAGTGAAGCGTGTGTGTGCGTGTGTGTTTGTGTGTGCTGGAATAGGCAGAGCATTGAGTCTCAGGTGTGTGTATGTGTGTGTGTATGCTGGTATGGTCTCTGCATTGATTCACTAAGGTGTGTTGTGTGTGTATGTACATGGAGCTGAAGACTGTACACTGATTCACACTGAGCTGTGTGTGTATGTGTGTGTGTGTGTGATGGTATGGGTTTGGCATTGAGTCACTGAGGTGTGTGTTTGTGTGTGTATACCTGGAACTACAGACTGTGCACTGATTCACAATGAGCCATGTGTGAATGTGTGTATGTGATAGTATAGGGTGTGCATAGAGTCACAAAGAGCCGTGCATATGTGTCTTTGCATGGGTGTTGTGGTATAGGGTCTTCATTGTGTCACAGTGACTGTGCGTGTGTGTGTGTGTGTGTGTTTGTGATGGTATAGTACATGCATTGAATCAGAGAGAGCCATGCATGTGTCTCTGTGTGTGTGTGCTGGCATAGGCATTACATTGAGTCACAGTGAGCCATGTGTTTGTATGTTGGTGTAGACTCTGCATTGAGTCACAGTAAACCTTGTGTGTGTGCCAGTACAGGTTGTGCATTGAGTCAGTGAGTCATATGTGTGTGTGTGTTTGTGTGTGTGTGTGCTTGTTTAGACAGTGCATTGAGTCCAATGAGCAGTGTATGTTTGTGTGTGTGTGTGTGTGCTGTTAGGTAATGTGCATTGAGTCACAGTAGCTCTGTGTGTGTTTTTGAATACCTCTGGGCTGGCATAGGCTGAGAATTGAGTCACAGTGTGGTGTGTGTGTGAGTGTTCATGTGTGTGCAAGTATAGGCTGGACATTGAAGCACAGTGAGCTGTGTGTGTTTGTGTGTGTGCTGATATAGGCTGCACATTCAGTTACAGTGAGCTGTGTGTGTATGTGAGTGTGCTTGTAGAAGCTGCACACTGGTTAATAGTGAGGTGTGTATGAGTGTGTGTGTGCTGTTACATACTGGGCATTCAGTCACAGTTTGCTGTGTGTGTGTGTGCATGCATGTGTGCTTTTATAGGCTGTGCCTTGATTCACATTGAACTGTGAGTGTGGGTGTGTGGATGTCTGCTGGTATACATTTTGCATTGTTTCACAATGAGCTGTGTGTGTGTGTGTGTGTGTGTGTTCTGGTATGAGATGTACATTGAGATACAGTGAGCCGTGCATGTGTGTGGCTGTGTGTGTGTGTGTGTGCTGCTAGAGGCTGGGCATTGTGTAACACTGAGCTATGTGTTTCTGTGTGTCACTCTATAGACTGTGCATTGAGTCTGTGTGTGTGCATGCATGTGTGCTGGTATAGGCTATGCATTGATTCACATTGAGTTAATGTGTGGTTGTGCATGTTGTGTGGCTATATGTTTTGCATTGATTCACTGTGAGCTGTGTGTGTGTGAGTGTGCATGTGTGTGAACATATAGGCTGGACATTGAGTCACAGTGAGGTGTGTGTGTGAGTTTGTGTTTATGTGCAGTGGTAAAAGCCACGCAATGAGAACCAGTGATGTTTGTGTCTGATAGTGTGTGTCTTTTCAGGTTTATGCTGGGCATTGAGTCACAGTGAGCCGTGTGTGTGTGTGCATGTGTGTGTTTGTGTGCTGGTATAGGCTGTGCATTGAGTCACAGTGAGGTGTGTGTGTCTGTTGAGGTGTACACTGGGCATTGAGTCTCAGCTTTGTATGTCTGTGTGTGTGTGCTGAGATAGGCTGTGCATTGAGTCACAGTGACATGTGTGTCAGTGTCTGTGTGAGTGTGTATTCAGACACAGTGAGGTTTGAGTGTGAGTGTGTGTGTGCTGTTAGAGACTGTGGATTGAGTATCAGTGAGCCATGTTTGTTTTTGTGTGTGTGCATGCATGTGTTCTGTTATAAGCTGTGCACTGAGTCACATTGCCGTATTTTTGTGTGTGTGTGTATGCCTGTTGATATAGGCTATGCATTGAGTCACAGTGCTCCGTTAGTGTCTGTGAGGGTTTGTTGGTATAAGCTGTGCACAGGGTCCCAGTGAGCCATCTGTGTGTGTCTGTGCAAATATGGACAGTGCATTGAGTCACAGTGAGTCATGTGTGTCTCTGGGTGTGTGTGTGTCCACATGTGCTGTGTTCGGTTGCGTGTTTTGTCACAGTAAGCCATGTGTGATTATGTGCTGGTATAGACTGTGAACTGAGTCACGGCCATGTGTGTGTGTGTGTGTGTGTGTGTGTATGCATGCAGACATAGGCTATGCATTGACTCATAGTGAGCTGTTTATGTGTTTGTGATGGTATAGGCTGTCAATTGATTCACAGTGAGCTGTTTGTGTGTGCATGTGCTGATATAGTTTGAGCATTGAGTCACAGTTTGGCTGTGAGTTTGTTTTGCCAGTACAAGATGTACACCGAGTTACAGTGAGTCGTAGGTGTCTGTGGCTTTGTGTGTATGTGTGTGCCTATATAGGTGGTGCAGTAAGTCACAGTGAGCTGTGAGTGTGGGTGTGATGCTAGTATAGACTGTGAACTGAGTCACAGAGAACCATGTGTGTGTGTGTGTGTGTGTGTGTTGTTTGCTTCAAGTTAATGTGCATTGAGTCACAGTGAGCTCTGTGTGTGTTTGTGAATACCTCTGGGCTGGTATAGGCTGAGCATTGAGTCACAGTGAGGTGTGTGTGTAAGTGTACGTGTGTGTGCAAATATAGGCTGGGCATTGAATCACAGTGAGCTGTGTGTTTTCGTGTGTGTGCTGGTATAGGCTGCGCATTCAGTCACAGTGAGCCATGTGTATGTGTGAGTGCTCTTGTAGAGGCTGCACATTGAATCACAGTGAGGTGTGTGTGTGATTGTGTGTGTGTGTGCTGTTCCATTCTGTGCATTCTGTCACAGTTAGCCGTGTGTGTGTGCGCATTTGCGTGTGATTTTATAAGCTGTGCATTGATTCACATTGAACTGTGTGTGTGGGTGTGTGCTGGTGTATGCTTTGCATTTTTCACAGTCATCTGGGGGTATGTGTGTCTGTGTGTTGTGCTACAGGCTGAGCATTGTGTCACAGTGAAGTGTGTTTGTGGGAGTGTGCATGTGTCTGCATCTAAAGGCTGGCTATTAGTCACAGTGTGCCTTGTGTGTTTGTGTATGTTTCTGTACTGGTATAGGCTGTGCATTCATTCACAGTGAGGTGTGTTTGTGTGTCTGTCCTGGCGTAGGCTGGTTATTGGGTGACAGTGAGCCATGTGTGTGTGTGTGCTTGTAAAATCTGTGAACTGAGTCATGGCCATGTTTGTGTGTGTGAATGCTGGTATAGTTTATGCATTGACACATAGTGATACACGTGTGTGTTTCGTGATGGTATAAGCCATGCACTGAGTGTGAGTGAGCTATTTTCATGTGTGCATGCTGGTATATTCTGAACTTTGAGTCACAGTGTGGTATGTGGCCGTGTGTGTGTGTGTGTGTGTGTGTGTGTGTGTGTGTGTTCCGGTATAAGATGTACATTGAGATACAGTGAGCCGTGCATATGTGTGGCTGTGTGTGTGGGTGTGTGTGTGTGCTGCTAGAGGCTGCGCATTGTGTAACACGGAGCCATGGGTGTGTTGTGTGTTGGTGGGCTTTCATTGATTCAATGGGTGTGTGTGTCTGTGTTTGTTGTGCTAAAGACTGCATTGAGTCACAGTGAGTCGTGTGTGTGTGTGCTGGTATAGACGATTGATTGAGTCACGGTCAGCCATGTGTGTGTGCATGTTGGTATGTGTGTGTGTTCTTCTATAGGTTGTGCATTGAGTCACAGCGAACCCTGTATCTGTGCAGGTGTGTATGTGTGGTGCTGGTATAGGCTGTGCATTGAGTGACACTGAGGTGTGAGTGTATGCTTGTGTGTTTTGGTATACATTGTACATTGAGTCACAGTGCTGTGTGTTTGTGTGCACGCTGGTATAGTCTGTGCATTGAGTCACAGTGATGTGTGTGTGTCTGCGTGTTCTGGTATAGGCTGACCATTGTGTCACATTGAGGTGTGTGTGTGTGCTGGCATAGGCTGCACTTTTTGTCACAGTGAGGTGTGTGTGTGTGTATGTGTAGGTACAGGCTGTGCATTGAGTCACAGTGTGGGGTGTGTGTGTGATGTTATATGATGTGCACTAGGACACAGTGAGCCATGTGTGTGTGCTGGTATAATCTGACCATTGAGTCACAGTGTGGTGTGGTGTGTGTGCCTTTGCTGGTATGGAATGTGCATTGAATCCCAGCCCTGTGTTAATGTTTGTGTATTTGGTGCTGTAGAGTCTGCATGAGTCACAGTAAGGTGTGTGTGTGTGCTGCTATAGGCTGAGAATTGAGTAACACCTAGGTGAGTGTATGTGTATGTGTATGCTGATAAGGGATTTGCATTGAATCAGTGAGCGGTGTGTGTGTGTGTGTGTACTGCTATAGGCTGTGCACTGAGCCACATTAAGGTGTGTTTCTGTGTATGTGTGTGTGGGTATAGGCTATGCATTGACTCACATTGAGCCATGTGTTTGTATGTGCTACTATACACTGTTCATTGAGTCTCAGTGAACCATGGTTGTGTGTGTCTGTTTACTTGTATGGGCTTGGCATTGAGTCACAGTGAGGTGTGTGTGTGTGTCTGTGTGTCTGTGTGGTGGTATAAGCTGCATTGAGTCACACGGCGTGGTGTGTGAGAGTGTGTGTGTGTGCAGGTACAGGCTGGTATTGAATCACAGTGAGCTGTGTGTGTGTGTGTGTGTGTGTGTGCTGCAATAGGCAGAGCATTGAGTCTCAGGTGTGTGTATGTGTGTGTGTATGTTGGTATGGTCTCTGCATTAATTCACTAAGGTGTGTTGTGTGTGTATGTACATGGAGCTGAAGACCGTATACTGATTCACAGTGAGCTGTGTGTGTATGTGTGTGTGTGTGTGATGGTATGGGCTTTTCATTGAATCACTGAGGTGTGTGTCTGTGTTTGTATACCTGGAACTACAGACTGTGCACTGATTCACAACGAGCCATGTGTGAATGTGTGTAGGTGATAGTATAGGGTGTGCATAGAGTCACAAAGAGCCGTGCATATGTGTCTTTGCATGGGTGTTGTGGTATAGGCTGTGTACTGTGGCACAGTGACTGTGCATGTGTGTGTGTTTGTGTTTGTGATGGTATAGTGCGTGCATTGAATAAGAGAGAGCCATGCATGTGTCTCTCTGTGTGTGTGCTGGCATAGGCATTACATTGCGTCACAGTGAGCCATGTGTTTGTATGTTGGTGTAGACTCTGCCTTGAGTCACAGTAAGCCTTGTGTGTGTGCCAGTACAGGCTATGCATTGAGTCAGTGAGTCATATATGTGTGTGTGTGTGTGTGTGTGCTGGTATGTGCAGTGCATTGAGTCCAAGAGAGCCGTGTATGTTTGTGTGTGTGTGTGTGTGCTGCTATAGGTGGTTCCCTGAGTCACAGTCAGTTATGTGTGAGTGTGTGTTTGTGTGTTCTTGTATAGGCTGTGCATTGATCCACAGTGAGCCATGTGTGTATGCTGGTATAGGAGGTGCATTGAGTCACAGTGATGGTTGTGTTTGTGTGTGTGTGTGCTGCAGTAGGCTGTGAATTGAGTCACAGAAGGTGGGTCTTTGTGTGTGTATGTGCAAGTACAGGTTGCGGTTTGAGTCAGAGAGATGGGTGTCTCTGTGTGGTGTAATAGGCTGTGCATTGAATCACAGCAAGCCGTATTTTTGTGTGTATGTGTATTTTTGTATGTGTGTGTGTGTGATGGTACAGGCTGAACACTGAGTCACTGAGGTGTTCATGTGTGTATGTGGTGCTACAGACTCTTCGTTAGGTCAAACTGAGCCATATGTGTGTGTATGTTTTTGTGTGTGTACAGTTATTGGCTCTGCATTGAGTCATGGTGAACCATGTGTGTGTGGGGAGCTGGTATAGTCACAGCACTGAGTCACAGTTAAATGTGTAGGAGATGTGTGTGTATGTGTGTGTGTGTATTTGCTGGTGTATACTGTGCATTGAGTCACAGTTAGTAGTGCAGTGTGTGTGTGTCTGTGATGGTGTGGACTGTGTTTTTATCCACTTTGACATGAACGAGTGTGTGTGTGTGTATCTGTGTGTGTGTGTGTGTGTGTGTGCTAGCACTGAATGACCATTGAGACAGAGTGGGCTCTGTGTGTGTCTGTGTGTGTGCTGGTATAGACTCTGTATTAATTCACTGTGAGCTGTGTGTTTAAGTGTTTGCTCGTATAGGCAGTGCATTGAGTCTCACTGAGGTGTTTCTGTGTGTGTGTGCTGGTACAGAAAGCTTTTCCAGTCACAGACAGGTGTGTGTGTGTGCTGCAGTAGACTGTGAATTGAGTAGCAGAAGGTGGGTCTTTGTGTGTGTATGTGCAGGTACAGGCTGCGGTTTGAGTTAGAGTGATGGGTGTCTCTGTGTGGTGTTATAGGCTGTGCATTGAATCACAGTGAGCCGTGTGTGTGTGTGCGTGTGTGCTGGAATAGGCAGAGCATTGAGTCTCAGGTGTGTGTATGTGTGTGTGTATGCTGGTATGGTCTCTGCATTGATTCACTAAGGTGTGTTGTGTGTGTATGTACATGGAGCTGAACACTGTACACTGATTCACAGTGAGCTGTGTGTGTATGTGTGTGTGTGTGTGATGGTATGGGCTTTGCATTGAGTCACTGAGGGGTGTGTCTGTGTGTGTACACCTGGAACTACAGACTGTGCACTGATTCACAATGAGCCATGTGTGAATGTGTGTATGTGATAGTATAGGGTGTGCATAGACTCACAAAGAGCCGTGCATATGTGTCTTTGCATAGGTGTTGTGGTATAGGCTGTGCATTGTGTCACAGTGACTGTCCGTGTGTGTGTGTGTGTGTGTGTTTGTGATGGTATAGTACGTGCGTTGAATCAGAGAGAGCCATGCATGTGTCTCTGTGTGTGTGTGTTGGCATAGGCATTACATTGAGTCACAGAGAGCCATGTGTTTGTATGCTGGTGTAGACTCTGCATTGAGTCACAGTAAGCCTTGTGTGTGTGCCAGTACAGGCTGTGCATTGAGTTAGTGAGTCATATGTGTGTGTGTGTGTGTGTGTGTGTGCTGGTATAGACAGTGCATTGAGTCCAATGAGCCGTGTATGTTTGTGTGTGAGTGTGCGTGCTGCTATAGGTGGTTCACTGAGTCACAGTCTGGTATGTGTGAGTGAGTGTTTGTGTGTTCTTGTATAGGTTGTGTATTGAATCACAGTGAGCCCTGTGTGTATGGTGGTATAGGCGGTGCATTGAATCACAGTGATGGTTGTTTTTCTGTGTGTATGCTGCAGTAGGCTGTGAATTGAGTCACAGAAGGTGGGACTTTGTGTGTGTATGTGCAGGTACAAGCTGCAGTTCGAGTCACAGTGATGGGTGTCTCTGTGTGGTGTTATAGGCTGTGTATTGAATCACAGCGAGCCGTATTAGTGTGTGTATGTGTATTTGTGTATGCGTGTGTGTGTGTGATGGTACAGGCTGAACATTGAGTCACTGAGGTGTGCATGTGTGTATGTGGTGCTACAGACTGTTCGTTAGGTCAAACTGAGCCATATCTGTGTGTAGGTGTGTGTGTGTACAGTTATTTGCTGTGCACTGAGTCACAGTGAACCATGTGTGTGTGGGGAGCTGGTATAGTCAGAGCACTGAGTCACAGTTGAATGTGTGGGAGTTGTTTGTGTATGTGTGTATTTGCTGGTGTAGACTGTGCATTGAGTCACAGTGAGTAGTGCGGTGTGTGTGTGCTGTGATGGTGTGGACTGTGGTTTTATCCACTTTGACCTGAACGGCTGTGTGTGTTTGTGTGTTTGTGTGTGTGTGTGTGTGCTGGCACTAGATGACAATTGAGACAGAGTGGGCTGTGTGTCTGTGTGTGAGCTGGTATAGACTCTGTATTGAGTCACTGTGAGCTGTGTGTGTATGTGTGCGCTCATATAGGCTGTGCATTGAGTCACAGTGAGGTGTTTGTGTGTGTGTGTGCTGGTACAGGAAGCGTTTTCAGTCACAGTCTCGTGTGTGTGTGTGTGCATGTGAGTTTGTGTGCTGGTATGGGCTTTATTGTGCTGGTATGGGCTTTATTGACTCATGGGTGTGTATGTGAGTGTGTGGTGATACAGACTGCATTGAGTCACAGTGCGCTGTGTGTGTGTGTGCTGGTATAGGCGATTTATTGAGTACCAGTGAGCCATGTGTGAGTGCGTGTTGGTGTGTGTGTGTGTGTACTGGTATAGGCTGTGCATTGAGTCACAGTGAGGCCTGCATCTGTGCATGTCTGTGTTTGTGTGTGTGTGTTTGCTGGTATAGGCTGAGCTTTGAATCACTCTGAGGTGTGTGTGCATGTGCTGGTAAAATTGTGCCTTGATTCACTGTGCCATGTGAGTGTGTGTGCACGCTGGTATAGGTTGTGCATTGAGTCAGAGTGGGAGGTGTGTGTGTCTGTGTGTTCTGGTATAGGCTGACAATTGAGGCACACTGAGATCTGTGTGCACATGTGTGTATATGTGTGCTGGTACAGCCTGCTCATTGAGTCATATTGAGTTTTGTGTGTGTGTGTGTGCAGGTAGAGGCAGCACATTGAGTCACAGTGAGGTGTATGTGTGTGATGTTATATGCTATGCACTGATTCATAGGGAGGTTTGTGTCTGTGTGTGTGCACTTTCTGGTATAGGATTTGCATTGAATCACACTGAGCTGTGTTTTTGAGTGTCAGTATATGTGCGTGTGTGGAGGTATGGGCTGTGGATTGACTCACAGTTTGCCGTATGTGCTTCTCTGTGTGTGTATGTCTGCTAGCATATCCTGTGCACTGAGTCACAGGGAGCCTTGTGTGTGTGTGTGTGTGTGTGTCCTGGTATAGAGTGTGCATTGATTCACAGTCAGCCATGTGTGTGTGTGTGTGAGTGCACTGGTATAGGATGTGCAGTGAGTCAGAGTGATGTGTGTGTGTGTCTGCGTGTTCTGATATAGGCTGACCATTGTGTAACATTGAGGGTGTGTGTGTGTGTGTGCTGGTATAGGCTGCATATTTTGTCACAGTGAAGTGTGTGTGTGTGTATGTGTAGGTACAGGCTGTGCATTGAGTCACAGTGCGGGGTGTGTGTGTGATGTTATATTCTGTGCACTAGGACACAGTGAGTCGTGTGTGTGTGCTGGTATAATCTGAACATTGAGTCACAGTGTGGTGTGGTGTGTGTGCCTTTGCTGGTATGGACTGTGCATAGAATCCCAGCCCTGTGTTAGTGTTTGTGTATTTGGTGCTGTAGAGTCTGCATGAGTCACAGTAAGATGTGTGTGTGTACTGCTATAGGCTGTACACTGAGCCATATTAAGGTGTGTTTCTGTGTGTGTGTGTGCGGGTATAGGCTATGCATTGACTCACATTGAGCCATGTGTTTGTATGTGCTACTATACACTGTTCATTGAGTCTCAGTGAGCCATTGTTGTGTGTGTCTGTTTACTTGTATGGGCTTGGCATTGAGTCTCAGACAGGTGTTTGTGTGTGCCTGTGTGTCTGTGTGGTGGTATAAACTGCATTGAGTCACACGGCGGTGTGTGTGAGAGTGTGAGTGTGTGCAGGTACAGGCTGGTATTGAACCACAGTGAAGCGTGTGTGTGCGTGTGTGTTTGTGTGTGCTGGAATAGGCAGAGCATTGAGTCTCAGGTGTGTGTATGTGTGTGTGTATGCTGGTATGGTCTCTGCATTGATTCACTAAGGTGTGTTGTGTGTGTATGTACATGGAGCTGAAGACTGTACACTGATTCACACTGAGCTGTGTGTGTATGTGTGTGTGTGTGTGATGGTATGGGTTTGGCATTGAGTCACTGAGGTGTGTGTTTGTGTGTGTATACCTGGAACTACAGACTGTGCACTGATTCACAATGAGCCATGTGTGACTGTGTGTATGTGATAGTATAGGGTGTGCATAGAGTCACAAAGAGCCGTGCATATGTGTCTTTGCATGGGTGTTGTGGTATAGGGTCTTCATTGTGTCACAGTGACTGTGCGTGTGTGTGTGTGTGTGTGTTTGTGATGGTATAGTACATGCATTGAATCAGAGAGAGCCATGCATGTGTCTCTGTGTGTGTGTGCTGGCATAGGCATTACATTGAGTCACAGTGAGCCATGTGTTTGTATGTTGGTGTAGACTCTGCATTGAGTCACAGTAAGCCTTGTGTGTGTGCCAGTACAGGTTGTGCATTGAGTCAGTGAGTCATATGTGTGTGTGTGTTTGTGTGTGTGTGTGCTTGTTTAGACAGTGCATTGAGTCCAATGAGCAGTGTATGTTTGTGTGTGTGTGTGTGCTGTTAGGTAATGTGCATTGAGTCACAGTAGCTCTGTGTGTGTTTTTGAATACCTCTGGCCTGGCATAGGCTGAGAATTGAGTCACAGTGTGGTGTGTGTGTGAGTGTTCATGTGTGTGCAAGTATAGGCTGGACATTGAAGCACAGTGAGCTGTGTGTGTTTGTGTGTGTGCTGATATAGGCTGCACATTCAGTTACAGTGAGCTGTGTGTGTATGTGAGTGTGCTTGTAGAAGCTGCACACTGGTTAATAGTGAGGTGTGTATGAATGTGTGTGTGCTGTTACATACTGGGCATTCAGTCACAGTTTGCTGTGTGTGTGTGTGCATGCATGTGTGCTTTTATAGGCTGTGCCTTGATTCACATTGAACTGTGAGTGTGGGTGTGTGGATGTCTGCTGGTATACATTTTGCATTGTTTCACAATGAGCTGTGTGTGTGTGTGTGTGTGTGTTCTGGTATGAGATGTACATTGAGATACAGTGAGCCGTGCATGTGTGTGGCTGTGTGTGTGTGTGTGTGCTGCGAGAGGCTGGGCATTGTGTAACACTGAGCTATGTGTTTCTCTGTGTCACTCTATAGACTGTGCATTGAGTCTGTGTGTGTGCATGCATGTGTGCTGGTATAGGCTATGCATTGATTCACATTGAGTTAGTGTGTGGTTGTGCATGTTGTGTGGTTATATGTTTTGCATTGATTCACTGTGAGCTGTGTGTGTGTGAGTGTGCATGTGTGTGAACATATAGGCTGGACATTGAGTCACAGTGAGGTGTGTGTGTGAGTTTGTGTTTATGTGCAGTGGTAAAAGCCACGCAATGAGAACCAGTGATGTTTGTGTCTGATAGTGTGTGTCTTTTCAGGTTTATGCTGGGCATTGAGTCACAGTGAGCCGTGTGTGTGTGTGCATGTGTGTGTTTGTGTGCTGGTATAGGCTGTGCATTGAGTCACAGTGAGGTGTGTGTGTCTGTTCAGGTGTACACTGGGCATTGAGTCTCAGCTTTGTATGTCTGTGTGTGTGTGCTGAGATAGGCTGTGCATTGAGTCACAGTGACATGTGTGTCAGTGTCTGTGTGAGTGTGTATTCAGACACAGTGAGGTTTGAGTGTGAGTGTGTGTGTGCTGTTAGAGACTGTGGATTGAGTATCAGTGAGCCATGTTTGTTTTTGTGTGTGTGCATGCATGTGTTCTGTTATAAGCTGTGCACTGAGTCACATTGCCGTATTTTTGTGTGTGTGTGTATGCCTGTTGATATAGGCTATGCATTGAGTCACAGTGCTCCGTTAGTGTCTGTGAGGGTTTGTTGGTATAAGCTGTGCACAGGGTCCCAGTGAGCCATCTGTGTGTGTCTGTGCAAATATGGACAGTGCATTGAGTCACAGTGAGTCATGTGTGTCTCTGGGTGTGTGTGTGTCCACATGTGCTGTGTTCGGTTGCATGTTTTGTCACAGTAAGCCATGTGTGATTATGTGCTGGTATAGACTGTGAACTGAGTCACGGCCATGTGTGTGTGTGTGTGTGTGTGTGTATGCATGCAGACATAGGCTATGCATTGACTCATAGTGAGCTGTTTATGTGTTTGTGATGGTATAGGCTGTCAATTGATTCACAGTGAGCTGTTTGTGTGTGCATGTGCTGATATAGTTTGAGCATTGAGTCACAGTTTGGCTGTGAGTTTGTTTTGCCAGTACAAGATGTACACCGAGTTACAGTGAGCCGTAGGTGTCTGTGGCTTTGTGTGTATGTGTGTGCCTATATAGGTGGTGCAGTAAGTCACAGTGAGCTGTGAGTGTGGGTGTGATGCTAGTATAGACTGTGAACTGAGTCACAGAGAACCATGTGTGTGTGTGTGTGTGTGTGTGTGTTGTTTGCTTCAAGTTAATGTGCATTGAGTCACAGTGAGCTCTGTGTTTGTTTGTGAATACCTCTGGGCTGGTATAGGCTGAGCATTGAGTCACAGTGAGGTGTGTGTGTAAGTGTACGTGTGTGTGCAAGTATAGGCTGGGCATTGAATCACAGTGAGCTGTGTGTTTTCGTGTGTGTGCTGGTATAGGCTGCGCATTCAGTCACAGTGAGCCATGTGTATGTGTGAGTGCTCTTGTAGAGGCTGCACATTGAATCACAGTGAGGTGTGTGTGTGATTGTGTGTGTGTGTGCTGTTCCATTCTGTGCATTCTGTCACAGTTAGCCGTGTGTGTGTGCGCATTTGTGTGTGATTTTATAAGCTGTGCATTGATTCACATTGAACTGTGTGTGTGGGTGTGTGCTGGTGTATGCTTTGCATTTTTCACAGTCATCTGGGGGTATGTGTGTCTGTGTGTTGTGCTACAGGCTGAGCATTGTGTCACAGTGAAGTGTGTTTGTGGGAGTGTGCATGTGTCTGCATCTAAAGGCTGGCTATTAGTCACAGTGTGCCTTGTGTGTTTGTGTATGTTTCTGTACTGGTATAGGCTGTGCATTCATTCACAGTGAGGTGTGTTTGTGTGTCTGTCCTGGCGTAGGCTGGTTATTGGGTGACAGTGAGCCATGTGTGTGTGTGTGCTTGTAAAATCTGTGAACTGAGTCATGGCCATGTTTGTGTGTGTGAATGCTGGTATAGTTTATGCATTGACACATAGTGATACACGTGTGTGTTTCGTGATGGTATAAGCCATGCACTGAGTGTGAGTGAGCTGTTTTCATGTGTGCATGCTGGTATATTCTGAACTTTGAGTCACAGTGTGGTATGTGGCCGTGTATGTGTGTGTGTGTGTGTGTGTTCCGGTATAAGATGTACATTGAGATACAGTGAGCCGTGCATATGTGTGGCTGTGTGTGTGGGTGTGTGTGTGTGCTGCTAGAGGCTGCGCATTGTGTAACACGGAGCCATGGGTGTGTTGTGTGTTGGTGGGCTTTCATTGATTCAATGGGTGTGTGTGTCTGTGTTTGTTGTGCTAAAGACTGCATTGAGTCACAGTGAGTCGTGTGTGTGTGTGCTGGTATAGACGATTGATTGAGTCACGGTCAGCCATGTGTGTGTGCATGTTGGTATGTGTGTGTGTTCTTCTATAGGTTGTGCATTGAGTCACAGCGAACCCTGTATCTGTGCAGGTGTGTATGTGTGGTGCTGGTATAGGCTGTGCATTGAGTGACACTGAGGTGTGAGTGTATGCTTGTGTGTTTTGGTATACATTGTACATTGAGTCACAGTGCTGTGTGTTTGTGTGCACGCTGGTATAGTCTGTGCATTGAGTCACAGTGATGTGTGTGTGTCTGCGTGTTCTGGTATAGGCTGACCATTGTGTCACATTGAGGTGTGTGTGTGTGCTGGCATAGGCTGCACTTTTTGTCACAGTGAGGTGTGTGTGTGTGTATGTGTAGGTACAGGCTGTGCATTGAGTCACAGTGTGGGGTGTGTGTGTGATGTTATATGCTGTGCACTAGGACACAGTGAGCCATGTGTGTGTGCTGGTATAATCTGACCATTGAGTCACAGTGTGGTGTGGTGTGTGTGCCTTTGCTGGTATGGATTGTGCATTGAATCCCAGCCCTGTGTTAATGTTTGTGTATTTGGTGCTGTAGAGTCTGCATGAGTCACAGTAAGGTGTGTGTGTGTGCTGCTATAGGCTGAGAATTGAGTAACACCTAGGTGAGTGTATGTGTATGTGTATGCTGATAAGGGATTTGCATTGAATCAGTGAGCGGTGTGTGTGTGTGTGTGTACTGCTATAGGCTGTGCACTGAGCCACATTAAGGTGTGTTTCTGTGTATGTGTGTGTGGGTATAGGCTATGCATTGACTCACATTGAGCCATGTGTTTGTATGTGCTAGTATACACTGTTCATTGAGTCTCAGTGAACCATGGTTGTGTGTGTCTGTTTACTTGTATGGGCTTGGCATTGAGTCACAGTGAGGTGTGTGTGTGTGTCTGTGTGTCTGTGTGGTGGTATAAGCTGCATTGAGTCACACGGCGTGGTGTGTGAGAGTGTGTGTGTGTGCAGGTACAGGCTGGTATTGAATCACAGTGAGCTGTGTGTGTGTGTGTGTGTGTGTGTGTGCTGCAATAGGCAGAGCATTGAGTCTCAGGTGTGTGTATGTGTGTGTGTATGTTGGTATGGTCTCTGCATTAATTCACTAAGGTGTGTTGTGTGTGTATGTACATGGAGCTGAAGACCGTATACTGATTCACAGTGAGCTGTGTGTGTATGTGTGTGTGTGTGTGATGGTATGGGCTTTTCATTGAATCACTGAGGTGTGTGTCTGTGTTTGTATACCTGGAACTACAGACTGTGCACTGATTCACAACGAGCCATGTGTGAATGTGTGTAGGTGATAGTATAGGGTGTGCATAGAGTCACAAAGAGCCGTGCATATGTGTCTTTGCATGGGTGTTGTGGTATAGGCTGTGTACTGTGACACAGTGACTGTGCATGTGTGTGTGTTTGTGTTTGTGATGGTATAGTGCGTGCATTGAATAAGAGAGAGCCATGCATGTGTCTCTCTGTGTGTGTGCTGGCATAGGCATTACATTGCGTCACAGTGAGCCATGTGTTTGTATGTTGGTCTAGACTCTGCCTTGAGTCACAGTAAGCCTTGTGTGTGTGCCAGTACAGGCTATGCATTGAGTCAGTGAGTCATATATGTGTGTGTGTGTGTGTGTGTGCTGGTATGTGCAGTGCATTGAGTTCAAGAGAGCCGTGTATGTTTGTGTGTGTGTGTGTGTGCTGCTATAGGTGGTTCCCTGAGTCACAGTCAGTTATGTGTGAGTGTGTGTTTGTGTGTTCTTGTATAGGCTGTGCATTGATCCACAGTGAGCCATGTGTGTATGCTGGTATAGGAGGTGCATTGAGTCACAGTGATGGTTGTGTTTGTGTGTGTGTGTGCTGCAGTAGGCTGTGAATTGAGTCACAGAAGGTGGGTCTTTGTGTGTGTATGTGCAAGTACAGGCTGCGGTTTGAGTCAGAGAGATGGGTGTCTCTGTGTGGTGTAATAGGCTGTGCATTGAATCACAGCAAGCCGTATTTTTGTGTGTATGTGTATTTTTGTATGTGTGTGTGTGTGATGGTACAGGCTGAACACTGAGTCACTGAGGTGTTCATGTGTGTATGTGGTGCTACAGACTCTTCGTTAGGTCAAACTGAGCCATATGTGTGTGTATGTTTTTGTGTGTGTACAGTTATTGGCTCTGCATTGAGTCATGGTGAACCATGTGTGTGTGGGGAGCTGGTATAGTCACAGCACTGAGTCACAGTTAAATGTGTAGGAGATGTGTGTGTATGTGTGTGTGTGTATTTGCTGGTGTATACTGTGCATTGAGTCACAGTTAGTAGTGCAGTGTGTGTGTGTCTGTGATGGTGTGGACTGTGTTTTTATCCACTTTGACATGAACGAGTGTGTGTGTGTGTATCTGTGTGTGTGTGTGTGTGTGTGTGTGCTAGCACTGAATGACCATTGAGACAGAGTGGGCTCTGTGTGTGTCTGTGTGTGTGCCGGTATAGACTCTGTATTAATTCACTGTGAGCTGTGTGTTTAAGTGTTTGCTCGTATAGGCAGTGCATTGAGTCTCACTGAGGTGTTTCTGTGTGTGTGTGCTGGTACAGAAAGCTTTTCCAGTCACAGACAGGTGTGTGTGTGTGCTGCAGTAGACTGTGAATTGAGTAGCAGAAGGTGGGTCTTTGTGTGTGTATGTGCAGGTACAGGCTGCGGTTTGAGTTAGAGTGATGGGTGTCTCTGTGTGGTGTTATAGGCTGTGCATTGAATCACAGTGAGCCGTGTGTGTGTGTGCGTGTGTGCTGGAATAGGCAGAGCATTGAGTCTCAGGTGTGTGTATGTGTGTGTGTATGCTGGTATGGTCTTTGCATTGATTCACTAAGGTGTGTTGTGTGTGTATGTACATGAAGCTGAACACTGTACACTGATTCACAGTGAGCTGTGTGTGTATGTGTGTGTGTGTGTGATGGTATGGGCTTTGCATTGAGTCACTGAGGGGTGTGTCTGTGTGTGTACACCTGGAACTACAGACTGTGCACTGATTCACAATGAGCCATGTGTGAATGTGTGTATGTGATAGTATAGGGTGTGCATAGACTCACAAAGAGCCGTGCATATGTGTCTTTGCATAGGTGTTGTGGTATAGGCTGTGCATTGTGTCACAGTGACTGTCCGTGTGTGTGTGTGTGTGTGTGTTTGTGATGGTATAGTACGTGCGTTGAATCAGAGAGAGCCATGCATGTGTCTCTGTGTGTGTGTGTTGGCATAGGCATTACATTGAGTCACAGAGAGCCATGTGTTTGTATGCTGGTGTAGACTCTGCATTGAGTCACAGTAAGCCTTGTGTGTGTGCCAGTACAGGCTGTGCATTGAGTTAGTGAGTCATATGTGTGTGTGTGTGTGTGTGTGTGTGCTGGTATAGACAGTGCATTGAGTCCAATGAGCCGTGTATGTTTGTGTGTGAGTGTGCGTGCTGCTATAGGTGGTTCACTGAGTCACAGTCTGGTATGTGTGAGTGAGTGTTTGCGTGTTCTTGTATAGGTTGTGTATTGAATCACAGTGAGCCCTGTGTGTATGGTGGTATAGGCGGTGCATTGAATCACAGTGATGGTTGTTTTTCTGTGTGTATGCTGCAGTAGGCTGTGAATTGAGTCACAGAAGGTGGGACTTTGTGTGTGTATGTGCAGGTACAAGCTGCAGTTCGAGTCACAGTGATGGGTGTCTCTGTGTGGTGTTATAGGCTGTGTATTGAATCACAGCGAGCCGTATTAGTGTGTGTATGTGTATTTGTGTATGCGTGTGTGTGTGTGATGGTACAGGCTGAACATTGAGTCACTGAGGTGTGCATGTGTGTATGTGGTGCTACAGACTGTTCGTTAGGTCAAACTGAGCCATATCTGTGTGTAGGTGTGTGTGTGTACAGTTATTTGCTGTGCACTGAGTCACAGTGAACCATGTGTGTGTGGGGAGCTGGTATAGTCAGAGCACTGAGTCACAGTTGAATGTGTGGGAGTTGTTTGTGTATGTGTGTATTTGCTGGTGTAGACTGTGCATTGAGTCACAGTGAGTAGTGCGGTGTGTGTGTGCTGTGATGGTGTGGACTGTGGTTTTATCCACTTTGACCTGAACGGCTGTGTGTGTTTGTGTGTTTGTGTGTGTGTGTGTGTGCTGGCACTAGATGACAATTGAGACAGAGTGGGCTGTGTGTCTGTGTGTGAGCTGGTATAGACTCTGTATTGAGTCACTGTGAGCTGTGTGTGTATGTGTGCGCTCATATAGGCTGTGCATTGAGTCACAGTGAGGTGTTTGTGTGTGTGTGTGCTGGTACAGGAAGCGTTTTCAGTCACAGTCTCGTGTGTGTGTGTGTGCATGTGAGTTTGTGTGCTGGTATGGGCTTTATTGTGCTGGTATGGGCTTTATTGACTCATGGGTGTGTGTGTGAGTGTGTGGTGATACAGACTGCATTGAGTCACAGTGCGCTGTGTGTGTGTGTGCTGGTATAGGCGATTTATTGAGTACCAGTGAGCCATGTGTGAGTGCGTGTTGGTGTGTGTGTGTGTGTACTGGTATAGGCTGTGCATTGAGTCACAGTGAGGCCTGCATCTGTGCATGTCTGTGTTTGTGTGTGTGTGTTTGCTGGTATAGGCTGAGCTTTGAATCACTCTGAGGTGTGTGTGCATGTGCTGGTAAAATTGTGCCTTGATTCACTGTGCCATGTGAGTGTGTGTGCACGCTGGTATAGGTTGTGCATTGAGTCAGAGTGGGAGGTGTGTGTGTCTGTGTGTTCTGGTATAGGCTGACAATTGAGGCACACTGAGATCTGTGTGCACATGTGTGTATATGTGTGCTGGTACAGCCTGCTCATTGAGTCATATTGAGTTTTGTGTGTGTGTGTGTGCAGGTAGAGGCAGCACATTGAGTCACAGTGAGGTGTATGTGTGTGATGTTATATGCTATGCACTGATTCATAGGGAGGTTTGTGTCTGTGTGTGTGCACTTTCTGGTATAGGATTTGCATGGAATCACACTGAGCTGTGTTTTTGAGTGTCAGTATATGTGCGTGTGTGGAGGTATGGGCTGTGGATTGACTCACAGTTTGCCGTATGTGCTTCTCTGTGTGTGTATGTCTGCTAGCATATCCTGTGCACTGAGTCACAGGGAGCCTTGTGTGTGTGTGTGTGTGTGTGTCCTGGTATAGAGTGTGCATTGATTCACAGTCAGCCATGTGTGTGTGTGTGTGAGTGCACTGGTATAGGATGTGCAGTGAGTCAGAGTGATGTGTGTGTGTGTCTGCGTGTTCTGATATAGGCTGACCATTGTGTAACATTGAGGGTGTGTGTGTGTGTGTGCTGGTATAGGCTGCATATTTTGTCACAGTGAAGTGTGTGTGTGTGTATGTGTAGGTACAGGCTGTGCATTGAGTCACAGTGTGGGGTGTGTGTGTGATGTTATATTCTGTGCACTAGGACACAGTGAGTCGTGTGTGTGTGCTGGTATAATCTGAACATTGAGTCACAGTGTGGTGTGGTGTGTGTGCCTTTGCTGGTATGGACTGTGCATAGAATCCCAGCCCTGTGTTAGTGTTTGTGTATTTGGTGCTGTAGAGTCTGCATGAGTCACAGTAGGATGTGTGTGTGTACTGCTATAGGCTGTACACTGAGCCATATTAAGGTGTGTTTCTGTGTGTGTGTGTGCGGGTATAGGCTATGCATTGACTCACATTGAGCCATGTGTTTGTATGTGCTACTATACACTGTTCATTGAGTCTCAGTGAGCCATTGTTGTGTGTGTCTGTTTACTTGTATGGGCTTGGCATTGAGTCTCAGACAGGTGTTTGTGTGTGCCTGTGTGTCTGTGTGGTGGTATAAACTGCATTGAGTCACACGGCGGTGTGTGTGAGAGTGTGAGTGTGTGCAGGTACAGGCTGGTATTGAACCACAGTGAAGCGTGTGTGTGCGTGTGTGTTTGTGTGTGCTGGAATAGGCAGAGCATTGAGTCTCAGGTGTGTGTATGTGTGTGTGTATGCTGGTATGGTCTCTGCATTGATTCACTAAGGTGTGTTGTGTGTGTATGTACATGGAGCTGAAGACTGTACACTGATTCACACTGAGCTGTGTGTGTATGTGTGTGTGTGTGTGATGGTATGGGTTTGGCATTGAGTCACTGAGGTGTGTGTTTGTGTGTGTATACCTGGAACTACAGACTGTGCACTGATTCACAATGAGCCATGTGTGAATGTGTGTATGTGATAGTATAGGGTGTGCATAGAGTCACAAAGAGCCGTGCATATGTGTCTTTGCATGGGTGTTGTGGTATAGGGTCTTCATTGTGTCACAGTGACTGTGCGTGTGTGTGTGTGTGTGTGTTTGTGATGGTATAGTACATGCATTGAATCAGAGAGAGCCATGCATGTGTCTCTGTGTGTGTGTGCTGGCATAGGCATTACATTGAGTCACAGTGAGCCATGTGTTTGTATGTTGGTGTAGACTCTGCATTGAGTCACAGTAAACCTTGTGTGTGTGCCAGTACAGGTTGTGCATTGAGTCAGTGAGTCATATGTGTGTGTGTGTTTGTGTGTGTGTGTGCTTGTTTAGACAGTGCATTGAGTCCAATGAGCAGTGTATGTTTGTGTGTGTGTGTGTGTGCTGTTAGGTAATGTGCATTGAGTCACAGTAGCTCTGTGTGTGTTTTTGAATACCTCTGGGCTGGCATAGGCTGAGAATTGAGTCACAGTGTGGTGTGTGTGTGAGTGTTCATGTGTGTGCAAGTATAGGCTGGACATTGAAGCACAGTGAGCTGTGTGTGTTTGTGTGTGTGCTGATATAGGCTGCACATTCAGTTACAGTGAGCTGTGTGTGTATGTGAGTGTGCTTGTAGAAGCTGCACACTGGTTAATAGTGAGGTGTGTATGAGTGTGTGTGTGCTGTTACATACTGGGCATTCAGTCACAGTTTGCTGTGTGTGTGTGTGCATGCATGTGTGCTTTTATAGGCTGTGCCTTGATTCACATTGAACTGTGAGTGTGGGTGTGTGGATGTCTGCTGGTATACATTTTGCATTGTTTCACAATGAGCTGTGTGTGTGTGTGTGTGTGTGTGTTCTGGTATGAGATGTACATTGAGATACAGTGAGCCGTGCATGTGTGTGGCTGTGTGTGTGTGTGTGTGCTGCTAGAGGCTGGGCATTGTGTAACACTGAGCTATGTGTTTCTGTGTGTCACTCTATAGACTGTGCATTGAGTCTGTGTGTGTGCATGCATGTGTGCTGGTATAGGCTATGCATTGATTCACATTGAGTTAATGTGTGGTTGTGCATGTTGTGTGGCTATATGTTTTGCATTGATTCACTGTGAGCTGTGTGTGTGTGAGTGTGCATGTGTGTGAACATATAGGCTGGACATTGAGTCACAGTGAGGTGTGTGTGTGAGTTTGTGTTTATGTGCAGTGGTAAAAGCCACGCAATGAGAACCAGTGATGTTTGTGTCTGATAGTGTGTGTCTTTTCAGGTTTATGCTGGGCATTGAGTCACAGTGAGCCGTGTGTGTGTGTGCATGTGTGTGTTTGTGTGCTGGTATAGGCTGTGCATTGAGTCACAGTGAGGTGTGTGTGTCTGTTGAGGTGTACACTGGGCATTGAGTCTCAGCTTTGTATGTCTGTGTGTGTGTGCTGAGATAGGCTGTGCATTGAGTCACAGTGACATGTGTGTCAGTGTCTGTGTGAGTGTGTATTCAGACACAGTGAGGTTTGAGTGTGAGTGTGTGTGTGCTGTTAGAGACTGTGGATTGAGTATCAGTGAGCCATGTTTGTTTTTGTGTGTGTGCATGCATGTGTTCTGTTATAAGCTGTGCACTGAGTCACATTGCCGTATTTTTGTGTGTGTGTGTATGCCTGTTGATATAGGCTATGCATTGAGTCACAGTGCTCCGTTAGTGTCTGTGAGGGTTTGTTGGTATAAGCTGTGCACAGGGTCCCAGTGAGCCATCTGTGTGTGTCTGTGCAAATATGGACAGTGCATTGAGTCACAGTGAGTCATGTGTGTCTCTGGGTGTGTGTGTGTCCACATGTGCTGTGTTCGGTTGCGTGTTTTGTCACAGTAAGCCATGTGTGATTATGTGCTGGTATAGACTGTGAACTGAGTCACGGCCATGTGTGTGTGTGTGTGTGTGTGTGTGTATGCATGCAGACATAGGCTATGCATTGACTCATAGTGAGCTGTTTATGTGTTTGTGATGGTATAGGCTGTCAATTGATTCACAGTGAGCTGTTTGTGTGTGCATGTGCTGATATAGTTTGAGCATTGAGTCACAGTTTGGCTGTGAGTTTGTTTTGCCAGTACAAGATGTACACCGAGTTACAGTGAGTCGTAGGTGTCTGTGGCTTTGTGTGTATGTGTGTGCCTATATAGGTGGTGCAGTAAGTCACAGTGAGCTGTGAGTGTGGGTGTGATGCTAGTATAGACTGTGAACTGAGTCACAGAGAACCATGTGTGTGTGTGTGTGTGTGTGTGTTGTTTGCTTCAAGTTAATGTGCATTGAGTCACAGTGAGCTCTGTGTGTGTTTGTGAATACCTCTGGGCTGGTATAGGCTGAGCATTGAGTCACAGTGAGGTGTGTGTGTAAGTGTACGTGTGTGTGCAAATATAGGCTGGGCATTGAATCACAGTGAGCTGTGTGTTTTCGTGTGTGTGCTGGTATAGGCTGCGCATTCAGTCACAGTGAGCCATGTGTATGTGTGAGTGCTCTTGTAGAGGCTGCACATTGAATCACAGTGAGGTGTGTGTGTGATTGTGTGTGTGTGTGCTGTTCCATTCTGTGCATTCTGTCACAGTTAGCCGTGTGTGTGTGCGCATTTGCGTGTGATTTTATAAGCTGTGCATTGATTCACATTGAACTGTGTGTGTGGGTGTGTGCTGGTGTATGCTTTGCATTTTTCACAGTCATCTGGGGGTATGTGTGTCTGTGTGTTGTGCTACAGGCTGAGCATTGTGTCACAGTGAAGTGTGTTTGTGGGAGTGTGCATGTGTCTGCATCTAAAGGCTGGCTATTAGTCACAGTGTGCCTTGTGTGTTTGTGTATGTTTCTGTACTGGTATAGGCTGTGCATTCATTCACAGTGAGGTGTGTTTGTGTGTCTGTCCTGGCGTAGGCTGGTTATTGGGTGACAGTGAGCCATGTGTGTGTGTGTGCTTGTAAAATCTGTGAACTGAGTCATGGCCATGTTTGTGTGTGTGAATGCTGGTATAGTTTATGCATTGACACATAGTGATACACGTGTGTGTTTCGTGATGGTATAAGCCATGCACTGAGTGTGAGTGAGCTATTTTCATGTGTGCATGCTGGTATATTCTGAACTTTGAGTCACAGTGTGGTATGTGGCCGTGTGTGTGTGTGTGTGTGTGTGTGTGTGTGTGTGTGTTCCGGTATAAGATGTACATTGAGATACAGTGAGCCGTGCATATGTGTGGCTGTGTGTGTGGGTGTGTGTGTGTGCTGCTAGAGGCTGCGCATTGTGTAACACGGAGCCATGGGTGTGTTGTGTGTTGGTGGGCTTTCATTGATTCAATGGGTGTGTGTGTCTGTGTTTGTTGTGCTAAAGACTGCATTGAGTCACAGTGAGTCGTGTGTGTGTGTGCTGGTATAGACGATTGATTGAGTCACGGTCAGCCATGTGTGTGTGCATGTTGGTATGTGTGTGTGTTCTTCTATAGGTTGTGCATTGAGTCACAGCGAACCCTGTATCTGTGCAGGTGTGTATGTGTGGTGCTGGTATAGGCTGTGCATTGAGTGACACTGAGGTGTGAGTGTATGCTTGTGTGTTTTGGTATACATTGTACATTGAGTCACAGTGCTGTGTGTTTGTGTGCACGCTGGTATAGTCTGTGCATTGAGTCACAGTGATGTGTGTGTGTCTGCGTGTTCTGGTATAGGCTGACCATTGTGTCACATTGAGGTGTGTGTGTGTGCTGGCATAGGCTGCACTTTTTGTCACAGTGAGGTGTGTGTGTGTGTATGTGTAGGTACAGGCTGTGCATTGAGTCACAGTGTGGGGTGTGTGTGTGATGTTATATGCTGTGCACTAGGACACAGTGAGCCATGTGTGTGTGCTGGTATAATCTGACCATTGAGTCACAGTGTGGTGTGGTGTGTGTGCCTTTGCTGGTATGGAATGTGCATTGAATCCCAGCCCTGTGTTAATGTTTGTGTATTTGGTGCTGTAGAGTCTGCATGAGTCACAGTAAGGTGTGTGTGTGTGCTGCTATAGGCTGAGAATTGAGTAACACCTAGGTGAGTGTATGTGTATGTGTATGCTGATAAGGGATTTGCATTGAATCAGTGAGCGGTGTGTGTGTGTGTGTGTACTGCTATAGGCTGTGCACTGAGCCACATTAAGGTGTGTTTCTGTGTATGTGTGTGTGGGTATAGGCTATGCATTGACTCACATTGAGCCATGTGTTTGTATGTGCTAGTATACACTGTTCATTGAGTCTCAGTGAACCATGGTTGTGTGTGTCTGTTTACTTGTATGGGCTTGGCATTGAGTCACAGTGAGGTGTGTGTGTGTGTCTGTGTGTCTGTGTGGTGGTATAAGCTGCATTGAGTCACACGGCGTGGTGTGTGAGAGTGTGTGTGTGTGCAGGTACAGGCTGGTATTGAATCACAGTGAGCTGTGTGTGTGTGTGTGTGTGTGTGTGCTGCAATAGGCAGAGCATTGAGTCTCAGGTGTGTGTATGTGTGTGTGTATGTTGGTATGGTCTCTGCATTAATTCACTAAGGTGTGTTGTGTGTGTATGTACATGGAGCTGAAGACCGTATACTGATTCACAGTGAGCTGTGTGTGTATGTGTGTGTGTGTGTGATGGTATGGGCTTTTCATTGAATCACTGAGGTGTGTGTCTGTGTTTGTATACCTGGAACTACAGACTGTGCACTGATTCACAACGAGCCATGTGTGAATGTGTGTAGGTGATAGTATAGGGTGTGCATAGAGTCACAAAGAGCCGTGCATATGTGTCTTTGCATGGGTGTTGTGGTATAGGCTGTGTACTGTGGCACAGTGACTGTGCATGTGTGTGTGTTTGTGTTTGTGATGGTATAGTGCGTGCATTGAATAAGAGAGAGCCATGCATGTGTCTCTCTGTGTGTGTGCTGGCATAGGCATTACATTGCGTCACAGTGAGCCATGTGTTTGTATGTTGGTGTAGACTCTGCCTTGAGTCACAGTAAGCCTTGTGTGTGTGCCAGTACAGGCTATGCATTGAGTCAGTGAGTCATATATGTGTGTGTGTGTGTGTGTGTGCTGGTATGTGCAGTGCATTGAGTCCAAGAGAGCCGTGTATGTTTGTGTGTGTGTGTGTGTGCTGCTATAGGTGGTTCCCTGAGTCACAGTCAGTTATGTGTGAGTGTGTGTTTGTGTGTTCTTGTATAGGCTGTGCATTGATCCACAGTGAGCCATGTGTGTATGCTGGTATAGGAGGTGCATTGAGTCACAGTGATGGTTGTGTTTGTGTGTGTGTGTGCTGCAGTAGGCTGTGAATTGAGTCACAGAAGGTGGGTCTTTGTGTGTGTATGTGCAAGTACAGGTTGCGGTTTGAGTCAGAGAGATGGGTGTCTCTGTGTGGTGTAATAGGCTGTGCATTGAATCACAGCAAGCCGTATTTTTGTGTGTATGTGTATTTTTGTATGTGTGTGTGTGTGATGGTACAGGCTGAACACTGAGTCACTGAGGTGTTCATGTGTGTATGTGGTGCTACAGACTCTTCGTTAGGTCAAACTGAGCCATGTGTGTGTGTATGTTTTTGTGTGTGTACAGTTATTGGCTCTGCATTGAGTCATGGTGAACCATGTGTGTGTGGGGAGCTGGTATAGTCACAGCACTGAGTCACAGTTAAATGTGTAGGAGATGTGTGTGTATGTGTGTGTGTGTATTTGCTGGTGTATACTGTGCATTGAGTCACAGTTAGTAGTGCAGTGTGTGTGTGTCTGTGATGGTGTGGACTGTGTTTTTATCCACTTTGACATGAACGAGTGTGTGTGTGTGTATCTGTGTGTGTGTGTGTGTGTGTGTGTGCTAGCACTGAATGACCATTGAGACAGAGTGGGCTCTGTGTGTGTCTGTGTGTGTGCTGGTATAGACTCTGTATTAATTCACTGTGAGCTGTGTGTTTAAGTGTTTGCTCGTATAGGCAGTGCATTGAGTCTCACTGAGGTGTTTCTGTGTGTGTGTGCTGGTACAGAAAGCTTTTCCAGTCACAGACAGGTGTGTGTGTGTGCTGCAGTAGACTGTGAATTGAGTAGCAGAAGGTGGGTCTTTGTGTGTGTATGTGCAGGTACAGGCTGCGGTTTGAGTTAGAGTGATGGGTGTCTCTGTGTGGTGTTATAGGCTGTGCATTGAATCACAGTGAGCCGTGTGTGTGTGTGCGTGTGTGCTGGAATAGGCAGAGCATTGAGTCTCAGGTGTGTGTATGTGTGTGTGTATGCTGGTATGGTCTCTGCATTGATTCACTAAGGTGTGTTGTGTGTGTATGTACATGGAGCTGAACACTGTACACTGATTCACAGTGAGCTGTGTGTGTATGTGTGTGTGTGTGTGATGGTATGGGCTTTGCATTGAGTCACTGAGGGGTGTGTCTGTGTGTGTACACCTGGAACTACAGACTGTGCACTGATTCACAATGAGCCATGTGTGAATGTGTGTATGTGATAGTATAGGGTGTGCATAGACTCACAAAGAGCCGTGCATATGTGTCTTTGCATAGGTGTTGTGGTATAGGCTGTGCATTGTGTCACAGTGACTGTCCGTGTGTGTGTGTGTGTGTGTGTGTTTGTGATGGTATAGTACGTGCGTTGAATCAGAGAGAGCCATGCATGTGTCTCTGTGTGTGTGTGTTGGCATAGGCATTACATTGAGTCACAGAGAGCCATGTGTTTGTATGCTGGTGTAGACTCTGCATTGAGTCACAGTAAGCCTTGTGTGTGTGCCAGTACAGGCTGTGCATTGAGTTAGTGAGTCATATGTGTGTGTGTGTGTGTGTGTGTGTGCTGGTATAGACAGTGCATTGAGTCCAATGAGCCGTGTATGTTTGTGTGTGAGTGTGCGTGCTGCTATAGGTGGTTCACTGAGTCACAGTCTGGTATGTGTGAGTGAGTGTTTGTGTGTTCTTGTATAGGTTGTGTATTGAATCACAGTGAGCCCTGTGTGTATGGTGGTATAGGCGGTGCATTGAATCACAGTGATGGTTGTTTTTCTGTGTGTATGCTGCAGTAGGCTGTGAATTGAGTCACAGAAGGTGGGACTTTGTGTGTGTATGTGCAGGTACAAGCTGCAGTTCGAGTCACAGTGATGGGTGTCTCTGTGTGGTGTTATAGGCTGTGTATTGAATCACAGCGAGCCGTATTAGTGTGTGTATGTGTATTTGTGTATGCGTGTGTGTGTGTGATGGTACAGGCTGAACATTGAGTCACTGAGGTGTGCATGTGTGTATGTGGTGCTACAGACTGTTCGTTAGGTCAAACTGAGCCATATCTGTGTGTAGGTGTGTGTGTGTACAGTTATTTGCTGTGCACTGAGTCACAGTGAACCATGTGTGTGTGGGGAGCTGGTATAGTCAGAGCACTGAGTCACAGTTGAATGTGTGGGAGTTGTTTGTGTATGTGTGTATTTGCTGGTGTAGACTGTGCATTGAGTCACAGTGAGTAGTGCGGTGTGTGTGTGCTGTGATGGTGTGGACTGTGGTTTTATCCACTTTGACCTGAACGGCTGTGTGTGTTTGTGTGTTTGTGTGTGTGTGTGTGTGCTGGCACTAGATGACAATTGAGACAGAGTGGGCTGTGTGTCTGTGTGTGAGCTGGTATAGACTCTGTATTGAGTCACTGTGAGCTGTGTGTGTATGTGTGCGCTCATATAGGCTGTGCATTGAGTCACAGTGAGGTGTTTGTGTGTGTGTGTGCTGGTACAGGAAGCGTTTTCAGTCACAGTCTCGTGTGTGTGTGTGTGCATGTGAGTTTGTGTGCTGGTATGGGCTTTATTGTGCTGGTATGGGCTTTATTGACTCATTGGTGTGTATGTGAGTGTGTGGTGATACAGACTGCATTGAGTCACAGTGCGCTGTGTGTGTGTGTGCTGGTATAGGCGATTTATTGAGTACCAGTGAGCCATGTGTGAGTGCGTGTTGGTGTGTGTGTGTGTGTACTGGTATAGGCTGTGCATTGAGTCACAGTGAGGCCTGCATCTGTGCATGTCTGTGTTTGTGTGTGTGTGTTTGCTGGTATAGGCTGAGCTTTGAATCACTCTGAGGTGTGTGTGCATGTGCTGGTAAAATTGTGCCTTGATTCACTGTGCCATGTGAGTGTGTGTGCACGCTGGTATAGGTTGTGCATTGAGTCAGAGTGGGAGGTGTGTGTGTCTGTGTGTTCTGGTATAGGCTGACAATTGAGGCACACTGAGATCTGTGTGCACATGTGTGTATATGTGTGCTGGTACAGCCTGCTCATTGAGTCATATTGAGTTTTGTGTGTGTGTGTGTGCAGGTAGAGGCAGCACATTGAGTCACAGTGAGGTGTATGTGTGTGATGTTATATGCTATGCACTGATTCATAGGGAGGTTTGTGTCTGTGTGTGTGCACTTTCTGGTATAGGATTTGCATTGAATCACACTGAGCTGTGTTTTTGAGTGTCAGTATATGTGCGTGTGTGGAGGTATGGGCTGTGGATTGACTCACAGTTTGCCGTATGTGCTTCTCTGTGTGTGTATGTCTGCTAGCATATCCTGTGCACTGAGTCACAGGGAGCCTTGTGTGTGTGTGTGTGTGTGTGTCCTGGTATAGAGTGTGCATTGATTCACAGTCAGCCATGTGTGTGTGTGTGTGAGTGCACTGGTATAGGATGTGCAGTGAGTCAGAGTGATGTGTGTGTGTGTCTGCGTGTTCTGATATAGGCTGACCATTGTGTAACATTGAGGGTGTGTGTGTGTGTGTGCTGGTATAGGCTGCATATTTTGTCACAGTGAAGTGTGTGTGTGTGTATGTGTAGGTACAGGCTGTGCATTGAGTCACAGTGCGGGGTGTGTGTGTGATGTTATATTCTGTGCACTAGGACACAGTGAGTCGTGTGTGTGTGCTGGTATAATCTGAACATTGAGTCACAGTGTGGTGTGGTGTGTGTGCCTTTGCTGGTATGGACTGTGCATAGAATCCCAGCCCTGTGTTAGTGTTTGTGTATTTGGTGCTGTAGAGTCTGCATGAGTCACAGTAAGATGTGTGTGTGTACTGCTATAGGCTGTACACTGAGCCATATTAAGGTGTGTTTCTGTGTGTGTGTGTGCGGGTATAGGCTATGCATTGACTCACATTGAGCCATGTGTTTGTATGTGCTACTATACACTGTTCATTGAGTCTCAGTGAGCCATTGTTGTGTGTGTCTGTTTACTTGTATGGGCTTGGCATTGAGTCTCAGACAGGTGTTTGTGTGTGCCTGTGTGTCTGTGTGGTGGTATAAACTGCATTGAGTCACACGGCGGTGTGTGTGAGAGTGTGAGTGTGTGCAGGTACAGGCTGGTATTGAACCACAGTGAAGCGTGTGTGTGCGTGTGTGTTTGTGTGTGCTGGAATAGGCAGAGCATTGAGTCTCAGGTGTGTGTATGTGTGTGTGTATGCTGGTATGGTCTCTGCATTGATTCACTAAGGTGTGTTGTGTGTGTATGTACATGGAGCTGAAGACTGTACACTGATTCACACTGAGCTGTGTGTGTATGTGTGTGTGTGTGTGATGGTATGGGTTTGGCATTGAGTCACTGAGGTGTGTGTTTGTGTGTGTATACCTGGAACTACAGACTGTGCACTGATTCACAATGAGCCATGTGTGACTGTGTGTATGTGATAGTATAGGGTGTGCATAGAGTCACAAAGAGCCGTGCATATGTGTCTTTGCATGGGTGTTGTGGTATAGGGTCTTCATTGTGTCACAGTGACTGTGCGTGTGTGTGTGTGTGTGTGTTTGTGATGGTATAGTACATGCATTGAATCAGAGAGAGCCATGCATGTGTCTCTGTGTGTGTGTGCTGGCATAGGCATTACATTGAGTCACAGTGAGCCATGTGTTTGTATGTTGGTGTAGACTCTGCATTGAGTCACAGTAAGCCTTGTGTGTGTGCCAGTACAGGTTGTGCATTGAGTCAGTGAGTCATATGTGTGTGTGTGTTTGTGTGTGTGTGTGCTTGTTTAGACAGTGCATTGAGTCCAATGAGCAGTGTATGTTTGTGTGTGTGTGTGTGCTGTTAGGTAATGTGCATTGAGTCACAGTAGCTCTGTGTGTGTTTTTGAATACCTCTGGCCTGGCATAGGCTGAGAATTGAGTCACAGTGTGGTGTGTGTGTGAGTGTTCATGTGTGTGCAAGTATAGGCTGGACATTGAAGCACAGTGAGCTGTGTGTGTTTGTGTGTGTGCTGATATAGGCTGCACATTCAGTTACAGTGAGCTGTGTGTGTATGTGAGTGTGCTTGTAGAAGCTGCACACTGGTTAATAGTGAGGTGTGTATGAATGTGTGTGTGCTGTTACATACTGGGCATTCAGTCACAGTTTGCTGTGTGTGTGTGTGCATGCATGTGTGCTTTTATAGGCTGTGCCTTGATTCACATTGAACTGTGAGTGTGGGTGTGTGGATGTCTGCTGGTATACATTTTGCATTGTTTCACAATGAGCTGTGTGTGTGTGTGTGTGTGTGTTCTGGTATGAGATGTACATTGAGATACAGTGAGCCGTGCATGTGTGTGGCTGTGTGTGTGTGTGTGTGCTGCGAGAGGCTGGGCATTGTGTAACACTGAGCTATGTGTTTCTGTGTGTCACTCTATAGACTGTGCATTGAGTCTGTGTGTGTGCATGCATGTGTGCTGGTATAGGCTATGCATTGATTCACATTGAGTTAGTGTGTGGTTGTGCATGTTGTGTGGTTATATGTTTTGCATTGATTCACTGTGAGCTGTGTGTGTGTGAGTGTGCATGTGTGTGAACATATAGGCTGGACATTGAGTCACAGTGAGGTGTGTGTGTGAGTTTGTGTTTATGTGCAGTGGTAAAAGCCACGCAATGAGAACCAGTGATGTTTGTGTCTGATAGTGTGTGTCTTTTCAGGTTTATGCTGGGCATTGAGTCACAGTGAGCCGTGTGTGTGTGTGCATGTGTGTGTTTGTGTGCTGGTATAGGCTGTGCATTGAGTCACAGTGAGGTGTGTGTGTCTGTTCAGGTGTACACTGGGCATTGAGTCTCAGCTTTGTATGTCTGTGTGTGTGTGCTGAGATAGGCTGTGCATTGAGTCACAGTGACATGTGTGTCAGTGTCTGTGTGAGTGTGTATTCAGACACAGTGAGGTTTGAGTGTGAGTGTGTGTGTGCTGTTAGAGACTGTGGATTGAGTATCAGTGAGCCATGTTTGTTTTTGTGTGTGTGCATGCATGTGTTCTGTTATAAGCTGTGCACTGAGTCACATTGCCGTATTTTTGTGTGTGTGTGTATGCCTGTTGATATAGGCTATGCATTGAGTCACAGTGCTCCGTTAGTGTCTGTGAGGGTTTGTTGGTATAAGCTGTGCACAGGGTCCCAGTGAGCCATCTGTGTGTGTCTGTGCAAATATGGACAGTGCATTGAGTCACAGTGAGTCATGTGTGTCTCTGGGTGTGTGTGTGTCCACATGTGCTGTGTTCGGTTGCATGTTTTGTCACAGTAAGCCATGTGTGATTATGTGCTGGTATAGACTGTGAACTGAGTCACGGCCATGTGTGTGTGTGTGTGTGTGTGTGTATGCATGCAGACATAGGCTATGCATTGACTCATAGTGAGCTGTTTATGTGTTTGTGATGGTATAGGCTGTCAATTGATTCACAGTGAGCTGTTTGTGTGTGCATGTGCTGATATAGTTTGAGCATTGAGTCACAGTTTGGCTGTGAGTTTGTTTTGCCAGTACAAGATGTACACCGAGTTACAGTGAGCCGTAGGTGTCTGTGGCTTTGTGTGTATGTGTGTGCCTATATAGGTGGTGCAGTAAGTCACAGTGAGCTGTGAGTGTGGGTGTGATGCTAGTATAGACTGTGAACTGAGTCACAGAGAACCATGTGTGTGTGTGTGTGTGTGTGTGTGTTGTTTGCTTCAAGTTAATGTGCATTGAGTCACAGTGAGCTCTGTGTTTGTTTGTGAATACCTCTGGGCTGGTATAGGCTGAGCATTGAGTCACAGTGAGGTGTGTGTGTAAGTGTACGTGTGTGTGCAAGTATAGGCTGGGCATTGAATCACAGTGAGCTGTGTGTTTTCGTGTGTGTGCTGGTATAGGCTGCGCATTCAGTCACAGTGAGCCATGTGTATGTGTGAGTGCTCTTGTAGAGGCTGCACATTGAATCACAGTGAGGTGTGTGTGTGATTGTGTGTGTGTGTGCTGTTCCATTCTGTGCATTCTGTCACAGTTAGCCGTGTGTGTGTGCGCATTTGTGTGTGATTTTATAAGCTGTGCATTGATTCACATTGAACTGTGTGTGTGGGTGTGTGCTGGTGTATGCTTTGCATTTTTCACAGTCATCTGGGGGTATGTGTGTCTGTGTGTTGTGCTACAGGCTGAGCATTGTGTCACAGTGAAGTGTGTTTGTGGGAGTGTGCATGTGTCTGCATCTAAAGGCTGGCTATTAGTCACAGTGTGCCTTGTGTGTTTGTGTATGTTTCTGTACTGGTATAGGCTGTGCATTCATTCACAGTGAGGTGTGTTTGTGTGTCTGTCCTGGCGTAGGCTGGTTATTGGGTGACAGTGAGCCATGTGTGTGTGTGTGCTTGTAAAATCTGTGAACTGAGTCATGGCCATGTTTGTGTGTGTGAATGCTGGTATAGTTTATGCATTGACACATAGTGATACACGTGTGTGTTTCGTGATGGTATAAGCCATGCACTGAGTGTGAGTGAGCTGTTTTCATGTGTGCATGCTGGTATATTCTGAACTTTGAGTCACAGTGTGGTATGTGGCCGTGTATGTGTGTGTGTGTGTGTGTGTGTGTGTTCCGGTATAAGATGTACATTGAGATACAGTGAGCCGTGCATATGTGTGGCTGTGTGTGTGGGTGTGTGTGTGTGCTGCTAGAGGCTGCGCATTGTGTAACACGGAGCCATGGGTGTGTTGTGTGTTGGTGGGCTTTCATTGATTCAATGGGTGTGTGTGTCTGTGTTTGTTGTGCTAAAGACTGCATTGAGTCACAGTGAGTCGTGTGTGTGTGTGCTGGTATAGACGATTGATTGAGTCACGGTCAGCCATGTGTGTGTGCATGTTGGTATGTGTGTGTGTTCTTCTATAGGTTGTGCATTGAGTCACAGCGAACCCTGTATCTGTGCAGGTGTGTATGTGTGGTGCTGGTATAGGCTGTGCATTGAGTGACACTGAGGTGTGAGTGTATGCTTGTGTGTTTTGGTATACATTGTACATTGAGTCACAGTGCTGTGTGTTTGTGTGCACGCTGGTATAGTCTGTGCATTGAGTCACAGTGATGTGTGTGTGTCTGCGTGTTCTGGTATAGGCTGACCATTGTGTCACATTGAGGTGTGTGTGTGTGCTGGCATAGGCTGCACTTTTTGTCACAGTGAGGTGTGTGTGTGTGTATGTGTAGGTACAGGCTGTGCATTGAGTCACAGTGTGGGGTGTGTGTGTGATGTTATATGCTGTGCACTAGGACACAGTGAGCCATGTGTGTGTGCTGGTATAATCTGACCATTGAGTCACAGTGTGGTGTGGTGTGTGTGCCTTTGCTGGTATGGATTGTGCATTGAATCCCAGCCCTGTGTTAATGTTTGTGTATTTGGTGCTGTAGAGTCTGCATGAGTCACAGTAAGGTGTGTGTGTGTGCTGCTATAGGCTGAGAATTGAGTAACACCTAGGTGAGTGTATGTGTATGTGTATGCTGATAAGGGATTTGCATTGAATCAGTGAGCGGTGTGTGTGTGTGTGTGTACTGCTATAGGCTGTGCACTGAGCCACATTAAGGTGTGTTTCTGTGTATGTGTGTGTGGGTATAGGCTATGCATTGACTCACATTGAGCCATGTGTTTGTATGTGCTAGTATACACTGTTCATTGAGTCTCAGTGAACCATGGTTGTGTGTGTCTGTTTACTTGTATGGGCTTGGCATTGAGTCACAGTGAGGTGTGTGTGTGTGTCTGTGTGTCTGTGTGGTGGTATAAGCTGCATTGAGTCACACGGCGTGGTGTGTGAGAGTGTGTGTGTGTGCAGGTACAGGCTGGTATTGAATCACAGTGAGCTGTGTGTGTGTGTGTGTGTGTGTGTGTGCTGCAATAGGCAGAGCATTGAGTCTCAGGTGTGTGTATGTGTGTGTGTATGTTGGTATGGTCTCTGCATTAATTCACTAAGGTGTGTTGTGTGTGTATGTACATGGAGCTGAAGACCGTATACTGATTCACAGTGAGCTGTGTGTGTATGTGTGTGTGTGTGTGATGGTATGGGCTTTTCATTGAATCACTGAGGTGTGTGTCTGTGTTTGTATACCTGGAACTACAGACTGTGCACTGATTCACAACGAGCCATGTGTGAATGTGTGTAGGTGATAGTATAGGGTGTGCATAGAGTCACAAAGAGCCGTGCATATGTGTCTTTGCATGGGTGTTGTGGTATAGGCTGTGTACTGTGACACAGTGACTGTGCATGTGTGTGTGTTTGTGTTTGTGATGGTATAGTGCGTGCATTGAATAAGAGAGAGCCATGCATGTGTCTCTCTGTGTGTGTGCTGGCATAGGCATTACATTGCGTCACAGTGAGCCATGTGTTTGTATGTTGGTCTAGACTCTGCCTTGAGTCACAGTAAGCCTTGTGTGTGTGCCAGTACAGGCTATGCATTGAGTCAGTGAGTCATATATGTGTGTGTGTGTGTGTGTGTGCTGGTATGTGCAGTGCATTGAGTTCAAGAGAGCCGTGTATGTTTGTGTGTGTGTGTGTGTGCTGCTATAGGTGGTTCCCTGAGTCACAGTCAGTTATGTGTGAGTGTGTGTTTGTGTGTTCTTGTATAGGCTGTGCATTGATCCACAGTGAGCCATGTGTGTATGCTGGTATAGGAGGTGCATTGAGTCACAGTGATGGTTGTGTTTGTGTGTGTGTGTGCTGCAGTAGGCTGTGAATTGAGTCACAGAAGGTGGGTCTTTGTGTGTGTATGTGCAAGTACAGGCTGCGGTTTGAGTCAGAGAGATGGGTGTCTCTGTGTGGTGTAATAGGCTGTGCATTGAATCACAGCAAGCCGTATTTTTGTGTGTATGTGTATTTTTGTATGTGTGTGTGTGTGATGGTACAGGCTGAACACTGAGTCACTGAGGTGTTCATGTGTGTATGTGGTGCTACAGACTCTTCGTTAGGTCAAACTGAGCCATATGTGTGTGTATGTTTTTGTGTGTGTACAGTTATTGGCTCTGCATTGAGTCATGGTGAACCATGTGTGTGTGGGGAGCTGGTATAGTCACAGCACTGAGTCACAGTTAAATGTGTAGGAGATGTGTGTGTATGTGTGTGTGTGTATTTGCTGGTGTATACTGTGCATTGAGTCACAGTTAGTAGTGCAGTGTGTGTGTGTCTGTGATGGTGTGGACTGTGTTTTTATCCACTTTGACATGAACGAGTGTGTGTGTGTGTATCTGTGTGTGTGTGTGTGTGTGTGTGCTAGCACTGAATGACCATTGAGACAGAGTGGGCTCTGTGTGTGTCTGTGTGTGTGCTGGTATAGACTCTGTATTAATTCACTGTGAGCTGTGTGTTTAAGTGTTTGCTCGTATAGGCAGTGCATTGAGTCTCACTGAGGTGTTTCTGTGTGTGTGTGCTGGTACAGAAAGCTTTTCCAGTCACAGACAGGTGTGTGTGTGTGCTGCAGTAGACTGTGAATTGAGTAGCAGAAGGTGGGTCTTTGTGTGTGTATGTGCAGGTACAGGCTGCGGTTTGAGTTAGAGTGATGGGTGTCTCTGTGTGGTGTTATAGGCTGTGCATTGAATCACAGTGAGCCGTGTGTGTGTGTGCGTGTGTGCTGGAATAGGCAGAGCATTGAGTCTCAGGTGTGTGTATGTGTGTGTGTATGCTGGTATGGTCTCTGCATTGATTCACTAAGGTGTGTTGTGTGTGTATGTACATGAAGCTGAACACTGTACACTGATTCACAGTGAGCTGTGTGTGTATGTGTGTGTGTGTGTGATGGTATGGGCTTTGCATTGAGTCACTGAGGGGTGTGTCTGTGTGTGTACACCTGGAACTACAGACTGTGCACTGATTCACAATGAGCCATGTGTGAATGTGTGTATGTGATAGTATAGGGTGTGCATAGACTCACAAAGAGCCGTGCATATGTGTCTTTGCATAGGTGTTGTGGTATAGGCTGTGCATTGTGTCACAGTGACTGTCCGTGTGTGTGTGTGTGTGTGTGTGTGTTTGTGATGGTATAGTACGTGCGTTGAATCAGAGAGAGCCATGCATGTGTCTCTGTGTGTGTGTGTTGGCATAGGCATTACATTGAGTCACAGAGAGCCATGTGTTTGTATGCTGGTGTAGACTCTGCATTGAGTCACAGTAAGCCTTGTGTGTGTGCCAGTACAGGCTGTGCATTGAGTTAGTGAGTCATATGTGTGTGTGTGTGTGTGTGTGTGTGTGCTGGTATAGACAGTGCATTGAGTCCAATGAGCCGTGTATGTTTGTGTGTGAGTGTGCGTGCTGCTATAGGTGGTTCACTGAGTCACAGTCTGGTATGTGTGAGTGAGTGTTTGTGTGTTCTTGTATAGGTTGTGTATTGAATCACAGTGAGCCCTGTGTGTATGGTGGTATAGGCGGTGCATTGAATCACAGTGATGGTTGTTTTTCTGTGTGTATGCTGCAGTAGGCTGTGAATTGAGTCACAGAAGGTGGGACTTTGTGTGTGTATGTGCAGGTACAAGCTGCAGTTCGAGTCACAGTGATGGGTGTCTCTGTGTGGTGTTATAGGCTGTGTATTGAATCACAGCGAGCCGTATTAGTGTGTGTATGTGTATTTGTGTATGCGTGTGTGTGTGTGATGGTACAGGCTGAACATTGAGTCACTGAGGTGTGCATGTGTGTATGTGGTGCTACAGACTGTTCGTTAGGTCAAACTGAGCCATATCTGTGTGTAGGTGTGTGTGTGTACAGTTATTTGCTGTGCACTGAGTCACAGTGAACCATGTGTGTGTGGGGAGCTGGTATAGTCAGAGCACTGAGTCACAGTTGAATGTGTGGGAGTTGTTTGTGTATGTGTGTATTTGCTGGTGTAGACTGTGCATTGAGTCACAGTGAGTAGTGCGGTGTGTGTGTGCTGTGATGGTGTGGACTGTGGTTTTATCCACTTTGACCTGAACGGCTGTGTGTGTTTGTGTGTGTGTGTGTGTGCTGGCACTAGATGACAATTGAGACAGAGTGGGCTGTGTGTCTGTGTGTGAGCTGGTATAGACTCTGTATTGAGTCACTGTGAGCTGTGTGTGTATGTGTGCGCTCATATAGGCTGTGCATTGAGTCACAGTGAGGTGTTTGTGTGTGTGTGTGCTGGTACAGGAAGCGTTTTCAGTCACAGTCTCGTGTGTGTGTGTGTGCATGTGAGTTTGTGTGCTGGTATGGGCTTTATTGTGCTGGTATGGGCTTTATTGACTCATGGGTGTGTGTGTGAGTGTGTGGTGATACAGACTGCATTGAGTCACAGTGCGCTGTGTGTGTGTGTGCTGGTATAGGCGATTTATTGAGTACCAGTGAGCCATGTTTGAGTGCGTGTTGGTGTGTGTGTGTGTGTACTGGTATAGGCTGTGCATTGAGTCACAGTGAGGCCTGCATCTGTGCATGTCTGTGTTTGTGTGTGTGTGTTTGCTGGTATAGGCTGAGCTTTGAATCACTCTGAGGTGTGTGTGCATGTGCTGGTAAAATTGTGCCTTGATTCACTGTGCCATGTGAGTGTGTGTGCACGCTGGTATAGGTTGTGCATTGAGTCAGAGTGGGAGGTGTGTGTGTCTGTGTGTTCTGGTATAGGCTGACAATTGAGGCACACTGAGATCTGTGTGCACATGTGTGTATATGTGTGCTGGTACAGCCTGCTCATTGAGTCATATTGAGTTTTGTGTGTGTGTGTGTGCAGGTAGAGGCAGCACATTGAGTCACAGTGAGGTGTATGTGTGTGATGTTATATGCTATGCACTGATTCATAGGGAGGTTTGTGTCTGTGTGTGTGCACTTTCTGGTATAGGATTTGCATTGAATCACACTGAGCTGTGTTTTTGAGTGTCAGTATATGTGCGTGTGTGGAGGTATGGGCTGTGGATTGACTCACAGTTTGCCGTATGTGCTTCCCTGTGTGTGTATGTCTGCTAGCATATCCTGTGCACTGAGTCACAGGGAGCCTTGTGTGTGTGTGTGTGTGTGTCCTGGTATAGAGTGTGCATTGATTCACAGTCAGCCATGTGTGTGTGTGTGTGAGTGCACTGGTATAGGATGTGCAGTGAGTCAGAGTGATGTGTGTGTGTGTCTGCGTGTTCTGATATAGGCTGACCATTGTGTAACATTGAGGGTGTGTGTGTGTGTGTGTGTGCTGGTATAGGCTGCATATTTTGTCACAGTGAAGTGTGTGTGTGTGTATGTGTAGGTACAGGCTGTGCATTGAGTCACAGTGTGGGGTGTGTGTGTGATGTTATATTCTGTGCACTAGGACACAGTGAGTCGTGTGTGTGTGCTGGTATAATCTGAACATTGAGTCACAGTGTGGTGTGGTGTGTGTGCCTTTGCTGATATGGACTGTGCATAGAATCCCAGCCCTGTGTTAGTGTTTGTGTATTTGGTGCTGTAGAGTCTGCATGAGTCACAGTAAGATGTGTGTGTGTACTGCTATAGGCTGTACACTGAGCCATATTAAGGTGTGTTTCTGTGTGTGTGTGTGTGGGTATAGGCTATGCATTGACTCACATTGAGCCATGTGTTTGTATGTGCTACTATACACTGTTCATTGAGTCTCAGTGAGCCATTGTTGTGTGTGTCTGTTTACTTGTATGGGCTTGGCATTGAGTCTCAGACAGGTGTTTGTGTGTGCCTGTGTGTCTGTGTGGTGGTATAAACTGCATTGAGTCACACGGCGGTGTGTGTGAGAGTGTGAGTGTGTGCAGGTACAGGCTGGTATTGAACCACAGTGAGGCATGTGTGTGCGTGTGTGTTTGTGTGTGCTGGAATAGGCAGAGCATTGAGTCTCAGGTGTGTGTATGTGTGTGTGTATGCTGGTATGGTCTCTGCATTGATTCACTAAGGTGTGTTGTGTGTGTATGTACATGGAGCTGAAGACTGTACACTGATTCACACTGAGCTGTGTGTATGTGTGTGTGTGTGTAATGGTATGGGCTTGGCATTGAGTCACTGAGGTGTGTGTTTGTGTGTGTATACCTGGAACTACAGACTGTGCACTGATTCACAATGAGCCATGTGTGACTGTGTGTATGTGATAGTATAGGGTGTGCATAGAGTCACAAAGAGCCGTGCATATGTGTCTTTGCATGGGTGTTGTGGTATAGGGTCTTCATTGTGTCACAGTGACTGTGCGTGTGTGTGTGTGTGTGTGTGTTTGTGATGGTATAGTACATGCATTGAATCAGAGAGAGCCATGCATGTGTCTCTGTGTGTGTGTGCTGGCATAGGCATTACATTGAGTCACAGTGAGCCATGTGTTTGTATGTTGGTGTAGACTCTGCATTGAGTCACAGTAAGCCTTGTGTGTGTGCCAGTACAGGTTGTGCATTGAGTCAGTGAGTCATATGTGTGTGTGTTTGTGTGTGTGTGTGCTTGTTTAGACAGTGCATTGAGTCCAATGAGCAGTGTATGTTTGTGTGTGTGTGTGTGTGCTGTTAGGTAATGTGCATTGAGTCACAGTAGCTCTGTGTGTGTTTTTGAATACCTCTGGGCTGGCATAGGCTGAGAATTGAGTCACAGTGTGGTGTGTGTGTGAGTGTTCATGTGTGTGCAAGTATAGGCTGGACATTGAAGCACAGTGAGCTGTGTGTGTTTGTGTGTGTGCTGATATAGGCTGCACATTCAGTTACAGTGAGCTGTGTGTGTATGTGACTGTGCTTGTAGAAGCTGCACACTGGTTAACAGTGAGGTGTGTATGAGTGTGTGTGTGTGCTGTTACATACTGGACATTCAGTCACAGTTTGCTGTGTGTGTGTGCATGCATGTGTGCTTTTATAGGCTGTGCCTTGATTCACATTGAACTGTGAGTGTGGGTGTGTGGATGTCTGCTGGTATACATTTTGCATTGTTTCACAATGAGCTGTGTGTGTGTGTGTGTGTGTGTGTGTTCTGGTATGAGATGTACATTGAGATACAGTGAGCCGTGCATGTGTGTGGCTGTGTGTGTGTGTGTGTGCTGCGAGAGGCTGGGCATTGTGTAACACTGAGCTATGTGTTTCTGTGTGTCACTCTATAGACTGTGCATTGAGTCTGTGTGTGTGCATGCATGTGTGCTGGTATAGGCTATGCATTGATTCACATTGAGTTAGTGTGTGGTTGTGCATGTTGTGTGGTTATATGTTTTGCATTGATTCACTGTGAGCTGTGTGTGTGTGAGTGTGCATGTGTGTGAACATATAGGCTGGACATTGAGTCACAGTGAGGTGTGTGTGTGAGTTTGTGTTTATGTGCAGTGGTAAAAGCCACGCAATGAGAACCAGTGATGTTTGTGTCTGATAGTGTGTGTCTTTTCAGGTTTATGCTGGGCATTGAGTCACAGTGAGCCGTGTGTGTGTGTGCATGTGTGTGTTTGTGTGCTGGTATAGGCTGTGCATTGAGTCACAGTGAGGTGTGTGTGTCTGTTCAGGTGTACACTGGGCATTGAGTCTCAGCTTTGTATGTCTGTGTGTGTGTGCTGAGATAGGCTGTGCATTGAGTCACAGTGACATGTGTGTCAGTGTCTGTGTGAGTGTGTATTCAGACACAGTGAGGTTTGAGTGTGAGTGTGTGTGTGCTGTTAGAGACTGTGGATTGAGTATCAGTGAGCCATGTTTGTTTTTGTGTGTGTGCATGCATGTGTTCTGTTATAAGCTGTGCACTGAGTCACATTGCCGTATTTTTGTGTGTGTGTGTATGCCTGTTGATATAGGCTATGCATTGAGTCACAGTGCTCCGTTAGTGTCTGTGAGGGTTTGTTGGTATAAGCTGTGCACAGGGTCCCAGTGAGCCATCTGTGTGTGTCTGTGCAAATATGGACAGTGCATTGAGTCACAGTGAGTCATGTGTGTCTCTGGGTGTGTGTGTGTCCACATGTGCTGTGTTCGGTTGCGTGTTTTGTCACAGTAAGCCATGTGTGATTATGTGCTGGTATAGACTGTGAACTGAGTCACGGCCATGTGTGTGTGTGTGTGTGTGTGTGTATGCATGCAGACATAGGCTATGCATTGACTCATAGTGAGCTGTTTATGTGTTTGTGATGGTATAGGCTGTCAATTGATTCACAGTGAGCTGTTTGTGTGTGCATGTGCTGATATAGTTTGAGCATTGAGTCACAGTTTGGCTGTGAGTTTGTTTTGCCAGTACAAGATGTACACCGAGTTACAGTGAGCCGTAGGTGTCTGTGGCTTTGTGTGTATGTGTGTGCCTATATAGGTGGTGCAGTAAGTCACAGTGAGCTGTGAGTGTGGGTGTGATGCTAGTATAGACTGTGAACTGAGTCACAGAGAACCATGTGTGTGTGTGTGTGTGTGTGTGTGTTGTTTGCTTCAAGTTAATGTGCATTGAGTCACAGTGAGCTCTGTGTTTGTTTGTGAATACCTCTGGGCTGGTATAGGCTGAGCATTGAGTCACAGTGAGGTGTGTGTGTAAGTGTACGTGTGTGTGCAAGTATAGGCTGGGCATTGAATCACAGTGAGCTGTGTGTTTTCGTGTGTGTGCTGGTATAGGCTGCGCATTCAGTCACAGTGAGCCATGTGTATGTGTGAGTGCTCTTGTAGAGGCTGCACATTGAATCACAATGAGGTGTGTGTGTGATTGTGTGTGTGTGTGCTGTTCCATTCTGTGCATTCTGTCACAGTTAGCCGTGTGTGTGTGCGCATTTGTGTGTGATTTTATAAGCTGTGCATTGATTCACATTGAACTGTGTGTGTGGGTGTGTGCTGGTGTATGCTTTGCATTTTTCACAGTCATCTGGGGGTATGTGTGTCTGTGTGTTGTGCTACAGGCTGAGCATTGTGTCACAGTGAAGTGTGTTTGTGGGAGTGTGCATGTGTCTGCATCTAAAGGCTGGCTATTAGTCACAGTGTGCCTTGTGTGTTTGTGTATGTTTCTGTACTGGTATAGGCTGTGCATTCATTCACAGTGAGGTGTGTTTGTGTGTCTGTCCTGGCGTAGGCTGGTTATTGGGTGACAGTGAGCCGTGTGTGTGTGTGCTTGTAAAATCTGTGAACTGAGTCATGGCCATGTTTGTGTGTGTGAATGCTGGTATAGTTTATGCATTGACACATAGTGATACACGTGTGTGTTTCGTGATGGTATAAGCCATGCACTGAGTGTGAGTGAGCTGTTTTCATGTGTGCATGCTGGTATATTCTGAACTTTGAGTCACAGTGTGGTATGTGGCCGTGTATGTGTGTGTGTGTGTGTGTGTGTGTGTGTGTTCCGGTATAAGATGTACATTGAGATACAGTGAGCCGTGCATATGTGTGGCTGTGTGTGTGGGTGTGTGTGTGTGCTGCTAGAGGCTGCGCATTGTGTAACACGGAGCCATGGGTGTGTTGTGTGTTGGTGGGCTTTCATTGATTCAATGGGTGTGTGTGTCTGTGTTTGTTGTGCTAAAGACTGCATTGAGTCACAGTGAGTCGTGTGTGTGTGTGCTGGTATAGACGATTGATTGAGTCACGGTCAGCCATGTGTGTGTGCATGTTGGTATGTGTGTGTGTTCTTCTATAGGTTGTGCATTGAGTCACAGCGAACCCTGTATCTGTGCAGGTGTGTATGTGTGGTGCTGGTATAGGCTGTGCATTGAGTGACACTGAGGTGTGAGTGTATGCTTGTGTGTTTTGGTATACATTGTACATTGAGTCACAGTGCTGTGTGTTTGTGTGCACGCCGGTATAGTCTGTGCATTGAGTCACAGTGATGTGTGTGTGTCTGCGTGTTCTGGTATAGGCTGACCATTGTGTCACATTGAGGTGTGTGTGTGTGCTGGCATAGGCTGCACTTTTTGTCACAGTGAGGTGTGTGTGTGTGTATGTGTAGGTACAGGCTGTGCATTGAGTCACAGTGTGGGGTGTGTGTGTGATGTTATATGCTGTGCACTAGGACACAGTGAGCCATGTGTGTGTGCTGGTATAATCTGACCATTGAGTCACAGTGTGGTGTGGTGTGTGTGCCTTTGCTAGTATGGATTGTGCATTGAATCCCAGCCCTGTGTTAATGTTTGTGTATTTGGTGCTGTAGAGTCTGCATGAGTCACAGTAAGGTGTGTGTGTGTGCTGCTATAGGCTGAGAATTGAGTAACACCTAGGTGAGTGTATGTGTATGTGTATGCTGATAAGGGATTTGCATTGAATCAGTGAGCGGTGTGTGTGTGTGTGTGTACTGCTATAGGCTGTGCACTGAGCCACATTAAGGTGTGTTTCTGTGTATGTGTGTGTGGGTATAGGCTATGCATTGACTCACATTGAGCCATGTGTTTGTATGTGCTAGTATACACTGTTCATTGAGTCTCAGTGAACCATGGTTGTGTGTGTCTGTTTACTTGTATGGGCTTGGCATTGAGTCACAGTGAGGTGTGTGTGTGTGTCTGTGTGTCTGTGTGGTGGTATAAGCTGCATTGAGTCACACGGCGTGGTGTGTGAGAGTGTGTGTGTGTGCAGGTACAGGCTGGTATTGAATCACAGTGAGCTGTGTGTGTGTGTGTGTGTGTGTGTGTGCTGCAATAGGCAGAGCATTGAGTCTCAGGTGTGTGTATGTGTGTGTGTATGTTGGTATGGTCTCTGCATTAATTCACTAAGGTGTGTTGTGTGTGTATGTACATGGAGCTGAAGACCGTATACTGATTCACAGTGAGCTGTGTGTGTATGTGTGTGTGTGTGTGATGGTATGGGCTTTTCATTGAATCACTGAGGTGTGTGTCTGTGTGTGTATACCTGGAACTACAGACTGTGCACTGATTCACAACGAGCCATGTGTGAATGTGTGTAGGTGATAGTATAGGGTGTGCATAGAGTCACAAAGAGCCGTGCATATGTGTCTTTGCATGGGTGTTGTGGTATAGGCTGTGTACTGTGGCACAGTGACTGTGCATGTGTGTGTGTTTGTGTTTGTGATGGTATAGTGCGTGCATTGAATAAGAGAGAGCCATGCATGTGTCTCTCTGTGTGTGTGCTGGCATAGGCATTACATTGCGTCACAGTGAGCCATGTGTTTGTATGTTGGTCTAGACTCTGCCTTGAGTCACAGTAAGCCTTGTGTGTGTGCCAGTACAGGCTATGCATTGAGTCAGTGAGTCATATATGTGTGTGTGTGTGTGTGTGCTGGTATGTGCAGTGCATTGAGTCCAAGAGAGCCGTGTATGTTTGTGTGTGTGTGTGTGTGCTGCTATAGGTGGTTCCCTGAGTCACAGTCAGTTATGTGTGAGTGTGTGTTTGTGTGTTCTTGTATAGGCTGTGCATTGATCCACAGTGAGCCATGTGTGTATGCTGGTATAGGAGGTGCATTGAGTCACAGTGATGGTTGTGTTTGTGTGTGTGTGTGCTGCAGTAGGCTGTGAATTGAGTCACAGAAGGTGGGTCTTTGTGTGTGTATGTGCAAGTACAGGCTGCGGTTTGAGTCAGAGAGATGGGTGTCTCTGTGTGGTGTAATAGGCTGTGCATTGAATCACAGCAAGCCGTATTTTTGTGTGTATGTGTATTTTTGTATGTGTGTGTGTGTGATGGTACAGGCTGAACACTGAGTCACTGAGGTGTTCATGTGTGTATGTGGTGCTACAGACTCTTCGTTAGGTCAAACTGAGCCATATGTGTGTGTATGTTTTTGTGTGTGTACAGTTATTGGCTCTGCATTGAGTCATGGTGAACCATGTGTGTGTGGGGAGCTGGTATAGTCACAGCACTGAGTCACAGTTAAATGTGTAGGAGATGTGTGTGTATGTGTGTGTGTGTATTTGCTGGTGTATACTGTGCATTGAGTCACAGTTAGTAGTGCAGTGTGTGTGTGTCTGTGATGGTGTGGACTGTGTTTTTATCCACTTTGACATGAACGAGTGTGTGTGTGTGTATCTGTGTGTGTGTGTGTGTGTGTGTGTGCTAGCACTGAATGACCATTGAGACAGAGTGGGCTCTGTGTGTGTCTGTGTGTGTGCTGGTATAGACTCTGTATTAATTCACTGTGAGCTGTGTGTTTAAGTGTTTGCTCGTATAGGCAGTGCATTGAGTCTCACTGAGGTGTTTCTGTGTGTGTGTGCTGGTACAGAAAGCTTTTCCAGTCACAGACAGGTGTGTGTGTGTGCTGCAGTAGACTGTGAATTGAGTAGCAGAAGGTGGGTCTTTGTGTGTGTATGTGCAGGTACAGGCTGCGGTTTGAGTTAGAGTGATGGGTGTCTCTGTGTGGTGTTATAGGCTGTGCATTGAATCACAGTGAGCCGTGTGTGTGTGTGCGTGTGTGCTGGAATAGGCAGAGCATTGAGTCTCAGGTGTGTGTATGTGTGTGTGTATGCTGGTATGGTCTCTGCATTGATTCACTAAGGTGTGTTGTGTGTGTATGTACATGGAGCTGAACACTGTACACTGATTCACAGTGAGCTGTGTGTGTATGTGTGTGTGTGTGTGATGGTATGGGCTTTGCATTGAGTCACTGAGGGGTGTGTCTGTGTGTGTACACCTGGAACTACAGACTGTGCACTGATTCACAATGAGCCATGTGTGAATGTGTGTATGTGATAGTATAGGGTGTGCATGGAGTCACAAAGAGCCGTGCATATGTGTCTTTGCATAGGTGTTGTGGTATAGGCTGTGCATTGTGTCACAGTGACTGTCCGTGTGTGTGTGTGTGTGTGTGTGTGTTTGTGATGGTATAGTACGTGCGTTGAATCAGAGAGAGCCATGCATGTGTCTCTGTGTGTGTGTGTTGGCATAGGCATTACATTGAGTCACAGAGAGCCATGTGTTTGTATGCTGGTGTAGACTCTGCATTGAGTCACAGTAAGCCTTGTGTGTGTGCCAGTACAGGCTGTGCATTGAGTTAGTGAGTCATATGTGTGTGTGTGTGTGTGTGTGTGTGTGCTGGTATAGACAGTGCATTGAGTCCAATGAGCCGTGTATGTTTGTGTGTGAGTGTGCGTGCTGCTATAGGTGGTTCACTGAGTCACAGTCTGGTATGTGTGAGTGAGTGTTTGCGTGTTCTTGTATAGGTTGTGTATTGAATCACAGTGAGCCCTGTGTGTATGGTGGTATAGGCGGTGCATTGAATCACAGTGATGGTTGTTTTTCTGTGTGTATGCTGCAGTAGGCTGTGAATTGAGTCACAGAAGGTGGGACTTTGTGTGTGTATGTGCAGGTACAAGCTGCAGTTCGAGTCACAGTGATGGGTGTCTCTGTGTGGTGTTATAGGCTGTGTATTGAATCACAGCGAGCCGTATTAGTGTGTGTATGTGTATTTGTGTATGCGTGTGTGTGTGTGATGGTACAGGCTGAACATTGAGTCACTGAGGTGTGCATGTGTGTATGTGGTGCTACAGACTGTTCGTTAGGTCAAACTGAGCCATATCTGTGTGTAGGTGTGTGTGTGTACAGTTATTTGCTGTGCACTGAGTCACAGTGAACCATGTGTGTGTGGGGAGCTGGTATAGTCAGAGCACTGAGTCACAGTTGAATGTGTGGGAGTTGTTTGTGTATGTGTGTATTTGCTGGTGTAGACTGTGCATTGAGTCACAGTGAGTAGTGCGGTGTGTGTGTGCTGTGATGGTGTGGACTGTGGTTTTATCCACTTTGACCTGAACGGCTGTGTGTGTTTGTGTGTTTGTGTGTGTGTGTGTGTGCTGGCACTAGATGACAATTGAGACAGAGTGGGCTGTGTGTCTGTGTGTGAGCTGGTATAGACTCTGTATTGAGTCACTGTGAGCTGTGTGTGTATGTGTGCGCTCATATAGGCTGTGCATTGAGTCACAGTGAGGTGTTTGTGTGTGTGTGTGCTGGTACAGGAAGCGTTTTCAGTCACAGTCTCGTGTGTGTGTGTGTGTGCATGTGAGTTTGTGTGCTGGTATGGGCTTTATTGTGCTGGTATGGGCTTTATTGACTCATGGGTGTGTGTGTGAGTGTGTGGTGATACAGACTGCATTGAGTCACAGTGCGCTGTGTGTGTGTGTGCTGGTATAGGCGATTTATTGAGTACCAGTGAGCCATGTGTGAGTGCGTGTTGGTGTGTGTGTGTGTGTACTGGTATAGGCTGTGCATTGAGTCACAGTGAGGCCTGCATCTGTGCATGTCTGTGTTTGTGTGTGTGTGTTTGCTGGTATAGGCTGAGCTTTGAATCACTCTGAGGTGTGTGTGCATGTGCTGGTAAAATTGTGCCTTGATTCACTGTGCCATGTGAGTGTGTGTGCACGCTGGTATAGGTTGTGCATTGAGTCAGAGTGGGAGGTGTGTGTGTCTGTGTGTTCTGGTATAGGCTGACAATTGAGGCACACTGAGATCTGTGTGCACATGTGTGTATATGTGTGCTGGTACAGCCTGCTCATTGAGTCATATTGAGTTTTGTGTGTGTGTGTGTGCAGGTAGAGGCAGCACATTGAGTCACAGTGAGGTGTATGTGTGTGATGTTATATGCTATGCACTGATTCATAGGGAGGTTTGTGTCTGTGTGTGTGCACTTTCTGGTATAGGATTTGCATTGAATCACACTGAGCTGTGTTTTTGAGTGTCAGTATATGTGCGTGTGTGGAGGTATGGGCTGTGGATTGACTCACAGTTTGCCGTATGTGCTTCTCTGTGTGTGTATGTCTGCTAGCATATCCTGTGCACTGAGTCACAGGGAGCCTTGTGTGTGTGTGTGTGTGTGTGTGTCCTGGTATAGAGTGTGCATTGATTCACAGTCAGCCATGTGTGTGTGTGTGTGAGTGCACTGGTATAGGATGTGCAGTGAGTCAGAGTGATGTGTGTGTGTGTCTGCGTGTTCTGATATAGGCTGACCATTGTGTAACATTGAGGGTGTGTGTGTGTGTGTGCTGGTATAGGCTGCATATTTTGTCACAGTGAAGTGTGTGTGTGTGTATGTGTAGGTACAGGCTGTGCATTGAGTCACAGTGTGGGGTGTGTGTGTGATGTTATATTCTGTGCACTAGGACACAGTGAGTCGTGTGTGTGTGCTGGTATAATCTGAACATTGAGTCACAGTGTGGTGTGGTGTGTGTGCCTTTGCTGGTATGGACTGTGCATAGAATCCCAGCCCTGTGTTAGTGTTTGTGTATTTGGTGCTGTAGAGTCTGCATGAGTCACAGTAGGATGTGTGTGTGTACTGCTATAGGCTGTACACTGAGCCATATTAAGGAGTGTTTCTGTGTGTGTGTGTGCGGGTATAGGCTATGCATTGACTCACATTGAGCCATGTGTTTGTATGTGCTACTATACACTGTTCATTGAGTCTCAGTGAGCCATTGTTGTGTGTGTCTGTTTACTTGTATGGGCTTGGCATTGAGTCTCAGACAGGTGTTTGTGTGTGCCTGTGTGTCTGTGTGGTGGTATAAACTGCATTGAGTCACACGGCGGTGTGTGTGAGAGTGTGAGTGTGTGCAGGTACAGGCTGGTATTGAACCACAGTGAAGCGTGTGTGTGCGTGTGTGTTTGTGTGTGCTGGAATAGGCAGAGCATTGAGTCTCAGGTGTGTGTATGTGTGTGTGTATGCTGGTATGGTCTCTGCATTGATTCACTAAGGTGTGTTGTGTGTGTATGTACATGGAGCTGAAGACTGTACACTGATTCACACTGAGCTGTGTGTGTATGTGTGTGTGTGTGTGATGGTATGGGTTTGGCATTGAGTCACTGAGGTGTGTGTTTGTGTGTGTATACCTGGAACTACAGACTGTGCACTGATTCACAATGAGCCATGTGTGAATGTGTGTATGTGATAGTATAGGGTGTGCATAGAGTCACAAAGAGCCGTGCATATGTGTCTTTGCATGGGTGTTGTGGTATAGGGTCTTCATTGTGTCACAGTGACTGTGCGTGTGTGTGTGTGTGTGTGTTTGTGATGGTATAGTACATGCATTGAATCAGAGAGAGCCATGCATGTGTCTCTGTGTGTGTGTGCTGGCATAGGCATTACATTGAGTCACAGTGAGCCATGTGTTTGTATGTTGGTGTAGACTCTGCATTGAGTCACAGTAAACCTTGTGTGTGTGCCAGTACAGGTTGTGCATTGAGTCAGTGAGTCATATGTGTGTGTGTGTTTGTGTGTGTGTGTGCTTGTTTAGACAGTGCATTGAGTCCAATGAGCAGTGTATGTTTGTGTGTGTGTGTGTGTGCTGTTAGGTAATGTGCATTGAGTCACAGTAGCTCTGTGTGTGTTTTTGAATAACTCTGGGCTGGCATAGGCTGAGAATTGAGTCACAGTGTGGTGTGTGTGTGAGTGTTCATGTGTGTGCAAGTATAGGCTGGACATTGAAGCACAGTGAGCTGTGTGTGTTTGTGTGTGTGCTGATATAGGCTGCACATTCAGTTACAGTGAGCTGTGTGTGTATGTGAGTGTGCTTGTAGAAGCTGCACACTGGTTAATAGTGAGGTGTGTATGAGTGTGTGTGTGCTGTTACATACTGGGCATTCAGTCACAGTTTGCTGTGTGTGTGTGTGCATGCATGTGTGCTTTTATAGGCTGTGCCTTGATTCACATTGAACTGTGAGTGTGGGTGTGTGGATGTCTGCTGGTATACATTTTGCATTGTTTCACAATGAGCTGTGTGTGTGTGTGTGTGTGTGTGTGTTCTGGTATGAGATGTACATTGAGATACAGTGAGCCGTGCATGTGTGTGGCTGTGTGTGTGTGTGTGTGCTGCTAGAGGCTGGGCATTGTGTAACACTGAGCTATGTGTTTCTGTGTGTCACTCTATAGACTGTGCATTGAGTCTGTGTGTGTGCATGCATGTGTGCTGGTATAGGCTATGCATTGATTCACATTGAGTTAATGTGTGGTTGTGCATGTTGTGTGGCTATATGTTTTGCATTGATTCACTGTGAGCTGTGTGTGTGTGAGTGTGCATGTGTGTGAACATATAGGCTGGACATTGAGTCACAGTGAGGTGTGTGTGTGAGTTTGTGTTTATGTGCAGTGGTAAAAGCCACGCAATGAGAACCAGTGATGTTTGTGTCTGATAGTGTGTGTCTTTTCAGGTTTATGCTGGGCATTGAGTCACAGTGAGCCGTGTGTGTGTGTGCATGTGTGTGTTTGTGTGCTGGTATAGGCTGTGCATTGAGTCACAGTGAGGTGTGTGTGTCTGTTCAGGTGTACACTGGGCATTGAGTCTCAGCTTTGTATGTCTGTGTGTGTGTGCTGAGATAGGCTGTGCATTGAGTCACAGTGACATGTGTGTCAGTGTCTGTGTGAGTGTGTATTCAGACACAGTGAGGTTTGAGTGTGAGTGTGTGTGTGCTGTTAGAGACTGTGGATTGAGTATCAGTGAGCCATGTTTGTTTTTGTGTGTGTGCATGCATGTGTTCTGTTATAAGCTGTGCACTGAGTCACATTGCCGTATTTTTGTGTGTGTGTGTATGCCTGTTGATATAGGCTATGCATTGAGTCACAGTGCTCCGTTAGTGTCTGTGAGGGTTTGTTGGTATAAGCTGTGCACAGGGTCCCAGTGAGCCATCTGTGTGTGTCTGTGCAAATATGGACAGTGCATTGAGTCACAGTGAGTCATGTGTGTCTCTGGGTGTGTGTGTGTCCACATGTGCTGTGTTCGGTTGCGTGTTTTGTCACAGTAAGCCATGTGTGATTATGTGCTGGTATAGACTGTGAACTGAGTCACGGCCATGTGTGTGTGTGTGTGTGTGTGTGTGTATGCATGCAGACATAGGCTATGCATTGACTCATAGTGAGCTGTTTATGTGTTTGTGATGGTATAGGCTGTCAATTGATTCACAGTGAGCTGTTTGTGTGTGCATGTGCTGATATAGTTTGAGCATTGAGTCACAGTTTGGCTGTGAGTTTGTTTTGCCAGTACAAGATGTACACCGAGTTACAGTGAGTCGTAGGTGTCTGTGGCTTTGTGTGTATGTGTGTGCCTATATAGGTGGTGCAGTAAGTCACAGTGAGCTGTGAGTGTGGGTGTGATGCTAGTATAGACTGTGAACTGAGTCACAGAGAACCATGTGTGTGTGTGTGTGTGTGTGTGTTGTTTGCTTCAAGTTAATGTGCATTGAGTCACAGTGAGCTCTGTGTGTGTTTGTGAATACCTCTGGGCTGGTATAGGCTGAGCATTGAGTCACAGTGAGGTGTGTGTGTAAGTGTACGTGTGTGTGCAAATATAGGCTGGGCATTGAATCACAGTGAGCTGTGTGTTTTCGTGTGTGTGCTGGTATAGGCTGCGCATTCAGTCACAGTGAGCCATGTGTATGTGTGAGTGCTCTTGTAGAGGCTGCACATTGAATCACAGTGAGGTGTGTGTGTGATTGTGTGTGTGTGTGCTGTTCCATTCTGTGCATTCTGTCACAGTTAGCCGTGTGTGTGTGCGCATTTGCGTGTGATTTTATAAGCTGTGCATTGATTCACATTGAACTGTGTGTGTGGGTGTGTGCTGGTGTATGCTTTGCATTTTTCACAGTCATCTGGGGGTATGTGTGTCTGTGTGTTGTGCTACAGGCTGAGCATTGTGTCACAGTGAAGTGTGTTTGTGGGAGTGTGCATGTGTCTGCATCTAAAGGCTGGCTATTAGTCACAGTGTGCCTTGTGTGTTTGTGTATGTTTCTGTACTGGTATAGGCTGTGCATTCATTCACAGTGAGGTGTGTTTGTGTGTCTGTCCTGGCGTAGGCTGGTTATTGGGTGACAGTGAGCCATGTGTGTGTGTGTGCTTGTAAAATCTGTGAACTGAGTCATGGCCATGTTTGTGTGTGTGAATGCTGGTATAGTTTATGCATTGACACATAGTGATACACGTGTGTGTTTCGTGATGGTATAAGCCATGCACTGAGTGTGAGTGAGCTATTTTCATGTGTGCATGCTGGTATATTCTGAACTTTGAGTCACAGTGTGGTATGTGGCCGTGTGTGTGTGTGTGTGTGTGTGTGTGTGTGTGTGTGTTCCGGTATAAGATGTACATTGAGATACAGTGAGCCGTGCATATGTGTGGCTGTGTGTGTGGGTGTGTGTGTGTGCTGCTAGAGGCTGCGCATTGTGTAACACGGAGCCATGGGTGTGTTGTGTGTTGGTGGGCTTTCATTGATTCAATGGGTGTGTGTGTCTGTGTTTGTTGTGCTAAAGACTGCATTGAGTCACAGTGAGTCGTGTGTGTGTGTGCTGGTATAGACGATTGATTGAGTCACGGTCAGCCATGTGTGTGTGCATGTTGGTATGTGTGTGTGTTCTTCTATAGGTTGTGCATTGAGTCACAGCGAACCCTGTATCTGTGCAGGTGTGTATGTGTGGTGCTGGTATAGGCTGTGCATTGAGTGACACTGAGGTGTGAGTGTATGCTTGTGTGTTTTGGTATACATTGTACATTGAGTCACAGTGCTGTGTGTTTGTGTGCACGCTGGTATAGTCTGTGCATTGAGTCACAGTGATGTGTGTGTGTCTGCGTGTTCTGGTATAGGCTGACCATTGTGTCACATTGAGGTGTGTGTGTGTGCTGGCATAGGCTGCACTTTTTGTCACAGTGAGGTGTGTGTGTGTGTATGTGTAGGTACAGGCTGTGCATTGAGTCACAGTGTGGGGTGTGTGTGTGATGTTATATGCTGTGCACTAGGACACAGTGAGCCATGTGTGTGTGCTGGTATAATCTGACCATTGAGTCACAGTGTGGTGTGGTGTGTGTGCCTTTGCTGGTATGGAATGTGCATTGAATCCCAGCCCTGTGTTAATGTTTGTGTATTTGGTGCTGTAGAGTCTGCATGAGTCACAGTAAGGTGTGTGTGTGTGCTGCTATAGGCTGAGAATTGAGTAACACCTAGGTGAGTGTATGTGTATGTGTATGCTGATAAGGGATTTGCATTGAATCAGTGAGCGGTGTGTGTGTGTGTGTGTACTGCTATAGGCTGTGCACTGAGCCACATTAAGGTGTGTTTCTGTGTATGTGTGTGTGGGTATAGGCTATGCATTGACTCACATTGAGCCATGTGTTTGTATGTGCTAGTATACACTGTTCATTGAGTCTCAGTGAACCATGGTTGTGTGTGTCTGTTTACTTGTATGGGCTTGGCATTGAGTCACAGTGAGGTGTGTGTGTGTGTCTGTGTGTCTGTGTGGTGGTATAAGCTGCATTGAGTCACACGGCGTGGTGTGTGAGAGTGTGTGTGTGTGCAGGTACAGGCTGGTATTGAATCACAGTGAGCTGTGTGTGTGTGTGTGTGTGTGCTGCAATAGGCAGAGCATTGAGTCTCAGGTGTGTGTATGTGTGTGTGTATGTTGGTATGGTCTCTGCATTAATTCACTAAGGTGTGTTGTGTGTGTATGTACATGGAGCTGAAGACCGTATACTGATTCACAGTGAGCTGTGTGTGTATGTGTGTGTGTGTGTGATGGTATGGGCTTTTCATTGAATCACTGAGGTGTGTGTCTGTGTTTGTATACCTGGAACTACAGACTGTGCACTGATTCACAACGAGCCATGTGTGAATGTGTGTAGGTGATAGTATAGGGTGTGCATAGAGTCACAAAGAGCCGTGCATATGTGTCTTTGCATGGGTGTTGTGGTATAGGCTGTGTACTGTGGCACAGTGACTGTGCATGTGTGTGTGTTTGTGTTTGTGATGGTATAGTGCGTGCATTGAATAAGAGAGAGCCATGCATGTGTCTCTCTGTGTGTGTGCTGGCATAGGCATTACATTGCGTCACAGTGAGCCATGTGTTTGTATGTTGGTCTAGACTCTGCCTTGAGTCACAGTAAGCCTTGTGTGTGTGCCAGTACAGGCTATGCATTGAGTCAGTGAGTCATATATGTGTGTGTGTGTGTGTGTGTGCTGGTATGTGCAGTGCATTGAGTCCAAGAGAGCCGTGTATGTTTGTGTGTGTGTGTGTGTGCTGCTATAGGTGGTTCCCTGAGTCACAGTCAGTTATGTGTGAGTGTGTGTTTGTGTGTTCTTGTATAGGCTGTGCATTGATCCACAGTGAGCCATGTGTGTATGCTGGTATAGGAGGTGCATTGAGTCACAGTGATGGTTGTGTTTGTGTGTGTGTGTGCTGCAGTAGGCTGTGAATTGAGTCACAGAAGGTGGGTCTTTGTGTGTGTATGTGCAAGTACAGGTTGCGGTTTGAGTCAGAGAGATGGGTGTCTCTGTGTGGTGTAATAGGCTGTGCATTGAATCACAGCAAGCCGTATTTTTGTGTGTATGTGTATTTTTGTATGTGTGTGTGTGTGATGGTACAGGCTGAACACTGAGTCACTGAGGTGTTCATGTGTGTATGTGGTGCTACAGACTCTTCGTTAGGTCAAACTGAGCCATATGTGTGTGTATGTTTTTGTGTGTGTACAGTTATTGGCTCTGCATTGAGTCATGGTGAACCATGTGTGTGTGGGGAGCTGGTATAGTCACAGCACTGAGTCACAGTTAAATGTGTAGGAGATGTGTGTGTATGTGTGTGTGTGTATTTGCTGGTGTATACTGTGCATTGAGTCACAGTTAGTAGTGCAGTGTGTGTGTGTCTGTGATGGTGTGGACTGTGTTTTTATCCACTTTGACATGAACGAGTGTGTGTGTGTGTATCTGTGTGTGTGTGTGTGTGTGTGTGCTAGCACTGAATGACCATTGAGACAGAGTGGGCTCTGTGTGTGTCTGTGTGTGTGCTGGTATAGACTCTGTATTAATTCACTGTGAGCTGTGTGTTTAAGTGTTTGCTCGTATAGGCAGTGCATTGAGTCTCACTGAGGTGTTTCTGTGTGTGTGTGCTGGTACAGAAAGCTTTTCCAGTCACAGACAGGTGTGTGTGTGTGCTGCAGTAGACTGTGAATTGAGTAGCAGAAGGTGGGTCTTTGTGTGTGTATGTGCAGGTACAGGCTGCGGTTTGAGTTAGAGTGATGGGTGTCTCTGTGTGGTGTTATAGGCTGTGCATTGAATCACAGTGAGCCGTGTGTGTGTGTGCGTGTGTGCTGGAATAGGCAGAGCATTGAGTCTCAGGTGTGTGTATGTGTGTGTGTATGCTGGTATGGTCTCTGCATTGATTCACTAAGGTGTGTTGTGTGTGTATGTACATGGAGCTGAACACTGTACACTGATTCACAGTGAGCTGTGTGTGTATGTGTGTGTGTGTGTGATGGTATGGGCTTTGCATTGAGTCACTGAGGGGTGTGTCTGTGTGTGTACACCTGGAACTACAGACTGTGCACTGATTCACAATGAGCCATGTGTGAATGTGTGTATGTGATAGTATAGGGTGTGCATAGACTCACAAAGAGCCGTGCATATGTGTCTTTGCATAGGTGTTGTGGTATAGGCTGTGCATTGTGTCACAGTGACTGTCCGTGTGTGTGTGTGTGTGTGTGTGTGTTTGTGATGGTATAGTACGTGCGTTGAATCAGAGAGAGCCATGCATGTGTCTCTGTGTGTGTGTGTTGGCATAGGCATTACATTGAGTCACAGTGAGCCATGTGTTTGTATGCTGGTGTAGACTCTGCATTGAGTCACAGTAAGCCTTTTGTGTGTGCCAGTACAGGCTGTGCATTGAGTCAGTGAGTCATATGTGTGTGTGCGTGTGTGTGTGTGTGCTGGTATAGACAGTGCATTGAGTCCAATGAGCCGTGTATGTTTGTGTGTGAGTGTGCGTGCTGCTATAGGTGGTTCACTGAGTTACAGTCAGATATGTGTGAGTGAGTGTTTGTGTGTTCTTGTATAGGTTGTGTATTGATTCACAGTGAGCCCTGTGTGTATGGTGGTATAGGCGGTGCATTGAATCACAGTGATGGTTGTTTTTCTGTGTGTATGCTGCAGTAGGCTGTGAATTGAGTCACAGAAGGTGGGACTTTGTGTGTGTATGTGCAGGTACAAGCTGCAGTTCGAGTCACAGTGATGGGTGTCTCTGTGTGGTGTTATAGGCTGTGTATTGAATCACAGCGAGCCGTATTAGTGTGTGTATGTGTATTTGTGTATGCGTGTGTGTGTGTGATGGTACAGGCTGAACATTGAGTCACTGAGGTGTGCATGTGTGTATGTGGTGCTACAGACTGTTCGTTAGGTCAAACTGAGCCATATCTGTGTGTAGGTGTGTGTGTGTACAGTTATTTGCTGTGCACTGAGTCACAGTGAACCATGTGTGTGTGGGGAGCTGGTATAGTCAGAGCACTGAGTCACAGTTGAATGTGTGGGAGTTGTTTGTGTATGTGTGTATTTGCTGGTGTAGACTGTGCATTGAGTCACAGTGAGTAGTGCGGTGTGTGTGTGCTGTGATGGTGTGGACTGTGGTTTTATCCACTTTGACCTGAACGGCTGTGTGTGTTTGTGTGTTTGTGTGTGTGTGTGTGTGCTGGCACTAGATGACAATTGAGACAGAGTGGGCTGTGTGTCTGTGTGTGAGCTGGTATAGACTCTGTATTGAGTCACTGTGAGCTGTGTGTGTATGTGTGCGCTCATATAGGCTGTGCATTGAGTCACAGTGAGGTGTTTGTGTGTGTGTGTGCTGGTACAGGAAGCGTTTTCAGTCACAGTCTCGTGTGTGTGTGTGTGCATGTGAGTTTGTGTGCTGGTATGGGCTTTATTGTGCTGGTATGGGCTTTATTGACTCATGGGTGTGTGTGTGAGTGTGTGGTGATACAGACTGCATTGAGTCACAGTGCGCTGTGTGTGTGTGTGCTGGTATAGGCGATTTATTGAGTACCAGTGAGCCATGTGTGAGTGCGTGTTGGTGTGTGTGTGTGTGTACTGGTATAGGCTGTGCATTGAGTCACAGTGAGGCCTGCATCTGTGCATGTCTGTGTTTGTGTGTGTGTGTTTGCTGGTATAGGCTGAGCTTTGAATCACTCTGAGGTGTGTGTGCATGTGCTGGTAAAATTGTGCCTTGATTCACTGTGCCATGTGAGTGTGTGTGCACGCTGGTATAGGTTGTGCATTGAGTCAGAGTGGGAGGTGTGTGTGTCTGTGTGTTCTGGTATAGGCTGACAATTGAGGCACACTGAGATCTGTGTGCACATGTGTGTATATGTGTGCTGGTACAGCCTGCTCATTGAGTCATATTGAGTTTTGTGTGTGTGTGTGTGCAGGTAGAGGCAGCACATTGAGTCACAGTGAGGTGTATGTGTGTGATGTTATATGCTATGCACTGATTCATAGGGAGGTTTGTGTCTGTGTGTGTGCACTTTCTGGTATAGGATTTGCATTGAATCACACTGAGCTGTGTTTTTGAGTGTCAGTATATGTGCGTGTGTGGAGGTATGGGCTGTGGATTGACTCACAGTTTGCCGTATGTGCTTCTCTGTGTGTGTATGTCTGCTAGCATATCCTGTGCACTGAGTCACAGGGAGCCTTGTGTGTGTGTGTGTGTGTGTGTCCTGGTATAGAGTGTGCATTGATTCACAGTCAGCCATGTGTGTGTGTGTGTGAGTGCACTGGTATAGGATGTGCAGTGAGTCAGAGTGATGTGTGTGTGTGTCTGCGTGTTCTGATATAGGCTGACCATTGTGTAACATTGAGGGTGTGTGTGTGTGTGTGCTGGTATAGGCTGCATATTTTGTCACAGTGAAGTGTGTGTGTGTGTATGTGTAGGTACAGGCTGTGCATTGAGTCACAGTGTGGGGTGTGTGTGTGATGTTATATTCTGTGCACTAGGACACAGTGAGTCGTGTGTGTGTGCTGGTATAATCTGAACATTGAGTCACAGTGTGGTGTGGTGTGTGTGCCTTTGCTGGTATGGACTGTGCATAGAATCCCAGCCCTGTGTTAGTGTTTGTGTATTTGGTGCTGTAGAGTCTGCATGAGTCACAGTAAGATGTGTGTGTGTACTGCTATAGGCTGTACACTGAGCCATATTAAGGTGTGTTTCTGTGTGTGTGTGTGCGGGTATAGGCTATGCATTGACTCACATTGAGCCATGTGTTTGTATGTGCTACTATACACTGTTCATTGAGTCTCAGTGAGCCATTGTTGTGTGTGTCTGTTTACTTGTATGGGCTTGGCATTGAGTCTCAGACAGGTGTTTGTGTGTGCCTGTGTGTCTGTGTGGTGGTATAAACTGCATTGAGTCACACGGCGGTGTGTGTGAGAGTGTGAGTGTGTGCAGGTACAGGCTGGTATTGAACCACAGTGAAGCGTGTGTGTGCGTGTGTGTTTGTGTGTGCTGGAATAGGCAGAGCATTGAGTCTCAGGTGTGTGTATGTGTGTGTGTATGCTGGTATGGTCTCTGCATTGATTCACTAAGGTGTGTTGTGTGTGTATGTACATGGAGCTGAAGACTGTACACTGATTCACACTGAGCTGTGTGTGTGTGTGTGTGTGTGTTCTGGTATGAGATGTACATTGAGATACAGTGAGCCGTGCATGTGTGTGGCTGTGTGTGTGTGTGTGTGCTGCGAGAGGATGGGCATTGTGTAACACTGAGCTATGTGTTTCTGTGTGTCACTCTATAGACTGTGCATTGAGTCTGTGTGTGTGCATGCATGTGTGCTGGTATAGGCTATGCATTGATTCACATTGAGTTAGTGTGTGGTTGTGCATGTTGTGTGGTTATATGTTTTGCATTGATTCACTGTGAGCTGTGTGTGTGTGAGTGTGCATGTGTGTGAACATATAGGCTGGACATTGAGTCACAGTGAGGTGTGTGTGTGAGTTTGTGTTTATGTGCAGTGGTAAAAGCCACGCAATGAGAACCAGTGATGTTTGTGTCTGATAGTGTGTGTCTTTTCAGGTTTATGCTGGGCATTGAGTCACAGTGAGCCGTGTGTGTGTGTGCATGTGTGTGTTTGTGTGCTGGTATAGGCTGTGCATTGAGTCACAGTGAGGTGTGTGTGTCTGTTCAGGTGTACACTGGGCATTGAGTCTCAGCTTTGTATGTCTGTGTGTGTGTGCTGAGATAGGCTGTGCATTGAGTCACAGTGACATGTGTGTCAGTGTCTGTGTGAGTGTGTATTCAGACACAGTGAGGTTTGAGTGTGAGTGTGTGTGTGCTGTTAGAGACTGTGGATTGAGTATCAGTGAGCCATGTTTGTTTTTGTGTGTGTGCATGCATGTGTTCTGTTATAAGCTGTGCACTGAGTCACATTGCCGTATTTTTGTGTGTGTGTGTATGCCTGTTGATATAGGCTATGCATTGAGTCACAGTGCTCCGTTAGTGTCTGTGAGGGTTTGTTGGTATAAGCTGTGCACAGGGTCCCAGTGAGCCATCTGTGTGTGTCTGTGCAAATATGGACAGTGCATTGAGTCACAGTGAGTCATGTGTGTCTCTGGGTGTGTGTGTGTCCACATGTGCTGTGTTCGGTTGCGTGTTTTGTCACAGTAAGCCATGTGTGATTATGTGCTGGTATAGACTGTGAACTGAGTCACGGCCATGTGTGTTTGTGTGTGTGTGTGTGTGTATGCATGCAGACATAGGCTATGCATTGACTCATAGTGAGCTGTTTATGTGTTTGTGATGGTATAGGCTGTCAATTGATTCACAGTGAGCTGTTTGTGTGTGCATGTGCTGATATAGTTTGAGCATTGAGTCACAGTTTGGCTGTGAGTTTGTTTTGCCAGTACAAGATGTACACCGAGTTACAGTGAGCCGTAGGTGTCTGTGGCTTTGTGTGTATGTGTGTGCCTATATAGGTGGTGCAGTAAGTCACAGTGAGCTGTGAGTGTGGGTGTGATGCTAGTATAGACTGTGAACTGAGTCACAGAGAACCATGTGTGTGTGTGTGTGTGTGTGTGTGTTGTTTGCTTCAAGTTAATGTGCATTGAGTCACAGTGAGCTCTGTGTGTGTTTGTGAATACCTCTGGGCTGGTATAGGCTGAGCATTGAGTCACAGTGAGGTGTGTGTGTAAGTGTACGTGTGTGTGCAAGTATAGGCTGGGCATTGAATCACAGTGAGCTGTGTGTTTTCGTGTGTGTGCTGGTATAGGCTGCGCATTCAGTCACAGTGAGCCATGTGTATGTGTGAGTGCTCTTGTAGAGGCTGCACATTGAATCACAGTGAGGTGTGTGTGTGATTGTGTGTGTGTGTGCTGTTCCATTCTGTGCATTCTGTCACAGTTAGCCGTGTGTGTGTGCGCATTTGTGTGTGATTTTATAAGCTGTGCATTGATTCACATTGAACTGTGTGTGTGGGTGTGTGCTGGTGTATGCTTTGCATTTTTCACAGTCATCTGGGGGTATGTGTGTCTGTGTGTTGTGCTACAGGCTGAGCATTGTGTCACAGTGAAGTGTGTTTGTGGGAGTGTGCATGTGTCTGCATCTAAAGGCTGGCTATTAGTCACAGTGTGCCTTGTGTGTTTGTGTATGTTTCTGTACTGGTATAGGCTGTGCATTCATTCACAGTGAGGTGTGTTTGTGTGTCTGTCCTGGCGTAGGCTGGTTATTGGGTGACAGTGAGCCATGTGTGTGTGTGTGCTTGTAAAATCTGTGAACTGAGTCATGGCCATGTTTGTGTGTGTGAATGCTGGTATAGTTTATGCATTGACACATAGTGATACACGTGTGTGTTTCGTGATGGTATAAGCCATGCACTGAGTGTGAGTGAGCTGTTTTCATGTGTGCATGCTGGTATATTCTGAACTTTGAGTCACAGTGTGGTATGTGGCCGTGTATGTGTGTGTGTGTGTGTGTGTGTGTGTTCCGGTATAAGATGTACATTGAGATACAGTGAGCCGTGCATATGTGTGGCTGTGTGTGTGGGTGTGTGTGTGTGCTGCTAGAGGCTGCGCATTGTGTAACACGGAGCCATGGGTGTGTTGTGTGTTGGTGGGCTTTCATTGATTCAATGGGTGTGTGTGTCTGTGTTTGTTGTGCTAAAGACTGCATTGAGTCACAGTGAGTCGTGTGTGTGTGTGCTGGTATAGACGATTGATTGAGTCACGGTCAGCCATGTGTGTGTGCATGTTGGTATGTGTGTGTGTTCTTCTATAGGTTGTGCATTGAGTCACAGCGAACCCTGTATCTGTGCAGGTGTGTATGTGTGGTGCTGGTATAGGCTGTGCATTGAGTGACACTGAGGTGTGTGTGTATGCTTGTGTGTTTTGGTATACATTGTACATTGAATCACAGTGCTGTGTGTTTGTGTGCACGCTGGTATAGTCTGTGCATTGAGTCACAGTGATGTGTGTGTGTCTGCGTGTTCTGGTATAGGCTGACCATTGTGTCACATTGAGGTGTGTGTGTGTGCTGGCATAGGCTGCACTTTTTGTCACAGTGAGGTGTGTGTGTGTGTATGTGTAGGTACAGGCTGTGCATTGAGTTACAGTGTGGGGTGTGTGTGTGTGATGTTTTATGCTGTGCACTAGGACACAGTGAGCCATGTGTGTGTGCTGGTATAATCTGACCATTGAGTCACAGTGTGGTGTGGTGTGTGTGCCTTTGCTGGTATGGATTGTGCATTGAATCCCAGCCCTGTGTTAATGTTTGTGTATTTGGTGCTGTAGAGTCTGCATGAGTCACAGTAAGGTGTGTGTGTGTGCTGCTATAGGCTGAGAATTGAGTAACACCTAGGTGAGTGTATGTGTATGTGTATGCTGATAAGGGATTTGCATTGAATCAGTGAGCGGTGTGTGTGTGTGTGTGTACTGCTATAGGCTGTGCACTGAGCCACATTAAGGTGTGTTTCTGTGTATGTGTGTGTGGGTATAGGCTATGCATTGACTCACATTGAGCCATGTGTTTGTATGTGCTAGTATACACTGTTCATTGAGTCTCAGTGAACCATGGTTGTGTGTGTCTGTTTACTTGTATGGGCTTGGCATTGAGTCACAGTGAGGTGTGTGTGTGTGTCTGTGTGTCTGTGTGGTGGTATAAGCTGCATTGAGTCACACGGCGTGGTGTGTGAGAGTGTGTGTGTGTGCAGGTACAGGCTGGTATTGAATCACAGTGAGCTGTGTGTGTGTGTGTGTGTGTGTGTGTGCTGCAATAGGCAGAGCATTGAGTCTCAGGTGTGTGTATGTGTGTGTGTATGTTGGTATGGTCTCTGCATTAATTCACTAAGGTGTGTTGTGTGTGTATGTACATGGAGCTGAAGACCGTATACTGATTCACAGTGAGCTGTGTGTGTATGTGTGTGTGTGTGTGATGGTATGGGCTTTTCATTGAATCACTGAGGTGTGTGTCTGTGTGTGTATACCTGGAACTACAGACTGTGCACTGATTCACAATGAGCCATGTGTGAATGTGTGTAGGTGATAGTATAGGGTGTGCATAGAGTCACAAAGAGCCGTGCATATGTGTCTTTGCATGGGTGTTGTGGTATAGGCTGTGTACTGTGGCACAGTGACTGTGCATGTGTGTGTGTTTGTGTTTGTGATGGTATAGTGCGTGCATTGAATAAGAGAGAGCCATGCATGTGTCTCTCTGTGTGTGTGCTGGCATAGGCATTACATTGCGTCACAGTGAGCCATGTGTTTGTATGTTGGTCTAGACTCTGCCTTGAGTCACAGTAAGCCTTGTGTGTGTGCCAGTACAGGCCATGCATTGAGTCAGTGAGTCATATATGTGTGTGTGTGTGTGTGTGTGCTGGTATGTGCAGTGCATTGAGTCCAAGAGAGCCGTGTATGTTTGTGTGTGTGTGTGTGTGCTGCTATAGGTGGTTCCCTGAGTCACAGTCAGTTATGTGTGAGTGTGTGTTTGTGTGTTCTTGTATAGGCTGTGCATTGATCCACAGTGAGCCATGTGTGTATGCTGGTATAGGAGGTGCATTGAGTCACAGTGATGGTTGTGTTTGTGTGTGTGTGTGCTGCAGTAGGCTGTGAATTGAGTCACAGAAGGTGGGTCTTTGTGTGTGTATGTGCAAGTACAGGCTGCGGTTTGAGTCAGAGAGATGGGTGTCTCTGTGTGGTGTAATAGGCTGTGCATTGAATCACAGCAAGCCGTATTTTTGTGTGTATGTGTATTTTTGTATGTGTGTGTGTGTGATGGTACAGGCTGAACACTGAGTCACTGAGGTGTTCATGTGTGTATGTGGTGCTACAGACTGTTCTTTAGGTCAAACTGAGCCATATGTGTGTGTATGTTTTTGTGTGTGTACAGTTATTGGCTCTGCATTGAGTCATGGTGAACCATGTGTGTGTGGGGAGCTGGTATAGTCACAGCACTGAGTCACAGTTAAATGTGTAGGAGATGTGTGTGTATGTGTGTGTGTGTATTTGCTGGTGTATACTGTGCATTGAGTCACAGTTAGTAGTGCAGTGTGTGTGTGTCTGTGATGGTGTGGACTGTGTTTTTATCCACTTTGACATGAACGAGTGTGTGTGTGTGTATCTGTGTGTGTGTGTGTGTGTGTGTGCTAGCACTGAATGACCATTGAGACAGAGTGGGCTCTGTGTGTGTCTGTGTGTGTGCTGGTATAGACTCTGTATTGATTCACTGTGAGCTGTGTGTTTAAGTGTTTGCTCGTATAGGCAGTGCATTGAGTCTCACTGAGGTGTTTCTGTGTGTGTGTGCTGGTACAGAAAGCTTTTCCAGTCACAGACAGGTGTGTGTGTGTGCTGCAGTAGACTGTGAATTGAGTAGCAGAAGGTGGGTCTTTGTGTGTGTATGTGCAGGTACAGGCTGCGGTTTGAGTTAGAGTGATGGGTGTCTCTGTGTGGTGTTATAGGCTGTGCATTGAATCACAGTGAGCCGTGTGTGTGTGTGCGTGTGTGCTGGAATAGGCAGAGCATTGAGTCTCAGGTGTGTGTATGTGTGTGTGTATGCTGGTATGGTCTCTGCATTGATTCACTAAGGTGTGTTGTGTGTGTATGTACATGGAGCTGAACACTGTACACTGATTCACAGTGAGCTGTGTGTATGTGTGTGTGTGTGTGATGGTATGGGCTTTGCATTGAGTCACTGAGGGGTGTGTCTGTGTGTGTACAACTGGAACTACAGACTGTGCACTGATTCACAATGAGCCATGTGTGAATGTGTGTATGTGATAGTATAGGGTGTGCATAGACTCACAAAGAGCCGTGCATATGTGTCTTTGCATAGGTGTTGTGGTATAGGCTGTGCATTGTGTCACAGTGACTGTCCGTGTGTGTGTGTGTGTGTTTGTGATGGTATAGTACGTGCATTGAATCAGAGAGAGCCATGCATGTGTCTCTGTGTGTGTGTGTTGGCATAGGCATTACATTGAGTCACAGTGAGCCATGTGTTTGTATGCTGGTGTAGACTCTGCATTGAGTCACAGTAAGCCTTTTGTGTGTGCCAGTACAGGCTGTGCATTGAGTCAGTGAGTCATATGTGTGTGTGCGTGTGTGTGTGTGTGCTGGTATAGACAGTGCATTGAGTCCAATGAGCCGTGTATGTTTGTGTGTGAGTGTGCGTGCTGCTATAGGTGGTTCACTGAGTCACAGTCAGATATGTGTGTGTGAGTGTTTGTGTGTTCTTGTATAGGTTGTGTATTGATTCACAGTGAGCCCTGTGTGTATGGTGGTATAGGCGGTGCATTGAATTACAGTGATGGTTGTTTTTCTGTGTGTATGCTGCAGTAGGCTGTGAATTGAGTCACAGAAGGTGGGACTTTGTGTGTGTATGTGCAGGTACAAGCTGCAGTTCGAGTCACAGTGATGGGTGTCTCTGTGTGGTGTTATAGGCTGTGTATTGAATCACAGCGAGCCGTATTAGTGTGTGTATGTGTATTTGTGTATGCGTGTGTGTGTGTGATGGTACAGGCTGAACATTGAGTCACTGAGGTGTATGTATGTGGTCTGTATGTGGTGCTACAGACTGTTCGTTAGGTCAAACTGAGCCATATCTGTGTGTAGGTGTGTGTGTGTACAGTTATTTGCTGTGCACTGAGTCACAGTGAACCATGTGTGTGTGTGGAGCTGGTATAGTCAGAGCACTGAGTCACAGTTGAATGTGTGGGAGTTGTTTGTGTATGTGTGTATTTGCTGGTGTAGACTGTGCATTGAGTCACAGTGAGTAGTGCGGTGTGTGTGTGCTGTGATGGTGTGGACTGTGGTTTTATCCACTTTGACCTGAACAGCTGTGTGTGTTTGTGTGTTTGTGTGTGTGTGTGTGTGCTGGCACTAGATGACAATTGAGACAGAGTGGGCTGTGTGTCTGTGTGTGAGTTGGTATAGACTCTGTATTGAGTCACTGTGAGCTGTGTGTGTATGTGTGCGCTCATATAGGCTGTGCATTGAGTCACAGTGAGGTGTTTGTGTGTGTGTGTGCTGGTACAGGAAGCGTTTTCAGTCACAGTCTCGTGTGTGTGTGTGCATGTGAGTTTGTGTGCTGGTATGGGCTTTATTGTGCTGGTATGGGCTTTATTGACTCATGGGTGTGTGTGTGAGTGTGTGGTGATACAGACTGCATTGAGTCACAGTGCGCTGTGTGTGTGTGTGCTGGTATAGGCGATTTATTGAGTACCAGTGAGCCATGTGTGAGTGCGTGTTGGTGTGTGTGTGTGTGTACTGGTATAGGCTGTGCATTGAGTCACAGTGAGGCCTGCATCTGTGCATGTCTGTGTTTGTGTGTGTGTGTTTGCTGGTATAGGCTGAGCTTTGAATCACTCTGAGGTGTGTGTGCATGTGCTGGTAAAATTGTGCCTTGATTCACTGTGCCATGTGAGTGTGTGTGCACGCTGGTATAGGTTGTGCATTGAGTCAGAGTGGGAGGTGTGTGTGTCTGTGTGTTCTGGTATAGGCTGACAATTGAGGCACACTGAGATCTGTGTGCACATGTGTGTGTATGTGATAGTATAGGGTGTGCATAGAGTCACAAAGAGCCGTGCATATGTGTCTTTGCATGGGTGTTGCGGTATAGGGTCTTTATTTTGTCACAGTGACTGTGCGTGTGTGTGTGTGTTTGTGATGGTATAGTACATGCATTGAATCAGAGAGAGCCATGCATGTGTCTCTGTGTGTGTGTGCTGGCATAGGCATTACATTGAGTCACAGTGAGCCATGTGTTTGTATGTTGGTGTAGACTCTGCATTGAGTCACAGTAAGCCTTGTGTGTGTGCCAGTACAGGTTGTGCATTGAGTCAGTGAGTCATATGTGTGTGTGTGTTTGTGTGTGTGTGTGCTTGTTTAGACAGTGCATTGAGTCCAATGAGCAGTGTATGTTTGTGTGTGTGTGTGTGTGCTGTTAGGTAATGTGCATTGAGTCACAGTAGCTCTGTGTGTGTTTTTGAATACCTCTGGGCTGGCATAGGCTGAGAATTGAGTCACAGTGTGGTGTGTGTGTGAGTGTTCATGTGTGTGCAAGTATAGGCTGGACATTGAAGCACAGTGAGCTGTGTGTGTTTGTGTGTGTGCTGATATAGGCTGCACATTCAGTTACAGTGAGCTGTGTGTGTATGTGACTGTGCTTGTAGAAGCTGCACACTGGTTAACAGTGAGGTGTGTATGAGTGTGTGTGTGTGCTGTTACATACTGGACATTCAGTCACAGTTTGCTGTGTGTGTGTGCATGCATGTGTGCTTTTATAGGCTGTGCCTTGATTCACATTGAACTGTGAGTGTGGGTGTGTGGATGTCTGCTGGTATACATTTTGCATTGTTTCACAATGAGCTGTGTGTGTGTGTGTGTGTGTTCTGGTATGAGATGTACATTGAGAAACAGTGAGCCGTGCATGTGTGTGGCTGTGTGTGTGTGTGTGTGCTGCTAGAGGCTGGGCATTGTGTAACACTGAGCTATGTGTTTCTGTGTGTCACTCTATAGACTGTGCATTGAGTCTGTGTGTGTGCATGCATGTGTGCTGGTATAGGCTATGCATTGATTCACATTGAGTTAGTGTGTGGTTGTGCATGTTGTGTGGTTATATGTTTTGCATTGATTCACTGTGAGCTGTGTGTGTGTGAGTGTGCATGTGTGTGAACATATAGGCTGGACATTGAGTCACAGTGAGGTGTGTGTGTGAGTTTGTGTTTATGTGCAGTGGTAAAAGCCACGCAATGAGAACCAGTGATGTTTGTGTCTGATAGTGTGTGTCTTTTCAGGTTTATGCTGGGCATTGAGTCACAGTGAGCCGTGTGTGTGTGTGCATGTGTGTGTTTGTGTGCTGGTATAGGCTGTGCATTGAGTCACAGTGAGGTGTGTGTGTCTGTTCAGGTGTACACTGGGCATTGAGTCTCAGCTTTGTATGTCTGTGTGTGTGTGCTGAGATAGGCTGTGCATTGAGTCACAGTGACATGTGTGTCAGTGTCTGTGTGAGTGTGTATTCAGACACAGTGAGGTTTGAGTGTGAGTGTGTGTGTGCTGTTAGAGACTGTGGATTGAGTATCAGTGAGCCATGTTTGTTTTTGTGTGTGTGCATGCATGTGTTCTGTTATAAGCTGTGCACTGAGTCACATTGCCGTATTTTTGTGTGTGTGTGTATGCCTGTTGATATAGGCTATGCATTGAGTCACAGTGCTCCGTTAGTGTCTGTGAGGGTTTGTTGGTATAAGCTGTGCACAGGGTCCCAGTGAGCCATCTGTGTGTGTCTGTGCAAATATGGACAGTGCATTGAGTCACAGTGAGTCATGTGTGTCTCTGGGTGTGTGTGTGTCCACATGTGCTGTGTTCGGTTGTGTGTTTTGTCACAGTAAGCCATGTGTGATTATGTGCTGGTATAGACTGTGAACTGAGTCACGGCCATGTGTGTGTGTGTGTGTGTGTGTGTGTATGCATGCAGACATAGGCTATGCATTGACTCATAGTGAGCTGTTTATGTGTTTGTGATGGTATAGGCTGTCAATTGATTCACAGTGAGCTGTTTGTGTGTGCATGTGCTGATATAGTTTGAGCATTGAGTCACAGTTTGGCTGTGAGTTTGTTTTGCCAGTACAAGATGTACACCGAGTTACAGTGAGCCGTAGGTGTCTGTGGCTTTGTGTGTATGTGTGTGCCTATATAGGTGGTGCAGTAAGTCACAGTGAGCTGTGAGTGTGGGTGTGATGCTAGTATAGACTGTGAACTGAGTCACAGAGAACCGTGTGTGTGTGTGTGTGTGTGTGTGTGTTGTTTGCTTCAAGTTAATGTGCATTGAGTCACAGTGAGCTCTGTGTTTGTTTGTGAATACCTCTGGGCTGGTATAGGCTGAGCATTGAGTCACAGTGAGGTGTGTGTGTAAGTGTACGTGTGTGTGCAAGTATAGGCTGGGCATTGAATCACAGTGAGCTGTGTTTTCCTGTGTGTGCTGGTATAGGCTGCGCATTCAGTCACAGTGAGCCATGTGTATGTGTGAGTGCTCTTGTAGAGGCTGCACATTGAATCACAGTGAGGTGTGTGTGTGATTGTGTGTGTGTGTGCTGTTCCATTCTGTGCATTCTGTCACAGTTAGCCGTGTGTGTGTGCGCATTTGTGTGTGATTTTATAAGCTGTGCATTGATTCACATTGAACTGTGTGTGTGGGTGTGTGCTGGTGTATGCTTTGCATTTTTCACAGTCATCTGGGGGTATGTGTGTCTGTGTGTTGTGCTACAGGCTGAGCATTGTGTCACAGTGAAGTGTGTTTGTGGGAGTGTGCATGTGTCTGCATCTAAAGGCTGGCTATTAGTCACAGTGTGCCTTGTGTGTTTGTGTATGTTTCTGTACTGGTATAGGCTGTGCATTCATTCACAGTGAGGTGTGTTTGTGTGTCTGTCCTGGCGTAGGCTGGTTATTGGGTGACAGTGAGCCATGTGTGTGTGTGTGCTTGTAAAATCTGTGAACTGAGTCATGGCCATGTTTGTGTGTGTGAATGCTGGTATAGTTTATGCATTGACACATAGTGATACACGTGTGTGTTTCGTGATGGTATAAGCCATGCACTGAGTGTGAGTGAGCTGTTTTCATGTGTGCATGCTGGTATATTCTGAACTTTGAGTCACAGTGTGGTATGTGGCCGTGTATGTGTGTGTGTGTGTGTGTGTGTGTGTTCCGGTATAAGATGTACATTGAGATACAGTGAGCCGTGCATATGTGTGGCTGTGTGTGTGGGTGTGTGTGTGTGCTGCTGGAGGCTGCGCATTGTGTAACACGGAGCCATGGGTGTGTTGTGTGTTGGTGGGCTTTCATTGATTCAATGGGTGTGTGTGTCTGTGTTTGTTGTGCTAAAGACTGCATTGAGTCACAGTGAGTCGTGTGTGTGTGTGCTGGTATAGACGATTGATTGAGTCACGGTCAGCCATGTGTGTGTGCATGTTGGTATGTGTGTGTGTTCTTCTATAGGTTGTGCATTGAGTCACAGCGAACCCTGTATCTGTGCAGGTGTGTATGTGTGGTGCTGGTATAGGCTGTGCATTGAGTGACACTGAGGTGTGAGTGTATGCTTGTGTGTTTTGGTATACATTGTACATTGAGTCACAGTGCTGTGTGTTTGTGTGCACGCTGGTATAGTCTGTGCATTGAGTCACAGTGATGTGTGTGTGTCTGCGTGTTCTGGTATAGGCTGACCATTGTGTCACATTGAGGTGTGTGTGTGTGCTGGCATAGGCTGCACTTTTTGTCACAGTGAGGTGTGTGTGTGTGTATGTGTAGGTACAGGCTGTGCATTGAGTCACAGTGTGGGGTGTGTGTGTGATGTTATATGCTGTGCACTAGGACACAGTGAGCCATGTGTGTGTGCTGGTATAATCTGACCATTGAGTCACAGTGTGGTGTGGTGTGTGTGCCTTTGCTGGTATGGATTGTGCATTGAATCCCAGCCCTGTGTTAATGTTTGTGTATTTGGTGCTGTAGAGTCTGCATGAGTCACAGTAAGGTGTGTGTGTGTGCTGCTATAGGCTGAGAATTGAGTAACACCTAGGTGAGTGTATGTGTATGTGTATGCTGATAAGGGATTTGCATTGAATCAGTGAGCGGTGTGTGTGTGTGTGTGTACTGCTATAGGCTGTGCACTGAGCCACATTAAGGTGTGTTTCTGTGTATGTGTGTGTGGGTATAGGCTATGCATTGACTCACATTGAGCCATGTGTTTGTATGTGCTAGTATACACTGTTCATTGAGTCTCAGTGAACCATGGTTGTGTGTGTCTGTTTACTTGTATGGGCTTGGCATTGAGTCACAGTGAGGTGTGTGTGTGTGTCTGTGTGTCTGTGTGGTGGTATAAGCTGCATTGAGTCACACGGCGTGGTGTGTGAGAGTGTGTGTGTGTGCAGGTACAGGCTGGTATTGAATCACAGTGAGCTGTGTGTGTGTGTGTGTGCTGCAATAGGCAGAGCATTGAGTCTCAGGTGTGTGTATGTGTGTGTGTATGTTGGTATGGTCTCTGCATTAATTCACTAAGGTGTGTTGTGTGTGTATGTACATGGAGCTGAAGACCGTATACTGATTCACAGTGAGCTGTGTGTGTATGTGTGTGTGTGTGTGATGGTATGGGCTTTTCATTGAATCACTGAGGTGTGTGTCTGTGTGTGTATACCTGGAACTACAGACTGTGCACTGATTCACAACGAGCCATGTGTGAATGTGTGTAGGTGATAGTATAGGGTGTGCATAGAGTCACAAAGAGCCGTGCATATGTGTCTTTGCATGGGTGTTGTGGTATAGGCTGTGTACTGTGGCACAGTGACTGTGCATGTGTGTGTGTTTGTGTTTGTGATGGTATAGTGCGTGCATTGAATAAGAGAGAGCCATGCATGTGTCTCTCTGTGTGTGTGCTGGCATAGGCATTACATTGCGTCACAGTGAGCCATGTGTTTGTATGTTGGTCTAGACTCTGCCTTGAGTCACAGTAAGCCTTGTGTGTGTGCCAGTACAGGCTATGCATTGAGTCAGTGAGTCATATATGTGTGTGTGTGTGTGTGTGTGCTGGTATGTGCAGTGCATTGAGTCCAAGAGAGCCGTGTATGTTTGTGTGTGTGTGTGTGTGTGTGCTGCTATAGGTGGTTCCCTGAGTCACAGTCAGTTATGTGTGAGTGTGTGTTTGTGTGTTCTTGTATAGGCTGTGCATTGATCCACAGTGAGCCATGTGTGTATGCTGGTATAGGAGGTGCATTGAGTCACAGTGATGGTTGTGTTTGTGTGTGTGTGTGTTGCAGTAGGCTGTGAATTGAGTCACAGAAGGTGGGTCTTTGTGTGTGTATGTGCAAGTACAGGCTGCGGTTTGAGTCAGAGAGATGGGTGTCTCTGTGTGGTGTAATAGGCTGTGCATTGAATCACAGCAAGCCGTATTTTTGTGTGTATGTGTATTTTTGTATGTGTGTGTGTGTGATGGTACAGGCTGAACACTGAGTCACTGAGGTGTTCATGTGTGTATGTGGTGCTACAGACTGTTCTTTAGGTCAAACTGAGCCATATGTGTGTGTATGTTTTTGTGTGTGTACAGTTATTGGCTCTGCATTGAGTCATGGTGAACCATGTGTGTGTGGGGAGCTGGTATAGTCACAGCACTGAGTCACAGTTAAATGTGTAGGAGATGTGTGTGTATGTGTGTGTGTGTATTTGCTGGTGTATACTGTGCATTGAGTCACAGTTAGTAGTGCAGTGTGTGTGTGTCTGTGATGGTGTGGACTGTGTTTTTATCCACTTTGACATGAACGAGTGTGTGTGTGTGTATCTGTGTGTGTGTGTGTGTGTGCTAGCACTGAATGACCATTGAGACAGAGTGGGCTCTGTGTGTGTCTGTGTGTGTGCTGGTATAGACTCTGTATTGATTCACTGTGAGCTGTGTGTTTAAGTGTTTGCTCGTATAGGCAGTGCATTGAGTCTCACTGAGGTGTTTCTGTGTGTGTGTGCTGGTACAGAAAGCTTTTCCAGTCACAGACAGGTGTGTGTGTGTGCTGCAGTAGACTGTGAATTGAGTAGCAGAAGGTGGGTCTTTGTGTGTGTATGTGCAGGTACAGGCTGCGGTTTGAGTTAGAGTGATGGGTGTCTCTGTGTGGTGTTATAGGCTGTGCATTGAATCACAGTGAGCCGTGTGTGTGTGTGCGTGTGTGCTGGAATAGGCAGAGCATTGAGTCTCAGGTGTGTGTATGTGTGTGTGTATGCTGGTATGGTCTCTGCATTGATTCACTAAGGTGTGTTGTGTGTGTATGTACATGGAGCTGAACACTGTACACTGATTCACAGTGAGCTGTGTGTATGTGTGTGTGTGTGTGATGGTATGGGCTTTGCATTGAGTCACTGAGGGGTGTGTCTGTGTGTGTACAACTGGAACTACAGACTGTGCACTGATTCACAATGAGCCATGTGTGAATGTGTGTATGTGATAGTATAGGGTGTGCATAGACTCACAAAGAGCCGTGCATATGTGTCTTTGCATAGGTGTTGTGGTATAGGCTGTGCATTGTGTCACAGTGACTGTCCGTGTGTGTGTGTGTGTGTTTGTGATGGTATAGTACGTGCATTGAATCAGAGAGAGCCATGCATGTGTCTCTGTGTGTGTGTGTTAGCATAGGCATTACATTGAGTCACAGTGAGCCATGTGTTTGTATGCTGGTGTAGACTCTGCATTGAGTCACAGTAAGCCTTTTGTGTGTGCCAGTACAGGCTGTGCATTGAGTCAGTGAGTCATATGTGTGTGTGCGTGTGTGTGTGTGTGCTGGTATAGACAGTGCATTGAGTCCAATGAGCCGTGTATGTTTGTGTGTGAGTGTGCGTGCTGCTATAGGTGGTTCACTGAGTCACAGTCAGATATGTGTGAGTGAGTGTTTGTGTGTTCTTGTATAGGTTGTGTATTGATTCACAGTGAGCCCTGTGTGTATGGTGGTATAGGCGGTGCATTGAATCACAGTGATGGTTGTTTTTCTGTGTGTATGCTGCAGTAGGCTGTGAATTGAGTCACAGAAGGTGGGACTTTGTGTGTGTATGTGCAGGTACAAGCTGCAGTTCGAGTCACAGTGATGGGTGTCTCTGTGTGGTGTTATAGGCTGTGTATTGAATCACAGCGAGCCGTATTAGTGTGTGTATGTGTATTTGTGTATGCGTGTGTGTGTGTGATGGTACAGGCTGAACATTGAGTCACTGAGGTGTGCATGTGTGTATGTGGTGCTACAGACTGTTCGTTAGGTCAAACTGAGCCATATCTGTGTGTAGGTGTGTGTGTGTACAGTTATTTGCTGTGCACTGAGTCACAGTGAACCATGTGTGTGTGGGGAGCTGGTATAGTCAGAGCACTGAGTCACAGTTGAATGTGTGGGAGTTGTTTGTGTATGTGTGTATTTGCTGGTGTAGACTGTGCATTGAGTCACAGTGAGTAGTGCGGTGTGTGTGTGCTGTGATGGTGTGGACTGTGGTTTTATCCACTTTGACCTGAACGGCTGTGTGTGTTTGTGTGTTTGTGTGTGTGTGTGTGTGCTGGCACTAGATGACAATTGAGACAGAGTGGGCTGTGTGTCTGTGTGTGAGCTGGTATAGACTCTGTATTGAGTCACTGTGAGCTGTGTGTGTATGTGTGCGCTCATATAGGCTGTGCATTGAGTCACAGTGAGGTGTTTGTGTGTGTGTGTGCTGGTACAGGAAGCGTTTTCAGTCACAGTCTCGTGTGTGTGTGTGTGCATGTGAGTTTGTGTGCTGGTATGGGCTTTATTGTGCTGGTATGGGCTTTATTGACTCATGGGTGTGTGTGTGAGTGTGTGGTGATACAGACTGCATTGAGTCACAGTGCGCTGTGTGTGTGTGTGCTGGTATAGGCGATTTATTGAGTACCAGTGAGCCATGTGTGAGTGCGTGTTGGTGTGTGTGTGTGTGTACTGGTATAGGCTGTGCATTGAGTCACAGTGAGGCCTGCATCTGTGCATGTCTGTGTTTGTGTGTGTGTGTTTGCTGGTATAGGCTGAGCTTTGAATCACTCTGAGGTGTGTGTGCATGTGCTGGTAAAATTGTGCCTTGATTCACTGTGCCATGTGAGTGTGTGTGCACGCTGGTATAGGTTGTGCATTGAGTCAGAGTGGGAGGTGTGTGTGTCTGTGTGTTCTGGTATAGGCTGACAATTGAGGCACACTGAGATCTGTGTGCACATGTGTGTATATGTGTGCTGGTACAGCCTGCTCATTGAGTCATATTGAGTTTTGTGTGTGTGTGTGTGCAGGTAGAGGCAGCACATTGAGTCACAGTGAGGTGTATGTGTGTGATGTTATATGCTATGCACTGATTCATAGGGAGGTTTGTGTCTGTGTGTGTGCACTTTCTGGTATAGGATTTGCATTGAATCACACTGAGCTGTGTTTTTGAGTGTCAGTATATGTGCGTGTGTGGAGGTATGGGCTGTGGATTGACTCACAGTTTGCCGTATGTGCTTCCCTGTGTGTGTATGTCTGCTAGCATATCCTGTGCACTGAGTCACAGGGAGCCTTGTGTGTGTGTGTGTGTGTGTGTGTGTCCTGGTATAGAGTGTGCATTGATTCACAGTCAGCCATGTGTGTGTGTGTGTGAGTGCACTGGTATAGGATGTGCAGTGAGTCAGAGTGATGTGTGTGTGTGTCTGCGTGTTCTGATATAGGCTGACCATTGTGTAACATTGAGGGTGTGTGTGTGTGTGTGTGTGCTGGTATAGGCTGCATATTTTGTCACAGTGAAGTGTGTGTGTGTGTATGTGTAGGTACAGGCTGTGCATTGAGTCACAGTGTGGGGTGTGTGTGTGATGTTATATTCTGTGCACTAGGACACAGTGAGTCGTGTGTGTGTGCTGGTATAATCTGAACATTGAGTCACAGTGTGGTGTGGTGTGTGTGCCTTTGCTGGTATGGACTGTGCATAGAATCCCAGCCCTGTGTTAGTGTTTGTGTATTTGGTGCTGTAGAGTCTGCATGAGTCACAGTAAGATGTGTGTGTGTACTGCTATCGGCTGTACACTGAGCCATATTAAGGTGTGTTTCTGTGTGTGTGTGTGCGGGTATAGGCTATGCATTGACTCACATTGAGCCATGTGTTTGTATGTGCTACTATACACTGTTCATTGAGTCTCAGTGAGCCATTGTTGTGTGTGTCTGTTTACTTGTATGGGCTTGGCATTGAGTCTCAGACAGGTGTTTGTGTGTGCCTGTGTGTCTGTGTGGTGGTATAAACTGCATTGAGTCACACGGCGGTGTGTGTGAGAGTGTGAGTGTGTGCAGGTACAGGCTGGTATTGAACCACAGTGAGGCGTGTGTGTGCGTGTGTGTTTGTGTGTGCTGCAATAGGCAGAGCATTGAGTCTCAGGTGTGTGTATGTGTGTGTGTATGCTGGTATCGTCTCTGCATTGATTCACTAAGGTGTGTTGTGTGTGTATGTACATGGAGCTGAAGACTGTACACTGATTCACACTGAGCTGTGTGTGTATGTGTGTGATGGTATGGGTTTGGCATTGAGTCACTGAGGTGTGTGTTTGTGTGTGTATACCTGGAACTACAGACTGTGCACTGATTCACAATGAGCCATGTGTGAATGTGTGTATGTGATAGTATAGGGTGTGCATAGAGTCACAAAGAGCCGTGCATATGTGTCTTTGCATGGGTGTTGTGGTATAGGGTCTTCATTGTGTCACAGTGACTGTGCGTGTGTGTGTGTGTGTGTGTTTGTGATGGTATAGTACATGCATTGAATCAGAGAGAGCCATGCATGTGTCTCTGTGTGTGTGTGCTGGCATAGGCATTACATTGAGTCACAGTGAGCCATGTGTTTGTATGTTGGTGTAGACTCTGCATTGAGTCACAGTAAACCTTGTGTGTGTGCCAGTACAGGTTGTGCATTGAGTCAGTGAGTCATATGTGTGTGTGTGTTTGTGTGTGTGTGTGCTTGTTTAGACAGTGCATTGAGTCCAATGAGCAGTGTATGTTTGTGTGTGTGTGTGTGTGCTGTTAGGTAATGTGCATTGAGTCACAGTAGCTCTGTGTGTGTTTTTGAATACCTCTGGGCTGGCATAGGCTGAGAATTGAGTCACAGTGTGGTGTGTGTGTGAGTGTTCATGTGTGTGCAAGTATAGGCTGGACATTGAAGCACAGTGAGCTGTGTGTGTTTGTGTGTGTGCTGATATAGGCTGCACATTCAGTTACAGTGAGCTGTGTGTGTATGTGAGTGTGCTTGTAGAAGCTGCACACTGGTTAACAGTGAGGTGTGTATGAGTGTGTGTGTGCTGTTACATACTGGGCATTCAGTCACAGTTTGCTGTGTGTGTGTGTGCATGCATGTGTGCTTTTATAGGCTGTGCCTTGATTCACATTGAACTGTGAGTGTGGGTGTGTGGATGTCTGCTGGTATACATTTTGCATTGTTTCACAATGAGCTGTGTGTGTGTGTGTGTGTTCTGGTATGAGATGTACATTGAGATACAGTGAGCCGTGCATGTGTGTGGCTGTGTGTGTGTGTGTGTGCTGCTAGAGGCTGGGCATTGTGTAACACTGAGCTATGTGTTTCTGTGTGTCACTCTATAGACTGTGCATTGAGTCTGTGTGTGTGCATGCATGTGTGCTGGTATAGGCTATGCATTGATTCACATTGAGTTAATGTGTGGTTGTGCATGTTGTGTGGCTATATGTTTTGCATTGATTCACTGTGAGCTGTGTGTGTGTGAGTGTGCATGTGTGTGAACATATAGGCTGGACATTGAGTCACAGTGAGGTGTGTGTGTGAGTTTGTGTTTATGTGCAGTGGTAAAAGCCACGCAATGAGAACCAGTGATGTTTGTGTCTGATAGTGTGTGTCTTTTCAGGTTTATGCTGGGCATTGAGTCACAGTGAGCCGTGTGTGTGTGTGCATGTGTGTGTTTGTGTGCTGGTATAGGCTGTGCATTGAGTCACAGTGAGGTGTGTGTGTCTGTTCAGGTGTACACTGGGCATTGAGTCTCAGCTTTGTATGTCTGTGTGTGTGTGCTGAGATAGGCTGTGCATTGAGTCACAGTGACATGTGTGTCAGTGTCTGTGTGAGTGTGTATTCAGACACAGTGAGGTTTGAGTGTGAGTGTGTGTGTGCTGTTAGAGACTGTGGATTGAGTATCAGTGAGCCATGTTTGTTTTTGTGTGTGTGCATGCATGTGTTCTGTTATAAGCTGTGCACTGAGTCACATTGCCGTATTTTTGTGTGTGTGTGTATGCCTGTTGATATAGGCTATGCATTGAGTCACAGTGCTCCGTTAGTGTCTGTGAGGGTTTGTTGGTATAAGCTGTGCACAGGGTCCCAGTGAGCCATCTGTGTGTGTCTGTGCAAATATGGACAGTGCATTGAGTCACAGTGAGTCATGTGTGTCTCTGGGTGTGTGTGTGTCCACATGTGCTGTGTTCGGTTGCGTGTTTTGTCACAGTAAGCCATGTGTGATTATGTGCTGGTATAGACTGTGAACTGAGTCACGGCCATGTGTGTGTGTGTGTGTGTGTGTGTGTATGCATGCAGACATAGGCTATGCATTGACTCATAGTGAGCTGTTTATGTGTTTGTGATGGTATAGGCTGTCAATTGATTCACAGTGAGCTGTTTGTGTGTGCATGTGCTGATATAGTTTGAGCATTGAGTCACAGTTTGGCTGTGAGTTTGTTTTGCCAGTACAAGATGTACACCGAGTTACAGTGAGCCGTAGGTGTCTGTGGCTTTGTGTGTATGTGTGTGCCTATATAGGTGGTGCAGTAAGTCACAGTGAGCTGTGAGTGTGGGTGTGATGCTAGTATAGACTGTGAACTGAGTCACAGAGAACCATGTGTGTGTGTGTGTGTGTGTGTGTGTTGTTTGCTTCAAGTTAATGTGCATTGAGTCACAGTGAGCTCTGTGTGTGTTTGTGAATACCTCTGGGCTGGTATAGGCTGAGCATTGAGTCACAGTGAGGTGTGTGTGTAAGTGTACGTGTGTGTGCAAGTATAGGCTGGGCATTGAATCACAGTGAGCTGTGTGTTTTCGTGTGTGTGCTGGTATAGGCTGCACATTCAGTCACAGTGAGCCATGTGTATGTGTGAGTGCTCTTGTAGAGGCTGCACATTGAATCACAGTGAGGTGTGTGTGTGATTGTGTGTGTGTGTGCTGTTCCATTCTGTGCATTCTGTCACAGTTAGCCGTGTGTGTGTGCGCATTTGTCTGTGATTTTATAAGCTGTGCATTGATTCACATTGAACTGTGTGTGTGGGTGTGTGCTGGTGTATGCTTTGCATTTTTCACAGTCATCTGGGGGTATGTGTGTCTGTGTGTTGTGCTACAGGCTGAGCATTGTGTCACAGTGAAGTGTGTTTGTGGGAGTGTGCATGTGTCTGCATCTAAAGGCTGGCTATTAGTCACAGTGTGCCTTGTGTGTTTGTGTATGTTTCTGTACTGGTATAGGCTGTGCATTCATTCACAGTGAGGTGTGTTTGTGTGTCTGTCCTGGCGTAGGCTGGTTATTGGGTGACAGTGAGCCATGTGTGTGTGTGTGCTTGTAAAATCTGTGAACTGAGTCATGGCCATGTTTGTGTGTGTGAATGCTGGTATAGTTTATGCATTGACACATAGTGATACACGTGTGTGTTTCGTGATGGTATAAGCCATGCACTGAGTGTGAGTGAGCTGTTTTCATGTGTGCATGCTGGTATATTCTGAACTTTGAGTCACAGTGTGGTATGTGGCCGTGTATGTGTGTGTGTGTGTGTGTGTGTGTTCCGGTAGAAGATGTACATTGAGATACAGTGAGCCGTGCATATGTGTGGCTGTGTGTGTGGGTGTGTGTGTGTGCTGCTAGAGGCTGCGCATTGTGTAACACGGAGCCATGGGTGTGTTGTGTGTTGGTGGGCTTTCATTGATTCAATGGGTGTGTGTGTCTGTGTTTGTTGTGCTAAAGACTGCATTGAGTCACAGTGAGTCGTGTGTGTGTGTGCTGGTATAGACGATTGATTGAGTCACGGTCAGCCATGTGTGTGTGCATGTTGGTATGTGTGTGTGTTCTTCTATAGGTTGTGCATTGAGTCACAGCGAACCCTGTATCTGTGCAGGTGTGTATGTGTGGTGCTGGTATAGGCTGTGCATTGAGTGACACTGAGGTGTGTGTGTATGCTTGTGTGTTTTGGTATACATTGTACATTGAATCACAGTGCTGTGTGTTTGTGTGCACGCTGGTATAGTCTGTGCATTGAGTCACAGTGATGTGTGTGTGTCTGTGTGTTCTGGTATAGGCTGACCATTGTGTCACATTGAGGTGTGTGTGTGTGTATGTGTAGGTACAGGCTGTGCATTGAGTCACAGTGTGGGGTGTGTGTGTGATGTTTTATGCTGTGCACTAGGACACAGTGAGCCATGTGTGTGTGCTGGTATAATCTGACCATTGAGTCACAGTGTGGTGTGGTGTGTGTGCCTTTGCTGGTATGGATTGTGCATTGAATCCCAGCCCTGTGTTAATGTTTGTGTATTTGGTGCTGTAGAGTCTGCATGAGTCACAGTAAGGTGTGTGTGTGTGCTGCTATAGGCTGAGAATTGAGTAACACCTAGGTGAGTGTATGTGTATGTGTATGCTGATAAGGGATTTGCATTGAATCAGTGAGCGGTGTGTGTGTGTGTGTGTACTGCTATAGGCTGTGCACTGAGCCACATTAAGGTGTGTTTCTGTGTATGTGTGTGTGGGTATAGGCTATGCATTGACTCACATTGAGCCATGTGTTTGTATGTGCTAGTATACACTGTTCATTGAGTCTCAGTGAACCATGGTTGTGTGTGTCTGTTTACTTGTATGGGCTTGGCATTGAGTCACAGTGAGGTGTGTGTGTGTGTCTGTGTGTCTGTGTGGTGGTATAAGCTGCATTGAGTCACACGGCGTGGTGTGTGAGAGTGTGTGTGTGTGCAGGTACAGGCTGGTATTGAATCACAGTGAGCTGTGTGTGTGTGTGTGTGCTGCAATAGGCAGAGCATTGAGTCTCAGGTGTGTGTATGTGTGTGTGTATGTTGGTATGGTCTCTGCATTAATTCACTAAGGTGTGTTGTGTGTGTATGTACATGGAGCTGAAGACCGTATACTGATTCACAGTGAGCTGTGTGTGTATGTGTGTGTGTGTGTGATGGTATGGGCTTTTCATTGAATCACTGAGGTGTGTGTCTGTGTGTGTATACCTGGAACTACAGACTGTGCACTGATTCACAACGAGCCATGTGTGAATGTGTGTATGTGATAGTATAGGGTGTGCATAGAGTCACAAAGAGCCGTGCATATGTGTCTTTGCATGGGTGTTGTGGTATAGGCTGTGTACTGTGGCACAGTGACTGTGCATGTGTGTGTGTTTGTGTTTGTGATGGTATAGTGCGTGCATTGAATAAGAGAGAGCCATGCATGTGTCTCTCTGTGTGTGTGCTGGCATAGGCATTACATTGCGTCACAGTGAGCCATGTGTTTGTATGTTGGTCTAGACTCTGCCTTGAGTCACAGTAAGCCTTGTGTGTGTGCCAGTACAGGCTATGCATTGAGTCAGTGAGTCATATATGTGTGTGTGTGTGTGTGTGTGCTGGTATGTGCAGTGCATTGAGTCCAAGAGAGCCGTGTATGTTTGTGTGTGTGTGTGTGTGTGTGCTGCTATAGGTGGTTCCCTGAGTCACAGTCAGTTATGTGTGAGTGTGTGTTTGTGTGTTCTTGTATAGGCTGTGCATTGATCCACAGTGAGCCATGTGTGTATGCTGGTATAGGAGGTGCATTGAGTCACAGTGATGGTTGTGTTTGTGTGTGTGTGTGCTGCAGTAGGCTGTGAATTGAGTCACAGAAGGTGGGTCTTTGTGTGTGTATGTGCAAGTACAGGCTGCGGTTTGAGTCAGAGAGATGGGTGTCTCTGTGTGGTGTAATAGGCTGTGCATTGAATCACAGCAAGCCGTATTTTTGTGTGTATGTGTATTTTTGTATGTGTGTGTGTGTGATGGTACAGGCTGAACACTGAGTCACTGAGGTGTTCATGTGTGTATGTGGTGCTACAGACTGTTCTTTAGGTCAAACTGAGCCATATGTGTGTGTATGTTTTTGTGTGTGTACAGTTATTGGCTCTGCATTGAGTCATGTTGAACCATGTGTGTGTGGGGAGCTGGTATAGTCACAGCACTGAGTCACAGTTAAATGTGTAGGAGATGTGTGTGTATGTGTGTGTGTGTATTTGCTGGTGTATACTGTGCATTGAGTCACAGTTAGTAGTGCAGTGTGTGTGTGTCTGTGATGGTGTGGACTGTGTTTTTATCCACTTTGACATGAACGAGTGTGTGTGTGTGTATCTGTGTGTGTGTGTGTGTGTGCTAGCACTGAATGACCATTGAGACAGAGTGGGCTCTGTGTGTGTCTGTGTGTGTGCTGGTATAGACTCTGTATTGATTCACTGTGAGCTGTGTGTTTAAGTGTTTGCTCGTATAGGCAGTGCATTGAGTCTCACTGAGGTGTTTCTGTGTGTGTGTGCTGGTACAGAAAGCTTTTCCAGTCACAGACAGGTGTGTGTGTGTGCTGCAGTAGACTGTGAATTGAGTAGCAGAAGGTGGGTCTTTGTGTGTGTATGTGCAGGTACAGGCTGCGGTTTGAGTTAGAGTGATGGGTGTCTCTGTGTGGTGTTATAGGCTGTGCATTGAATCACAGTGAGCCGTGTGTGTGTGTGCGTGTGTGCTGGAATAGGCAGAGCATTGAGTCTCAGGTGTGTGTATGTGTGTGTGTATGCTGGTATGGTCTCTGCATTGATTCACTAAGGTGTGTTGTGTGTGTATGTACATGGAGCTGAACACTGTACACTGATTCACAGTGAGCTGTGTGTATGTGTGTGTGTGTGTGATGGTATGGGCTTTGCATTGAGTCACTGAGGGGTGTGTCTGTGTGTGTACAACTGGAACTACAGACTGTGCACTGATTCACAATGAGCCATGTGTGAATGTGTGTATGTGATAGTATAGGGTGTGCATAGACTCACAAAGAGCCGTGCATATGTGTCTTTGCATAGGTGTTGTGGTATAGGCTGTGCATTGTGTCACAGTGACTGTCCGTGTGTGTGTGTGTGTGTTTGTGATGGTATAGTACGTGCATTGAATCAGAGAGAGCCATGCATGTGTCTCTGTGTGTGTGTGTTAGCATAGGCATTACATTGAGTCACAGTGAGCCATGTGTTTGTATGCTGGTGTAGACTCTGCATTGAGTCACAGTAAGCCTTTTGTGTGTGCCAGTACAGGCTGTGCATTGAGTCAGTGAGTCATATGTGTGTGTGCGTGTGTGTGTGTGTGCTGGTATAGACAGTGCATTGAGTCCAATGAGCCGTGTATGTTTGTGTGTGAGTGTGCGTGCTGCTATAGGTGGTTCACTGAGTCACAGTCAGATATGTGTGAGTGAGTGTTTGTGTGTTCTTGTATAGGTTGTGTATTGATTCACAGTGAGCCCTGTGTGTATGGTGGTATAGGCGGTGCATTGAATCACAGTGATGGTTGTTTTTCTGTGTGTATGCTGCAGTAGGCTGTGAATTGAGTCACAGAAGGTGGGACTTTGTGTGTGTATGTGCAGGTACAAGCTGCAGTTCGAGTCACAGTGATGGGTGTCTCTGTGTGGTGTTATAGGCTGTGTATTGAATCACAGCGAGCCGTATTAGTGTGTGTATGTGTATTTGTGTATGCGTGTGTGTGTGTGATGGTACAGGCTGAACATTGAGTCACTGAGGTGTGCATGTGTGTATGTGGTGCTACAGACTGTTCGTTAGGTCAAACTGAGCCATATCTGTGTGTAGGTGTGTGTGTGTACAGTTATTTGCTGTGCACTGAGTCACAGTGAACCATGTGTGTGTGGGGAGCTGGTATAGTCAGAGCACTGAGTCACAGTTGAATGTGTGGGAGTTGTTTGTGTATGTGTGTATTTGCTGGTGTAGACTGTGCATTGAGTCACAGTGAGTAGTGCGGTGTGTGTGTGCTGTGATGGTGTGGACTGTGGTTTTATCCACTTTGACCTGAACGGCTGTGTGTGTTTGTGTGTTTGTGTGTGTGTGTGTGTGCTGGCACTAGATGACAATTGAGACAGAGTGGGCTGTGTGTCTGTGTGTGAGCTGGTATAGACTCTGTATTGAGTCACTGTGAGCTGTGTGTGTATGTGTGCGCTCATATAGGCTGTGCATTGAGTCACAGTGAGGTGTTTGTGTGTGTGTGTGCTGGTACAGGAAGCGTTTTCAGTCACAGTCTCGTGTGTGTGTGTGTGCATGTGAGTTTGTGTGCTGGTATGGGCTTTATTGTGCTGGTATGGGCTTTATTGACTCATGGGTGTGTGTGTGAGTGTGTGGTGATACAGACTGCATTGAGTCACAGTGCGCTGTGTGTGTGTGTGCTGGTATAGGCGATTTATTGAGTACCAGTGAGCCATGTGTGAGTGCGTGTTGGTGTGTGTGTGTGTGTACTGGTAGAGGCTGTGCATTGAGTCACAGTGAGGCCTGCATCTGTGCATGTCTGTGTTTGTGTGTGTGTGTTTGCTGGTATAGGCTGAGCTTTGAATCACTCTGAGGTGTGTGTGCATGTGCTGGTAAAATTGTGCCTTGATTCACTGTGCCATGTGAGTGTGTGTGCACGCTGGTATAGGTTGTGCATTGAGTCAGAGTGGGAGGTGTGTGTGTCTGTGTGTTCTGGTATAGGCTGACAATTGAGGCACACTGAGATCTGTGTGCACATGTGTGTATATGTGTGCTGGTACAGCCTGCTCATTGAGTCATATTGAGTTTTGTGTGTGTGTGTGTGCAGGTAGAGGCAGCACATTGAGTCACAGTGAGGTGTATGTGTGTGATGTTATATGCTATGCACTGATTCATAGGGAGGTTTGTGTCTGTGTGTGTGCACTTTCTGGTATAGGATTTGCATTGAATCACACTGAGCTGTGTTTTTGAGTGTCAGTATATGTGCGTGTGTGGAGGTATGGGCTGTGGATTGACTCACAGTTTGCCGTATGTGCTTCCCTGTGTGTGTATGTCTGCTAGCATATCCTGTGCACTGAGTCACAGGGAGCCTTGTGTGTGTGTGTGTGTGTGTGTGTGTCCTGGTATAGAGTGTGCATTGATTCACAGTCAGCCATGTGTGTGTGTGTGTGAGTGCACTGGTATAGGATGTGCAGTGAGTCAGAGTGATGTGTGTGTGTGTCTGCGTGTTCTGATATAGGCTGACCATTGTGTAACATTGAGGGTGTGTGTGTGTGTGTGTGTGCTGGTATAGGCTGCATATTTTGTCACAGTGAAGTGTGTGTGTGTGTATGTGTAGGTACAGGCTGTGCATTGAGTCACAGTGTGGGGTGTGTGTGTGATGTTATATTCTGTGCACTAGGACACAGTGAGTCGTGTGTGTGTGCTGGTATAATCTGAACATTGAGTCACAGTGTGGTGTGGTGTGTGTGCCTTTGCTGGTATGGACTGTGCATAGAATCCCAGCCCTGTGTTAGTGTTTGTGTATTTGGTGCTGTAGAGTCTGCATGAGTCACAGTAAGATGTGTGTGTGTACTGCTATAGGCTGTACACTGAGCCATATTAAGGTGTGTTTCTGTGTGTGTGTGTGCGGGTATAGGCTATGCATTGACTCACATTGAGCCATGTGTTTGTATGTGCTACTATACACTGTTCATTGAGTCTCAGTGAGCCATTGTTGTGTGTGTCTGTTTACTTGTATGGGCTTGGCATTGAGTCTCAGACAGGTGTTTGTGTGTGCCTGTGTGTCTGTGTGGTGGTATAAACTGCATTGAGTCACACGGCGGTGTGTGTGAGAGTGTGAGTGTGTGCAGGTACAGGCTGGTATTGAACCACAGTGAGGCATGTGTGTGCGTGTGTGTTTGTGTGTGCTGGAATAGGCAGAGCATTGAGTCTCAGGTGTGTGTATGTGTGTGTGTATGCTGGTATGGTCTCTGCATTGATTCACTAAGGTGTGTTGTGTGTGTATGTACATGGAGCTGAAGACTGTACACTGATTCACACTGAGCTGTGTGTGTATGTGTGTGTGTGTGTGATGGTATGGGCTTTTCATTGAATCACTGAGGTGTGTGTCTGTGTGTGTATACCTGGAACTACAGACTGTGCACTGATTCACAACGAGCCATGTGTGAATGTGTGTATGTGATAGTATAGGGTGTGCATAGAGTCACAAAGAGCCGTGCATATGTGTCTTTGCATGGGTGTTGTGGTATAGGCTGTGTACTGTGGCACAGTGACTGTGCATGTGTGTGTGTTTGTGTTTGTGATGGTATAGTGCGTGCATTGAATAAGAGAGAGCCATGCATGTGTCTCTCTGTGTGTGTGCTGGCATAGGCATTACATTGCGTCACAGTGAGCCATGTGTTTGTATGTTGGTCTAGACTCTGCCTTGAGTCACAGTAAGCCTTGTGTGTGTGCCAGTACAGGCTATGCATTGAGTCAGTGAGTCATATATGTGTGTGTGTGTGTGTGTGTGTGCTGGTATGTGCAGTGCATTGAGTCCAAGAGAGCCGTATATGTTTGTGTGTGTGTGTGTGTGTGCTGCTATAGGTGGTTCCCTGAGTCACAGTCAGTTATGTGTGAGTGTGTGTTTGTGTGTTCTTGTATAGGCTGTGCATTGATCCACAGTGAGCCATGTGTGTATGCTGGTATAGGAGGTGCATTGAGTCACAGTGATGGTTGTGTTTGTGTGTGTGTGTGCTGCAGTAGGCTGTGAATTGAGTCACAGAAGGTGGGTCTTTGTGTGTGTATGTGCAAGTACAGGCTGCGGTTTGAGTCAGAGAGATGGGTGTCTCTGTGTGGTGTAATAGGCTGTGCATTGAATCACAGCAAGCCGTATTTTTGTGTGTATGTGTATTTTTGTATGTGTGTGTGTGTGATGGTACAGGCTGAACACTGAGTCACTGAGGTGTTCATGTGTGTATGTGGTGCTACAGACTGTTCTTTAGGTCAAACTGAGCCATATGTGTGTGTATGTTTTTGTGTGTGTACAGTTATTGGCTCTGCATTGAGTCATGGTGAACCATGTGTGTGTGGGGAGCTGGTATAGTCACAGCACTGAGTCACAGTTAAATGTGTAGGAGATGTGTGTGTATGTGTGTGTGTGTATTTGCTGGTGTATACTGTGCATTGAGTCACAGTTAGTAGTGCAGTGTGTGTGTGTCTGTGATGGTGTGGACTGTGTTTTTATCCACTTTGACATGAACGAGTGTGTGTGTGTGTATCTGTGTGTGTGTGTGTGTGTGTGTGCTAGCACTGAATGACCATTGAGACAGAGTGGGCTCTGTGTGCGTCTGTGTGTGTGCTGGTATAGACTCTGTATTGATTCACTGTGAGCTGTGTGTTTAAGTGTTTGCTCGTATAGGCAGTGCATTGAGTCTCACTGAGGTGTTTCTGTGTGTGTGTGCTGGTACAGAAAGCTTTTCCAGTCACAGACAGGTGTGTGTGTGTGCTGCAGTAGACTGTGAATTGAGTAGCAGAAGGTGGGTCTTTGTGTGTGTATGTGCAGGTACAGGCTGCGGTTTGAGTTAGAGTGATGGGTGTCTCTGTGTGGTGTTATAGGCTGTGCATTGAATCACAGTGAGCCGTGTGTGTGTGTGCGTGTGTGCTGGAATAGGCAGAGCATTGAGTCTCAGGTGTGTGTATGTGTGTGTGTATGCTGGTATGGTCTCTGCATTGATTCACTAAGGTGTGTTGTGTGTGTATGTACATGGAGCTGAACACTGTACACTGATTCACAGTGAGCTGTGTGTATGTGTGTGTGTGTGTGATGGTATGGGCTTTGCATTGAGTCACTGAGGGGTGTGTCTGTGTGTGTACAACTGGAACTACAGACTGTGCACTGATTCACAATGAGCCATGTGTGAATGTGTGTATGTGATAGTATAGGGTGTGCATAGACTCACAAAGAGCCGTGCATATGTGTCTTTGCATAGGTGTTGTGGTATAGGCTGTGCATTGTGTCACAGTGACTGTCCGTGTGTGTGTGTGTGTGTTTGTGATGGTATAGTACGTGCATTGAATCAGAGAGAGCCATGCATGTGTCTCTGTGTGTGTGTGTTAGCATAGGCATTACATTGAGTCACAGTGAGCCATGTGTTTGTATGCTGGTGTAGACTCTGCATTGAGTCACAGTAAGCCTTTTGTGTGTGCCAGTACAGGCTGTGCATTGAGTCAGTGAGTCATATGTGTGTGTGCGTGTGTGTGTGTGTGCTGGTATAGACAGTGCATTGAGTCCAATGAGCCGTGTATGTTTGTGTGTGAGTGTGCGTGCTGCTATAGGTGGTTCACTGAGTCACAGTCAGATATGTGTGAGTGAGTGTTTGTGTGTTCTTGTATAGGTTGTGTATTGATTCACAGTGAGCCCTGTGTGTATGGTGGTATAGGCGGTGCATTGAATCACAGTGATGGTTGTTTTTCTGTGTGTATGCTGCAGTAGGCTGTGAATTGAGTCACAGAAGGTGGGACTTTGTGTGTGTATGTGCAGGTACAAGCTGCAGTTCGAGTCACAGTGATGGGTGTCTCTGTGTGGTGTTATAGGCTGTGTATTGAATCACAGCGAGCCGTATTAGTGTGTGTATATGTATTTGTGTATGCGTGTGTGTGTGTGATGGTACAGGCTGAACATTGAGTCACTGAGGTGTGCATGTGTGTATGTGGTGCTACAGACTGTTCGTTAGCTCAAACTGAGCCATATCTGTGTGTAGGTGTGTGTGTGTACAGTTATTTGCTGTGCACTGAGTCACAGTGAACCATGTGTGTGTGGGGAGCTGGTATAGTCAGAGCACTGAGTCACAGTTGAATGTGTGGGAGTTGTTTGTGTATGTGTGTATTTGCTGGTGTAGACTGTGCATTGAGTCACAGTGAGTAGTGCGGTGTGTGTGTGCTGTGATGGTGTGGACTGTGGTTTTATCCACTTTGACCTGAACGGCTGTGTGTGTTTGTGTGTTTGTGTGTGTGTGTGTGTGCTGGCACTAGATGACAATTGAGACAGAGTGGGCTGTGTGTCTGTGTGTGAGCTGGTATAGACTCTGTATTGAGTCACTGTGAGCTGTGTGTGTATGTGTGCGCTCATATAGGCTGTGCATTGAGTCACAGTGAGGTGTTTGTGTGTGTGTGTGCTGGTACAGGAAGCGTTTTCAGTCACAGTCTCGTGTGTGTGTGTGTGCATGTGAGTTTGTGTGCTGGTATGGGCTTTATTGTGCTGGTATGGGCTTTATTGACTCATGGGTGTGTGTGTGAGTGTGTGGTGATACAGACTGCATTGAGTCACAGTGCGCTGTGTGTGTGTGTGCTGGTATAGGCGATTTATTGAGTACCAGTGAGCCATGTGTGAGTGCGTGTTGGTGTGTGTGTGTGTGTACTGGTATAGGCTGTGCATTGAGTCACAGTGAGGCCTGCATCTGTGCATGTCTGTGTTTGTGTGTGTGTGTTTGCTGGTATAGGCTGAGCTTTGAATCACTCTGAGGTGTGTGTGCATGTGCTGGTAAAATTGTGCCTTGATTCACTGTGCCATGTGAGTGTGTGTGCACGCTGGTATAGGTTGTGCATTGAGTCAGAGTGGGAGGTGTGTGTGTCTGTGTGTTCTGGTATAGGCTGACAATTGAGGCACACTGAGATCTGTGTGCACATGTGTGTATATGTGTGCTGGTACAGCCTGCTCATTGAGTCATATTGAGTTTTGTGTGTGTGTGTGTGCAGGTAGAGGCAGCACATTGAGTCACAGTGAGGTGTATGTGTGTGATGTTATATGCTATGCACTGATTCATAGGGAGGTTTGTGTCTGTGTGTGTGTACTTTCTGGTATAGGATTTGCATTGAATCACACTGAGCTGTGTTTTTGAGTGTCAGTATATGTGCGTGTGTGGAGGTATGGGCTGTGGATTGACTCACAGTTTGCCGTATGTGCTTCCCTGTGTGTGTATGTCTGCTAGCATATCCTGTGCACTGAGTCACAGGGAGCCTTGTGTGTGTGTGTGTGTGTGTCCTGGTATAGAGTGTGCATTGATTCACAGTCAGCCATGTGTGTGTGTGTGTGAGTGCACTGGTATAGGATGTGCAGTGAGTCAGAGTGATGTGTGTGTGTGTCTGCGTGTTCTGATATAGGCTGACCATTGTGTAACATTGAGGGTGTGTGTGTGTGTGTGTGTGCTGGTATAGGCTGCATATTTTGTCACAGTGAAGTGTGTGTGTGTGTATGTGTAGGTACAGGCTGTGCATTGAGTCACAGTGTGGGGTGTGTGTGTGATGTTATATTCTGTGCACTAGGACACAGTGAGTCGTGTGTGTGTGCTGGTATAATCTGAACATTGAGTCACAGTGTGGTGTGGTGTGTGTGCCTTTGCTGATATGGACTGTGCATAGAATCCCAGCCCTGTGTTAGTGTTTGTGTATTTGGTGCTGTAGAGTCTGCATGAGTCACAGTAAGATGTGTGTGTGTACTGCTATAGGCTGTACACTGAGCCATATTAAGGTGTGTTTCTGTGTGTGTGTGTGTGGGTATAGGCTATGCATTGACTCACATTGAGCCATGTGTTTGTATGTGCTACTATACACTGTTCATTGAGTCTCAGTGAGCCATTGTTGTGTGTGTCTGTTTACTTGTATGGGCTTGGCATTGAGTCTCAGACAGGTGTTTGTGTGTGCCTGTGTGTCTGTGTGGTGGTATAAACTGCATTGAGTCACACGGCGGTGTGTGTGAGAGTGTGAGTGTGTGCAGGTACAGGCTGGTATTGAACCACAGTGAGGCATGTGTGTGCGTGTGTGTTTGTGTGTGCTGGAATAGGCAGAGCATTGAGTCTCAGGTGTGTGTATGTGTGTGTGTATGCTGGTATGGTCTCTGCATTGATTCACTAAGGTGTGTTGTGTGTGTATGTACATGGAGCTGAAGACTGTACACTGATTCACACTGAGCTGTGTGTATGTGTGTGTGTGTGTAATGGTATGGGCTTGGCATTGAGTCACTGAGGTGTGTGTTTGTGTGTGTATACCTGGAACTACAGACTGTGCACTGATTCACAATGAGCCATGTGTGACTGTGTGTATGTGATAGTATAGGGTGTGCATAGAGTCACAAAGAGCCGTGCATATGTGTCTTTGCATGGGTGTTGTGGTATAGGGTCTTCATTGTGTCACAGTGACTGTGCGTGTGTGTGTGTGTGTGTGTTTGTGATGGTATAGTACATGCATTGAATCAGAGAGAGCCATGCATGTGTCTCTGTGTGTGTGTGCTGGCATAGGCATTACATTGAGTCACAGTGAGCCATGTGTTTGTATGTTGGTGTAGACTCTGCATTGAGTCACAGTAAGCCTTGTGTGTGTGCCAGTACATGTTGTGCATTGAGTCAGTGAGTCATATGTGTGTGTGTTTGTGTGTGTGTGTGCTTGTTTAGACAGTGCATTGAGTCCAATGAGCAGTGTATGTTTGTGTGTGTGTGTGTGTGCTGTTAGGTAATGTGCATTGAGTCACAGTAGCTCTGTGTGTGTTTTTGAATACCTCTGGGCTGGCATAGGCTGAGAATTGAGTCACAGTGTTGTGTGTGTGTGAGTGTTCATGTGTGTGCAAGTATAGGCTGGACATTGAAGCACAGTGAGCTGTGTGTGTTTGTGTGTGTGCTGATATAGGCTGCACATTCAGTTACAGTGAGCTGTGTGTGTATGTGACTGTGCTTGTAGAAGCTGCACACTGGTTAACAGTGAGGTGTGTATGAGTGTGTGTGTGTGCTGTTACATACTGGACATTCAGTCACAGTTTGCTGTGTGTGTGTGCATGCATGTGTGCTTTTATAGGCTGTGCCTTGATTCACATTGAACTGTGAGTGTGGGTGTGTGGATGTCTGCTGGTATACATTTTGCATTGTTTCACAATGAGCTGTGTGTGTGTGTGTGTGTGTGTGTGTTCTGGTATGAGATGTACATTGAGATACAGTGAGCCGTGCATGTGTGTGGCTGTGTGTGTGTGTGTGTGCTGCGAGAGGCTGGGCATTGTGTAACACTGAGCTATGTGTTTCTGTGTGTCACTCTATAGACTGTGCATTGAGTCTGTGTGTGTGCATGCATGTGTGCTGGTATAGGCTATGCATTGATTCACATTGAGTTAGTGTGTGGTTGTGCATGTTGTGTGGTTATATGTTTTGCATTGATTCACTGTGAGCTGTGTGTGTGTGAGTGTGCATGTGTGTGAACATATAGGCTGGACATTGAGTCACAGTGAGGTGTGTGTGTGAGTTTGTGTTTATGTGCAGTGGTAAAAGCCACGCAATGAGAACCAGTGATGTTTGTGTCTGATAGTGTGTGTCTTTTCAGGTTTATGCTGGGCATTGAGTCACAGTGAGCCGTGTGTGTGTGTGCATGTGTGTGTTTGTGTGCTGGTATAGGCTGTGCATTGAGTCACAGTGAGGTGTGTGTGTCTGTTCAGGTGTACACTGGGCATTGAGTCTCAGCTTTGTATGTCTGTGTGTGTGTGCTGAGATAGGCTGTGCATTGAGTCACAGTGACATGTGTGTCAGTGTCTGTGTGAGTGTGTATTCAGACACAGTGAGGTTTGAGTGTGAGTGTGTGTGTGCTGTTAGAGACTGTGGATTGAGTATCAGTGAGCCATGTTTGTTTTTGTGTGTGTGCATGCATGTGTTCTGTTATAAGCTGTGCACTGAGTCACATTGCCGTATTTTTGTGTGTGTGTGTATGCCTGTTGATATAGGCTATGCATTGAGTCACAGTGCTCCGTTAGTGTCTGTGAGGGTTTGTTGGTATAAGCTGTGCACAGGGTCCCAGTGAGCCATCTGTGTGTGTCTGTGCAAATATGGACAGTGCATTGAGTCACAGTGAGTCATGTGTGTCTCTGGGTGTGTGTGTGTCCACATGTGCTGTGTTCGGTTGCGTGTTTTGTCACAGTAAGCCATGTGTGATTATGTGCTGGTATAGACTGTGAACTGAGTCACGGCCATGTGTGTGTGTGTGTGTGTGTGTGTATGCATGCAGACATAGGCTATGCATTGACTCATAGTGAGCTGTTTATGTGTTTGTGATGGTATAGGCTGTCAATTGATTCACAGTGAGCTGTTTGTGTGTGCATGTGCTGATATAGTTTGAGCATTGAGTCACAGTTTGGCTGTGAGTTTGTTTTGCCAGTACAAGATGTACACCGAGTTACAGTGAGCCGTAGGTGTCTGTGGCTTTGTGTGTATGTGTGTGCCTATATAGGTGGTGCAGTAAGTCACAGTGAGCTGTGAGTGTGGGTGTGATGCTAGTATAGACTGTGAACTGAGTCACAGAGAACCATGTGTGTGTGTGTGTGTGTGTGTGTGTTGTTTGCTTCAAGTTAATGTGCATTGAGTCACAGTGAGCTCTGTGTTTGTTTGTGAATACCTCTGGGCTGGTATAGGCTGAGCATTGAGTCACAGTGAGGTGTGTGTGTAAGTGTACGTGTGTGTGCAAGTATAGGCTGGGCATTGAATCACAGTGAGCTGTGTGTTTTCGTGTGTGTGCTGGTATAGGCTGCGCATTCAGTCACAGTGAGCCATGTGTATGTGTGAGTGCTCTTGTAGAGGCTGCACATTGAATCACAATGAGGTGTGTGTGTGATTGTGTGTGTGTGTGCTGTTCCATTCTGTGCATTCTGTCACAGTTAGCCGTGTGTGTGTGCGCATTTGTGTGTGATTTTATAAGCTGTGCATTGATTCACATTGAACTGTGTGTGTGGGTGTGTGCTGGTGTATGCTTTGCATTTTTCACAGTCATCTGGGGGTATGTGTGTCTGTGTGTTGTGCTACAGGCTGAGCATTGTGTCACAGTGAAGTGTGTTTGTGGGAGTGTGCATGTGTCTGCATCTAAAGGCTGGCTATTAGTCACAGTGTGCCTTGTGTGTTTGTGTATGTTTCTGTACTGGTATAGGCTGTGCATTCATTCACAGTGAGGTGTGTTTGTGTGTCTGTCCTGGCGTAGGCTGGTTATTGGGTGACAGTGAGCCGTGTGTGTGTGTGCTTGTAAAATCTGTGAACTGAGTCATGGCCATGTTTGTGTGTGTGAATGCTGGTATAGTTTATGCATTGACACATAGTGATACACGTGTGTGTTTCGTGATGGTATAAGCCATGCACTGAGTGTGAGTGAGCTGTTTTCATGTGTGCATGCTGGTATATTCTGAACTTTGAGTCACAGTGTGGTATGTGGCCGTGTATGTGTGTGTGTGTGTGTGTGTGTGTGTGTTCCGGTATAAGATGTACATTGAGATACAGTGAGCCGTGCATATGTGTGGCTGTGTGTGTGGGTGTGTGTGTGTGCTGCTAGAGGCTGCGCATTGTGTAACACGGAGCCATGGGTGTGTTTTGTGTTGGTGGGCTTTCATTGATTCAATGGGTGTGTGTGTCTGTGTTTGTTGTGCTAAAGACTGCATTGAGTCACAGTGAGTCGTGTGTGTGTGTGCTGGTATAGACGATTGATTGAGTCACGGTCAGCCATGTGTGTGTGCATGTTGGTATGTGTGTGTGTTCTTCTATAGGTTGTGCATTGAGTCACAGCGAACCCTGTATCTGTGCAGGTGTGTATGTGTGGTGCTGGTATAGGCTGTGCATTGAGTGACACTGAGGTGTGAGTGTATGCTTGTGTGTTTTGGTATACATTGTACATTGAGTCACAGTGTTGTGTGTTTGTGTGCACGCCGGTATAGTCTGTGCATTGAGTCACAGTGATGTGTGTGTGTCTGCGTGTTCTGGTATAGGCTGACCATTGTGTCACATTGAGGTGTGTGTGTGTGCTGGCATAGGCTGCACTTTTTGTCACAGTGAGGTGTGTGTGTGTGTATGTGTAGGTACAGGCTGTGCATTGAGTCACAGTGTGGGGTGTGTGTGTGATGTTATATGCTGTGCACTAGGACACAGTGAGCCATGTGTGTGTGCTGGTATAATCTGACCATTGAGTCACAGTGTGGTGTGGTGTGTGTGCCTTTGCTAGTATGGATTGTGCATTGAATCCCAGCCCTGTGTTAATGTTTGTGTATTTGGTGCTGTAGAGTCTGCATGAGTCACAGTAAGGTGTGTGTGTGTGCTGCTATAGGCTGAGAATTGAGTAACACCTAGGTGAGTGTATGTGTATGTGTATGCTGATAAGGGATTTGCATTGAATCAGTGAGCGGTGTGTGTGTGTGTGTGTACTGCTATAGGCTGTGCACTGAGCCACATTAAGGTGTGTTTCTGTGTATGTGTGTGTGGGTATAGGCTATGCATTGACTCACATTGAGCCATGTGTTTGTATGTGCTAGTATACACTGTTCATTGAGTCTCAGTGAACCATGGTTGTGTGTGTCTGTTTACTTGTATGGGCTTGGCATTGAGTCACAGTGAGGTGTGTGTGTGTGTCTGTGTGTCTGTGTGGTGGTATAAGCTGCATTGAGTCACACGGCGTGGTGTGTGAGAGTGTGTGTGTGTGCAGGTACAGGCTGGTATTGAATCACAGTGAGCTGTGTGTGTGTGTGTGTGTGTGTGTGTGCTGCAATAGGCAGAGCATTGAGTCTCAGGTGTGTGTATGTGTGTGTGTATGTTGGTATGGTCTCTGCATTAATTCACTAAGGTGTGTTGTGTGTGTATGTACATGGAGCTGAAGACCGTATACTGATTCACAGTGAGCTGTGTGTGTATGTGTGTGTGTGTGTGATGGTATGGGCTTTTCATTGAATCACTGAGGTGTGTGTCTGTGTTTGTATACCTGGAACTACAGACTGTGCACTGATTCACAACGAGCCATGTGTGAATGTGTGTAGGTGATAGTATAGGGTGTGCATAGAGTCACAAAGAGCCGTGCATATGTGTCTTTGCATGGGTGTTGTGGTATAGGCTGTGTACTGTGGCACAGTGACTGTGCATGTGTGTGTGTTTGTGTTTGTGATGGTATAGTGCGTGCATTGAATAAGAGAGAGCCATGCATGTGTCTCTCTGTGTGTGTGCTGGCATAGGCATTACATTGCGTCACAGTGAGCCATGTGTTTGTATGTTGGTCTAGACTCTGCCTTGAGTCACAGTAAGCCTTGTGTGTGTGCCAGTACAGGCTATGCATTGAGTCAGTGAGTCATATATGTGTGTGTGTGTGTGTGTGTGCTGGTATGTGCAGTGCATTGAGTCCAAGAGAGCCGTGTATGTTTGTGTGTGTGTGTGTGTGCTGCTATAGGTGGTTCCCTGAGTCACAGTCAGTTATGTGTGAGTGTGTGTTTGTGTGTTCTTGTATAGGCTGTGCATTGATCCACAGTGAGCCATGTGTGTATGCTGGTATAGGAGGTGCATTGAGTCACAGTGATGGTTGTGTTTGTGTGTGTGTGTGCTGCAGTAGGCTGTGAATTGAGTCACAGAAGGTGGGTCTTTGTGTGTGTATGTGCAAGTACAGGCTGCGGTTTGAGTCAGAGAGATGGGTGTCTCTGTGTGGTGTAATAGGCTGTGCATTGAATCACAGCAAGCCGTATTTTTGTGTGTATGTGTATTTTTGTATGTGTGTGTGTGTGATGGTACAGGCTGAACACTGAGTCACTGAGGTGTTCATGTGTGTATGTGGTGCTACAGACTCTTCGTTAGGTCAAACTGAGCCATATGTGTGTGTATGTTTTTGTGTGTGTACAGTTATTGGCTCTGCATTGAGTCATGGTGAACCATGTGTGTGTGGGGAGCTGGTATAGTCACAGCACTGAGTCACAGTTAAATGTGTAGGAGATGTGTGTGTATGTGTGTGTGTGTATTTGCTGGTGTATACTGTGCATTGAGTCACAGTTAGTAGTGCAGTGTGTGTGTGTCTGTGATGGTGTGGACTGTGTTTTTATCCACTTTGACATGAACGAGTGTGTGTGTGTGTATCTGTGTGTGTGTGTGTGTGTGTGTGCTAGCACTGAATGACCATTGAGACAGAGTGGGCTCTGTGTGTGTCTGTGTGTGTGCTGGTATAGACTCTGTATTAATTCACTGTGAGCTGTGTGTTTAAGTGTTTGCTCGTATAGGCAGTGCATTGAGTCTCACTGAGGTGTTTCTGTGTGTGTGTGCTGGTACAGAAAGCTTTTCCAGTCACAGACAGGTGTGTGTGTGTGCTGCAGTAGACTGTGAATTGAGTAGCAGAAGGTGGGTCTTTGTGTGTGTATGTGCAGGTACAGGCTGCGGTTTGAGTTAGAGTGATGGGTGTCTCTGTGTGGTGTTATAGGCTGTGCATTGAATCACAGTGAGCCGTGTGTGTGTGTGCGTGTGTGCTGGAATAGGCAGAGCATTGAGTCTCAGGTGTGTGTATGTGTGTGTGTATGCTGGTATGGTCTCTGCATTGATTCACTAAGGTGTGTTGTGTGTGTATGTACATGGAGCTGAACACTGTACACTGATTCACAGTGAGCTGTGTGTGTATGTGTGTGTGTGTGTGATGGTATGGGCTTTGCATTGAGTCACTGAGGGGTGTGTCTGTGTGTGTACACCTGGAACTACAGACTGTGCACTGATTCACAATGAGCCATGTGTGAATGTGTGTATGTGATAGTATAGGGTGTGCATAGACTCACAAAGAGCCGTGCATATGTGTCTTTGCATAGGTGTTGTGGTATAGGCTGTGCATTGTGTCACAGTGACTGTCCGTGTGTGTGTGTGTGTGTGTGTTTGTGATGGTATAGTACGTGCGTTGAATCAGAGAGAGCCATGCATGTGTCTCTGTGTGTGTGTGTTGGCATAGGCATTACATTGAGTCACAGAGAGCCATGTGTTTGTATGCTGGTGTAGACTCTGCATTGAGTCACAGTAAGCCTTGTGTGTGTGCCAGTACAGGCTGTGCATTGAGTTAGTGAGTCATATGTGTGTGTGTGTGTGTGTGTGTGTGTGCTGGTATAGACAGTGCATTGAGTCCAATGAGCCGTGTATGTTTGTGTGTGAGTGTGCGTGCTGCTATAGGTGGTTCACTGAGTCACAGTCTGGTATGTGTGAGTGAGTGTTTGTGTGTTCTTGTATAGGTTGTGTATTGAATCACAGTGAGCCCTGTGTGTATGGTGGTATAGGCGGTGCATTGAATCACAGTGATGGTTGTTTTTCTGTGTGTATGCTGCAGTAGGCTGTGAATTGAGTCACAGAAGGTGGGACTTTGTGTGTGTATGTGCAGGTACAAGCTGCAGTTCGAGTCACAGTGATGGGTGTCTCTGTGTGGTGTTATAGGCTGTGTATTGAATCACAGCGAGCCGTATTAGTGTGTGTATGTGTATTTGTGTATGCGTGTGTGTGTGTGATGGTACAGGCTGAACATTGAGTCACTGAGGTGTGCATGTGTGTATGTGGTGCTACAGACTGTTCGTTAGGTCAAACTGAGCCATATCTGTGTGTAGGTGTGTGTGTGTACAGTTATTTGCTGTGCACTGAGTCACAGTGAACCATGTGTGTGTGGGGAGCTGGTATAGTCAGAGCACTGAGTCACAGTTGAATGTGTGGGAGTTGTTTGTGTATGTGTGTATTTGCTGGTGTAGACTGTGCATTGAGTCACAGTGAGTAGTGCGGTGTGTGTGTGCTGTGATGGTGTGGACTGTGGTTTTATCCACTTTGACCTGAACGGCTGTGTGTGTTTGTGTGTTTGTGTGTGTGTGTGTGTGCTGGCACTAGATGACAATTGAGACAGAGTGGGCTGTGTGTCTGTGTGTGAGCTGGTATAGACTCTGTATTGAGTCACTGTGAGCTGTGTGTGTATGTGTGCGCTCATATAGGCTGTGCATTGAGTCACAGTGAGGTGTTTGTGTGTGTGTGTGCTGGTACAGGAAGCGTTTTCAGTCACAGTCTCGTGTGTGTGTGTGTGTGCATGTGAGTTTGTGTGCTGGTATGGGCTTTATTGTGCTGGTATGGGCTTTATTGACTCATGGGTGTGTGTGTGAGTGTGTGGTGATACAGACTGCATTGAGTCACAGTGCGCTGTGTGTGTGTGTGCTGGTATAGGCGATTTATTGAGTACCAGTGAGCCATGTGTGAGTGCGTGTTGGTGTGTGTGTGTGTGTACTGGTATAGGCTGTGCATTGAGTCACAGTGAGGCCTGCATCTGTGCATGTCTGTGTTTGTGTGTGTGTGTTTGCTGGTATAGGCTGAGCTTTGAATCACTCTGAGGTGTGTGTGCATGTGCTGGTAAAATTGTGCCTTGATTCACTGTGCCATGTGAGTGTGTGTGCACGCTGGTATAGGTTGTGCATTGAGTCAGAGTGGGAGGTGTGTGTGTCTGTGTGTTCTGGTATAGGCTGACAATTGAGGCACACTGAGATCTGTGTGCACATGTGTGTATATGTGTGCTGGTACAGCCTGCTCATTGAGTCATATTGAGTTTTGTGTGTGTGTGTGTGCAGGTAGAGGCAGCACATTGAGTCACAGTGAGGTGTATGTGTGTGATGTTATATGCTATGCACTGATTCATAGGGAGGTTTGTGTCTGTGTGTGTGCACTTTCTGGTATAGGATTTGCATTGAATCACACTGAGCTGTGTTTTTGAGTGTCAGTATATGTGCGTGTGTGGAGGTATGGGCTGTGGATTGACTCACAGTTTGCCGTATGTGCTTCTCTGTGTGTGTATGTCTGCTAGCATATCCTGTGCACTGAGTCACAGGGAGCCTTGTGTGTGTGTGTGTGTGTGTGTGTCCTGGTATAGAGTGTGCATTGATTCACAGTCAGCCATGTGTGTGTGTGTGTGAGTGCACTGGTATAGGATGTGCAGTGAGTCAGAGTGATGTGTGTGTGTGTCTGCGTGTTCTGATATAGGCTGACCATTGTGTAACATTGAGGGTGTGTGTGTGTGTGTGCTGGTATAGGCTGCATATTTTGTCACAGTGAAGTGTGTGTGTGTGTATGTGTAGGTACAGGCTGTGCATTGAGTCACAGTGTGGGGTGTGTGTGTGATGTTATATTCTGTGCACTAGGACACAGTGAGTCGTGTGTGTGTGCTGGTATAATCTGAACATTGAGTCACAGTGTGGTGTGGTGTGTGTGCCTTTGCTGGTATGGACTGTGCATAGAATCCCAGCCCTGTGTTAGTGTTTGTGTATTTGGTGCTGTAGAGTCTGCATGAGTCACAGTAGGATGTGTGTGTGTACTGCTATAGGCTGTACACTGAGCCATATTAAGGTGTGTTTCTGTGTGTGTGTGTGCGGGTATAGGCTATGCATTGACTCACATTGAGCCATGTGTTTGTATGTGCTACTATACACTGTTCATTGAGTCTCAGTGAGCCATTGTTGTGTGTGTCTGTTTACTTGTATGGGCTTGGCATTGAGTCTCAGACAGGTGTTTGTGTGTGCCTGTGTGTCTGTGTGGTGGTATAAACTGCATTGAGTCACACGGCGGTGTGTGAGAGAGTGTGAGTGTGTGCAGGTACAGGCTGGTATTGAACCACAGTGAAGCGTGTGTGTGCGTGTGTGTTTGTGTGTGCTGGAATAGGCAGAGCATTGAGTCTCAGGTGTGTGTATGTGTGTGTGTATGCTGGTATGGTCTCTGCATTGATTCACTAAGGTGTGTTGTGTGTGTATGTACATGGAGCTGAAGACTGTACACTGATTCACACTGAGCTGTGTGTGTATGTGTGTGTGTGTGTGATGGTATGGGTTTGGCATTGAGTCACTGAGGTGTGTGTTTGTGTGTGTATACCTGGAACTACAGACTGTGCACTGATTCACAATGAGCCATGTGTGAATGTGTGTATGTGATAGTATAGGGTGTGCATAGAGTCACAAAGAGCCGTGCATATGTGTCTTTGCATGGGTGTTGTGGTATAGGGTCTTCATTGTGTCACAGTGACTGTGCGTGTGTGTGTGTGTGTGTGTTTGTGATGGTATAGTACATGCATTGAATCAGAGAGAGCCATGCATGTGTCTCTGTGTGTGTGTGCTGGCATAGGCATTACATTGAGTCACAGTGAGCCATGTGTTTGTATGTTGGTGTAGACTCTGCATTGAGTCACAGTAAACCTTGTGTGTGTGCCAGTACAGGTTGTGCATTGAGTCAGTGAGTCATATGTGTGTGTGTGTTTGTGTGTGTGTGTGCTTGTTTAGACAGTGCATTGAGTCCAATGAGCAGTGTATGTTTGTGTGTGTGTGTGTGTGCTGTTAGGTAATGTGCATTGAGTCACAGTAGCTCTGTGTGTGTTTTTGAATACCTCTGGGCTGGCATAGGCTGAGAATTGAGTCACAGTGTGGTGTGTGTGTGAGTGTTCATGTGTGTGCAAGTATAGGCTGGACATTGAAGCACAGTGAGCTGTGTGTGTTTGTGTGTGTGCTGATATAGGCTGCACATTCAGTTACAGTGAGCTGTGTGTGTATGTGAGTGTGCTTGTAGAAGTTGCACACTGGTTAATAGTGAGGTGTGTATGAGTGTGTGTGTGCTGTTACATACTGGGCATTCAGTCACAGTTTGCTGTGTGTGTGTGTGCATGCATGTGTGCTTTTATAGGCTGTGCCTTGATTCACATTGAACTGTGAGTGTGGGTGTGTGGATGTCTGCTGGTATACATTTTGCATTGTTTCACAATGAGCTGTGTGTGTGTGTGTGTGTGTGTGTTCTGGTATGAGATGTACATTGAGATACAGTGAGCCGTGCATGTGTGTGGCTGTGTGTGTGTGTGTGTGCTGCTAGAGTCTGGGCATTGTGTAACACTGAGCTATGTGTTTCTGTGTGTCACTCTATAGACTGTGCATTGAGTCTGTGTGTGTGCATGCATGTGTGCTGGTATAGGCTATGCATTGATTCACATTGAGTTAATGTGTGGTTGTGCATGTTGTGTGGCTATATGTTTTGCATTGATTCACTGTGAGCTGTGTGTGTGTGAGTGTGCATGTGTGTGAACATATAGGCTGGACATTGAGTCACAGTGAGGTGTGTGTGTGAGTTTGTGTTTATGTGCAGTGGTAAAAGCCACGCAATGAGAACCAGTGATGTTTGTGTCTGATAGTGTGTGTCTTTTCAGGTTTATGCTGGGCATTGAGTCACAGTGAGCCGTGTGTGTGTGTGCATGTGTGTGTTTGTGTGCTGGTATAGGCTGTGCATTGAGTCACAGTGAGGTGTGTGTGTCTGTTCAGGTGTACACTGGGCATTGAGTCTCAGCTTTGTATGTCTGTGTGTGTGTGCTGAGATAGGCTGTGCATTGAGTCACAGTGACATGTGTGTCAGTGTCTGTGTGAGTGTGTATTCAGACACAGTGAGGTTTGAGTGTGAGTGTGTGTGTGCTGTTAGAGACTGTGGATTGAGTATCAGTGAGCCATGTTTGTTTTTGTGTGTGTGCATGCATGTGTTCTGTTATAAGCTGTGCACTGAGTCACATTGCCGTATTTTTGTGTGTGTGTGTATGCCTGTTGATATAGGCTATGCATTGAGTCACAGTGCTCCGTTAGTGTCTGTGAGGGTTTGTTGGTATAAGCTGTGCACAGGGTCCCAGTGAGCCATCTGTGTGTGTCTGTGCAAATATGGACAGTGCATTGAGTCACAGTGAGTCATGTGTGTCTCTGGGTGTGTGTGTGTCCACATGTGCTGTGTTCGGTTGCGTGTTTTGTCACAGTAAGCCATGTGTGATTATGTGCTGGTATAGACTGTGAACTGAGTCACGGCCATGTGTGTGTGTGTGTGTGTGTGTGTGTATGCATGCAGACATAGGCTATGCATTGACTCATAGTGAGCTGTTTATGTGTTTGTGATGGTATAGGCTGTCAATTGATTCACAGTGAGCTGTTTGTGTGTGCATGTGCTGATATAGTTTGAGCATTGAGTCACAGTTTGGCTGTGAGTTTGTTTTGCCAGTACAAGATGTACACCGAGTTACAGTGAGTCGTAGGTGTCTGTGGCTTTGTGTGTATGTGTGTGCCTATATAGGTGGTGCAGTAAGTCACAGTGAGCTGTGAGTGTGGGTGTGATGCTAGTATAGACTGTGAACTGAGTCACAGAGAACCATGTGTGTGTGTGTGTGTGTGTGTGTTGTTTGCTTCAAGTTAATGTGCATTGAGTCACAGTGAGCTCTGTGTGTGTTTGTGAATACCTCTGGGCTGGTATAGGCTGAGCATTGAGTCACAGTGAGGTGTGTGTGTAAGTGTACGTGTGTGTGCAAATATAGGCTGGGCATTGAATCACAGTGAGCTGTGTGTTTTCGTGTGTGTGCTGGTATAGGCTGCGCATTCAGTCACAGTGAGCCATGTGTATGTGTGAGTGCTCTTGTAGAGGCTGCACATTGAATCACAGTGAGGTGTGTGTGTGATTGTGTGTGTGTGTGCTGTTCCATTCTGTGCATTCTGTCACAGTTAGCCGTGTGTGTGTGCGCATTTGCGTGTGATTTTATAAGCTGTGCATTGATTCACATTGAACTGTGTGTGTGGGTGTGTGCTGGTGTATGCTTTGCATTTTTCACAGTCATCTGGGGGTATGTGTGTCTGTGTGTTGTGCTACAGGCTGAGCATTGTGTCACAGTGAAGTGTGTTTGTGGGAGTGTGCATGTGTCTGCATCTAAAGGCTGGCTATTAGTCACAGTGTGCCTTGTGTGTTTGTGTATGTTTCTGTACTGGTATAGGCTGTGCATTCATTCACAGTGAGGTGTGTTTGTGTGTCTGTCCTGGCGTAGGCTGGTTATTGGGTGACAGTGAGCCATGTGTGTGTGTGTGCTTGTAAAATCTGTGAACTGAGTCATGGCCATGTTTGTGTGTGTGAATGCTGGTATAGTTTATGCATTGACACATAGTGATACACGTGTGTGTTTCGTGATGGTATAAGCCATGCACTGAGTGTGAGTGAGCTATTTTCATGTGTGCATGCTGGTATATTCTGAACTTTGAGTCACAGTGTGGTATGTGGCCGTGTGTGTGTGTGTGTGTGTGTGTGTGTGTGTGTGTTCCGGTATAAGATGTACATTGAGATACAGTGAGCCGTGCATATGTGTGGCTGTGTGTGTGGGTGTGTGTGTGTGCTGCTAGAGGCTGCGCATTGTGTAACACGGAGCCATGGGTGTGTTGTGTGTTGGTGGGCTTTCATTGATTCAATGGGTGTGTGTGTCTGTGTTTGTTGTGCTAAAGACTGCATTGAGTCACAGTGAGTCGTGTGTGTGTGTGCTGGTATAGACGATTGATTGAGTCACGGTCAGCCATGTGTGTGTGCATGTTGGTATGTGTGTGTGTTCTTCTATAGGTTGTGCATTGAGTCACAGCGAACCCTGTATCTGTGCAGGTGTGTATGTGTGGTGCTGGTATAGGCTGTGCATTGAGTGACACTGAGGTGTGAGTGTATGCTTGTGTGTTTTGGTATACATTGTACATTGAGTCACAGTGCTGTGTGTTTGTGTGCACGCTGGTATAGTCTGTGCATTGAGTCACAGTGATGTGTGTGTGTCTGCGTGTTCTGGTATAGGCTGACCATTGTGTCACATTGAGGTGTGTGTGTGTGCTGGCATAGGCTGCACTTTTTGTCACAGTGAGGTGTGTGTGTGTGTATGTGTAGGTACAGGCTGTGCATTGAGTCACAGTGTGGGGTGTGTGTGTGATGTTATATGCTGTGCACTAGGACACAGTGAGCCATGTGTGTGTGCTGGTATAATCTGACCATTGAGTCACAGTGTGGTGTGGTGTGTGTGCCTTTGCTGGTATGGAATGTGCATTGAATCCCAGCCCTGTGTTAATGTTTGTGTATTTGGTGCTGTAGAGTCTGCATGAGTCACAGTAAGGTGTGTGTGTGTGCTGCTATAGGCTGAGAATTGAGTAACACCTAGGTGAGTGTATGTGTATGTGTATGCTGATAAGGGATTTGCATTGAATCAGTGAGCGGTGTGTGTGTGTGTGTGTACTGCTATAGGCTGTGCACTGAGCCACATTAAGGTGTGTTTCTGTGTATGTGTGTGTGGGTATAGGCTATGCATTGACTCACATTGAGCCATGTGTTTGTATGTGCTAGTATACACTGTTCATTGAGTCTCAGTGAACCATGGTTGTGTGTGTCTGTTTACTTGTATGGGCTTGGCATTGAGTCACAGTGAGGTGTGTGTGTGTGTCTGTGTGTCTGTGTGGTGGTATAAGCTGCATTGAGTCACACGGCGTGGTGTGTGAGAGTGTGTGTGTGTGCAGGTACAGGCTGGTATTGAATCACAGTGAGCTGTGTGTGTGTGTGTGTGTGTGTGCTGCAATAGGCAGAGCATTGAGTCTCAGGTGTGTGTATGTGTGTGTGTATGTTGGTATGGTCTCTGCATTAATTCACTAAGGTGTGTTGTGTGTGTATGTACATGGAGCTGAAGACCGTATACTGATTCACAGTGAGCTGTGTGTGTATGTGTGTGTGTGTGTGATGGTATGGGCTTTTCATTGAATCACTGAGGTGTGTGTCTGTGTTTGTATACCTGGAACTACAGACTGTGCACTGATTCACAACGAGCCATGTGTGAATGTGTGTAGGTGATAGTATAGGGTGTGCATAGAGTCACAAAGAGCCGTGCATATGTGTCTTTGCATGGGTGTTGTGGTATAGGCTGTGTACTGTGGCACAGTGACTGTGCATGTGTGTGTGTTTGTGTTTGTGATGGTATAGTGCGTGCATTGAATAAGAGAGAGCCATGCATGTGTCTCTCTGTGTGTGTGCTGGCATAGGCATTACATTGCGTCACAGTGAGCCATGTGTTTGTATGTTGGTCTAGACTCTGCCTTGAGTCACAGTAAGCCTTGTGTGTGTGCCAGTACAGGCTATGCATTGAGTCAGTGAGTCATATATGTGTGTGTGTGTGTGTGTGTGCTGGTATGTGCAGTGCATTGAGTCCAAGAGAGCCGTGTATGTTTGTGTGTGTGTGTGTGTGCTGCTATAGGTGGTTCCCTGAGTCACAGTCAGTTATGTGTGAGTGTGTGTTTGTGTGTTCTTGTATAGGCTGTGCATTGATCCACAGTGAGCCATGTGTGTATGCTGGTATAGGAGGTGAATTGAGTCACAGTGATGGTTGTGTTTGTGTGTGTGTGTGCTGCAGTAGGCTGTGAATTGAGTCACAGAAGGTGGGTCTTTGTGTGTGTATGTGCAAGTACAGGTTGCGGTTTGAGTCAGAGAGATGGGTGTCTCTGTGTGGTGTAATAGGCTGTGCATTGAATCACAGCAAGCCGTATTTTTGTGTGTATGTGTATTTTTGTATGTGTGTGTGTGTGATGGTACAGGCTGAACACTGAGTCACTGAGGTGTTCATGTGTGTATGTGGTGCTACAGACTCTTCGTTAGGTCAAACTGAGCCATATGTGTGTGTATGTTTTTGTGTGTGTACAGTTATTGGCTCTGCATTGAGTCATGGTGAACCATGTGTGTGTGGGGAGCTGGTATAGTCACAGCACTGAGTCACAGTTAAATGTGTAGGAGATGTGTGTGTATGTGTGTGTGTGTATTTGCTGGTGTATACTGTGCATTGAGTCACAGTTAGTAGTGCAGTGTGTGTGTGTCTGTGATGGTGTGGACTGTGTTTTTATCCACTTTGACATGAACGAGTGTGTGTGTGTGTATCTGTGTGTGTGTGTGTGTGTGTGTGCTAGCACTGAATGACCATTGAGACAGAGTGGGCTCTGTGTGTGTCTGTGTGTGTGCTGGTATAGACTCTGTATTAATTCACTGTGAGCTGTGTGTTTAAGTGTTTGCTCGTATAGGCAGTGCATTGAGTCTCACTGAGGTGTTTCTGTGTGTGTGTGCTGGTACAGAAAGCTTTTCCAGTCACAGACAGGTGTGTGTGTGTGCTGCAGTAGACTGTGAATTGAGTAGCAGAAGGTGGGTCTTTGTGTGTGTATGTGCAGGTACAGGCTGCGGTTTGAGTTAGAGTGATGGGTGTCTCTGTGTGGTGTTATAGGCTGTGCATTGAATCACAGTGAGCCGTGTGTGTGTGTGCGTGTGTGCTGGAATAGGCAGAGCATTGAGTCTCAGGTGTGTGTATGTGTGTGTGTATGCTGGTATGGTCTCTGCATTGATTCACTAAGGTGTGTTGTGTGTGTATGTACATGGAGCTGAACACTGTACACTGATTCACAGTGAGCTGTGTGTGTATGTGTGTGTGTGTGTGATGGTATGGGCTTTGCATTGAGTCACTGAGGGGTGTGTCTGTGTGTGTACACCTGGAACTACAGACTGTGCACTGATTCACAATGAGCCATGTGTGAATGTGTGTATGTGATAGTATAGGGTGTGCATAGACTCACAAAGAGCCGTGCATATGTGTCTTTGCATAGGTGTTGTGGTATAGGCTGTGCATTGTGTCACAGTGACTGTCCGTGTGTGTGTGTGTGTGTGTGTGTGTTTGTGATGGTATAGTACGTGCGTTGAATCAGAGAGAGCCATGCATGTGTCTCTGTGTGTGTGTGTTGGCATAGGCATTACATTGAGTCACAGAGAGCCATGTGTTTGTATGCTGGTGTAGACTCTGCATTGAGTCACAGTAAGCCTTGTGTGTGTGCCAGTACAGGCTGTGCATTGAGTTAGTGAGTCATATGTGTGTGTGTGTGTGTGTGTGTGTGCTGGTATAGACAGTGCATTGAGTCCAATGAGCCGTGTATGTTTGTGTGTGAGTGTGCATGCTGCTATAGGTGGTTCACTGAGTCACAGTCTGGTATGTGTGAGTGAGTGTTTGTGTGTTCTTGTATAGGTTGTGTATTGAATCACAGTGAGCCCTGTGTGTATGGTGGTATAGGCGGTGCATTGAATCACAGTGATGGTTGTTTTTCTGTGTGTATGCTGCAGTAGGCTGTGAATTGAGTCACAGAAGGTGGGACTTTGTGTGTGTATGTGCAGGTACAAGCTGCAGTTCGAGTCACAGTGATGGGTGTCTCTGTGTGGTGTTATAGGCTGTGTATTGAATCACAGCGAGCCGTATTAGTGTGTGTATGTGTATTTGTGTATGCGTGTGTGTGTGTGATGGTACAGGCTGAACATTGAGTCACTGAGGTGTGCATGTGTGTATGTGGTGCTACAGACTGTTCGTTAGGTCAAACTGAGCCATATCTGTGTGTAGGTGTGTGTGTGTACAGTTATTTGCTGTGCACTGAGTCACAGTGAACCATGTGTGTGTGGGGAGCTGGTATAGTCAGAGCACTGAGTCACAGTTGAATGTGTGGGAGTTGTTTGTGTATGTGTGTATTTGCTGGTGTAGACTGTGCATTGAGTCACAGTGAGTAGTGCGGTGTGTGTGTGCTGTGATGGTGTGGACTGTGGTTTTATCCACTTTGACCTGAACGGCTGTGTGTGTTTGTGTGTTTGTGTGTGTGTGTGTGTGCTGGCACTAGATGACAATTGAGACAGAGTGGGCTGTGTGTCTGTGTGTGAGCTGGTATAGACTCTGTATTGAGTCACTGTGAGCTGTGTGTGTATGTGTGCGCTCATATAGGCTGTGCATTGAGTCACAGTGAGGTGTTTGTGTGTGTGTGTGCTGGTACAGGAAGCGTTTTCAGTCACAGTCTCGTGTGTGTGTGTGTGCATGTGAGTTTGTGTGCTGGTATGGGCTTTATTGTGCTGGTATGGGCTTTATTGACTCATGGGTGTGTGTGTGAGTGTGTGGTGATACAGACTGCATTGAGTCACAGTGCGCTGTGTGTGTGTGTGCTGGTATAGGCGATTTATTGAGTACCAGTGAGCCATGTGTGAGTGCGTGTTGGTGTGTGTGTGTGTGTACTGGTATAGGCTGTGCATTGAGTCACAGTGAGGCCTGCATCTGTGCATGTCTGTGTTTGTGTGTGTGTGTTTGCTGGTATAGGCTGAGCTTTGAATCACTCTGAGGTGTGTGTGCATGTGCTGGTAAAATTGTGCCTTGATTCACTGTGCCATGTGAGTGTGTGTGCACGCTGGTATAGGTTGTGCATTGAGTCAGAGTGGGAGGTGTGTGTGTCTGTGTGTTCTGGTATAGGCTGACAATTGAGGCACACTGAGATCTGTGTGCACATGTGTGTATATGTGTGCTGGTACAGCCTGCTCATTGAGTCATATTGAGTTTTGTGTGTGTGTGTGTGCAGGTAGAGGCAGCACATTGAGTCACAGTGAGGTGTATGTGTGTGATGTTATATGCTATGCACTGATTCATAGGGAGGTTTGTGTCTGTGTGTGTGCACTTTCTGGTATAGGATTTGCATTGAATCACACTGAGCTGTGTTTTTGAGTGTCAGTATATGTGCGTGTGTGGAGGTATGGGCTGTGGATTGACTCACAGTTTGCCGTATGTGCTTCTCTGTGTGTGTATGTCTGCTAGCATATCCTGTGCACTGAGTCACAGGGAGCCTTGTGTGTGTGTGTGTGTGTGTGTCCTGGTATAGAGTGTGCATTGATTCACAGTCAGCCATGTGTGTGTGTGTGTGAGTGCACTGGTATAGGATGTGCAGTGAGTCAGAGTGATGTGTGTGTGTGTCTGCGTGTTCTGATATAGGCTGACCATTGTGTAACATTGAGGGTGTGTGTGTGTGTGTGCTGGTATAGGCTGCATATTTTGTCACAGTGAAGTGTGTGTGTGTGTATGTGTAGGTACAGGCTGTGCATTGAGTCACAGTGTGGGGTGTGTGTGTGATGTTATATTCTGTGCACTAGGACACAGTGAGTCGTGTGTGTGTGCTGGTATAATCTGAACATTGAGTCACAGTGTGGTGTGGTGTGTGTGCCTTTGCTGGTATGGACTGTGCATAGAATCCCAGCCCTGTGTTAGTGTTTGTGTATTTGGTGCTGTAGAGTCTGCATGAGTCACAGTAAGATGTGTGTGTGTACTGCTATAGGCTGTACACTGAGCCATATTAAGGTGTGTTTCTGTGTGTGTGTGTGCGGGTATAGGCTATGCATTGACTCACATTGAGCCATGTGTTTGTATGTGCTACTATACACTGTTCATTGAGTCTCAGTGAGCCATTGTTGTGTGTGTCTGTTTACTTGTATGGGCTTGGCATTGAGTCTCAGACAGGTGTTTGTGTGTGCCTGTGTGTCTGTGTGGTGGTATAAACTGCATTGAGTCACACGGCGGTGTGTGTGAGAGTGTGAGTGTGTGCAGGTACAGGCTGGTATTGAACCACAGTGAAGCGTGTGTGTGCGTGTGTGTTTGTGTGTGCTGGAATAGGCAGAGCATTGAGTCTCAGGTGTGTGTATGTGTGTGTGTATGCTGGTATGGTCTCTGCATTGATTCACTAAGGTGTGTTGTGTGTGTATGTACATGGAGCTGAAGACTGTACACTGATTCACACTGAGCTGTGTGTGTATGTGTGTGTGTGTGTGATGGTATGGGTTTGGCATTGAGTCACTGAGGTGTGTGTTTGTGTGTGTATACCTGGAACTACAGACTGTGCACTGATTCACAATGAGCCATGTGTGACTGTGTGTATGTGATAGTATAGGGTGTGCATAGAGTCACAAAGAGCCGTGCATATGTGTCTTTGCATGGGTGTTGTGGTATAGGGTCTTCATTGTGTCACAGTGACTGTGCGTGTGTGTGTGTGTGTGTGTTTGTGATGGTATAGTACATGCATTGAATCAGAGAGAGCCATGCATGTGTCTCTGTGTGTGTGTGCTGGCATAGGCATTACATTGAGTCACAGTGAGCCATGTGTTTGTATGTTGGTGTAGACTCTGCATTGAGTCACAGTAAGCCTTGTGTGTGTGCCAGTACAGGTTGTGCATTGAGTCAGTGAGTCATATGTGTGTGTGTGTTTGTGTGTGTGTGTGCTTGTTTAGACAGTGCATTGAGTCCAATGAGCAGTGTATGTTTGTGTGTGTGTGTGTGCTGTTAGGTAATGTGCATTGAGTCACAGTAGCTCTGTGTGTGTTTTTGAATACCTCTGGGCTGGCATAGGCTGAGAATTGAGTCACAGTGTGGTGTGTGTGTGAGTGTTCATGTGTGTGCAAGTATAGGCTGGACATTGAAGCACAGTGAGCTGTGTGTGTTTGTGTGTGTGCTGATATAGGCTGCACATTCAGTTACAGTGAGCTGTGTGTGTATGTGAGTGTGCTTGTAGAAGCTGCACACTGGTTAATAGTGAGGTGTGTATGAGTGTGTGTGTGCTGTTACATACTGGGCATTCAGTCACAGTTTGCTGTGTGTGTGTGTGCATGCATGTGTGCTTTTATAGGCTGTGCCTTGATTCACATTGAACTGTGAGTGTGGGTGTGTGGATGTCTGCTGGTATACATTTTGCATTGTTTCACAATGAGCTGTGTGTGTGTGTGTGTGTGTGTGTTCTGGTATGAGATGTACATTGAGATACAGTGAGCCGTGCATGTGTGTGGCTGTGTGTGTGTGTGTGTGCTGCTAGAGGCTGGGCATTGTGTAACACTGAGCTATGTGTTTCTGTGTGTCACTCTATAGACTGTGCATTGAGTCTGTGTGTGTGCATGCATGTGTGCTGGTATAGGCTATGCATTGATTCACATTGAGTTAATGTGTGGTTGTGCATGTTGTGTGGCTATATGTTTTGCATTGATTCACTGTGAGCTGTGTGTGTGTGAGTGTGCATGTGTGTGAACATATAGGCTGGACATTGAGTCACAGTGAGGTGTGTGTGTGAGTTTGTGTTTATGTGCAGTGGTAAAAGCCACGCAATGAGAACCAGTGATGTTTGTGTCTGATAGTGTGTGTCTTTTCAGGTTTATGCTGGGCATTGAGTCACAGTGAGCCGTGTGTGTGTGTGCATGTGTGTGTTTGTGTGCTGGTATAGGCTGTGCATTGAGTCACAGTGAGGTGTGTGTGTCTGTTCAGGTGTACACTGGGCATTGAGTCTCAGCTTTGTATGTCTGTGTGTGTGTGCTGAGATAGGCTGTGCATTGAGTCACAGTGACATGTGTGTCAGTGTCTGTGTGAGTGTGTATTCAGACACAGTGAGGTTTGAGTGTGAGTGTGTGTGTGCTGTTAGAGACTGTGGATTGAGTATCAGTGAGCCATGTTTGTTTTTGTGTGTGTGCATGCATGTGTTCTGTTATAAGCTGTGCACTGAGTCACATTGCCGTATTTTTGTGTGTGTGTGTATGCCTGTTGATATAGGCTATGCATTGAGTCACAGTGCTCCGTTAGTGTCTGTGAGGGTTTGTTGGTATAAGCTGTGCACAGGGTCCCAGTGAGCCATCTGTGTGTGTCTGTGCAAATATGGACAGTGCATTGAGTCACAGTGAGTCATGTGTGTCTCTGGGTGTGTGTGTGTCCACATGTGCTGTGTTTGGTTGCGTGTTTTGTCACAGTAAGCCATGTGTGATTATGTGCTGGTATAGACTGTGAACTGAGTCACGGCCATGTGTGTGTGTGTGTGTGTGTGTGTGTATGCATGCAGACATAGGCTATGCATTGACTCATAGTGAGCTGTTTATGTGTTTGTGATGGTATAGGCTGTCAATTGATTCACAGTGAGCTGTTTGTGTGTGCATGTGCTGATATAGTTTGAGCATTGAGTCACAGTTTGGCTGTGAGTTTGTTTTGCCAGTACAAGATGTACACCGAGTTACAGTGAGTCGTAGGTGTCTGTGGCTTTGTGTGTATGTGTGTGCCTATATAGGTGGTGCAGTAAGTCACAGTGAGCTGTGAGTGTGGGTGTGATGCTAGTATAGACTGTGAACTGAGTCACAGAGAACCATGTGTGTGTGTGTGTGTGTGTGTGTTGTTTGCTTCAAGTTAATGTGCATTGAGTCACAGTGAGCTCTGTGTGTGTTTGTGAATACCTCTGGGCTGGTATAGGCTGAGCTTTGAGTCACAGTGAGGTGTGTGTGTAAGTGTACGTGTGTGTGCAAGTATAGGCTGGGCATTGAATCACAGTGAGCTGTGTGTTTTCGTGTGTGTGCTGGTATAGGCTGCGCATTCAGTCACAGTGAGCCATGTGTATGTGTGAGTGCTCTTGTAGAGGCTGCACATTGAATCACAGTGAGGTGTGTGTGTGATTGTGTGTGTGTGTGCTGTTCCATTCTGTGCATTCTGTCACAGTTAGCCGTGTGTGTGTGCGCATTTGTGTGTGATTTTATAAGCTGTGCATTGATTCACATTGAACTGTGTGTGTGGGTGTGTGCTGGTGTATGCTTTGCATTTTTCACAGTCATCTGGGGGTATGTGTGTCTGTGTGTTGTGCTACAGGCTGAGCATTGTGTCACAGTGAAGTGTGTTTGTGGGAGTGTGCATGTGTCTGCATCTAAAGGCTGGCTATTAGTCACAGTGTGCCTTGTGTGTTTGTGTATGTTTCTGTACTGGTATAGGCTGTGCATTCATTCACAGTGAGGTGTGTTTGTGTGTCTGTCCTGGCGTAGGCTGGTTATTGGGTGACAGTGAGCCATGTGTGTGTGTGTGCTTGTAAAATCTGTGAACTGAGTCATGGCCATGTTTGTGTGTGTGAATGCTGGTATAGTTTATGCATTGACACATAGTGATACACGTGTGTGTTTCGTGATGGTATAAGCCATGCACTGAGTGTGAGTGAGCTATTTTCATGTGTGCATGCTGGTATATTCTGAACTTTGAGTCACAGTGTGGTATGTGGCCGTGTGTGTGTGTGTGTGTGTGTGTGTGTGTGTGTGTGTTCCGGTATAAGATGTACATTGAGATACAGTGAGCCGTGCATATGTGTGGCTGTGTGTGTGGGTGTGTGTGTGTGCTGCTAGAGGCTGCGCATTGTGTAACACGGAGCCATGGGTGTGTTGTGTGTTGGTGGGCTTTCATTGATTCAATGGGTGTGTGTGTCTGTGTTTGTTGTGCTAAAGACTGCATTGAGTCACAGTGAGTCGTGTGTGTGTGTGCTGGTATAGACGATTGATTGAGTCACGGTCAGCCATGTGTGTGTGCATGTTGGTATGTGTGTGTGTTCTTCTATAGGTTGTGCATTGAGTCACAGCGAACCCTGTATCTGTGCAGGTGTGTATGTGTGGTGCTGGTATAGGCTGTGCATTGAGTGACACTGAGGTGTGAGTGTATGCTTGTGTGTTTTGGTATACATTGTACATTGAGTCACAGTGCTGTGTGTTTGTGTGCACGCTGGTATAGTCTGTGCATTGAGTCACAGTGATGTGTGTGTGTCTGCGTGTTCTGGTATAGGCTGACCATTGTGTCACATTGAGGTGTGTGTGTGTGCTGGCATAGGCTGCACTTTTTGTCACAGTGAGGTGTGTGTGTGTGTATGTGTAGGTACAGGCTGTGCATTGAGTCACAGTGTGGGGTGTGTGTGTGATGTTATATGCTGTGCACTAGGACACAGTGAGCCATGTGTGTGTGCTGGTATAATCTGACCATTGAGTCACAGTGTGGTGTGGTGTGTGTGCCTTTGCTGGTATGGAATGTGCATTGAATCCCAGCCCTGTGTTAATGTTTGTGTATTTGGTGCTGTAGAGTCTGCATGAGTCACAGTAAGGTGTGTGTGTGTGCTGCTATAGGCTGAGAATTGAGTAACACCTAGGTGAGTGTATGTGTATGTGTATGCTGATAAGGGATTTGCATTGAATCAGTGAGCGGTGTGTGTGTGTGTGTGTACTGCTATAGGCTGTGCACTGAGCCACATTAAGGTGTGTTTCTGTGTATGTGTGTGTGGGTATAGGCTATGCATTGACTCACATTGAGCCATGTGTTTGTATGTGCTAGTATACACTGTTCATTGAGTCTCAGTGAACCATGGTTGTGTGTGTCTGTTTACTTGTATGGGCTTGGCATTGAGTCACAGTGAGGTGTGTGTGTGTGTCTGTGTGTCTGTGTGGTGGTATAAGCTGCATTGAGTCACACGGCGTGGTGTGTGAGAGTGTGTGTGTGTGCAGGTACAGGCTGGTATTGAATCACAGTGAGCTGTGTGTGTGTGTGTGTGTGTGTGTGTGCTGCAATAGGCAGAGCATTGAGTCTCAGGTGTGTGTATGTGTGTGTGTATGTTGGTATGGTCTCTGCATTAATTCACTAAGGTGTGTTGTGTGTGTATGTACATGGAGCTGAAGACCGTATACTGATTCACAGTGAGCTGTGTGTGTATGTGTGTGTGTGTGTGATGGTATGGGCTTTTCATTGAATCACTGAGGTGTGTGTCTGTGTTTGTATACCTGGAACTACAGACTGTGCACTGATTCACAACGAGCCATGTGTGAATGTGTGTAGGTGATAGTATAGGGTGTGCATAGAGTCACAAAGAGCCGTGCATATGTGTCTTTGCATGGGTGTTGTGGTATAGGCTGTGTACTGTGGCACAGTGACTGTGCATGTGTGTGTGTTTGTGTTTGTGATGGTATAGTGCGTGCATTGAATAAGAGAGAGCCATGCATGTGTCTCTCTGTGTGTGTGCTGGCATAGGCATTACATTGCGTCACAGTGAGCCATGTGTTTGTATGTTGGTCTAGACTCTGCCTTGAGTCACAGTAAGCCTTGTGTGTGTGCCAGTACAGGCTATGCATTGAGTCAGTGAGTCATATATGTGTGTGTGTGTGTGTGTGTGCTGGTATGTGCAGTGCATTGAGTCCAAGAGAGCCGTGTATGTTTGTGTGTGTGTGTGTGTGCTGCTATAGGTGGTTCCCTGAGTCACAGTCAGTTATGTGTGAGTGTGTGTTTGTGTGTTCTTGTATAGGCTGTGCATTGATCCACAGTGAGCCATGTGTGTATGCTGGTATAGGAGGTGCATTGAGTCACAGTGATGGTTGTGTTTGTGTGTGTGTGTGCTGCAGTAGGCTGTGAATTGAGTCACAGAAGGTGGGTCTTTGTGTGTGTATGTGCAAGTACAGGTTGCGGTTTGAGTCAGAGAGATGGGTGTCTCTGTGTGGTGTAATAGGCTGTGCATTGAATCACAGCAAGCCGTATTTTTGTGTGTATGTGTATTTTTGTATGTGTGTGTGTGTGATGGTACAGGCTGAACACTGAGTCACTGAGGTGTTCATGTGTGTATGTGGTGCTACAGACTCTTCGTTAGGTCAAACTGAGCCATATGTGTGTGTATGTTTTTGTGTGTGTACAGTTATTGGCTCTGCATTGAGTCATGGTGAACCATGTGTGTGTGGGGAGCTGGTATAGTCACAGCACTGAGTCACAGTTAAATGTGTAGGAGATGTGTGTGTATGTGTGTGTGTGTATTTGCTGGTGTATACTGTGCATTGAGTCACAGTTAGTAGTGCAGTGTGTGTGTGTCTGTGATGGTGTGGACTGTGTTTTTATCCACTTTGACATGAACGAGTGTGTGTGTGTGTATCTGTGTGTGTGTGTGTGTGTGTGTGCTAGCACTGAATGACCATTGAGACAGAGTGGGCTCTGTGTGTGTCTGTGTGTGTGCTGGTATAGACTCTGTATTAATTCACTGTGAGCTGTGTGTTTAAGTGTTTGCTCGTATAGGCAGTGCATTGAGTCTCACTGAGGTGTTTCTGTGTGTGTGTGCTGGTACAGAAAGCTTTTCCAGTCACAGACAGGTGTGTGTGTGTGCTGCAGTAGACTGTGAATTGAGTAGCAGAAGGTGGGTCTTTGTGTGTGTATGTGCAGGTACAGGCTGCGGTTTGAGTTAGAGTGATGGGTGTCTCTGTGTGGTGTTATAGGCTGTGCATTGAATCACAGTGAGCCGTGTGTGTGTGTGCGTGTGTGCTGGAATAGGCAGAGCATTGAGTCTCAGGTGTGTGTATGTGTGTGTGTATGCTGGTATGGTCTCTGCATTGATTCACTAAGGTGTGTTGTGTGTGTATGTACATGGAGCTGAACACTGTACACTGATTCACAGTGAGCTGTGTGTGTATGTGTGTGTGTGTGTGATGGTATGGGCTTTGCATTGAGTCACTGAGGGGTGTGTCTGTGTGTGTACACCTGGAACTACAGACTGTGCACTGATTCACAATGAGCCATGTGTGAATGTGTGTATGTGATAGTATAGGGTGTGCATAGACTCACAAAGAGCCGTGCATATGTGTCTTTGCATAGGTGTTGTGGTATAGGCTGTGCATTGTGTCACAGTGACTGTCCGTGTGTGTGTGTGTGTGTGTGTGTGTTTGTGATGGTATAGTACGTGCGTTGAATCAGAGAGAGCCATGCATGTGTCTCTGTGTGTGTGTGTTGGCATAGGCATTACATTGAGTCACAGAGAGCCATGTGTTTGTATGCTGGTGTAGACTCTGCATTGAGTCACAGTAAGCCTTGTGTGTGTGCCAGTACAGGCTGTGCATTGAGTTAGTGAGTCATATGTGTGTGTGTGTGTGTGTGTGTGTGCTGGTATAGACAGTGCATTGAGTCCAATGAGCCGTGTATGTTTGTGTGTGAGTGTGCGTGCTGCTATAGGTGGTTCACTGAGTCACAGTCTGGTATGTGTGAGTGAGTGTTTGTGTGTTCTTGTATAGGTTGTGTATTGAATCACAGTGAGCCCTGTGTGTATGGTGGTATAGGCGGTGCATTGAATCACAGTGATGGTTGTTTTTCTGTGTGTATGCTGCAGTAGGCTGTGAATTGAGTCACAGAAGGTGGGACTTTGTGTGTGTATGTGCAGGTACAAGCTGCAGTTCGAGTCACAGTGATGGGTGTCTCTGTGTGGTGTTATAGGCTGTGTATTGAATCACAGCGAGCCGTATTAGTGTGTGTATGTGTATTTGTGTATGCGTGTGTGTGTGTGATGGTACAGGCTGAACATTGAGTCACTGAGGTGTGCATGTGTGTATGTGGTGCTACAGACTGTTCGTTAGGTCAAACTGAGCCATATCTGTGTGTAGGTGTGTGTGTGTACAGTTATTTGCTGTGCACTGAGTCACAGTGAACCATGTGTGTGTGGGGAGCTGGTATAGTCAGAGCACTGAGTCACAGTTGAATGTGTGGGAGTTGTTTGTGTATGTGTGTATTTGCTGGTGTAGACTGTGCATTGAGTCACAGTGAGTAGTGCGGTGTGTGTGTGCTGTGATGGTGTGGACTGTGGTTTTATCCACTTTGACCTGAACGGCTGTGTGTGTTTGTGTGTTTGTGTGTGTGTGTGTGTGCTGGCACTAGATGACAATTGAGACAGAGTGGGCTGTGTGTCTGTGTGTGAGCTGGTATAGACTCTGTATTGAGTCACTGTGAGCTGTGTGTGTATGTGTGCGCTCATATAGGCTGTGCATTGAGTCACAGTGAGGTGTTTGTGTGTGTGTGTGCTGGTACAGGAAGCGTTTTCAGTCACAGTCTCGTGTGTGTGTGTGTGCATGTGAGTTTGTGTGCTGGTATGGGCTTTATTGTGCTGGTATGGGCTTTATTGACTCATGGGTGTGTGTGTGAGTGTGTGGTGATACAGACTGCATTGAGTCACAGTGCGCTGTGTGTGTGTGTGCTGGTATAGGCGATTTATTGAGTACCAGTGAGCCATGTGTGAGTGCGTGTTGGTGTGTGTGTGTGTGTACTGGTATAGGCTGTGCATTGAGTCACAGTGAGGCCTGCATCTGTGCATGTCTGTGTTTGTGTGTGTGTGTTTGCTGGTATAGGCTGAGCTTTGAATCACTCTGAGGTGTGTGTGCATGTGCTGGTAAAATTGTGCCTTGATTCACTGTGCCATGTGAGTGTGTGTGCACGCTGGTATAGGTTGTGCATTGAGTCAGAGTGGGAGGTGTGTGTGTCTGTGTGTTCTGGTATAGGCTGACAATTGAGGCACACTGAGATCTGTGTGCACATGTGTGTATATGTGTGCTGGTACAGCCTGCTCATTGAGTCATATTGAGTTTTGTGTGTGTGTGTGTGCAGGTAGAGGCAGCACATTGAGTCACAGTGAGGTGTATGTGTGTGATGTTATATGCTATGCACTGATTCATAGGGAGGTTTGTGTCTGTGTGTGTGCACTTTCTGGTATAGGATTTGCATTGAATCACACTGAGCTGTGTTTTTGAGTGTCAGTATATGTGCGTGTGTGGAGGTATGGGCTGTGGATTGACTCACAGTTTGCCGTATGTGCTTCTCTGTGTGTGTATGTCTGCTAGCATATCCTGTGCACTGAGTCACAGGGAGCCTTGTGTGTGTGTGTGTGTGTGTGTCCTGGTATAGAGTGTGCATTGATTCACAGTCAGCCATGTGTGTGTGTGTGTGAGTGCACTGGTATAGGATGTGCAGTGAGTCAGAGTGATGTGTGTGTGTGTCTGCGTGTTCTGATATAGGCTGACCATTGTGTAACATTGAGGGTGTGTGTGTGTGTGTGCTGGTATAGGCTGCATATTTTGTCACAGTGAAGTGTGTGTGTGTGTATGTGTAGGTACAGGCTGTGCATTGAGTCACAGTGTGGGGTGTGTGTGTGATGTTATATTCTGTGCACTAGGACACAGTGAGTCGTGTGTGTGTGCTGGTATAATCTGAACATTGAGTCACAGTGTGGTGTGGTGTGTGTGCCTTTGCTGGTATGGACTGTGCATAGAATCCCAGCCCTGTGTTAGTGTTTGTGTATTTGGTGCTGTAGAGTCTGCATGAGTCACAGTAAGATGTGTGTGTGTACTGCTATAGGCTGTACACTGAGCCATATTAAGGTGTGTTTCTGTGTGTGTGTGTGCGGGTATAGGCTATGCATTGACTCACATTGAGCCATGTGTTTGTATGTGCTACTATACACTGTTCATTGAGTCTCAGTGAGCCATTGTTGTGTGTGTCTGTTTACTTGTATGGGCTTGGCATTGAGTCTCAGACAGGTGTTTGTGTGTGCCTGTGTGTCTGTGTGGTGGTATAAACTGCATTGAGTCACACGGCGGTGTGTGTGAGAGTGTGAGTGTGTGCAGGTACAGGCTGGTATTGAACCACAGTGAAGCGTGTGTGTGCGTGTGTGTTTGTGTGTGCTGGAATAGGCAGAGCATTGAGTCTCAGGTGTGTGTATGTGTGTGTGTATGCTGGTATGGTCTCTGCATTGATTCACTAAGGTGTGTTGTGTGTGTATGTACATGGAGCTGAAGACTGTACACTGATTCACACTGAGCTGTGTGTGTATGTGTGTGTGTGTGTGATGGTATGGGTTTGGCATTGAGTCACTGAGGTGTGTGTTTGTGTGTGTATACCTGGAACTACAGACTGTGCACTGATTCACAATGAGCCATGTGTGACTGTGTGTATGTGATAGTATAGGGTGTGCATAGAGTCACAAAGAGCCGTGCATATGTGTCTTTGCATGGGTGTTGTGGTATAGGGTCTTCATTGTGTCACAGTGACTGTGCGTGTGTGTGTGTGTGTGTGTTTGTGATGGTATAGTACATGCATTGAATCAGAGAGAGCCATGCATGTGTCTCTGTGTGTGTGTGCTGGCATAGGCATTACATTGAGTCACAGTGAGCCATGTGTTTGTATGTTGGTGTAGACTCTGCATTGAGTCACAGTAAGCCTTGTGTGTGTGCCAGTACAGGTTGTGCATTGAGTCAGTGAGTCATATGTGTGTGTGTGTTTGTGTGTGTGTGTGCTTGTTTAGACAGTGCATTGAGTCCAATGAGCAGTGTATGTTTGTGTGTGTGTGTGTGCTGTTAGGTAATGTGCATTGAGTCACAGTAGCTCTGTGTGTGTTTTTGAATACCTCTGGGCTGGCATAGGCTGAGAATTGAGTCACAGTGTGGTGTGTGTGTGAGTGTTCATGTGTGTGCAAGTATAGGCTGGACATTGAAGCACAGTGAGCTGTGTGTGTTTGTGTGTGTGCTGATATAGGCTGCACATTCAGTTACAGTGAGCTGTGTGTGTATGTGAGTGTGCTTGTAGAAGCTGCACACTGGTTAATAGTGAGGTGTGTATGAATGTGTGTGTGCTGTTACATACTGGGCATTCAGTCACAGTTTGCTGTGTGTGTGTGTGCATGCATGTGTGCTTTTATAGGCTGTGCCTTGATTCACATTGAACTGTGAGTGTGGGTGTGTGGATGTCTGCTGGTATACATTTTGCATTGTTTCACAATGAGCTGTGTGTGTGTGTGTGTGTGTGTTCTGGTATGAGATGTACATTGAGATACAGTGAGCCGTGCATGTGTGTGGCTGTGTGTGTGTGTGTGTGCTGCGAGAGGCTGGGCATTGTGTAACACTGAGCTATGTGTTTCTCTGTGTCACTCTATAGACTGTGCATTGAGTCTGTGTGTGTGCATGCATGTGTGCTGGTATAGGCTATGCATTGATTCACATTGAGTTAGTGTGTGGTTGTGCATGTTGTGTGGTTATATGTTTTGCATTGATTCACTGTGAGCTGTGTGTGTGTGAGTGTGCATGTGTGTGAACATATAGGCTGGACATTGAGTCACAGTGAGGTGTGTGTGTGAGTTTGTGTTTATGTGCAGTGGTAAAAGCCACGCAATGAGAACCAGTGATGTTTGTGTCTGATAGTGTGTGTCTTTTCAGGTTTATGCTGGGCATTGAGTCACAGTGAGCCGTGTGTGTGTGTGCATGTGTGTGTTTGTGTGCTGGTATAGGCTGTGCATTGAGTCACAGTGAGGTGTGTGTGTCTGTTCAGGTGTACACTGGGCATTGAGTCTCAGCTTTGTATGTCTGTGTGTGTGTGCTGAGATAGGCTGTGCATTGAGTCACAGTGACATGTGTGTCAGTGTCTGTGTGAGTGTGTATTCAGACACAGTGAGGTTTGAGTGTGAGTGTGTGTGTGCTGTTAGAGACTGTGGATTGAGTATCAGTGAGCCATGTTTGTTTTTGTGTGTGTGCATGCATGTGTTCTGTTATAAGCTGTGCACTGAGTCACATTGCCGTATTTTTGTGTGTGTGTGTATGCCTGTTGATATAGGCTATGCATTGAGTCACAGTGCTCCGTTAGTGTCTGTGAGGGTTTGTTGGTATAAGCTGTGCACAGGGTCCCAGTGAGCCATCTGTGTGTGTCTGTGCAAATATGGACAGTGCATTGAGTCACAGTGAGTCATGTGTGTCTCTGGGCGTGTGTGTGTCCACATGTGCTGTGTTCGGTTGCATGTTTTGTCACAGTAAGCCATGTGTGATTATGTGCTGGTATAGACTGTGAACTGAGTCACGGCCATGTGTGTGTGTGTGTGTGTGTGTGTATGCATGCAGACATAGGCTATGCATTGACTCATAGTGAGCTGTTTATGTGTTTGTGATGGTATAGGCTGTCAATTGATTCACAGTGAGCTGTTTGTGTGTGCATGTGCTGATATAGTTTGAGCATTGAGTCACAGTTTGGCTGTGAGTTTGTTTTGCCAGTACAAGATGTACACCGAGTTACAGTGAGCCGTAGGTGTCTGTGGCTTTGTGTGTATGTGTGTGCCTATATAGGTGGTGCAGTAAGTCACAGTGAGCTGTGAGTGTGGGTGTGATGCTAGTATAGACTGTGAACTGAGTCACAGAGAACCATGTGTGTGTGTGTGTGTGTGTGTGTGTTGTTTGCTTCAAGTTAATGTGCATTGAGTCACAGTGAGCTCTGTGTTTGTTTGTGAATACCTCTGGGCTGGTATAGGCTGAGCATTGAGTCACAGTGAGGTGTGTGTGTAAGTGTACGTGTGTGTGCAAGTATAGGCTGGGCATTGAATCACAGTGAGCTGTGTGTTTTCGTGTGTGTGCTGGTATAGGCTGCGCATTCAGTCACAGTGAGCCATGTGTATGTGTGAGTGCTCTTGTAGAGGCTGCACATTGAATCACAGTGAGGTGTGTGTGTGATTGTGTGTGTGTGTGCTGTTCCATTCTGTGCATTCTGTCACAGTTAGCCGTGTGTGTGTGCGCATTTGTGTGTGATTTTATAAGCTGTGCATTGATTCACATTGAACTGTGTGTGTGGGTGTGTGCTGGTGTATGCTTTGCATTTTTCACAGTCATCTGGGGGTATGTGTGTCTGTGTGTTGTGCTACAGGCTGAGCATTGTGTCACAGTGAAGTGTGTTTGTGGGAGTGTGCATGTGTCTGCATCTAAAGGCTGGCTATTAGTCACAGTGTGCCTTGTGTGTTTGTGTATGTTTCTGTACTGGTATAGGCTGTGCATTCATTCACAGTGAGGTGTGTTTGTGTGTCTGTCCTGGCGTAGGCTGGTTATTGGGTGACAGTGAGCCATGTGTGTGTGTGTGCTTGTAAAATCTGTGAACTGAGTCATGGCCATGTTTGTGTGTGTGAATGCTGGTATAGTTTATGCATTGACACATAGTGATACACGTGTGTGTTTCGTGATGGTATAAGCCATGCACTGAGTGTGAGTGAGCTGTTTTCATGTGTGCATGCTGGTATATTCTGAACTTTGAGTCACAGTGTGGTATGTGGCCGTGTATGTGTGTGTGTGTGTGTGTGTGTGTGTGTTCCGGTATAAGATGTACATTGAGATACAGTGAGCCGTGCATATGTGTGGCTGTGTGTGTGGGTGTGTGTGTGTGCTGCTAGAGGCTGCGCATTGTGTAACACGGAGCCATGGGTGTGTTGTGTGTTGGTGGGCTTTCATTGATTCAATGGGTGTGTGTGTCTGTGTTTGTTGTGCTAAAGACTGCATTGAGTCACAGTGAGTCGTGTGTGTGTGTGCTGGTATAGACGATTGATTGAGTCACGGTCAGCCATGTGTGTGTGCATGTTGGTATGTGTGTGTGTTCTTCTATAGGTTGTGCATTGAGTCACAGCGAACCCTGTATCTGTGCAGGTGTGTATGTGTGGTGCTGGTATAGGCTGTGCATTGAGTGACACTGAGGTGTGAGTGTATGCTTGTGTGTTTTGGTATACATTGTACATTGAGTCACAGTGCTGTGTGTTTGTGTGCACGCTGGTATAGTCTGTGCATTGAGTCACAGTGATGTGTGTGTGTCTGCGTGTTCTGGTATAGGCTGACCATTGTGTCACATTGAGGTGTGTGTGTGTGCTGGCATAGGCTGCACTTTTTGTCACAGTGAGGTGTGTGTGTGTGTATGTGTAGGTACAGGCTGTGCATTGAGTCACAGTGTGGGGTGTGTGTGTGATGTTATATGCTGTGCACTAGGACACAGTGAGCCATGTGTGTGTGCTGGTATAATCTGACCATTGAGTCACAGTGTGGTGTGGTGTGTGTGCCTTTGCTGGTATGGATTGTGCATTGAATCCCAGCCCTGTGTTAATGTTTGTGTATTTGGTGCTGTAGAGTCTGCATGAGTCACAGTAAGGTGTGTGTGTGTGCTGCTATAGGCTGAGAATTGAGTAACACCTAGGTGAGTGTATGTGTATGTGTATGCTGATAAGGGATTTGCATTGAATCAGTGAGCGGTGTGTGTGTGTGTGTGTACTGCTATAGGCTGTGCACTGAGCCACATTAAGGTGTGTTTCTGTGTATGTGTGTGTGGGTATAGGCTATGCATTGACTCACATTGAGCCATGTGTTTGTATGTGCTAGTATACACTGTTCATTGAGTCTCAGTGAACCATGGTTGTGTGTGTCTGTTTACTTGTATGGGCTTGGCATTGAGTCACAGTGAGGTGTGTGTGTGTGTCTGTGTGTCTGTGTGGTGGTATAAGCTGCATTGAGTCACACGGCGTGGTGTGTGAGAGTGTGTGTGTGTGCAGGTACAGGCTGGTATTGAATCACAGTGAGCTGTGTGTGTGTGTGTGCTGCAATAGGCAGAGCATTGAGTCTCAGGTGTGTGTATGTGTGTGTGTATGTTGGTATGGTCTCTGCATTAATTCACTAAGGTGTGTTGTGTGTGTATGTACATGGAGCTGAAGACCGTATACTGATTCACAGTGAGCTGTGTGTGTATGTGTGTGTGTGTGTGATGGTATGGGCTTTTCATTGAATCACTGAGGTGTGTGTCTGTGTTTGTATACCTGGAACTACAGACTGTGCACTGATTCACAACGAGCCATGTGTGAATGTGTGTAGGTGATAGTATAGGGTGTGCATAGAGTCACAAAGAGCCGTGCATATGTGTCTTTGCATGGGTGTTGTGGTATAGGCTGTGTACTGTGACACAGTGACTGTGCATGTGTGTGTGTTTGTGTTTGTGATGGTATAGTGCGTGCATTGAATAAGAGAGAGCCATGCATGTGTCTCTCTGTGTGTGTGCTGGCATAGGCATTACATTGCGTCACAGTGAGCCATGTGTTTGTATGTTGGTCTAGACTCTGCCTTGAGTCACAGTAAGCCTTGTGTGTGTGCCAGTACAGGCTATGCATTGAGTCAGTGAGTCATATATGTGTGTGTGTGTGTGTGTGTGCTGGTATGTGCAGTGCATTGAGTTCAAGAGAGCCGTGTATGTTTGTGTGTGTGTGTGTGTGCTGCTATAGGTGGTTCCCTGAGTCACAGTCAGTTATGTGTGAGTGTGTGTTTGTGTGTTCTTGTATAGGCTGTGCATTGATCCACAGTGAGCCATGTGTGTATGCTGGTATAGGAGGTGCATTGAGTCACAGTGATGGTTGTGTTTGTGTGTGTGTGTGCTGCAGTAGGCTGTGAATTGAGTCACAGAAGGTGGGTCTTTGTGTGTGTATGTGCAAGTACAGGCTGCGGTTTGAGTCAGAGAGATGGGTGTCTCTGTGTGGTGTAATAGGCTGTGCATTGAATCACAGCAAGCCGTATTTTTGTGTGTATGTGTATTTTTGTATGTGTGTGTGTGTGATGGTACAGGCTGAACACTGAGTCACTGAGGTGTTCATGTGTGTATGTGGTGCTACAGACTGTTCTTTAGGTCAAACTGAGCCATATGTGTGTGTATGTTTTTGTGTGTGTACAGTTATTGGCTCTGCATTGAGTCATGGTGAACCATGTGTGTGTGGGGAGCTGGTATAGTCACAGCACTGAGTCACAGTTAAATGTGTAGGAGATGTGTGTGTATGTGTGTGTGTGTATTTGCTGGTGTATACTGTGCATTGAGTCACAGTTAGTAGTGCAGTGTGTGTGTGTCTGTGATGGTGTGGACTGTGTTTTTATCCACTTTGACATGAACGAGTGTGTGTGTGTGTATCTGTGTGTGTGTGTGTGTGTGTGTGCTAGCACTGAATGACCATTGAGACAGAGTGGGCTCTGTGTGTGTCTGTGTGTGTGCTGGTATAGACTCTGTATTAATTCACTGTGAGCTGTGTGTTTAAGTGTTTGCTCGTATAGGCAGTGCATTGAGTCTCACTGAGGTGTTTCTGTGTGTGTGTGCTGGTAAAGAAAGCTTTTCCAGTCACAGACAGGTGTGTGTGTGTGCTGCAGTAGACTGTGAATTGAGTAGCAGAAGGTGGGTCTTTGTGTGTGTATGTGCAGGTACAGGCTGCGGTTTGAGTTAGAGTGATGGGTGTCTCTGTGTGGTGTTATAGGCTGTGCATTGAATCACAGTGAGCCGTGTGTGTGTGTGCGTGTGTGCTGGAATAGGCAGAGCATTGAGTCTCAGGTGTGTGTATGTGTGTGTGTATGCTGGTATGGTCTCTGCATTGATTCACTAAGGTGTGTTGTGTGTGTATGTACATGGAGCTGAACACTGTACACTGATTCACAGTGAGCTGTGTGTGTATGTGTGTGTGTGTGTGATGGTATGGGCTTTGCATTGAGTCACTGAGGGGTGTGTCTGTGTGTGTACACCTGGAACTACAGACTGTGCACTGATTCACAATGAGCCATGTGTGAATGTGTGTATGTGATAGTATAGGGTGTGCATAGACTCACAAAGAGCCGTGCATATGTGTCTTTGCATAGGTGTTGTGGTATAGGCTGTGCATTGTGTCACAGTGACTGTCCGTGTGTGTGTGTGTGTGTGTGTGTTTGTGATGGTATAGTACGTGCGTTGAATCAGAGAGAGCCATGCATGTGTCTCTGTGTGTGTGTGTTGGCATAGGCATTACATTGAGTCACAGAGAGCCATGTGTTTGTATGCTGGTGTAGACTCTGCATTGAGTCACAGTAAGCCTTGTGTGTGTGCCAGTACAGGCTGTGCATTGAGTTAGTGAGTCATATGTGTGTGTGTGTGTGTGTGTGTGTGCTGGTATAGACAGTGCATTGAGTCCAATGAGCCGTGTATGTTTGTGTGTGAGTGTGCGTGCTGCTATAGGTGGTTCACTGAGTCACAGTCTGGTATGTGTGAGTGAGTGTTTGTGTGTTCTTGTATAGGTTGTGTATTGAATCACAGTGAGCCCTGTGTGTATGGTGGTATAGGCGGTGCATTGAATCACAGTGATGGTTGTTTTTCTGTGTGTATGCTGCAGTAGGCTGTGAATTGAGTCACAGAAGGTGGGACTTTGTGTGTGTATGTGCAGGTACAAGCTGCAGTTCGAGTCACAGTGATGGGTGTCTCTGTGTGGTGTTATAGGCTGTGTATTGAATCACAGCGAGCCGTATTAGTGTGTGTATGTGTATTTGTGTATGCGTGTGTGTGTGTGATGGTACAGGCTGAACATTGAGTCACTGAGGTGTGCATGTGTGTATGTGGTGCTACAGACTGTTCGTTAGGTCAAACTGAGCCATATCTGTGTGTAGGTGTGTGTGTGTACAGTTATTTGCTGTGCACTGAGTCACAGTGAACCATGTGTGTGTGGGGAGCTGGTATAGTCAGAGCACTGAGTCACAGTTGAATGTGTGGGAGTTGTTTGTGTATGTGTGTATTTGCTGGTGTAGACTGTGCATTGAGTCACAGTGAGTAGTGCGGTGTGTGTGTGCTATGATGGTGTGGACTGTGGTTTTATCCACTTTGACCTGAACGGCTGTGTGTGTTTGTGTGTTTGTGTGTGTGTGTGTGTGCTGGCACTAGATGACAATTGAGACAGAGTGGGCTGTGTGTCTGTGTGTGAGCTGGTATAGACTCTGTATTGAGTCACTGTGAGCTGTGTGTGTATGTGTGCGCTCATATAGGCTGTGCATTGAGTCACAGTGAGGTGTTTGTGTGTGTGTGTGCTGGTACAGGAAGCGTTTTCAGTCACAGTCTCGTGTGTGTGTGTGTGCATGTGAGTTTGTGTGCTGGTATGGGCTTTATTGTGCTGGTATGGGCTTTATTGACTCATGGGTGTGTGTGTGAGTGTGTGGTGATACAGACTGCATTGAGTCACAGTGCGCTGTGTGTGTGTGTGCTGGTATAGGCGATTTATTGAGTACCAGTGAGCCATGTGTGAGTGCGTGTTGGTGTGTGTGTGTGTGTACTGGTATAGGCTGTGCATTGAGTCACAGTGAGGCCTGCATCTGTGCATGTCTGTGTTTGTGTGTGTGTGTTTGCTGGTATAGGCTGAGCTTTGAATCACTCTGAGGTGTGTGTGCATGTGCTGGTAAAATTGTGCCTTGATTCACTGTGCCATGTGAGTGTGTGTGCACGCTGGTATAGGTTGTGCATTGAGTCAGAGTGGGAGGTGTGTGTGTCTGTGTGTTCTGGTATAGGCTGACAATTGAGGCACACTGAGATCTGTGTGCACATGTGTGTATATGTGTGCTGGTACAGCCTGCTCATTGAGTCATATTGAGTTTTGTGTGTGTGTGTGTGCAGGTAGAGGCAGCACATTGAGTCACAGTGAGGTGTATGTGTGTGATGTTATATGCTATGCACTGATTCATAGGGAGGTTTGTGTCTGTGTGTGTGCACTTTCTGGTATAGGATTTGCATTGAATCACACTGAGCTGTGTTTTTGAGTGTCAGTATATGTGCGTGTGTGGAGGTATGGGCTGTGGATTGACTCACAGTTTGCCGTATGTGCTTCTCTGTGTGTGTATGTCTGCTAGCATATCCTGTGCACTGAGTCACAGGGAGCCTTGTGTGTGTGTGTGTGTGTGTGTCCTGGTATAGAGTGTGCATTGATTCACAGTCAGCCATGTGTGTGTGTGTGTGAGTGCACTGGTATAGGATGTGCAGTGAGTCAGAGTGATGTGTGTGTGTGTCTGCGTGTTCTGATATAGGCTGACCATTGTGTAACATTGAGGGGGTGTGTGTGTGTGTGCTGGTATAGGCTGCATATTTTGTCACAGTGAAGTGTGTGTGTGTGTATGTGTAGGTACAGGCTGTGCATTGAGTCACAGTGTGGGGTGTGTGTGTGATGTTATATTCTGTGCACTAGGACACAGTGAGTCGTGTGTGTGTGCTGGTATAATCTGAACATTGAGTCACAGTGTGGTGTGGTGTGTGTGCCTTTGCTGGTATGGACTGTGCATAGAATCCCAGCCCTGTGTTAGTGTTTGTGTATTTGGTGCTGTAGAGTCTGCATGAGTCACAGTAAGATGTGTGTGTGTACTGCTATAGGCTGTACACTGAGCCATATTAAGGTGTGTTTCTGTGTGTGTGTGTGCGGGTATAGGCTATGCATTGACTCACATTGAGCCATGTGTTTGTATGTGCTACTATACACTGTTCATTGAGTCTCAGTGAGCCATTGTTGTGTGTGTCTGTTTACTTGTATGGGCTTGGCATTGAGTCTCAGACAGGTGTTTGTGTGTGCCTGTGTGTCTGTGTGGTGGTATAAACTGCATTGAGTCACACGGCGGTGTGTGTGAGAGTGTGAGTGTGTGCAGGTACAGGCTGGTATTGAACCACAGTGAAGCGTGTGTGTGTGTGTGTGTTTGTGTGTGCTGGAATAGGCAGAGCATTGAGTCTCAGGTGTGTGTATGTGTGTGTGTATGCTGGTATGGTCTCTGCATTGATTCACTAAGGTGTGTTGTGTGTGTATGTACATGGAGCTGAAGACTGTACACTGATTCACACTGAGCTGTGTGTGTATGTGTGTGTGTGTGTGATGGTATGGGTTTGGCATTGAGTCACTGAGGTGTGTGTTTGTGTGTGTATACCTGGAACTACAGACTGTGCACTGATTCACAATGAGCCATGTGTGACTGTGTGTATGTGATAGTATAGGGTGTGCATAGAGTCACAAAGAGCCGTGCATATGTGTCTTTGCATGGGTGTTGTGGTATAGGGTCTTCATTGTGTCACAGTGACTGTGCGTGTGTGTGTGTGTGTGTGTTTGTGATGGTATAGTACATGCATTGAATCAGAGAGAGCCATGCATGTGTCTCTGTGTGTGTGTGCTGGCATAGGCATTACATTGAGTCACAGTGAGCCATGTGTTTGTATGTTGGTGTAGACTCTGCATTGAGTCACAGTAAGCCTTGTGTGTGTGCCAGTACAGGTTGTGCATTGAGTCAGTGAGTCATATGTGTGTGTGTGTTTGTGTGTGTGTGTGCTTGTTTAGACAGTGCATTGAGTCCAATGAGCAGTGTATGTTTGTGTGTGTGTGTGTGCTGTTAGGTAATGTGCATTGAGTCACAGTAGCTCTGTGTGTGTTTTTGAATACCTCTGGCCTGGCATAGGCTGAGAATTGAGTCACAGTGTGGTGTGTGTGTGAGTGTTCATGTGTGTGCAAGTATAGGCTGGACATTGAAGCACAGTGAGCTGTGTGTGTTTGTGTGTGTGCTGATATAGGCTGCACATTCAGTTACAGTGAGCTGTGTGTGTATGTGAGTGTGCTTGTAGAAGCTGCACACTGGTTAATAGTGAGGTGTGTATGAATGTGTGTGTGCTGTTACATACTGGGCATTCAGTCACAGTTTGCTGTGTGTGTGTGTGCATGCATGTGTGCTTTTATAGGCTGTGCCTTGATTCACATTGAACTGTGAGTGTGGGTGTGTGGATGTCTGCTGGTATACATTTTGCATTGTTTCACAATGAGCTGTGTGTGTGTGTGTGTGTGTGTTCTGGTATGAGATGTACATTGAGATACAGTGAGCCGTGCATGTGTGTGGCTGTGTGTGTGTGTGTGTGCTGCGAGAGGCTGGGCATTGTGTAACACTGAGCTATGTGTTTCTCTGTGTCACTCTATAGACTGTGCATTGAGTCTGTGTGTGTGCATGCATGTGTGCTGGTATAGGCTATGCATTGATTCACATTGAGTTAGTGTGTGGTTGTGCATGTTGTGTGGTTATATGTTTTGCATTGATTCACTGTGAGCTGTGTGTGTGTGAGTGTGCATGTGTGTGAACATATAGGCTGGACATTGAGTCACAGTGAGGTGTGTGTGTGAGTTTGTGTTTATGTGCAGTGGTAAAAGCCACGCAATGAGAACCAGTGATGTTTGTGTCTGATAGTGTGTGTCTTTTCAGGTTTATGCTGGGCATTGAGTCACAGTGAGCCGTGTGTGTGTGTGCATGTGTGTGTTTGTGTGCTGGTATAGGCTGTGCATTGAGTCACAGTGAGGTGTGTGTGTCTGTTCAGGTGTACACTGGGCATTGAGTCTCAGCTTTGTATGTCTGTGTGTGTGTGCTGAGATAGGCTGTGCATTGAGTCACAGTGACATGTGTGTCAGTGTCTGTGTGAGTGTGTATTCAGACACAGTGAGGTTTGAGTGTGAGTGTGTGTGTGCTGTTAGAGACTGTGGATTGAGTATCAGTGAGCCATGTTTGTTTTTGTGTGTGTGCATGCATGTGTTCTGTTATAAGCTGTGCACTGAGTCACATTGCCGTATTTTTGTGTGTGTGTGTATGCCTGTTGATATAGGCTATGCATTGAGTCACAGTGCTCCGTTAGTGTCTGTGAGGGTTTGTTGGTATAAGCTGTGCACAGGGTCCCAGTGAGCCATCTGTGTGTGTCTGTGCAAATATGGACAGTGCATTGAGTCACAGTGAGTCATGTGTGTCTCTGGGTGTGTGTGTGTCCACATGTGCTGTGTTCGGTTGCATGTTTTGTCACAGTAAGCCATGTGTGATTATGTGCTGGTATAGACTGTGAACTGAGTCACGGCCATGTGTGTGTGTGTGTGTGTGTGTGTATGCATGCAGACATAGGCTATGCATTGACTCATAGTGAGCTGTTTATGTGTTTGTGATGGTATAGGCTGTCAATTGATTCACAGTGAGCTGTTTGTGTGTGCATGTGCTGATATAGTTTGAGCATTGAGTCACAGTTTGGCTGTGAGTTTGTTTTGCCAGTACAAGATGTACACCGAGTTACAGTGAGCCGTAGGTGTCTGTGGCTTTGTGTGTATGTGTGTGCCTATATAGGTGGTGCAGTAAGTCACAGTGAGCTGTGAGTGTGGGTGTGATGCTAGTATAGACTGTGAACTGAGTCACAGAGAACCATGTGTGTGTGTGTGTGTGTGTGTGTGTTGTTTGCTTCAAGTTAATGTGCATTGAGTCACAGTGAGCTCTGTGTTTGTTTGTGAATACCTCTGGGCTGGTATAGGCTGAGCATTGAGTCACAGTGAGGTGTGTGTGTAAGTGTACGTGTGTGTGCAAGTATAGGCTGGGCATTGAATCACAGTGAGCTGTGTGTTTTCGTGTGTGTGCTGGTATAGGCTGCGCATTCAGTCACAGTGAGCCATGTGTATGTGTGAGTGCTCTTGTAGAGGCTGCACATTGAATCACAGTGAGGTGTGTGTGTGATTGTGTGTGTGTGTGCTGTTCCATTCTGTGCATTCTGTCACAGTTAGCCGTGTGTGTGTGCGCATTTGTGTGTGATTTTATAAGCTGTGCATTGATTCACATTGAACTGTGTGTGTGGGTGTGTGCTGGTGTATGCTTTGCATTTTTCACAGTCATCTGGGGGTATGTGTGTCTGTGTGTTGTGCTACAGGCTGAGCATTGTGTCACAGTGAAGTGTGTTTGTGGGAGTGTGCATGTGTCTGCATCTAAAGGCTGGCTATTAGTCACAGTGTGCCTTGTGTGTTTGTGTATGTTTCTGTACTGGTATAGGCTGTGCATTCATTCACAGTGAGGTGTGTTTGTGTGTCTGTCCTGGCGTAGGCTGGTTATTGGGTGACAGTGAGCCATGTGTGTGTGTGTGCTTGTAAAATCTGTGAACTGAGTCATGGCCATGTTTGTGTGTGTGAATGCTGGTATAGTTTATGCATTGACACATAGTGATACACGTGTGTGTTTCGTGATGGTATAAGCCATGCACTGAGTGTGAGTGAGCTGTTTTCATGTGTGCATGCTGGTATATTCTGAACTTTGAGTCACAGTGTGGTATGTGGCCGTGTATGTGTGTGTGTGTGTGTGTGTGTGTGTTCCGGTATAAGATGTACATTGAGATACAGTGAGCCGTGCATATGTGTGGCTGTGTGTGTGGGTGTGTGTGTGTGCTGCTAGAGGCTGCGCATTGTGTAACACGGAGCCATGGGTGTGTTGTGTGTTGGTGGGCTTTCATTGATTCAATGGGTGTGTGTGTCTGTGTTTGTTGTGCTAAAGACTGCATTGAGTCACAGTGAGTCGTGTGTGTGTGTGCTGGTATAGACGATTGATTGAGTCACGGTCAGCCATGTGTGTGTGCATGTTGGTATGTGTGTGTGTTCTTCTATAGGTTGTGCATTGAGTCACAGCGAACCCTGTATCTGTGCAGGTGTGTATGTGTGGTGCTGGTATAGGCTGTGCATTGAGTGACACTGAGGTGTGAGTGTATGCTTGTGTGTTTTGGTATACATTGTACATTGAGTCACAGTGCTGTGTGTTTGTGTGCACGCTGGTATAGTCTGTGCATTGAGTCACAGTGATGTGTGTGTGTCTGCGTGTTCTGGTATAGGCTGACCATTGTGTCACATTGAGGTGTGTGTGTGTGCTGGCATAGGCTGCACTTTTTGTCACAGTGAGGTGTGTGTGTGTGTATGTGTAGGTACAGGCTGTGCATTGAGTCACAGTGTGGGGTGTGTGTGTGATGTTATATGCTGTGCACTAGGACACAGTGAGCCATGTGTGTGTGCTGGTATAATCTGACCATTGAGTCACAGTGTGGTGTGGTGTGTGTGCCTTTGCTGGTATGGATTGTGCATTGAATCCCAGCCCTGTGTTAATGTTTGTGTATTTGGTGCTGTAGAGTCTGCATGAGTCACAGTAAGGTGTGTGTGTGTGCTGCTATAGGCTGAGAATTGAGTAACACCTAGGTGAGTGTATGTGTATGTGTATGCTGATAAGGGATTTGCATTGAATCAGTGAGCGGTGTGTGTGTGTGTGTGTACTGCTATAGGCTGTGCACTGAGCCACATTAAGGTGTGTTTCTGTGTATGTGTGTGTGGGTATAGGCTATGCATTGACTCACATTGAGCCATGTGTTTGTATGTGCTAGTATACACTGTTCATTGAGTCTCAGTGAACCATGGTTGTGTGTGTCTGTTTACTTGTATGGGCTTGGCATTGAGTCACAGTGAGGTGTGTGTGTGTGTCTGTGTGTCTGTGTGGTGGTATAAGCTGCATTGAGTCACACGGCGTGGTGTGTGAGAGTGTGTGTGTGTGCAGGTACAGGCTGGTATTGAATCACAGTGAGCTGTGTGTGTGTGTGTGTGTGTGTGTGCTGCAATAGGCAGAGCATTGAGTCTCAGGTGTGTGTATGTGTGTGTGTATGTTGGTATGGTCTCTGCATTAATTCACTAAGGTGTGTTGTGTGTGTATGTACATGGAGCTGAAGACCGTATACTGATTCACAGTGAGCTGTGTGTGTATGTGTGTGTGTGTGTGATGGTATGGGCTTTTCATTGAATCACTGAGGTGTGTGTCTGTGTTTGTATACCTGGAACTACAGACTGTGCACTGATTCACAACGAGCCATGTGTGAATGTGTGTAGGTGATAGTATAGGGTGTGCATAGAGTCACAAAGAGCCGTGCATATGTGTCTTTGCATGGGTGTTGTGGTATAGGCTGTGTACTGTGACACAGTGACTGTGCATGTGTGTGTGTTTGTGTTTGTGATGGTATAGTGCGTGCATTGAATAAGAGAGAGCCATGCATGTGTCTCTCTGTGTGTGTGCTGGCATAGGCATTACATTGCGTCACAGTGAGCCATGTGTTTGTATGTTGGTCTAGACTCTGCCTTGAGTCACAGTAAGCCTTGTGTGTGTGCCAGTACAGGCTATGCATTGAGTCAGTGAGTCATATATGTGTGTGTGTGTGTGTGTGTGCTGGTATGTGCAGTGCATTGAGTTCAAGAGAGCCGTGTATGTTTGTGTGTGTGTGTGTGTGCTGCTATAGGTGGTTCCCTGAGTCACAGTCAGTTATGTGTGAGTGTGTGTTTGTGTGTTCTTGTATAGGCTGTGCATTGATCCACAGTGAGCCATGTGTGTATGCTGGTATAGGAGGTGCATTGAGTCACAGTGATGGTTGTGTTTGTGTGTGTGTGTGCTGCAGTAGGCTGTGAATTGAGTCACAGAAGGTGGGTCTTTGTGTGTGTATGTGCAAGTACAGGCTGCGGTTTGAGTCAGAGAGATGGGTGTCTCTGTGTGGTGTAATAGGCTGTGCATTGAATCACAGCAAGCCGTATTTTTGTGTGTATGTGTATTTTTGTATGTGTGTGTGTGTGATGGTACAGGCTGAACACTGAGTCACTGAGGTGTTCATGTGTGTATGTGGTGCTACAGACTCTTCGTTAGGTCAAACTGAGCCATATGTGTGTGTATGTTTTTGTGTGTGTACAGTTATTGGCTCTGCATTGAGTCATGGTGAACCATGTGTGTGTGGGGAGCTGGTATAGTCACAGCACTGAGTCACAGTTAAATGTGTAGGAGATGTGTGTGTATGTGTGTGTGTGTATTTGCTGGTGTATACTGTGCATTGAGTCACAGTTAGTAGTGCAGTGTGTGTGTGTCTGTGATGGTGTGGACTGTGTTTTTATCCACTTTGACATGAACGAGTGTGTGTGTGTGTATCTGTGTGTGTGTGTGTGTGTGTGTGCTAGCACTGAATGACCATTGAGACAGAGTGGGCTCTGTGTGTGTCTGTGTGTGTGCTGGTATAGACTCTGTATTAATTCACTGTGAGCTGTGTGTTTAAGTGTTTGCTCGTATAGGCAGTGCATTGAGTCTCACTGAGGTGTTTCTGTGTGTGTGTGCTGGTACAGAAAGCTTTTCCAGTCACAGACAGGTGTGTGTGTGTGCTGCAGTAGACTGTGAATTGAGTAGCAGAAGGTGGGTCTTTGTGTGTGTATGTGCAGGTACAGGCTGCGGTTTGAGTTAGAGTGATGGGTGTCTCTGTGTTGTGTTATAGGCTGTGCATTGAATCACAGTGAGCCGTGTGTGTGTGTGCGTGTGTGCTGGAATAGGCAGAGCATTGAGTCTCAGGTGTGTGTATGTGTGTGTGTATGCTGGTATGGTCTCTGCATTGATTCACTAAGGTGTGTTGTGTGTGTATGTACATGGAGCTGAACACTGTACACTGATTCACAGTGAGCTGTGTGTGTGTGTGTGTGATGGTATGGGCTTTGCATTGAGTCACTGAGGGGTGTGTCTGTGTGTGTACAACTGGAACTACAGACTGTGCACTGATTCACAATGAGCCATGTGTGAATGTGTGTATGTGATAGTATAGGGTGTGCATAGACTTACAAAGAGCCGTGCATATGTGTCTTTGCATAGGTGTTGTGGTATAGGCTGTGCATTGTGTCACAGTGACTGTCCGTGTGTGTGTGTGTGTGTGTGTGTTTGTGATGGTATAGTACGTGCGTTGAATCAGAGAGAGCCATGCATGTGTCTCTGTGTGTGTGTGTTGGCATAGGCATTACATTGAGTCACAGAGAGCCATGTGTTTGTATGCTGGTGTAGACTCTGCATTGAGTCACAGTAAGCCTTGTGTGTGTGCCAGTACAGGCTGTGCATTGAGTTAGTGAGTCATATGTGTGTGTGTGTGTGTGTGTGTGCTGGTATAGACAGTGCATTGAGTCCAATGAGCCGTGTATGTTTGTGTGTGAGTGTGCGTGCTGCTATAGGTGGTTCACTGAGTCACAGTCTGGTATGTGTGAGTGAGTGTTTGTGTGTTCTTGTATAGGTTGTGTATTGAATCACAGTGAGCCCTGTGTGTATGGTGGTATAGGCGGTGCATTGAATCACAGTGATGGTTGTTTTTCTGTGTGTATGCTGCAGTAGGCTGTGAATTGAGTCACAGAAGGTGGGACTTTGTGTGTGTATGTGCAGGTACAAGCTGCAGTTCGAGTCACAGTGATGGGTGTCTCTGTGTGGTGTTATAGGCTGTGTATTGAATCACAGCGAGCCGTATTAGTGTGTGTATGTGTATTTGTGTATGCGTGTGTGTGTGTGATGGTACAGGCTGAACATTGAGTCACTGAGGTGTGCATGTGTGTATGTGGTGCTACAGACTGTTCGTTAGGTCAAACTGAGCCATATCTGTGTGTAGGTGTGTGTGTGTACAGTTATTTGCTGTGCACTGAGTCACAGTGAACCATGTGTGTGTGGGGAGCTGGTATAGTCAGAGCACTGAGTCACAGTTGAATGTGTGGGAGTTGTTTGTGTATGTGTGTATTTGCTGGTGTAGACTGTGCATTGAGTCACAGTGAGTAGTGCGGTGTGTGTGTGCTGTGATGGTGTGGACTGTGGTTTTATCCACTTTGACCTGAACGGCTGTGTGTGTTTGTGTGTTTGTGTGTGTGTGTGTGTGCTGGCACTAGATGACAATTGAGACAGAGTGGGCTGTGTGTCTGTGTGTGAGCTGGTATAGACTCTGTATTGAGTCACTGTGAGCTGTGTGTGTATGTGTGCGCTCATATACGCTGTGCATTGAGTCACAGTGAGGTGTTTGTGTGTGTGTGTGCTGGTACAGGAAGCGTTTTCAGTCACAGTCTCGTGTGTGTGTGTGTGCATGTGAGTTTGTGTGCTGGTATGGGCTTTATTGTGCTGGTATGGGCTTTATTGACTCATGGGTGTGTGTGTGAGTGTGTGGTGATACAGACTGCATTGAGTCACAGTGCGCTGTGTGTGTGTGTGCTGGTATAGGCGATTTATTGAGTACCAGTGAGCCATGTGTGAGTGCGTGTTGGTGTGTGTGTGTGTGTACTGGTATAGGCTGTGCATTGAGTCACAGTGAGGCCTGCATCTGTGCATGTCTGTGTTTGTGTGTGTGTGTTTGCTGGTATAGGCTGAGCTTTGAATCACTCTGAGGTGTGTGTGCATGTGCTGGTAAAATTGTGCCTTGATTCACTGTGCCATGTGAGTGTGTGTGCACGCTGGTATAGGTTGTGCATTGAGTCAGAGTGGGAGGTGTGTGTGTCTGTGTGTTCTGGTATAGGCTGACAATTGAGGCACACTGAGATCTGTGTGCACATGTGTGTATATGTGTGCTGGTACAGCCTGCTCATTGAGTCATATTGAGTTTTGTGTGTGTGTGTGTGCAGGTAGAGGCAGCACATTGAGTCACAGTGAGGTGTATGTGTGTGATGTTATATGCTATGCACTGATTCATAGGGAGGTTTGTGTCTGTGTGTGTGCACTTTCTGGTATAGGATTTGCATTGAATCACACTGAGCTGTGTTTTTGAGTGTCAGTATATGTGCGTGTGTGGAGGTATGGGCTGTGGATTGACTCACAGTTTGCCGTATGTGCTTCTCTGTGTGTGTATGTCTGCTAGCATATCCTGTGCACTGAGTCACAGGGAGCCTTGTGTGTGTGTGTGTGTGTGTGTCCTGGTATAGAGTGTGCATTGATTCACAGTCAGCCATGTGTGTGTGTGTGTGAGTGCACTGGTATAGGATGTGCAGTGAGTCAGAGTGATGTGTGTGTGTGTCTGCGTGTTCTGATATAGGCTGACCATTGTGTAACATTGAGGGTGTGTGTGTGTGTGTGCTGGTATAGGCTGCATATTTTGTCACAGTGAAGTGTGTGTGTGTGTATGTGTAGGTACAGGCTGTGCATTGAGTCACAGTGTGGGGTGTGTGTGTGATGTTATATTCTGTGCACTAGGACACAGTGAGTCGTGTGTGTGTGCTGGTATAATCTGAACATTGAGTCACAGTGTGGTGTGGTGTGTGTGCCTTTGCTGGTATGGACTGTGCATAGAATCCCAGCCCTGTGTTAGTGTTTGTGTATTTGGTGCTGTAGAGTCTGCATGAGTCACAGTAAGATGTGTGTGTGTACTGCTATAGGCTGTACACTGAGCCATATTAAGGTGTGTTTCTGTGTGTGTGTGTGCGGGTATAGGCTATGCATTGACTCACATTGAGCCATGTGTTTGTATGTGCTACTATACACTGTTCATTGAGTCTCAGTGAGCCATTGTTGTGTGTGTCTGTTTACTTGTATGGGCTTGGCATTGAGTCTCAGACAGGTGTTTGTGTGTGCCTGTGTGTCTGTGTGGTGGTATAAACTGCATTGAGTCACACGGCGGTGTGTGTGAGAGTGTGAGTGTGTGCAGGTACAGGCTGGTATTGAACCACAGTGAAGCGTGTGTGTGCGTGTGTGTTTGTGTGTGCTGGAATAGGCAGAGCATTGAGTCTCAGGTGTGTGTATGTGTGTGTGTATGCTGGTATGGTCTCTGCATTGATTCACTAAGGTGTGTTGTGTGTGTATGTACATGGAGCTGAAGACTGTACACTGATTCACACTGAGCTGTGTGTGTATGTGTGTGTGTGTGTGATGGTATGGGTTTGGCATTGAGTCACTGAGGTGTGTGTTTGTGTGTGTATACCTGGAACTACAGACTGTGCACTGATTCACAATGAGCCATGTGTGACTGTGTGTATGTGATAGTATAGGGTGTGCATAGAGTCACAAAGAGCCGTGCATATGTGTCTTTGCATGGGTGTTGTGGTATAGGGTCTTCATTGTGTCACAGTGACTGTGCGTGTGTGTGTGTGTGTGTGTTTGTGATGGTATAGTACATGCATTGAATCAGAGAGAGCCATGCATGTGTCTCTGTGTGTGTGTGCTGGCATAGGCATTACATTGAGTCACAGTGAGCCATGTGTTTGTATGTTGGTGTAGACTCTGCATTGAGTCACAGTAAACCTTGTGTGTGTGCCAGTACAGGTTGTGCATTGAGTCAGTGAGTCATATGTGTGTGTGTGTTTGTGTGTGTGTGTGCTTGTTTAGACAGTGCATTGAGTCCAATGAGCAGTGTATGTTTGTGTGTGTGTGTGTGTGCTGTTAGGTAATGTGCATTGAGTCACAGTAGCTCTGTGTGTGTTTTTGAATACCTCTGGGCTGGCATAGGCTGAGAATTGAGTCACAGTGTGGTGTGTGTGTGAGTGTTCATGTGTGTGCAAGTATAGGCTGGACATTGAAGCACAGTGAGCTGTGTGTGTTTGTGTGTGTGCTGATATAGGCTGCACATTCAGTTACAGTGAGCTGTGTGTGTATGTGAGTGTGCTTGTAGAAGCTGCACACTGGTTAATAGTGAGGTGTGTATGAGTGTGTGTGTGCTGTTACATACTGGGCATTCAGTCACAGTTTGCTGTGTGTGTGTGTGCATGCATGTGTGCTTTTATAGGCTGTGCCTTGATTCACATTGAACTGTGAGTGTGGGTGTGTGGATGTCTGCTGGTATACATTTTGCATTGTTTCACAATGAGCTGTGTGTGTGTGTGTGTGTGTGTGTTCTGGTATGAGATGTACATTGAGATACAGTGAGCCGTGCATGTGTGTGGCTGTGTGTGTGTGTGTGTGTTGCTAGAGGCTGGGCATTGTGTAACACTGAGCTATGTGTTTCTGTGTGTCACTCTATAGACTGTGCATTGAGTCTGTGTGTGTGCATGCATGTGTGCTGGTATAGGCTATGCATTGATTCACATTGAGTTAATGTGTGGTTGTGCATGTTGTGTGGCTATATGTTTTGCATTGATTCACTGTGAGCTGTGTGTGTGTGAGTGTGCATGTGTGTGAACATATAGGCTGGACATTGAGTCACAGTGAGGTGTGTGTGTGAGTTTGTGTTTATGTGCAGTGGTAAAAGCCACGCAATGAGAACCAGTGATGTTTGTGTCTGATAGTGTGTGTCTTTTCAGGTTTATGCTGGGCATTGAGTCACAGTGAGCCGTGTGTGTGTGTGCATGTGTGTGTTTGTGTGCTGGTATAGGCTGTGCATTGAGTCACAGTGAGGTGTGTGTGTCTGTTCAGGTGTACACTGGGCATTGAGTCTCAGCTTTGTATGTCTGTGTGTGTGTGCTGAGATAGGCTGTGCATTGAGTCACAGTGACATGTGTGTCAGTGTCTGTGTGAGTGTGTATTCAGACACAGTGAGGTTTGAGTGTGAGTGTGTGTGTGCTGTTAGAGACTGTGGATTGAGTATCAGTGAGCCATGTTTGTTTTTGTGTGTGTGCATGCATGTGTTCTGTTATAAGCTGTGCACTGAGTCACATTGCCGTATTTTTGTGTGTGTGTGTATGCCTGTTGATATAGGCTATGCATTGAGTCACAGTGCTCCGTTAGTGTCTGTGAGGGTTTGTTGGTATAAGCTGTGCACAGGGTCCCAGTGAGCCATCTGTGTGTGTCTGTGCAAATATGGACAGTGCATTGAGTCACAGTGAGTCATGTGTGTCTCTGGGTGTGTGTGTGTCCACATGTGCTGTGTTCGGTTGCGTGTTTTGTCACAGTAAGCCATGTGTGATTATGTGCTGGTATAGACTGTGAACTGAGTCACGGCCGTGTGTGTGTGTGTGTGTGTGTATGCATGCAGACATAGGCTATGCATTGACTCATAGTGAGCTGTTTATGTGTTTGTGATGGTATAGGCTGTCAATTGATTCACAGTGAGCTGTTTGTGTGTGCATGTGCTGATATAGTTTGAGCATTGAGTCACAGTTTGGCTGTGAGTTTGTTTTGCCGGTACAAGATGTACACCGAGTTACAGTGAGCCGTAGGTGTCTGTGGCTTTGTGTGTATGTGTGTGCCTATATAGGTGGTGCAGTAAGTCACAGTGAGCTGTGAGTGTGGGTGTGATGCTAGTATAGACTGTGAACTGAGTCACAGAGAACCATGTGTGTGTGTGTGTTGTTTGCTTCAAGTTAATGTGCATTGAGTCACAGTGAGCTCTGTGTTTGTTTGTGAATACCTCTGGGCTGGTATAGGCTGAGCATTGAGTCACAGTGAGGTGTGTGTGTAAGTGTACGTGTGTGTGCAAGTATAGGCTGGGCATTGAATCACAGTGAGCTGTGTGTTTTCGTGTGTGTGCTGGTATAGGCTGCGCATTCAGTCACAGTGAGCCATGTGTATGTGTGAGTGCTCTTGTAGAGGCTGCACATTGAATCACAGTGAGGTGTGTGTGTGATTGTGTGTGTGTGTGCTGTTCCATTCTGTGCATTCTGTCACAGTTAGCCGTGTGTGTGTGCGCATTTGTGTGTGATTTTATAAGCTGTGCATTGATTCACATTGAACTGTGGGTGTGGGTGTGTGCTGGTGTATGCTTTGCATTTTTCACAGTCATCTGGGGGTATGTGTGTCTGTGTGTTGTGCTACAGGCTGAGCATTGTGTCACAGTGAAGTGTGTTTGTGGGAGTGTGCATGTGTCTGCATCTAAAGGCTGGCTATTAGTCACAGTGTGCCTTGTGTGTTTGTGTATGTTTCTGTACTGGTATAGGCTGTGCATTCATTCACAGTGAGGTGTGTTTGTGTGTCTGTCCTGGCGTAGGCTGGTTATTGGGTGACAGTGAGCCATGTGTGTGTGTGTGCTTGTAAAATCTGTGAACTGAGTCATGGCCATGTTTGTGTGTGTGAATGCTGGTATAGTTTATGCATTGACACATAGTGATACACGTGTGTGTTTCGTGATGGTATAAGCCATGCACTGAGTGTGAGTGAGCTGTTTTCATGTGTGCATGCTGGTATATTCTGAACTTTGAGTCACAGTGTGGTATGTGGCCGTGTATGTGTGTGTGTGTGTGTGTGTGTGTGTTCCGGTATAAGATGTACATTGAGATACAGTGAGCCGTGCCTATGTGTGGCTGTGTGTGTGGGTGTGTGTGTGTGCTGCTAGAGGCTGCGCATTGTGTAACACGGAGCCATGGGTGTGTTGTGTGTTGGTGGGCTTTCATTGATTCAATGGGTGTGTGTGTCTGTGTTTGTTGTGCTAAAGACTGCATTGAGTCACAGTGAGTCGTGTGTGTGTGTGCTGGTATAGACGATTGATTGAGTCACGGTCAGCCATGTGTGTGTGCATGTTGGTATGTGTGTGTGTTCTTCTATAGGTTGTGCATTGAGTCACAGCGAACCCTGTATCTGTGCAGGTGTGTATGTGTGGTGCTGGTATAGGCTGTGCATTGAGTGACACTGAGGTGTGAGTGTATGCTTGTGTGTTTTGGTATACATTGTACATTGAGTCACAGTGCTGTGTGTTTGTGTGCACGCTGGTATAGTCTGTGCATTGAGTCACAGTGATGTGTGTGTGTCTGCGTGTTCTGGTATAGGCTGACCATTGTGTCACATTGAGGTGTGTGTGTGTGCTGGCATAGGCTGCACTTTTTGTCACAGTGAGGTGTGTGTGTGTGTATGTGTAGGTACAGGCTGTGCATTGAGTCACAGTGTGGGGTGTGTGTGTGATGTTATATGCTGTGCACTAGGACACAGTGAGCCATGTGTGTGTGCTGGTATAATCTGACCATTGAGTCACAGTGTGGTGTGGTGTGTGTGCCTTTGCTGGTATGGATTGTGCATTGAATCCCAGCCCTGTGTTAATGTTTGTGTATTTGGTGCTGTAGAGTCTGCATGAGTCACAGTAAGGTGTGTGTGTGTGCTGCTATAGGCTGAGAATTGAGTAACACCTAGGTGAGTGTATGTGTATGTGTATGCTGATAAGGGATTTGCATTGAATCAGTGAGCGGTGTGTGTGTGTGTGTGTACTGCTATAGGCTGTGCACTGAGCCACATTAAGGTGTGTTTCTGTGTATGTGTGTGTGGGTATAGGCTATGCATTGACTCACATTGAGCCATGTGTTTGTATGTGCTAGTATACACTGTTCATTGAGTCTCAGTGAACCATGGTTGTGTGTGTCTGTTTACTTGTATGGGCTTGGCATTGAGTCACAGTGAGGTGTGTGTGTGTGTCTGTGTGTCTGTGTGGTGGTATAAGCTGCATTGAGTCACACGGCGTGGTGTGTGAGAGTGTGTGTGTGTGCAGGTACAGGCTGGTATTGAATCACAGTGAGCTGTGTGTGTGTGTGTGTGTGTGTGTGCTGCAATAGGCAGAGCATTGAGTCTCAGGTGTGTGTATGTGTGTGTGTATGTTGGTATGGTCTCTGCATTAATTCACTAAGGTGTGTTGTGTGTGTATGTACATGGAGCTGAAGACCGTATACTGATTCACAGTGAGCTGTGTGTGTATGTGTGTGTGTGTGTGATGGTATGGGCTTTTCATTGAATCACTGAGGTGTGTGTCTGTGTTTGTATACCTGGAACTACAGACTGTGCACTGATTCACAACGAGCCATGTGTGAATGTGTGTAGGTGATAGTATAGGGTGTGCATAGAGTCACAAAGAGCCGTGCATATGTGTCTTTGCATGGGTGTTGTGGTATAGGCTGTGTACTGTGACACAGTGACTGTGCATGTGTGTGTGTTTGTGTTTGTGATGGTATAGTGCGTGCATTGAATAAGAGAGAGCCATGCATGTGTCTCTCTGTGTGTGTGCTGGCATAGGCATTACATTGCGTCACAGTGAGCCATGTGTTTGTATGTTGGTCTAGACTCTGCCTTGAGTCACAGTAAGCCTTGTGTGTGTGCCAGTACAGGCTATGCATTGAGTCAGTGAGTCATATATGTGTGTGTGTGTGTGTGTGTGCTGGTATGTGCAGTGCATTGAGTTCAAGAGAGCCGTGTATGTTTGTGTGTGTGTGTGTGTGCTGCTATAGGTGGTTCCCTGAGTCACAGTCAGTTATGTGTGAGTGTGTGTTTGTGTGTTCTTGTATAGGCTGTGCATTGATCCACAGTGAGCCATGTGTGTATGCTGGTATAGGAGGTGCATTGAGTCACAGTGATGGTTGTGTTTGTGTGTGTGTGTGCTGCAGTAGGCTGTGAATTGAGTCACAGAAGGTGGGTCTTTGTGTGTGTATGTGCAAGTACAGGCTGCGGTTTGAGTCAGAGAGATGGGTGTCTCTGTGTGGTGTAATAGGCTGTGCATTGAATCACAGCAAGCCGTATTTTTGTGTGTATGTGTATTTTTGTATGTGTGTGTGTGTGATGGTACAGGCTGAACACTGAGTCACTGAGGTGTTCATGTGTGTATGTGGTGCTACAGACTCTTCGTTAGGTCAAACTGAGCCATATGTGTGTGTATGTTTTTGTGTGTGTACAGTTATTGGCTCTGCATTGAGTCATGGTGAACCATGTGTGTGTGGGGAGCTGGTATAGTCACAGCACTGAGTCACAGTTAAATGTGTAGGAGATGTGTGTGTATGTGTGTGTGTGTATTTGCTGGTGTATACTGTGCATTGAGTCACAGTTAGTAGTGCAGTGTGTGTGTGTCTGTGATGGTGTGGACTGTGTTTTTATCCACTTTGACATGAACGAGTGTGTGTGTGTGTATCTGTGTGTGTGTGTGTGTGTGTGTGCTAGCACTGAATGACCATTGAGACAGAGTGGGCTCTGTGTGTGTCTGTGTGTGTGCTGGTATAGACTCTGTATTAATTCACTGTGAGCTGTGTGTTTAAGTGTTTGCTCGTATAGGCAGTGCATTGAGTCTCACTGAGGTGTTTCTGTGTGTGTGTGCTGGTACAGAAAGCTTTTCCAGTCACAGACAGGTGTGTGTGTGTGCTGCAGTAGACTGTGAATTGAGTAGCAGAAGGTGGGTCTTTGTGTGTGTATGTGCAGGTACAGGCTGCGGTTTGAGTTAGAGTGATGGGTGTCTCTGTGTTGTGTTATAGGCTGTGCATTGAATCACAGTGAGCCGTGTGTGTGTGTGCGTGTGTGCTGGAATAGGCAGAGCATTGAGTCTCAGGTGTGTGTATGTGTGTGTGTATGCTGGTATGGTCTCTGCATTGATTCACTAAGGTGTGTTGTGTGTGTATGTACATGGAGCTGAACACTGTACACTGATTCACAGTGAGCTGTGTGTGTGTGTGTGTGATGGTATGGGCTTTGCATTGAGTCACTGAGGGGTGTGTCTGTGTGTGTACAACTGGAACTACAGACTGTGCACTGATTCACAATGAGCCATGTGTGAATGTGTGTATGTGATAGTATAGGGTGTGCATAGACTTACAAAGAGCCGTGCATATGTGTCTTTGCATAGGTGTTGTGGTATAGGCTGTGCATTGTGTCACAGTGACTGTCCGTGTGTGTGTGTGTGTGTGTGTGTTTGTGATGGTATAGTACGTGCGTTGAATCAGAGAGAGCCATGCATGTGTCTCTGTGTGTGTGTGTTGGCATAGGCATTACATTGAGTCACAGAGAGCCATGTGTTTGTATGCTGGTGTAGACTCTGCATTGAGTCACAGTAAGCCTTGTGTGTGTGCCAGTACAGGCTGTGCATTGAGTTAGTGAGTCATATGTGTGTGTGTGTGTGTGTGTGTGCTGGTATAGACAGTGCATTGAGTCCAATGAGCCGTGTATGTTTGTGTGTGAGTGTGCGTGCTGCTATAGGTGGTTCACTGAGTCACAGTCTGGTATGTGTGAGTGAGTGTTTGTGTGTTCTTGTATAGGTTGTGTATTGAATCACAGTGAGCCCTGTGTGTATGGTGGTATAGGCGGTGCATTGAATCACAGTGATGGTTGTTTTTCTGTGTGTATGCTGCAGTAGGCTGTGAATTGAGTCACAGAAGGTGGGACTTTGTGTGTGTATGTGCAGGTACAAGCTGCAGTTCGAGTCACAGTGATGGGTGTCTCTGTGTGGTGTTATAGGCTGTGTATTGAATCACAGCGAGCCGTATTAGTGTGTGTATGTGTATTTGTGTATGCGTGTGTGTGTGTGATGGTACAGGCTGAACATTGAGTCACTGAGGTGTGCATGTGTGTATGTGGTGCTACAGACTGTTCGTTAGGTCAAACTGAGCCATATCTGTGTGTAGGTGTGTGTGTGTACAGTTATTTGCTGTGCACTGAGTCACAGTGAACCATGTGTGTGTGGGGAGCTGGTATAGTCAGAGCACTGAGTCACAGTTGAATGTGTGGGAGTTGTTTGTGTATGTGTGTATTTGCTGGTGTAGACTGTGCATTGAGTCACAGTGAGTAGTGCGGTGTGTGTGTGCTGTGATGGTGTGGACTGTGGTTTTATCCACTTTGACCTGAACGGCTGTGTGTGTTTGTGTGTTTGTGTGTGTGTGTGTGTGCTGGCACTAGATGACAATTGAGACAGAGTGGGCTGTGTGTCTGTGTGTGAGCTGGTATAGACTCTGTATTGAGTCACTGTGAGCTGTGTGTGTATGTGTGCGCTCATATACGCTGTGCATTGAGTCACAGTGAGGTGTTTGTGTGTGTGTGTGCTGGTACAGGAAGCGTTTTCAGTCACAGTCTCGTGTGTGTGTGTGTGCATGTGAGTTTGTGTGCTGGTATGGGCTTTATTGTGCTGGTATGGGCTTTATTGACTCATGGGTGTGTGTGTGAGTGTGTGGTGATACAGACTGCATTGAGTCACAGTGCGCTGTGTGTGTGTGTGCTGGTATAGGCGATTTATTGAGTACCAGTGAGCCATGTGTGAGTGCGTGTTGGTGTGTGTGTGTGTGTACTGGTATAGGCTGTGCATTGAGTCACAGTGAGGCCTGCATCTGTGCATGTCTGTGTTTGTGTGTGTGTGTTTGCTGGTATAGGCTGAGCTTTGAATCACTCTGAGGTGTGTGTGCATGTGCTGGTAAAATTGTGCCTTGATTCACTGTGCCATGTGAGTGTGTGTGCACGCTGGTATAGGTTGTGCATTGAGTCAGAGTGGGAGGTGTGTGTGTCTGTGTGTTCTGGTATAGGCTGACAATTGAGGCACACTGAGATCTGTGTGCACATGTGTGTATATGTGTGCTGGTACAGCCTGCTCATTGAGTCATATTGAGTTTTGTGTGTGTGTGTGTGCAGGTAGAGGCAGCACATTGAGTCACAGTGAGGTGTATGTGTGTGATGTTATATGCTATGCACTGATTCATAGGGAGGTTTGTGTCTGTGTGTGTGCACTTTCTGGTATAGGATTTGCATTGAATCACACTGAGCTGTGTTTTTGAGTGTCAGTATATGTGCGTGTGTGGAGGTATGGGCTGTGGATTGACTCACAGTTTGCCGTATGTGCTTCTCTGTGTGTGTATGTCTGCTAGCATATCCTGTGCACTGAGTCACAGGGAGCCTTGTGTGTGTGTGTGTGTGTGTGTCCTGGTATAGAGTGTGCATTGATTCACAGTCAGCCATGTGTGTGTGTGTGTGAGTGCACTGGTATAGGATGTGCAGTGAGTCAGAGTGATGTGTGTGTGTGTCTGCGTGTTCTGATATAGGCTGACCATTGTGTAACATTGAGGGTGTGTGTGTGTGTGTGCTGGTATAGGCTGCATATTTTGTCACAGTGAAGTGTGTGTGTGTGTATGTGTAGGTACAGGCTGTGCATTGAGTCACAGTGTGGGGTGTGTGTGTGATGTTATATTCTGTGCACTAGGACACAGTGAGTCGTGTGTGTGTGCTGGTATAATCTGAACATTGAGTCACAGTGTGGTGTGGTGTGTGTGCCTTTGCTGGTATGGACTGTGCATAGAATCCCAGCCCTGTGTTAGTGTTTGTGTATTTGGTGCTGTAGAGTCTGCATGAGTCACAGTAAGATGTGTGTGTGTACTGCTATAGGCTGTACACTGAGCCATATTAAGGTGTGTTTCTGTGTGTGTGTGTGCGGGTATAGGCTATGCATTGACTCACATTGAGCCATGTGTTTGTATGTGCTACTATACACTGTTCATTGAGTCTCAGTGAGCCATTGTTGTGTGTGTCTGTTTACTTGTATGGGCTTGGCATTGAGTCTCAGACAGGTGTTTGTGTGTGCCTGTGTGTCTGTGTGGTGGTATAAACTGCATTGAGTCACACGGCGGTGTGTGTGAGAGTGTGAGTGTGTGCAGGTACAGGCTGGTATTGAACCACAGTGAAGCGTGTGTGTGCGTGTGTGTTTGTGTGTGCTGGAATAGGCAGAGCATTGAGTCTCAGGTGTGTGTATGTGTGTGTGTATGCTGGTATGGTCTCTGCATTGATTCACTAAGGTGTGTTGTGTGTGTATGTACATGGAGCTGAAGACTGTACACTGATTCACACTGAGCTGTGTGTGTATGTGTGTGTGTGTGTGATGGTATGGGTTTGGCATTGAGTCACTGAGGTGTGTGTTTGTGTGTGTATACCTGGAACTACAGACTGTGCACTGATTCACAATGAGCCATGTGTGACTGTGTGTATGTGATAGTATAGGGTGTGCATAGAGTCACAAAGAGCCGTGCATATGTGTCTTTGCATGGGTGTTGTGGTATAGGGTCTTCATTGTGTCACAGTGACTGTGCGTGTGTGTGTGTGTGTGTGTTTGTGATGGTATAGTACATGCATTGAATCAGAGAGAGCCATGCATGTGTCTCTGTGTGTGTGTGCTGGCATAGGCATTACATTGAGTCACAGTGAGCCATGTGTTTGTATGTTGGTGTAGACTCTGCATTGAGTCACAGTAAACCTTGTGTGTGTGCCAGTACAGGTTGTGCATTGAGTCAGTGAGTCATATGTGTGTGTGTGTTTGTGTGTGTGTGTGCTTGTTTAGACAGTGCATTGAGTCCAATGAGCAGTGTATGTTTGTGTGTGTGTGTGTGTGCTGTTAGGTAATGTGCATTGAGTCACAGTAGCTCTGTGTGTGTTTTTGAATACCTCTGGGCTGGCATAGGCTGAGAATTGAGTCACAGTGTGGTGTGTGTGTGAGTGTTCATGTGTGTGCAAGTATAGGCTGGACATTGAAGCACAGTGAGCTGTGTGTGTTTGTGTGTGTGCTGATATAGGCTGCACATTCAGTTACAGTGAGCTGTGTGTGTATGTGAGTGTGCTTGTAGAAGCTGCACACTGGTTAATAGTGAGGTGTGTATGAGTGTGTGTGTGCTGTTACATACTGGGCATTCAGTCACAGTTTGCTGTGTGTGTGTGTGCATGCATGTGTGCTTTTATAGGCTGTGCCTTGATTCACATTGAACTGTGAGTGTGGGTGTGTGGATGTCTGCTGGTATACATTTTGCATTGTTTCACAATGAGCTGTGTGTGTGTGTGTGTGTGTGTGTTCTGGTATGAGATGTACATTGAGATACAGTGAGCCGTGCATGTGTGTGGCTGTGTGTGTGTGTGTGTGTTGCTAGAGGCTGGGCATTGTGTAACACTGAGCTATGTGTTTCTGTGTGTCACTCTATAGACTGTGCATTGAGTCTGTGTGTGTGCATGCATGTGTGCTGGTATAGGCTATGCATTGATTCACATTGAGTTAATGTGTGGTTGTGCATGTTGTGTGGCTATATGTTTTGCATTGATTCACTGTGAGCTGTGTGTGTGTGAGTGTGCATGTGTGTGAACATATAGGCTGGACATTGAGTCACAGTGAGGTGTGTGTGTGAGTTTGTGTTTATGTGCAGTGGTAAAAGCCACGCAATGAGAACCAGTGATGTTTGTGTCTGATAGTGTGTGTCTTTTCAGGTTTATGCTGGGCATTGAGTCACAGTGAGCCGTGTGTGTGTGTGCATGTGTGTGTTTGTGTGCTGGTATAGGCTGTGCATTGAGTCACAGTGAGGTGTGTGTGTCTGTTCAGGTGTACACTGGGCATTGAGTCTCAGCTTTGTATGTCTGTGTGTGTGTGCTGAGATAGGCTGTGCATTGAGTCACAGTGACATGTGTGTCAGTGTCTGTGTGAGTGTGTATTCAGACACAGTGAGGTTTGAGTGTGAGTGTGTGTGTGCTGTTAGAGACTGTGGATTGAGTATCAGTGAGCCATGTTTGTTTTTGTGTGTGTGCATGCATGTGTTCTGTTATAAGCTGTGCACTGAGTCACATTGCCGTATTTTTGTGTGTGTGTGTATGCCTGTTGATATAGGCTATGCATTGAGTCACAGTGCTCCGTTAGTGTCTGTGAGGGTTTGTTGGTATAAGCTGTGCACAGGGTCCCAGTGAGCCATCTGTGTGTGTCTGTGCAAATATGGACAGTGCATTGAGTCACAGTGAGTCATGTGTGTCTCTGGGTGTGTGTGTGTCCACATGTGCTGTGTTCGGTTGCGTGTTTTGTCACAGTAAGCCATGTGTGATTATGTGCTGGTATAGACTGTGAACTGAGTCACGGCCGTGTGTGTGTGTGTGTGTGTGTATGCATGCAGACATAGGCTATGCATTGACTCATAGTGAGCTGTTTATGTGTTTGTGATGGTATAGGCTGTCAATTGATTCACAGTGAGCTGTTTGTGTGTGCATGTGCTGATATAGTTTGAGCATTGAGTCACAGTTTGGCTGTGAGTTTGTTTTGCCGGTACAAGATGTACACCGAGTTACAGTGAGCCGTAGGTGTCTGTGGCTTTGTGTGTATGTGTGTGCCTATATAGGTGGTGCAGTAAGTCACAGTGAGCTGTGAGTGTGGGTGTGATGCTAGTATAGACTGTGAACTGAGTCACAGAGAACCATGTGTGTGTGTGTGTTGTTTGCTTCAAGTTAATGTGCATTGAGTCACAGTGAGCTCTGTGTTTGTTTGTGAATACCTCTGGGCTGGTATAGGCTGAGCATTGAGTCACAGTGAGGTGTGTGTGTAAGTGTACGTGTGTGTGCAAGTATAGGCTGGGCATTGAATCACAGTGAGCTGTGTGTTTTCGTGTGTGTGCTGGTATAGGCTGCGCATTCAGTCACAGTGAGCCATGTGTATGTGTGAGTGCTCTTGTAGAGGCTGCACATTGAATCACAGTGAGGTGTGTGTGTGATTGTGTGTGTGTGTGCTGTTCCATTCTGTGCATTCTGTCACAGTTAGCCGTGTGTGTGTGCGCATTTGTGTGTGATTTTATAAGCTGTGCATTGATTCACATTGAACTGTGGGTGTGGGTGTGTGCTGGTGTATGCTTTGCATTTTTCACAGTCATCTGGGGGTATGTGTGTCTGTGTGTTGTGCTACAGGCTGAGCATTGTGTCACAGTGAAGTGTGTTTGTGGGAGTGTGCATGTGTCTGCATCTAAAGGCTGGCTATTAGTCACAGTGTGCCTTGTGTGTTTGTGTATGTTTCTGTACTGGTATAGGCTGTGCATTCATTCACAGTGAGGTGTGTTTGTGTGTCTGTCCTGGCGTAGGCTGGTTATTGGGTGACAGTGAGCCATGTGTGTGTGTGTGCTTGTAAAATCTGTGAACTGAGTCATGGCCATGTTTGTGTGTGTGAATGCTGGTATAGTTTATGCATTGACACATAGTGATACACGTGTGTGTTTCGTGATGGTATAAGCCATGCACTGAGTGTGAGTGAGCTGTTTTCATGTGTGCATGCTGGTATATTCTGAACTTTGAGTCACAGTGTGGTATGTGGCCGTGTATGTGTGTGTGTGTGTGTGTGTGTGTGTGTGTTCCGGTATAAGATGTACATTGAGATACAGTGAGCCGTGCATATGTGTGGCTGTGTGTGTGGGTGTGTGTGTGTGCTGCTAGAGGCTGCGCATTGTGTAACACGGAGCCATGGGTGTGTTGTGTGTTGGTGGGCTTTCATTGATTCAATGGGTGTGTGTGTCTGTGTTTGTTGTGCTAAAGACTGCATTGAGTCACAGTGAGTCGTGTGTGTGTGTGCTGGTATAGACGATTGATTGAGTCACGGTCAGCCATGTGTGTGTGCATGTTGGTATGTGTGTGTGTTCTTCTATAGGTTGTGCATTGAGTCACAGCGAACCCTGTATCTGTGCAGGTGTGTATGTGTGGTGCTGGTATAGGCTGTGCATTGAGTGACACTGAGGTGTGAGTGTATGCTTGTGTGTTTTGGTATACATTGTACATTGAGTCACAGTGCTGTGTGTTTGTGTGCACGCTGGTATAGTCTGTGCATTGAGTCACAGTGATGTGTGTGTGTCCGCGTGTTCTGGTATAGGCTGACCATTGTGTCACATTGAGGTGTGTGTGTGTGCTGGCATAGGCTGCACTTTTTGTCACAGTGAGGTGTGTGTGTGTGTATGTGTAGGTACAGGCTGTGCATTGAGTCACAGTGTGGGGTGTGTGTGTGATGTTATATGCTGTGCACTAGGACACAGTGAGCCATGTGTGTGTGCTGGTATAATCTGACCATTGAGTCACAGTGTGGTGTGGTGTGTGTGCCTTTGCTGGTATGGATTGTGCATTGAATCCCAGCCCTGTGTTAATGTTTGTGTATTTGGTGCTGTAGAGTCTGCATGAGTCACAGTAAGGTGTGTGTGTGTGCTGCTATAGGCTGAGAATTGAGTAACACCTAGGTGAGTGTATGTGTATGTGTATGCTGATAAGGGATTTGCATTGAATCAGTGAGCGGTGTGTGTGTGTGTGTGTACTGCTATAGGCTGTGCACTGAGCCACATTAAGGTGTGTTTCTGTGTATGTGTGTGTGGGTATAGGCTATGCATTGACTCACATTGAGCCATGTGTTTGTATGTGCTAGTATACACTGTTCATTGAGTCTCAGTGAACCATGGTTGTGTGTGTCTGTTTACTTGTATGGGCTTGGCATTGAGTCACAGTGAGGTGTGTGTGTGTGTCTGTGTGTCTGTGTGGTGGTATAAGCTGCATTGAGTCACACGGCGTGGTGTGTGAGAGTGTGTGTGTGTGCAGGTACAGGCTGGTATTGAATCACAGTGAGCTGTGTGTGTGTGTGTGTGTGTGTGTGCTGCAATAGGCAGAGCATTGAGTCTCAGGTGTGTGTATGTGTGTGTGTATGTTGGTATGGTCTCTGCATTAATTCACTAAGGTGTGTTGTGTGTGTATGTACATGGAGCTGAAGACCGTATACTGATTCACAGTGAGCTGTGTGTGTATGTGTGTGTGTGTGTGATGGTATGGGCTTTTCATTGAATCACTGAGGTGTGTGTCTGTGTTTGTATACCTGGAACTACAGACTGTGCACTGATTCACAACGAGCCATGTGTGAATGTGTGTAGGTGATAGTATAGGGTGTGCATAGAGTCACAAAGAGCCGTGCATATGTGTCTTTGCATGGGTGTTGTGGTATAGGCTGTGTACTGTGACACAGTGACTGTGCATGTGTGTGTGTTTGTGTTTGTGATGGTATAGTGCGTGCATTGAATAAGAGAGAGCCATGCATGTGTCTCTCTGTGTGTGTGCTGGCATAGGCATTACATTGCGTCACAGTGAGCCATGTGTTTGTATGTTGGTCTAGACTCTGCCTTGAGTCACAGTAAGCCTTGTGTGTGTGCCAGTACAGGCTATGCATTGAGTCAGTGAGTCATATATGTGTGTGTGTGTGTGTGTGTGCTGGTATGTGCAGTGCATTGAGTTCAAGAGAGCCGTGTATGTTTGTGTGTGTGTGTGTGTGCTGCTATAGGTGGTTCCCTGAGTCACAGTCAGTTATGTGTGAGTGTGTGTTTGTGTGTTCTTGTATAGGCTGTGCATTGATCCACAGTGAGCCATGTGTGTATGCTGGTATAGGAGGTGCATTGAGTCACAGTGATGGTTGTGTTTGTGTGTGTGTGTGCTGCAGTAGGCTGTGAATTGAGTCACAGAAGGTGGGTCTTTGTGTGTGTATGTGCAAGTACAGGCTGCGGTTTGAGTCAGAGAGATGGGTGTCTCTGTGTGGTGTAATAGGCTGTGCATTGAATCACAGCAAGCCGTATTTTTGTGTGTATGTGTATTTTTGTATGTGTGTGTGTGTGATGGTACAGGCTGAACACTGAGTCACTGAGGTGTTCATGTGTGTATGTGGTGCTACAGACTCTTCGTTAGGTCAAACTGAGCCATATGTGTGTGTATGTTTTTGTGTGTGTACAGTTATTGGCTCTGCATTGAGTCATGGTGAACCATGTGTGTGTGGGGAGCTGGTATAGTCACAGCACTGAGTCACAGTTAAATGTGTAGGAGATGTGTGTGTATGTGTGTGTGTGTATTTGCTGGTGTATACTGTGCATTGAGTCACAGTTAGTAGTGCAGTGTGTGTGTGTCTGTGATGGTGTGGACTGTGTTTTTATCCACTTTGACATGAACGAGTGTGTGTGTGTGTATCTGTGTGTGTGTGTGTGTGTGTGTGCTAGCACTGAATGACCATTGAGACAGAGTGGGCTCTGTGTGTGTCTGTGTGTGTGCTGGTATAGACTCTGTATTAATTCACTGTGAGCTGTGTGTTTAAGTGTTTGCTCGTATAGGCAGTGCATTGAGTCTCACTGAGGTGTTTCTGTGTGTGTGTGCTGGTACAGAAAGCTTTTCCAGTCACAGACAGGTGTGTGTGTGTGCTGCAGTAGACTGTGAATTGAGTAGCAGAAGGTGGGTCTTTGTGTGTGTATGTGCAGGTACAGGCTGCGGTTTGAGTTAGAGTGATGGGTGTCTCTGTGTTGTGTTATAGGCTGTGCATTGAATCACAGTGAGCCGTGTGTGTGTGTGCGTGTGTGCTGGAATAGGCAGAGCATTGAGTCTCAGGTGTGTGTATGTGTGTGTGTATGCTGGTATGGTCTCTGCATTGATTCACTAAGGTGTGTTGTGTGTGTATGTACATGGAGCTGAACACTGTACACTGATTCACAGTGAGCTGTGTGTGTGTGTGTGTGATGGTATGGGCTTTGCATTGAGTCACTGAGGGGTGTGTCTGTGTGTGTACAACTGGAACTACAGACTGTGCACTGATTCACAATGAGCCATGTGTGAATGTGTGTATGTGATAGTATAGGGTGTGCATAGACTTACAAAGAGCCGTGCATATGTGTCTTTGCATAGGTGTTGTGGTATAGGCTGTGCATTGTGTCACAGTGACTGTCCGTGTGTGTGTGTGTGTGTGTGTGTTTGTGATGGTATAGTACGTGCGTTGAATCAGAGAGAGCCATGCATGTGTCTCTGTGTGTGTGTGTTGGCATAGGCATTACATTGAGTCACAGAGAGCCATGTGTTTGTATGCTGGTGTAGACTCTGCATTGAGTCACAGTAAGCCTTGTGTGTGTGCCAGTACAGGCTGTGCATTGAGTTAGTGAGTCATATGTGTGTGTGTGTGTGTGTGTGTGTGCTGGTATAGACAGTGCATTGAGTCCAATGAGCCGTGTATGTTTGTGTGTGAGTGTGCGTGCTGCTATAGGTGGTTCACTGAGTCACAGTCTGGTATGTGTGAGTGAGTGTTTGTGTGTTCTTGTATAGGTTGTGTATTGAATCACAGTGAGCCCTGTGTGTATGGTGGTATAGGCGGTGCATTGAATCACAGTGATGGTTGTTTTTCTGTGTGTATGCTGCAGTAGGCTGTGAATTGAGTCACAGAAGGTGGGACTTTGTGTGTGTATGTGCAGGTACAAGCTGCAGTTCGAGTCACAGTGATGGGTGTCTCTGTGTGGTGTTATAGGCTGTGTATTGAATCACAGCGAGCCGTATTAGTGTGTGTATGTGTATTTGTGTATGCGTGTGTGTGTGTGATGGTACAGGCTGAACATTGAGTCACTGAGGTGTGCATGTGTGTATGTGGTGCTACAGACTGTTCGTTAGGTCAAACTGAGCCATATCTGTGTGTAGGTGTGTGTGTGTACAGTTATTTGCTGTGCACTGAGTCACAGTGAACCATGTGTGTGTGGGGAGCTGGTATAGTCAGAGCACTGAGTCACAGTTGAATGTGTGGGAGTTGTTTGTGTATGTGTGTATTTGCTGGTGTAGACTGTGCATTGAGTCACAGTGAGTAGTGCGGTGTGTGTGTGCTGTGATGGTGTGGACTGTGGTTTTATCCACTTTGACCTGAACGGCTGTGTGTGTTTGTGTGTTTGTGTGTGTGTGTGTGTGCTGGCACTAGATGACAATTGAGACAGAGTGGGCTGTGTGTCTGTGTGTGAGCTGGTATAGACTCTGTATTGAGTCACTGTGAGCTGTGTGTGTATGTGTGCGCTCATATAGGCTGTGCATTGAGTCACAGTGAGGTGTTTGTGTGTGTGTGTGCTGGTACAGGAAGCGTTTTCAGTCACAGTCTCGTGTGTGTGTGTGTGCATGTGAGTTTGTGTGCTGGTATGGGCTTTATTGTGCTGGTATGGGCTTTATTGACTCATGGGTGTGTGTGTGAGTGTGTGGTGATACAGACTGCATTGAGTCACAGTGCGCTGTGTGTGTGTGTGCTGGTATAGGCGATTTATTGAGTACCAGTGAGCCATGTGTGAGTGCGTGTTGGTGTGTGTGTGTGTGTACTGGTATAGGCTGTGCATTGAGTCACAGTGAGGCCTGCATCTGTGCATGTCTGTGTTTGTGTGTGTGTGTTTGCTGGTATAGGCTGAGCTTTGAATCACTCTGAGGTGTGTGTGCATGTGCTGGTAAAATTGTGCCTTGATTCACTGTGCCATGTGAGTGTGTGTGCACGCTGGTATAGGTTGTGCATTGAGTCAGAGTGGGAGGTGTGTGTGTCTGTGTGTTCTGGTATAGGCTGACAATTGAGGCACACTGAGATCTGTGTGCACATGTGTGTATATGTGTGCTGGTACAGCCTGCTCATTGAGTCATATTGAGTTTTGTGTGTGTGTGTGTGCAGGTAGAGGCAGCACATTGAGTCACAGTGAGGTGTATGTGTGTGATGTTATATGCTATGCACTGATTCATAGGGAGGTTTGTGTCTGTGTGTGTGCACTTTCTGGTATAGGATTTGCATTGAATCACACTGAGCTGTGTTTTTGAGTGTCAGTATATGTGCGTGTGTGGAGGTATGGGCTGTGGATTGACTCACAGTTTGCCGTATGTGCTTCTCTGTGTGTGTATGTCTGCTAGCATATCCTGTGCACTGAGTCACAGGGAGCCTTGTGTGTGTGTGTGTGTGTGTGTGTGTCCTGGTATAGAGTGTGCATTGATTCACAGTCAGCCATGTGTGTGTGTGTGTGAGTGCACTGGTATAGGATGTGCAGTGAGTCAGAGTGATGTGTGTGTGTGTCTGCGTGTTCTGATATAGGCTGACCATTGTGTAACATTGAGGGTGTGTGTGTGTGTGTGCTGGTATAGGCTGCATATTTTGTCACAGTGAAGTGTGTGTGTGTGTATGTGTAGGTACAGGCTGTGCATTGAGTCACAGTGTGGGGTGTGTGTGTGATGTTATATTCTGTGCACTAGGACACAGTGAGTCGTGTGTGTGTGCTGGTATAATCTGAACATTGAGTCACAGTGTGGTGTGGTGTGTGTGCCTTTGCTGGTATGGACTGTGCATAGAATCCCAGCCCTGTGTTAGTGTTTGTGTATTTGGTGCTGTAGAGTCTGCATGAGTCACAGTAAGATGTGTGTGTGTACTGCTATAGGCTGTACACTGAGCCATATTAAGGTGTGTTTCTGTGTGTGTGTGTGCGGGTATAGGCTATGCATTGACTCACATTGAGCCATGTGTTTGTATGTGCTACTATACACTGTTCATTGAGTCTCAGTGAGCCATTGTTGTGTGTGTCTGTTTACTTGTATGGGCTTGGCATTGAGTCTCAGACAGGTGTTTGTGTGTGCCTGTGTGTCTGTGTGGTGGTATAAACTGCATTGAGTCACACGGCGGTGTGTGTGAGAGTGTGAGTGTGTGCAGGTACAGGCTGGTATTGAACCACAGTGAAGCGTGTGTGTGCGTGTGTGTTTGTGTGTGCTGGAATAGGCAGAGCATTGAGTCTCAGGTGTGTGTATGTGTGTGTGTATGCTGGTATGGTCTCTGCATTGATTCACTAAGGTGTGTTGTGTGTGTATGTACATGGAGCTGAAGACTGTACACTGATTCACACTGAGCTGTGTGTGTATGTGTGTGTGTGTGTGATGGTATGGGTTTGGCATTGAGTCACTGAGGTGTGTGTTTGTGTGTGTATACCTGGAACTACAGACTGTGCACTGATTCACAATGAGCCATGTGTGACTGTGTGTATGTGATAGTATAGGGTGTGCATAGAGTCACAAAGAGCCGTGCATATGTGTCTTTGCATGGGTGTTGTGGTATAGGGTCTTCATTGTGTCACAGTGACTGTGCGTGTGTGTGTGTGTGTGTGTTTGTGATGGTATAGTACATGCATTGAATCAGAGAGAGCCATGCATGTGTCTCTGTGTGTGTGTGCTGGCATAGGCATTACATTGAGTCACAGTGAGCCATGTGTTTGTATGTTGGTGTAGACTCTGCATTGAGTCACAGTAAACCTTGTGTGTGTGCCAGTACAGGTTGTGCATTGAGTCAGTGAGTCATATGTGTGTGTGTGTTTGTGTGTGTGTGTGCTTGTTTAGACAGTGCATTGAGTCCAATGAGCAGTGTATGTTTGTGTGTGTGTGTGTGTGCTGTTAGGTAATGTGCATTGAGTCACAGTAGCTCTGTGTGTGTTTTTGAATACCTCTGGGCTGGCATAGGCTGAGAATTGAGTCACAGTGTGGTGTGTGTGTGAGTGTTCATGTGTGTGCAAGTATAGGCTGGACATTGAAGCACAGTGAGCTGTGTGTGTTTGTGTGTGTGCTGATATAGGCTGCACATTCAGTTACAGTGAGCTGTGTGTGTATGTGAGTGTGCTTGTAGAAGCTGCACACTGGTTAATAGTGAGGTGTGTATGAGTGTGTGTGTGCTGTTACATACTGGGCATTCAGTCACAGTTTGCTGTGTGTGTGTGTGCATGCATGTGTGCTTTTATAGGCTGTGCCTTGATTCACATTGAACTGTGAGTGTGGGTGTGTGGATGTCTGCTGGTATACATTTTGCATTGTTTCACAATGAGCTGTGTGTGTGTGTGTGTGTGTGTGTTCTGGTATGAGATGTACATTGAGATACAGTGAGCCGTGCATGTGTGTGGCTGTGTGTGTGTGTGTGTGTTGCTAGAGGCTGGGCATTGTGTAACACTGAGCTATGTGTTTCTGTGTGTCACTCTATAGACTGTGCATTGAGTCTGTGTGTGTGCATGCATGTGTGCTGGTATAGGCTATGCATTGATTCACATTGAGTTAATGTGTGGTTGTGCATGTTGTGTGGCTATATGTTTTGCATTGATTCACTGTGAGCTGTGTGTGTGTGAGTGTGCATGTGTGTGAACATATAGGCTGGACATTGAGTCACAGTGAGGTGTGTGTGTGAGTTTGTGTTTATGTGCAGTGGTAAAAGCCACGCAATGAGAACCAGTGATGTTTGTGTCTGATAGTGTGTGTCTTTTCAGGTTTATGCTGGGCATTGAGTCACAGTGAGCCGTGTGTGTGTGTGCATGTGTGTGTTTGTGTGCTGGTATAGGCTGTGCATTGAGTCACAGTGAGGTGTGTGTGTCTGTTCAGGTGTACACTGGGCATTGAGTCTCAGCTTTGTATGTCTGTGTGTGTGTGCTGAGATAGGCTGTGCATTGAGTCACAGTGACATGTGTGTCAGTGTCTGTGTGAGTGTGTATTCAGACACAGTGAGGTTTGAGTGTGAGTGTGTGTGTGCTGTTAGAGACTGTGGATTGAGTATCAGTGAGCCATGTTTGTTTTTGTGTGTGTGCATGCATGTGTTCTGTTATAAGCTGTGCACTGAGTCACATTGCCGTATTTTTGTGTGTGTGTGTATGCCTGTTGATATAGGCTATGCATTGAGTCACAGTGCTCCGTTAGTGTCTGTGAGGGTTTGTTGGTATAAGCTGTGCACAGGGTCCCAGTGAGCCATCTGTGTGTGTCTGTGCAAATATGGACAGTGCATTGAGTCACAGTGAGTCATGTGTGTCTCTGGGTGTGTGTGTGTCCACATGTGCTGTGTTCGGTTGCGTGTTTTGTCACAGTAAGCCATGTGTGATTATGTGCTGGTATAGACTGTGAACTGAGTCACGGCCGTGTGTGTGTGTGTGTGTGTGTATGCATGCAGACATAGGCTATGCATTGACTCATAGTGAGCTGTTTATGTGTTTGTGATGGTATAGGCTGTCAATTGATTCACAGTGAGCTGTTTGTGTGTGCATGTGCTGATATAGTTTGAGCATTGAGTCACAGTTTGGCTGTGAGTTTGTTTTGCCGGTACAAGATGTACACCGAGTTACAGTGAGCCGTAGGTGTCTGTGGCTTTGTGTGTATGTGTGTGCCTATATAGGTGGTGCAGTAAGTCACAGTGAGCTGTGAGTGTGGGTGTGATGCTAGTATAGACTGTGAACTGAGTCACAGAGAACCATGTGTGTGTGTGTGTTGTTTGCTTCAAGTTAATGTGCATTGAGTCACAGTGAGCTCTGTGTTTGTTTGTGAATACCTCTGGGCTGGTATAGGCTGAGCATTGAGTCACAGTGAGGTGTGTGTGTAAGTGTACGTGTGTGTGCAAGTATAGGCTGGGCATTGAATCACAGTGAGCTGTGTGTTTTCGTGTGTGTGCTGGTATAGGCTGCACATTCAGTCACAGTGAGCCATGTGTATGTGTGAGTGCTCTTGTAGAGGCTGCACATTGAATCACAGTGAGGTGTGTGTGTGATTGTGTGTGTGTGTGCTGTTCCATTCTGTGCATTCTGTCACAGTTAGCCGTGTGTGTGTGCGCATTTGTGTGTGATTTTATAAGCTGTGCATTGATTCACATTGAACTGTGGGTGTGGGTGTGTGCTGGTGTATGCTTTGCATTTTTCACAGTCATCTGGGGGTATGTGTGTCTGTGTGTTGTGCTACAGGCTGAGCATTGTGTCACAGTGAAGTGTGTTTGTGGGAGTGTGCATGTGTCTGCATCTAAAGGCTGGCTATTAGTCACAGTGTGCCTTGTGTGTTTGTGTATGTTTCTGTACTGGTATAGGCTGTGCATTCATTCACAGTGAGGTGTGTTTGTGTGTCTGTCCTGGCGTAGGCTGGTTATTGGGTGACAGTGAGCCATGTGTGTGTGTGTGCTTGTAAAATCTGTGAACTGAGTCATGGCCATGTTTGTGTGTGTGAATGCTGGTATAGTTTATGCATTGACACATAGTGATACACGTGTGTGTTTCGTGATGGTATAAGCCATGCACTGAGTGTGAGTGAGCTGTTTTCATGTGTGCATGCTGGTATATTCTGAACTTTGAGTCACAGTGTGGTATGTGGCCGTGTATGTGTGTGTGTGTGTGTGTGTGTGTGTGTGTTCCGGTATAAGATGTACATTGAGATACAGTGAGCCGTGCATATGTGTGGCTGTGTGTGTGGGTGTGTGTGTGTGCTGCTAGAGGCTGCGCATTGTGTAACACGGAGCCATGGGTGTGTTGTGTGTTGGTGGGCTTTCATTGATTCAATGGGTGTGTGTGTCTGTGTTTGTTGTGCTAAAGACTGCATTGAGTCACAGTGAGTCGTGTGTGTGTGTGCTGGTATAGACGATTGATTGAGTCACGGTCAGCCATGTGTGTGTGCATGTTGGTATGTGTGTGTGTTCTTCTATAGGTTGTGCATTGAGTCACAGCGAACCCTGTATCTGTGCAGGTGTGTATGTGTGGTGCTGGTATAGGCTGTGCATTGAGTGACACTGAGGTGTGAGTGTATGCTTGTGTGTTTTGGTATACATTGTACATTGAGTCACAGTGCTGTGTGTTTGTGTGCACGCTGGTATAGTCTGTGCATTGAGTCACAGTGATGTGTGTGTGTCTGCGTGTTCTGGTATAGGCTGACCATTGTGTCACATTGAGGTGTGTGTGTGTGCTGGCATAGGCTGCACTTTTTGTCACAGTGAGGTGTGTGTGTGTGTATGTGTAGGTACAGGCTGTGCATTGAGTCACAGTGTGGGGTGTGTGTGTGATGTTATATGCTGTGCACTAGGACACAGTGAGCCATGTGTGTGTGCTGGTATAATCTGACCATTGAGTCACAGTGTGGTGTGGTGTGTGTGCCTTTGCTGGTATGGATTGTGCATTGAATCCCAGCCCTGTGTTAATGTTTGTGTATTTGGTGCTGTAGAGTCTGCATGAGTCACAGTAAGGTGTGTGTGTGTGCTGCTATAGGCTGAGAATTGAGTAACACCTAGGTGAGTGTATGTGTATGTGTATGCTGATAAGGGATTTGCATTGAATCAGTGAGCGGTGTGTGTGTGTGTGTGTGTACTGCTATAGGCTGTGCACTGAGCCACATTAAGGTGTGTTTCTGTGTATGTGTGTGTGGGTATAGGCTATGCATTGACTCACATTGAGCCATGTGTTTGTATGTGCTAGTATACACTGTTCATTGAGTCTCAGTGAACCATGGTTGTGTGTGTCTGTTTACTTGTATGGGCTTGGCATTGAGTCACAGTGAGGTGTGTGTGTGTGTCTGTGTGTCTGTGTGGTGGTATAAGCTGCATTGAGTCACACGGCGTGGTGTGTGAGAGTGTGTGTGTGTGCAGGTACAGGCTGGTATTGAATCACAGTGAGCTGTGTGTGTGTGTGTGTGTGTGTGTGCTGCAATAGGCAGAGCATTGAGTCTCAGGTGTGTGTATGTGTGTGTGTATGTTGGTATGGTCTCTGCATTAATTCACTAAGGTGTGTTGTGTGTGTATGTACATGGAGCTGAAGACCGTATACTGATTCACAGTGAGCTGTGTGTGTATGTGTGTGTGTGTGTGATGGTATGGGCTTTTCATTGAATCACTGAGGTGTGTGTCTGTGTTTGTATACCTGGAACTACAGACTGTGCACTGATTCACAACGAGCCATGTGTGAATGTGTGTAGGTGATAGTATAGGGTGTGCATAGAGTCACAAAGAGCCGTGCATATGTGTCTTTGCATGGGTGTTGTGGTATAGGCTGTGTACTGTGGCACAGTGACTGTGCATGTGTGTGTGTTTGTGTTTGTGATGGTATAGTGCGTGCATTGAATAAGAGAGAGCCATGCATGTGTCTCTCTGTGTGTGTGCTGGCATAGGCATTACATTGCGTCACAGTGAGCCATGTGTTTGTATGTTGGTCTAGACTCTGCCTTGAGTCACAGTAAGCCTTGTGTGTGTGCCAGTACAGGCTATGCATTGAGTCAGTGAGTCATATATGTGTGTGTGTGTGTGTGTGTGCTGGTATGTGCAGTGCATTGAGTCCAAGAGAGCCGTGTATGTTTGTGTGTGTGTGTGTGTGCTGCTATAGGTGGTTCCCTGAGTCACAGTCAGTTATGTGTGAGTGTGTGTTTGTGTGTTCTTGTATAGGCTGTGCATTGATCCACAGTGAGCCATGTGTGTATGCTGGTATAGGAGGTGCATTGAGTCACAGTGATGGTTGTGTTTGTGTGTGTGTGTGCTGCAGTAGGCTGTGAATTGAGTCACAGAAGGTGGGTCTTTGTGTGTGTATGTGCAAGTACAGGCTGCGGTTTGAGTCAGAGAGATGGGTGTCTCTGTGTGGTGTAATAGGCTGTGCATTGAATCACAGCAAGCCGTATTTTTGTGTGTATGTGTATTTTTGTATGTGTGTGTGTGTGATGGTACAGGCTGAACACTGAGTCACTGAGGTGTTCATGTGTGTATGTGGTGCTACAGACTCTTCGTTAGGTCAAACTGAGCCATATGTGTGTGTATGTTTTTGTGTGTGTACAGTTATTGGCTCTGCATTGAGTCATGGTGAACCATGTGTGTGTGGGGAGCTGGTATAGTCACAGCACTGAGTCACAGTTAAATGTGTAGGAGATGTGTGTGTATGTGTGTGTGTGTATTTGCTGGTGTATACTGTGCATTGAGTCACAGTTAGTAGTGCAGTGTGTGTGTGTCTGTGATGGTGTGGACTGTGTTTTTATCCACTTTGACATGAACGAGTGTGTGTGTGTGTATCTGTGTGTGTGTGTGTGTGTGTGCTAGCACTGAATGACCATTGAGACAGAGTGGGCTCTGTGTGTGTCTGTGTGTGTGCTGGTATAGACTCTGTATTAATTCACTGTGAGCTGTGTGTTTAAGTGTTTGCTCGTATAGGCAGTGCATTGAGTCTCACTGAGGTGTTTCTGTGTGTGTGTGCTGGTACAGAAAGCTTTTCCAGTCACAGACAGGTGTGTGTGTGTGCTGCAGTAGACTGTGAATTGAGTAGCAGAAGGTGGGTCTTTGTGTGTGTATGTGCAGGTACAGGCTGCGGTTTGAGTTAGAGTGATGGGTGTCTCTGTGTGGTGTTATAGGCTGTGCATTGAATCACAGTGAGCCGTGTGTGTGTGTGCGTGTGTGCTGGAATAGGCAGAGCATTGAGTCTCAGGTGTGTGTATGTGTGTGTGTATGCTGGTATGGTCTCTGCATTGATTCACTAAGGTGTGTTGTGTGTGTATGTACATGGAGCTGAACACTGTACACTGATTCACAGTGAGCTGTGTGTGTATGTGTGTGTGTGTGTGATGGTATGGGCTTTGCATTGAGTCACTGAGGGGTGTGTCTGTGTGTGTACACCTGGAACTACAGACTGTGCACTGATTCACAATGAGCCATGTGTGAATGTGTGTATGTGATAGTATAGGGTGTGCATAGACTCACAAAGAGCCGTGCATATGTGTCTTTGCATAGGTGTTGTGGTATAGGCTGTGCATTGTGTCACAGTGACTGTCCGTGTGTGTGTGTGTGTGTGTGTGTGTTTGTGATGGTATAGTACGTGCGTTGAATCAGAGAGAGCCATGCATGTGTCTCTGTGTGTGTGTGTTGGCATAGGCATTACATTGAGTCACAGAGAGCCATGTGTTTGTATGCTGGTGTAGACTCTGCATTGAGTCACAGTAAGCCTTGTGTGTGTGCCAGTACAGGCTGTGCATTGAGTTAGTGAGTCATATGTGTGTGTGTGTGTGTGTGTGTGTGCTGGTATAGACAGTGCATTGAGTCCAATGAGCCGTGTATGTTTGTGTGTGAGTGTGCGTGCTGCTATAGGTGGTTCACTGAGTCACAGTCTGGTATGTGTGAGTGAGTGTTTGTGTGTTCTTGTATAGGTTGTGTATTGAATCACAGTGAGCCCTGTGTGTATGGTGGTATAGGCGGTGCATTGAATCACAGTGATGGTTGTTTTTCTGTGTGTATGCTGCAGTAGGCTGTGAATTGAGTCACAGAAGGTGGGACTTTGTGTGTGTATGTGCAGGTACAAGCTGCAGTTCGAGTCACAGTGATGGGTGTCTCTGTGTGGTGTTATAGGCTGTGTATTGAATCACAGCGAGCCGTATTAGTGTGTGTATGTGTATTTGTGTATGCGTGTGTGTGTGTGATGGTACAGGCTGAACATTGAGTCACTGAGGTGTGCATGTGTGTATGTGGTGCTACAGACTGTTCGTTAGGTCAAACTGAGCCATATCTGTGTGTAGGTGTGTGTGTGTACAGTTATTTGCTGTGCACTGAGTCACAGTGAACCATGTGTGTGTGGGGAGCTGGTATAGTCAGAGCACTGAGTCACAGTTGAATGTGTGGGAGTTGTTTGTGTATGTGTGTATTTGCTGGTGTAGACTGTGCATTGAGTCACAGTGAGTAGTGCGGTGTGTGTGTGCTGTGATGGTGTGGACTGTGGTTTTATCCACTTTGACCTGAACGGCTGTGTGTGTTTGTGTGTTTGTGTGTGTGTGTGTGTGCTGGCACTAGATGACAATTGAGACAGAGTGGGCTGTGTGTCTGTGTGTGAGCTGGTATAGACTCTGTATTGAGTCACTGTGAGCTGTGTGTGTATGTGTGCGCTCATATAGGCTGTGCATTGAGTCACAGTGAGGTGTTTGTGTGTGTGTGTGCTGGTACAGGAAGCGTTTTCAGTCACAGTCTCGTGTGTGTGTGTGTGCATGTGAGTTTGTGTGCTGGTATGGGCTTTATTGTGCTGGTATGGGCTTTATTGACTCATGGGTGTGTGTGTGAGTGTGTGGTGATACAGACTGCATTGAGTCACAGTGCGCTGTGTGTGTGTGTGCTGGTATAGGCGATTTATTGAGTACCAGTGAGCCATGTGTGAGTGCGTGTTGGTGTGTGTGTGTGTGTACTGGTATAGGCTGTGCATTGAGTCACAGTGAGGCCTGCATCTGTGCATGTCTGTGTTTGTGTGTGTGTGTTTGCTGGTATAGGCTGAGCTTTGAATCACTCTGAGGTGTGTGTGCATGTGCTGGTAAAATTGTGCCTTGATTCACTGTGCCATGTGAGTGTGTGTGCACGCTGGTATAGGTTGTGCATTGAGTCAGAGTGGGAGGTGTGTGTGTCTGTGTGTTCTGGTATAGGCTGACAATTGAGGCACACTGAGATCTGTGTGCACATGTGTGTATATGTGTGCTGGTACAGCCTGCTCATTGAGTCATATTGAGTTTTGTGTGTGTGTGTGTGCAGGTAGAGGCAGCACATTGAGTCACAGTGAGGTGTATGTGTGTGATGTTATATGCTATGCACTGATTCATAGGGAGGTTTGTGTCTGTGTGTGTGCACTTTCTGGTATAGGATTTGCATTGAATCACACTGAGCTGTGTTTTTGAGTGTCAGTATATGTGCGTGTGTGGAGGTATGGGCTGTGGATTGACTCACAGTTTGCCGTATGTGCTTCTCTGTGTGTGTATGTCTGCTAGCATATCCTGTGCACTGAGTCACAGGGAGCCTTGTGTGTGTGTGTGTGTGTGTGTGTGTCCTGGTATAGAGTGTGCATTGATTCACAGTCAGCCATGTGTGTGTGTGTGTGAGTGCACTGGTATAGGATGTGCAGTGAGTCAGAGTGATGTGTGTGTGTGTCTGCGTGTTCTGATATAGGCTGACCATTGTGTAACATTGAGGGTGTGTGTGTGTGTGTGCTGGTATAGGCTGCATATTTTGTCACAGTGAAGTGTGTGTGTGTGTATGTGTAGGTACAGGCTGTGCATTGAGTCACAGTGTGGGGTGTGTGTGTGATGTTATATTCTGTGCACTAGGACACAGTGAGTCGTGTGTGTGTGCTGGTATAATCTGAACATTGAGTCACAGTGTGGTGTGGTGTGTGTGCCTTTGCTGGTATGGACTGTGCATAGAATCCCAGCCCTGTGTTAGTGTTTGTGTATTTGGTGCTGTAGAGTCTGCATGAGTCACAGTAAGATGTGTGTGTGTACTGCTATAGGCTGTACACTGAGCCATATTAAGGTGTGTTTCTGTGTGTGTGTGTGCGGGTATAGGCTATGCATTGACTCACATTGAGCCATGTGTTTGTATGTGCTACTATACACTGTTCATTGAGTCTCAGTGAGCCATTGTTGTGTGTGTCTGTTTACTTGTATGGGCTTGGCATTGAGTCTCAGACAGGTGTTTGTGTGTGCCTGTGTGTCTGTGTGGTGGTATAAACTGCATTGAGTCACACGGCGGTGTGTGTGAGAGTGTGAGTGTGTGCAGGTACAGGCTGGTATTGAACCACAGTGAAGCGTGTGTGTGCGTGTGTGTTTGTGTGTGCTGGAATAGGCAGAGCATTGAGTCTCAGGTGTGTGTATGTGTGTGTGTATGCTGGTATGGTCTCTGCATTGATTCACTAAGGTGTGTTGTGTGTGTATGTACATGGAGCTGAAGACTGTACACTGATTCACACTGAGCTGTGTGTGTATGTGTGTGTGTGTGTGATGGTATGGGTTTGGCATTGAGTCACTGAGGTGTGTGTTTGTGTGTGTATACCTGGAACTACAGACTGTGCACTGATTCACAATGAGCCATGTGTGACTGTGTGTATGTGATAGTATAGGGTGTGCATAGAGTCACAAAGAGCCGTGCATATGTGTCTTTGCATGGGTGTTGTGGTATAGGGTCTTCATTGTGTCACAGTGACTGTGCGTGTGTGTGTGTGTGTGTGTTTGTGATGGTATAGTACATGCATTGAATCAGAGAGAGCCATGCATGTGTCTCTGTGTGTGTGTGCTGGCATAGGCATTACATTGAGTCACAGTGAGCCATGTGTTTGTATGTTGGTGTAGACTCTGCATTGAGTCACAGTAAACCTTGTGTGTGTGCCAGTACAGGTTGTGCATTGAGTCAGTGAGTCATATGTGTGTGTGTGTTTGTGTGTGTGTGTGCTTGTTTAGACAGTGCATTGAGTCCAATGAGCAGTGTATGTTTGTGTGTGTGTGTGTGTGCTGTTAGGTAATGTGCATTGAGTCACAGTAGCTCTGTGTGTGTTTTTGAATACCTCTGGGCTGGCATAGGCTGAGAATTGAGTCACAGTGTGGTGTGTGTGTGAGTGTTCATGTGTGTGCAAGTATAGGCTGGACATTGAAGCACAGTGAGCTGTGTGTGTTTGTGTGTGTGCTGATATAGGCTGCACATTCAGTTACAGTGAGCTGTGTGTGTATGTGAGTGTGCTTGTAGAAGCTGCACACTGGTTAATAGTGAGGTGTGTATGAGTGTGTGTGTGCTGTTACATACTGGGCATTCAGTCACAGTTTGCTGTGTGTGTGTGTGCATGCATGTGTGCTTTTATAGGCTGTGCCTTGATTCACATTGAACTGTGAGTGTGGGTGTGTGGATGTCTGCTGGTATACATTTTGCATTGTTTCACAATGAGCTGTGTGTGTGTGTGTGTGTGTGTGTGTTCTGGTATGAGATGTACATTGAGATACAGTGAGCCGTGCATGTGTGTGGCTGTGTGTGTGTGTGTGTGCTGCTAGAGGCTGGGCATTGTGTAACACTGAGCTATGTGTTTCTGTGTGTCACTCTATAAACTGTGCATTGAGTCTGTGTGTGTGCATGCATGTGTGCTGGTATAGGCTATGCATTGATTCACATTGAGTTAATGTGTGGTTGTGCATGTTGTGTGGCTATATGTTTTGCATTGATTCACTGTGAGCTGTGTGTGTGTGAGTGTGCATGTGTGTGAACATATAGGCTGGACATTGAGTCACAGTGAGGTGTGTGTGTGAGTTTGTGTTTATGTGCAGTGGTAAAAGCCACGCAATGAGAACCAGTGATGTTTGTGTCTGATAGTGTGTGTCTTTTCAGGTTTATGCTGGGCATTGAGTCACAGTGAGCCGTGTGTGTGTGTGCATGTGTGTGTTTGTGTGCTGGTATAGGCTGTGCATTGAGTCACAGTGAGGTGTGTGTGTCTGTTCAGGTGTACACTGGGCATTGAGTCTCAGCTTTGTATGTCTGTGTGTGTGTGCTGAGATAGGCTGTGCATTGAGTCACAGTGACATGTGTGTCAGTGTCTGTGTGAGTGTGTATTCAGACACAGTGAGGTTTGAGTGTGAGTGTGTGTGTGCTGTTAGAGACTGTGGATTGAGTATCAGTGAGCCATGTTTGTTTTTGTGTGTGTGCATGCATGTGTTCTGTTATAAGCTGTGCACTGAGTCACATTGCCGTATTTTTGTGTGTGTGTGTATGCCTGTTGATATAGGCTATGCATTGAGTCACAGTGCTCCGTTAGTGTCTGTGAGGGTTTGTTGGTATAAGCTGTGCACAGGGTCCCAGTGAGCCATCTGTGTGTGTCTGTGCAAATATGGACAGTGCATTGAGTCACAGTGAGTCATGTGTGTCTCTGGGTGTGTGTGTGTCCACATGTGCTGTGTTCGGTTGCGTGTTTTGTCACAGTAAGCCATGTGTGATTATGTGCTGGTATAGACTGTGAACTGAGTCACGGCCATGTGTGTGTGTGTGTGTGTGTGTATGCATGCAGACATAGGCTATGCATTGACTCATAGTGAGCTGTTTATGTGTTTGTGATGGTATAGGCTGTCAATTGATTCACAGTGAGCTGTTTGTGTGTGCATGTGCTGATATAGTTTGAGCATTGAGTCACAGTTTGGCTGTGAGTTTGTTTTGCCAGTACAAGATGTACACCGAGTTACAGTGAGCCGTAGGTGTCTGTGGCTTTGTGTGTATGTGTGTGCCTATATAGGTGGTGCAGTAAGTCACAGTGAGCTGTGAGTGTGGGTGTGATGCTAGTATAGACTGTGAACTGAGTCACAGAGAACCATGTGTGTGTGTGTGTGTGTGTGTGTGTTGTTTGCTTCAAGTTAATGTGCATTGAGTCACAGTGAGCTCTGTGTGTGTTTGTGAATACCTCTGGGCTGGTATAGGCTGAGCATTGAGTCACAGTGAGGTGTGTGTGTAAGTGTACGTGTGTGTGCAAGTATAGGCTGGGCATTGAATCACAGTGAGCTGTGTGTTTTCGTGTGTGTGCTGGTATAGGCTGCGCATTCAGTCACAGTGAGCCATGTGTATGTGTGAGTGCTCTTGTAGAGGCTGCACATTGAATCACAGTGAGGTGTGTGTGTGATTGCGTGTGTGTGTGCTGTTCCATTCTGTGCATTCTGTCACAGTTAGCCGTGTGTGTGTGCGCATTTGTGTGTGATTTTATAAGCTGTGCATTGATTCACATTGAACTGTGTGTGTGGGTGTGTGCTGGTGTATGCTTTGCATTTTTCACAGTCATCTGGGGGTATGTGTGTCTGTGTGTTGTGCTACAGGCTGAGCATTGTGTCACAGTGAAGTGTGTTTGTGGGAGTGTGCATGTGTCTGCATCTAAAGGCTGGCTATTAGTCACAGTGTGCCTTGTGTGTTTGTGTATGTTTCTGTACTGGTATAGGCTGTGCATTCATTCACAGTGAGGTGTGTTTGTGTGTCTGTCCTGGCGTAGGCTGGTTATTGGGTGACAGTGAGCCATGTGTGTGTGTGTGCTTGTAAAATCTGTGAACTGAGTCATGGCCATGTTTGTGTGTGTGAATGCTGGTATAGTTTATGCATTGACACATAGTGATACACGTGTGTGTTTCGTGATGGTATAAGCCATGCACTGAGTGTGAGTGAGCTGTTTTCATGTGTGCATGCTGGTATATTCTGAACTTTGAGTCACAGTGTGGTATGTGGCCGTGTATGTGTGTGTGTGTGTGTGTGTGTGTGTGTGTGTTCCGGTATAAGATGTACATTGAGATACAGTGAGCCGTGCATATGTGTGGCTGTGTGTGTGGGTGTGTGTGTGTGCTGCTAGAGGCTGCGCATTGTGTAACACGGAGCCATGGGTGTGTTGTGTGTTGGTGGGCTTTCATTGATTCAATGGGTGTGTGTGTCTGTGTTTGTTGTGCTAAAGACTGCATTGAGTCACAGTGAGTCGTGTGTGTGTGTGCTGGTATAGACGATTGATTGAGTCACGGTCAGCCATGTGTGTGTGCATGTTGGTATGTGTGTGTGTTCTTCTATAGGTTGTGCATTGAGTCACAGCGAACCCTGTATCTGTGCAGGTGTGTATGTGTGGTGCTGGTATAGGCTGTGCATTGAGTGACACTGAGGTGTGAGTGTATGCTTGTGTGTTTTGGTATACATTGTACATTGAGTCACAGTGCTGTGTGTTTGTGTGCACGCTGGTATAGTCTGTGCATTGAGTCACAGTGATGTGTGTGTGTCTGCGTGTTCTGGTATAGGCTGACCATTGTGTCACATTGAGGTGTGTGTGTGTGCTGGCATAGGCTGCACTTTTTGTCACAGTGAGGTGTGTGTGTGTGTATGTGTAGGTACAGGCTGTGCATTGAGTCACAGTGTGGGGTGTGTGTGTGATGTTATATGCTGTGCACTAGGACACAGTGAGCCATGTGTGTGTGCTGGTATAATCTGACCATTGAGTCACAGTGTGGTGTGGTGTGTGTGCCTTTGCTGGTATGGATTGTGCATTGAATCCCAGCCCTGTGTTAATGTTTGTGTATTTGGTGCTGTAGAGTCTGCATGAGTCACAGTAAGGTGTGTGTGTGTGCTGCTATAGGCTGAGAATTGAGTAACACCTAGGTGAGTGTATGTGTATGTGTATGCTGATAAGGGATTTGCATTGAATCAGTGAGCGGTGTGTGTGTGTGTGTGTACTGCTATAGGCTGTGCACTGAGCCACATTAAGGTGTGTTTCTGTGTATGTGTGTGTGGGTATAGGCTATGCATTGACTCACATTGAGCCATGTGTTTGTATGTGCTAGTATACACTGTTCATTGAGTCTCAGTGAACCATGGTTGTGTGTGTCTGTTTACTTGTATGGGCTTGGCATTGAGTCACAGTGAGGTGTGTGTGTGTGTCTGTGTGTCTGTGTGGTGGTATAAGCTGCATTGAGTCACACGGCGTGGTGTGTGAGAGTGTGTGTGTGTGCAGGTACAGGCTGGTATTGAATCACAGTGAGCTGTGTGTGTGTGTGTGTGTGTGTGTGCTGCAATAGGCAGAGCATTGAGTCTCAGGTGTGTGTATGTGTGTGTGTATGTTGGTATGGTCTCTGCATTAATTCACTAAGGTGTGTTGTGTGTGTATGTACATGGAGCTGAAGACCGTATACTGATTCACAGTGAGCTGTGTGTGTATGTGTGTGTGTGTGTGATGGTATGGGCTTTTCATTGAATCACTGAGGTGTGTGTCTGTGTTTGTATACCTGGAACTACAGACTGTGCACTGATTCACAACGAGCCATGTGTGAATGTGTGTAGGTGATAGTATAGGGTGTGCATAGAGTCACAAAGAGCCGTGCATATGTGTCTTTGCATGGGTGTTGTGGTATAGGCTGTGTACTGTGACACAGTGACTGTGCATGTGTGTGTGTTTGTGTTTGTGATGGTATAGTGCGTGCATTGAATAAGAGAGAGCCATGCATGTGTCTCTCTGTGTGTGTGCTGGCATAGGCATTACATTGCGTCACAGTGAGCCATGTGTTTGTATGTTGGTCTAGACTCTGCCTTGAGTCACAGTAAGCCTTGTGTGTGTGCCAGTACAGGCTATGCATTGAGTCAGTGAGTCATATATGTGTGTGTGTGTGTGTGCTGGTATGTGCAGTGCATTGAGTCCAAGAGAGCCGTGTATGTTTGTGTGTGTGTGTGTGTGCTGCTATAGGTGGTTCCCTGAGTCACAGTCAGTTATGTGTGAGTGTGTGTTTGTGTGTTCTTGTATAGGCTGTGCATTGATCCACAGTGAGCCATGTGTGTATGCTGGTATAGGAGGTGCATTGAGTCACAGTGATGGTTGTGTTTGTGTGTGTGTGTGCTGCAGTAGGCTGTGAATTGAGTCACAGAAGGTGGGTCTTTGTGTGTGTATGTGCAAGTACAGGCTGCGGTTTGAGTCAGAGAGATGGGTGTCTCTGTGTGGTGTAATAGGCTGTGCATTGAATCACAGCAAGCCGTATTTTTGTGTGTATGTGTATTTTTGTATGTGTGTGTGTGTGATGGTACAGGCTGAACACTGAGTCACTGAGGTGTTCATGTGTGTATGTGGTGCTACAGACTCTTCGTTAGGTCAAACTGAGCCATATGTGTGTGTATGTTTTTGTGTGTGTACAGTTATTGGCTCTGCATTGAGTCATGGTGAACCATGTGTGTGTGGGGAGCTGGTATAGTCACAGCACTGAGTCACAGTTAAATGTGTAGGAGATGTGTGTGTATGTGTGTGTGTGTATTTGCTGGTGTATACTGTGCATTGAGTCACAGTTAGTAGTGCAGTGTGTGTGTGTCTGTGATGGTGTGGACTGTGTTTTTATCCACTTTGACATGAACGAGTGTGTGTGTGTGTATCTGTGTGTGTGTGTGTGTGTGTGTGCTAGCACTGAATGACCATTGAGACAGAGTGGGCTCTGTGTGTGTCTGTGTGTGTGCTGGTATAGACTCTGTATTAATTCACTGTGAGCTGTGTGTTTAAGTGTTTGCTCGTATAGGCAGTGCATTGAGTCTCACTGAGGTGTTTCTGTGTGTGTGTGCTGGTACAGAAAGCTTTTCCAGTCACAGACAGGTGTGTGTGTGTGCTGCAGTAGACTGTGAATTGAGTAGCAGAAGGTGGGTCTTTGTGTGTGTATGTGCAGGTACAGGCTGCGGTTTGAGTTAGAGTGATGGGTGTCTCTGTGTTGTGTTATAGGCTGTGCATTGAATCACAGTGAGCCGTGTGTGTGTGTGCGTGTGTGCTGGAATAGGCAGAGCATTGAGTCTCAGGTGTGTGTATGTGTGTGTGTATGCTGGTATGGTCTCTGCATTGATTCACTAAGGTGTGTTGTGTGTGTATGTACATGGAGCTGAACACTGTACACTGATTCACAGTGAGCTGTGTGTGTGTGTGTGTGATGGTATGGGCTTTGCATTGAGTCACTGAGGGGTGTGTCTGTGTGTGTACACCTGGAACTACAGACTGTGCACTGATTCACAATGAGCCATGTGTGAATGTGTGTATGTGATAGTATAGGGTGTGCATAGAGTCACAAAGAGCCGTGCATATGTGTCTTTGCATAGGTGTTGTGGTATAGGCTGTGCATTGTGTCACAGTGACTGTCCGTGTGTGTGTGTGTGTGTGTTTGTGATGGTATAGTACGTGCGTTGAATCAGAGAGAGCCATGCATGTGTCTCTGTGTGTGTGTGTTGGCATAGGCATTACATTGAGTCACAGAGAGCCATGTGTTTGTATGCTGGTGTAGACTCTGCATTGAGTCACAGTAAGCCTTGTGTGTGTGCCAGTACAGGCTGTGCATTGAGTTAGTGAGTCATATGTGTGTGTGTGTGTGTGTGTGTGTGCTTGTATAGACAGTGCATTGAGTCCAATGAGCCGTGTATGTTTGTGTGTGAGTGTGCGTGCTGCTATAGGTGGTTCACTGAGTCACAGTCTGGTATGTGTGAGTGAGTGTTTGTGTGTTCTTGTATAGGTTGTGTATTGAATCACAGTGAGCCCTGTGTGTATGGTGGTATAGGCGGTGCATTGAATCACAGTGATGGTTGTTTTTCTGTGTGTATGCTGCAGTAGGCTGTGAATTGAGTCACAGAAGGTGGGACTTTGTGTGTGTATGTGCAGGTACAAGCTGCAGTTCGAGTCACAGTGATGGGTGTCTCTGTGTGGTGTTATAGGCTGTGTATTGAATCACAGTGAGCCGTATTAGTGTGTGTATGTGTATTTGTGTATGCGTGTGTGTGTGTGATGGTACAGGCTGAACATTGAGTCACTGAGGTGTGCATGTGTGTATGTGGTGCTACAGACTGTTCGTTAGGTCAAACTGAGCCATATCTGTGTGTAGGTGTGTGTGTACAGTTATTTGCTGTGCACTGAGTCACAGTGAACCATGTGTGTGTGGGGAGCTGGTATAGTCAGAGCACTGAGTCACAGTTGAATGTGTGGGAGTTGTTTGTGTATGTGTGTATTTGCTGGTGTAGACTGTGCATTGAGTCACAGTGAGTAGTGCGGTGTGTGTGTGCTGTGATGGTGTGGACTGTGGTTTTATCCACTTTGACCTGAACGGCTGTGTGTGTTTGTGTGTTTGTGTGTGTGTGTGTGTGCTGGCACTAGATGACAATTGAGACAGAGTGGGCTGTGTGTCTGTGTGTGAGCTGGTATAGACTCTGTATTGAGTCACTGTGAGCTGTGTGTGTATGTGTGCGCTCATATAGGCTGTGCATTGAGTCACAGTGAGGTGTTTGTGTGTGTGTGTGCTGGTACAGGAAGCGTTTTCAGTCACAGTCTCGTGTGTGTGTGTGTGCATGTGAGTTTGTGTGCTGGTATGGGCTTTATTGTGCTGGTATGGGCTTTATTGACTCATGGGTGTGTGTGTGAGTGTGTGGTGATACAGACTGCATTGAGTCACAGTGCGCTGTGTGTGTGTGTGCTGGTATAGGCGATTTATTGAGTACCAGTGAGCCATGTGTGAGTGCGTGTTGGTGTGTGTGTGTGTGTACTGGTATAGGCTGTGCATTGAGTCACAGTGAGGCCTGCATCTGTGCATGTCTGTGTTTGTGTGTGTGTGTTTGCTGGTATAGGCTGAGCTTTGAATCACTCTGAGGTGTGTGTGCATGTGCTGGTAAAATTGTGCCTTGATTCACTGTGCCATGTGAGTGTGTGTGCACGCTGGTATAGGTTGTGCATTGAGTCAGAGTGGGAGGTGTGTGTGTCTGTGTGTTCTGGTATAGGCTGACAATTGAGGCACACTGAGATCTGTGTGCACATGTGTGTATATGTGTGCTGGTACAGCCTGCTCATTGAGTCATATTGAGTTTTGTGTGTGTGTGTGTGCAGGTAGAGGCAGCACATTGAGTCACAGTGAGGTGTATGTGTGTGATGTTATATGCTATGCACTGATTCATAGGGAGGTTTGTGTCTGTGTGTGTGCACTTTCTGGTATAGGATTTGCATTGAATCACACTGAGCTGTGTTTTTGAGTGTCAGTATATGTGCGTGTGTGGAGGTATGGGCTGTGGATTGACTCACAGTTTGCCGTATGTGCTTCTCTGTGTGTGTATGTCTGCTAGCATATCCTGTGCACTGAGTCACAGGGAGCCTTGTGTGTGTGTGTGTGTGTGTGTCCTGGTATAGAGTGTGCATTGATTCACAGTCAGCCATGTGTGTGTGTGTGTGAGTGCACTGGTATAGGATGTGCAGTGAGTCAGAGTGATGTGTGTGTGTGTCTGCGTGTTCTGATATAGGCTGACCATTGTGTAACATTGAGGGTGTGTGTGTGTGTGTGCTGGTATAGGCTGCATATTTTGTCACAGTGAAGTGTGTGTGTGTGTATGTGTAGGTACAGGCTGTGCATTGAGTCACAGTGTGGGGTGTGTGTGTGATGTTATATTCTGTGCACTAGGACACAGTGAGTCGTGTGTGTGTGCTGGTATAATCTGAACATTGAGTCACAGTGTGGTGTGGTGTGTGTGCCTTTGCTGGTATGGACTGTGCATAGAATCCCAGCCCTGTGTTAGTGTTTGTGTATTTGGTGCTGTAGAGTCTGCATGAGTCACAGTAAGATGTGTGTGTGTACTGCTATAGGCTGTACACTGAGCCATATTAAGGTGTGTTTCTGTGTGTGTGTGTGCGGGTATAGGCTATGCATTGACTCACATTGAGCCATGTGTTTGTATGTGCTACTATACACTGTTCATTGAGTCTCAGTGAGCCATTGTTGTGTGTGTCTGTTTACTTGTATGGGCTTGGCATTGAGTCTCAGACAGGTGTTTGTGTGTGCCTGTGTGTCTGTGTGGTGGTATAAACTGCATTGAGTCACACGGCGGTGTGTGTGAGAGTGTGAGTGTGTGCAGGTACAGGCTGGTATTGAACCACAGTGAAGCGTGTGTGTGCGTGTGTGTTTGTGTGTGCTGGAATAGGCAGAGCATTGAGTCTCAGGTGTGTGTATGTGTGTGTGTATGCTGGTATGGTCTCTGCATTGATTCACTAAGGTGTGTTGTGTGTGTATGTACATGGAGCTGAAGACTGTACACTGATTCACACTGAGCTGTGTGTGTATGTGTGTGTGTGTGTGATGGTATGGGTTTGGCATTGAGTCACTGAGGTGTGTGTTTGTGTGTGTATACCTGGAACTACAGACTGTGCACTGATTCACAATGAGCCATGTGTGACTGTGTGTATGTGATAGTATAGGGTGTGCATAGAGTCACAAAGAGCCGTGCATATGTGTCTTTGCATGGGTGTTGTGGTATAGGGTCTTCATTGTGTCACAGTGACTGTGCGTGTGTGTGTGTGTGTGTGTTTGTGATGGTATAGTACATGCATTGAATCAGAGAGAGCCATGCATGTGTCTCTGTGTGTGTGTGCTGGCATAGGCATTACATTGAGTCACAGTGAGCCATGTGTTTGTATGTTGGTGTAGACTCTGCATTGAGTCACAGTAAGCCTTGTGTGTGTGCCAGTACAGGTTGTGCATTGAGTCAGTGAGTCATATGTGTGTGTGTGTTTGTGTGTGTGTGTGCTTGTTTAGACAGTGCATTGAGTCCAATGAGCAGTGTATGTTTGTGTGTGTGTGTGTGTGCTTTTAGGTAATGTGCATTGAGTCACAGTAGCTCTGTGTGTGTTTTTGAATACCTCTGGGCTGGCATAGGCTGAGAATTGAGTCACAGTGTGGTGTGTGTGTGAGTGTTCATGTGTGTGCAAGTATAGGCTGGACATTGAAGCACAGTGAGCTGTGTGTGTTTGTGTGTGTGCTGATATAGGCTGCACATTCAGTTACAGTGAGCTGTGTGTGTATGTGAGTGTGCTTGTAGAAGCTGCACACTGGTTAATAGTGAGGTGTGTATGAATGTGTGTGTGCTGTTACATACTGGGCATTCAGTCACAGTTTGCTGTGTGTGTGTGTGCATGCATGTGTGCTTTTATAGACTGTGCCTTGATTCACATTGAACTGTGAGTGTGGGTGTGTGGATGTCTGCTGGTATACATTTTGCATTGTTTCACAATGAGCTGTGTGTGTGTGTGTGTGTGTGTGTTCTGGTATGAGATGTACATTGAGATACAGTGAGCCGTGCATGTGTGTGGCTGTGTGTGTGTGTGTGTGCTGCGAGAGGATGGGCATTGTGTAACACTGAGCTATGTGTTTCTGTGTGTCACTCTATAGACTGTGCATTGAGTCTGTGTGTGTGCATGCATGTGTGCTGGTATAGGCTATGCATTGATTCACATTGAGTTAGTGTGTGGTTGTGCATGTTGTGTGGTTATATGTTTTGCATTGATTCACTGTGAGCTGTGTGTGTGTGAGTGTGCATGTGTGTGAACATATAGGCTGGACATTGAGTCACAGTGAGGTGTGTGTGTGAGTTTGTGTTTATGTGCAGTGGTAAAAGCCACGCAATGAGAACCAGTGATGTTTGTGTCTGATAGTGTGTGTCTTTTCAGGTTTATGCTGGGCATTGAGTCACAGTGAGCCGTGTGTGTGTGTGCATGTGTGTGTTTGTGTGCTGGTATAGGCTGTGCATTGAGTCACAGTGAGGTGTGTGTGTCTGTTCAGGTGTACACTGGGCATTGAGTCTCAGCTTTGTATGTCTGTGTGTGTGTGCTGAGATAGGCTGTGCATTGAGTCACAGTGACATGTGTGTCAGTGTCTGTGTGAGTGTGTATTCAGACACAGTGAGGTTTGAGTGTGAGTGTGTGTGTGCTGTTAGAGACTGTGGATTGAGTATCAGTGAGCCATGTTTGTTTTTGTGTGTGTGCATGCATGTGTTCTGTTATAAGCTGTGCACTGAGTCACATTGCCGTATTTTTGTGTGTGTGTGTATGCCTGTTGATATAGGCTATGCATTGAGTCACAGTGCTCCGTTAGTGTCTGTGAGGGTTTGTTGGTATAAGCTGTGCACAGGGTCCCAGTGAGCCATCTGTGTGTGTCTGTGCAAATATGGACAGTGCATTGAGTCACAGTGAGTCATGTGTGTCTCTGGGTGTGTGTGTGTCCACATGTGCTGTGTTCGGTTGCGTGTTTTGTCACAGTAAGCCATGTGTGATTATGTGCTGGTATAGACTGTGAACTGAGTCACGGCCATGTGTGTGTGTGTGTGTGTGTGTGTATGCATGCAGACATAGGCTATGCATTGACTCATAGTGAGCTGTTTATGTGTTTGTGATGGTATAGGCTGTCAATTGATTCACAGTGAGCTGTTTGTGTGTGCATGTGCTGATATAGTTTGAGCATTGAGTCACAGTTTGGCTGTGAGTTTGTTTTGCCGGTACAAGATGTACACCGAGTTACAGTGAGCCGTAGGTGTCTGTGGCTTTGTGTGTATGTGTGTGCCTATATAGGTGGTGCAGTAAGTCACAGTGAGCTGTGAGTGTGGGTGTGATGCTAGTATAGACTGTGAACTGAGTCACAGAGAACCATGTGTGTGTGTGTGTGTGTGTGTTGTTTGCTTCAAGTTAATGTGCATTGAGTCACAGTGAGCTCTGTGTTTGTTTGTGAATACCTCTGGGCTGCTATAGGCTGAGCATTGAGTCACAGTGAGGTGTGTGTGTAAGTGTACGTGTGTGTGCAAGTATAGGCTGGGCATTGAATCACAGTGAGCTGTGTGTTTTCGTGTGTGTGCTGGTATAGGCTGCGCATTCAGTCACAGTGAGCCATGTGTATGTGTGAGTGCTCTTGTAGAGGCTGCACATTGAATCACAGTGAGGTGTGTGTGTGATTGTGTGTGTGTGTGCTGTTCCATTCTGTGCATTCTGTCACAGTTAGCCGTGTGTGTGTGCGCATTTGTGTGTGATTTTATAAGCTGTGCATTGATTCACATTGAACTGTGTGTGTGGGTGTGTGCTGGTGTATGCTTTGCATTTTTCACAGTCATCTGGGGGTATGTGTGTCTGTGTGTTGTGCTACAGGCTGAGCATTGTGTCACAGTGAAGTGTGTTTGTGGGAGTGTGCATGTGTCTGCATCTAAAGGCTGGCTATTAGTCACAGTGTGCCTTGTGTGTTTGTGTATGTTTCTGTACTGGTATAGGCTGTGCATTCATTCACAGTGAGGTGTGTTTGTGTGTCTGTCCTGGCGTAGGCTGGTTATTGGGTGACAGTGAGCCATGTGTGTGTGTGTGCTTGTAAAATCTGTGAACTGAGTCATGGCCATGTTTGTGTGTGTGAATGCTGGTATAGTTTATGCATTGACACATAGTGATACACGTGTGTGTTTCGTGATGGTATAAGCCATGCACTGAGTGTGAGTGAGCTGTTTTCATGTGTGCATGCTGGTATATTCTGAACTTTGAGTCACAGTGTGGTATGTGGCCGTGTATGTGTGTGTGTGTGTGTGTGTGTGTGTTCCGGTATAAGATGTACATTGAGATACAGTGAGCCGTGCATATGTGTGGCTGTGTGTGTGGGTGTGTGTGTGTGCTGCTAGAGGCTGCGCATTGTGTAACACGGAGCCATGGGTGTGTTGTGTGTTGGTGGGCTTTCATTGATTCAATGGGTGTGTGTGTCTGTGTTTGTTGTGCTAAAGACTGCATTGAGTCACAGTGAGTCGTGTGTGTGTGTGCTGGTATAGACGATTGATTGAGTCACGGTCAGCCATGTGTGTGTGCATGTTGGTATGTGTGTGTGTTCTTCTATAGGTTGTGCATTGAGTCACAGCGAACCCTGTATCTGTGCAGGTGTGTATGTGTGGTGCTGGTATAGGCTGTGCATTGAGTGACACTGAGGTGTGAGTGTATGCTTGTGTGTTTTGGTATACATTGTACATTGAGTCACAGTGCTGTGTGTTTGTGTGCACGCTGGTATAGTCTGTGCATTGAGTCACAGTGATGTGTGTGTGTCTGCGTGTTCTGGTATAGGCTGACCATTGTGTCACATTGAGGTGTGTGTGTGTGCTGGCATAGGCTGCACTTTTTGTCACAGTGAGGTGTGTGTGTGTGTATGTGTAGGTACAGGCTGTGCATTGAGTCACAGTGTGGGGTGTGTGTGTGATGTTATATGCTGTGCACTAGGACACAGTGAGCCATGTGTGTGTGCTGGTATAATCTGACCATTGAGTCACAGTGTGGTGTGGTGTGTGTGCCTTTGCTGGTATGGATTGTGCATTGAATCCCAGCCCTGTGTTAATGTTTGTGTATTTGGTGCTGTAGAGTCTGCATGAGTCACAGTAAGGTGTGTGTGTGTGCTGCTATAGGCTGAGAATTGAGTAACACCTAGGTGAGTGTATGTGTATGTGTATGCTGATAAGGGATTTGCATTGAATCAGTGAGCGGTGTGTGTGTGTGTGTGTACTGCTATAGGCTGTGCACTGAGCCACATTAAGGTGTGTTTCTGTGTATGTGTGTGTGGGTATAGGCTATGCATTGACTCACATTGAGCCATGTGTTTGTATGTGCTAGTATACACTGTTCATTGAGTCTCAGTGAACCATGGTTGTGTGTGTCTGTTTACTTGTATGGGCTTGGCATTGAGTCACAGTGAGGTGTGTGTGTGTGTCTGTGTGTCTGTGTGGTGGTATAAGCTGCATTGAGTCACACGGCGTGGTGTGTGAGAGTGTGTGTGTGTGCAGGTACAGGCTGGTATTGAATCACAGTGAGCTGTGTGTGTGTGTGTGTGTGTGTGTGCTGCAATAGGCAGAGCATTGAGTCTCAGGTGTGTGTATGTGTGTGTGTATGTTGGTATGGTCTCTGCATTAATTCACTAAGGTGTGTTGTGTGTGTATGTACATGGAGCTGAAGACCGTATACTGATTCACAGTGAGCTGTGTGTGTATGTGTGTGTGTGTGTGATGGTATGGGCTTTTCATTGAATCACTGAGGTGTGTGTCTGTGTTTGTATACCTGGAACTACAGACTGTGCACTGATTCACAACGAGCCATGTGTGAATGTGTGTAGGTGATAGTATAGGGTGTGCATAGAGTCACAAAGAGCCGTGCATATGTGTCTTTGCATGGGTGTTGTGGTATAGGCTGTGTACTGTGACACAGTGACTGTGCATGTGTTTGTGTTTGTGATGGTATAGTGCGTGCATTGAATAAGAGAGAGCCATGCATGTGTCTCTCTGTGTGTGTGCTGGCATAGGCATTACATTGCGTCACAGTGAGCCATGTGTTTGTATGTTGGTCTAGACTCTGCCTTGAGTCACAGTAAGCCTTGTGTGTGTGCCAGTACAGGCTATGCATTGAGTCAGTGAGTCATATATGTGTGTGTGTGTGTGTGCTGGTATGTGCAGTGCATTGAGTCCAAGAGAGCCGTGTATGTTTGTGTGTGTGTGTGTGTGCTGCTATAGGTGGTTCCCTGAGTCACAGTCAGTTATGTGTGAGTGTGTGTTTGTGTGTTCTTGTATAGGCTGTGCATTGATCCACAGTGAGCCATGTGTGTATGCTGGTATAGGAGGTGCATTGAGTCACAGTGATGGTTGTGTTTGTGTGTGTGTGTGCTGCAGTAGGCTGTGAATTGAGTCACAGAAGGTGGGTCTTTGTGTGTGTATGTGCAAGTACAGGCTGCGGTTTGAGTCAGAGAGATGGGTGTCTCTGTGTGGTGTAATAGGCTGTGCATTGAATCACAGCAAGCCGTATTTTTGTGTGTATGTGTATTTTTGTATGTGTGTGTGTGTGATGGTACAGGCTGAACACTGAGTCACTGAGGTGTTCATGTGTGTATGTGGTGCTACAGACTCTTCGTTAGGTCAAACTGAGCCATATGTGTGTGTATGTTTTTGTGTGTGTACAGTTATTGGCTCTGCATTGAGTCATGGTGAACCATGTGTGTGTGGGGAGCTGGTATAGTCACAGCACTGAGTCACAGTTAAATGTGTAGGAGATGTGTGTGTATGTGTGTGTGTGTATTTGCTGGTGTATACTGTGCATTGAGTCACAGTTAGTAGTGCAGTGTGTGTGTGTCTGTGATGGTGTGGACTGTGTTTTTATCCACTTTGACATGAACGAGTGTGTGTGTGTGTATCTGTATGTGTGTGTGTGTGTGCGCTAGCACTGAATGACCATTGAGACAGAGTGGGCTCTGTGTGTGTCTGTGTGTGTGCTGGTATAGACTCTGTATTAATTCACTGTGAGCTGTGTGTTTAAGTGTTTGCTCGTATAGGCAGTGCATTGAGTCTCACTGAGGTGTTTCTGTGTGTGTGTGCTGGTACAGAAAGCTTTTCCAGTCACAGACAGGTGTGTGTGTGTGCTGCAGTAGACTGTGAATTGAGTAGCAGAAGGTGGGTCTTTGTGTGTGTATGTGCAGGTACAGGCTGCGGTTTGAGTTAGAGTGATGGGTGTCTCTGTGTTGTGTTATAGGCTGTGCATTGAATCACAGTGAGCCGTGTGTGTGTGTGCGTGTGTGCTGGAATAGGCAGAGCATTGAGTCTCAGGTGTGTGTATGTGTGTGTGTATGCTGGTATGGTCTCTGCATTGATTCACTAAGGTGTGTTGTGTGTGTATGTACATGGAGCTGAACACTGTACACTGATTCACAGTGAGCAGTGTGTGTGTGTGTGTGATGGTATGGGCTTTGCATTGAGTCACTGAGGGGTGTGTCTGTGTGTGTACACCTGGAACTACAGACTGTGCACTGATTCACAATGAGCCATGTGTGAATGTGTGTATGTGATAGTATAGGGTGTGCATAGACTCACAAAGAGCCGTGCATATGTGTCTTTGCATAGGTGTTGTGGTATAGGCTGTGCATTGTGTCACAGTGACTGTCCGTGTGTGTGTGTGTGTGTGTTTGTGATGGTATAGTACGTGCGTTGAATCAGAGAGAGCCATGCATGTGTCTCTGTGTGTGTGTGTTGGCATAGGCATTACATTGAGTCACAGAGAGCCATGTGTTTGTATGCTGGTGTAGACTCTGCATTGAGTCACAGTAAGCCTTGTGTGTGTGCCAGTACAGGCTGTGCATTGAGTTAGTGAGTCATATGTGTGTGTGTGTGTGTGTGTGTGTGCTGGTATAGACAGTGCATTGAGTCCAATGAGCCGTGTATGTTTGTGTGTGAGTGTGCGTGCTGCTATAGGTGGTTCACTGAGTCACAGTCTGGTATGTGTGAGTGAGTGTTTGTGTGTTCTTGTATAGGTTGTGTATTGAATCACAGTGAGCCCTGTGTGTATGGTGGTATAGGCGGTGCATTGAATCACAGTGATGGTTGTTTTTCTGTGTGTATGCTGCAGTAGGCTGTGAATTGAGTCACAGAAGTTGGGACTTTGTGTGTGTATGTGCAGGTACAAGCTGCAGTTCGAGTCACAGTGATGGGTGTCTCTGTGTGGTGTTATAGGCTGTGTATTGAATCACAGCGAGCCGTATTAGTGTGTGTATGTGTATTTGTGTATGCGTGTGTGTGTGTGATGGTACAGGCTGAACATTGAGTCACTGAGGTGTGCATGTGTGTATGTGGTGCTACAGACTGTTCGTTAGGTCAAACTGAGCCATATCTGTGTGTAGGTGTGTGTGTGTACAGTTATTTGCTGTGCACTGAGTCACAGTGAACCATGTGTGTGTGGGGAGCTGGTATAGTCAGAGCACTGAGTCACAGTTGAATGTGTGGGAGTTGTTTGTGTATGTGTGTATTTGCTGGTGTAGACTGTGCATTGAGTCACAGTGAGTAGTGCGGTGTGTGTGTGCTGTGATGGTGTGGACTGTGGTTTTATCCACTTTGACCTGAACGGCTGTGTGTGTTTGTGTGTTTGTGTGTGTGTGTGTGTGCTGGCACTAGATGACAATTGAGACAGAGTGGGCTGTGTGTCTGTGTGTGAGCTGGTATAGACTCTGTATTGAGTCACTGTGAGCTGTATGTGTATGTGTGCGCTCATATAGGCTGTGCATTGAGTCACAGTGAGGTGTTTGTGTGTGTGTGTGCTGGTACAGGAAGCGTTTTCAGTCACAGTCTCGTGTGTGTGTGTGCATGTGAGTTTGTGTGCTGGTATGAGCTTTATTGTGCTGGTATGGGCTTTATTGACTCATGGGTGTGTGTGTGAGTGTGTGGTGATACAGACTGCATTGAGTCACAGTGCGCTGTGTGTGTGTGTGCTGGTATAGGCGATTTATTGAGTACCAGTGAGCCATGTGTGAGTGCGTGTTGGTGTGTGTGTGTGTGTACTGGTATAGGCTGTGCATTGAGTCACAGTGAGGCCTGCATCTGTGCATGTCTGTGTTTGTGTGTGTGTGTTTGCTGGTATAGGCTGAGCTTTGAATCACTCTGAGGTGTGTGTGCATGTGCTGGTAAAATTGTGCCTTGATTCACTGTGCCATGTGAGTGTGTGTGCACGCTGGTATAGGTTGTGCATTGAGTCAGAGTGGGAGGTGTGTGTGTCTGTGTGTTCTGGTATAGGCTGACAATTGAGGCACACTGAGATCTGTGTGCACATGTGTGTATATGTGTGCTGGTACAGCCTGCTCATTGAGTCATATTGAGTTTTGTGTGTGTGTGTGTGCAGGTAGAGGCAGCACATTGAGTCACAGTGAGGTGTATGTGTGTGATGTTATATGCTATGCACTGATTCATAGGGAGGTTTGTGTCTGTGTGTGTGCACTTTCTGGTATAGGATTTGCATTGAATCACACTGAGCTGTGTTTTTGAGTGTCAGTATATGTGCATGTGTGGAGGTATGGGCTGTGGATTGACTCACAGTTTGCCGTATGTGCTTCTCTGTGTGTGTATGTCTGCTAGCATATCCTGTGCACTGAGTCACAGGGAGCCTTGTGTGTGTGTGTGTGTGTGTGTGTCCTGGTATAGAGTGTGCATTGATTCACAGTCAGCCATGTGTGTGTGTGTGTGAGTGCACTGGTATAGGATGTGCAGTGAGTCAGAGTGATGTGTGTGTGTGTCTGCGTGTTCTGATATAGGCTGACCATTGTGTAACATTGAGGGTGTGTGTGTGTGTGTGCTGGTATAGGCTGCATATTTTGTCACAGTGAAGTGTGTGTGTGTATGTGTAGGTACAGGCTGTGCATTGAGTCACAGTGTGGGGTGTGTGTGTGATGTTATATTCTGTGCACTAGGACACAGTGAGTCGTGTGTGTGTGCTGGTATAATCTGAACATTGAGACACAGTGTGGTGTGGTGTGTGTGCCTTTGCTGGTATGGACTCTGCATAGAATCCCAGCCCTGTGTTAGTGTTTGTGTATTTGGTGCTGTAGAGTCTGCATGAGTCACAGTAAGATGTGTGTGTGTACTGCTATAGGCTGTACACTGAGCCATATTAAGGTGTGTTTCTGTGTGTGTGTGTGCGGGTATAGGCTATGCATTGACTCACATTGAGCCATGTGTTTGTATGTGCTACTATACACTGTTCATTGAGTCTCAGTGAGCCATTGTTGTGTGTGTCTGTTTACTTGTATGGGCTTGGCATTGAGTCTCAGACAGGTGTTTGTGTGTGCCTGTGTGTCTGTGTGGTGGTATAAACTGCATTGAGTCACACGGCGGTGTGTGTGAGAGTGTGAGTGTGTGCAGGTACAGGCTGGTATTGAACCACAGTGAAGCGTGTGTGTGCGTGTGTGTTTGTGTGTGCTGGAATAGGCAGAGCATTGAGTCTCAGGTGTGTGTATGTGTGTGTGTATGCTGGTATGGTCTCTGCATTGATTCACTAAGGTGTGTTGTGTGTGTATGTACATGGAGCTGAAGACTGTACACTGATTCACACTGAGCTGTGTGTGTATGTGTGTGTGTGTGTGATGGTATGGGTTTGGCATTGAGTCACTGAGGTGTGTGTTTGTGTGTGTATACCTGGAACTACAGACTGTGCACTGATTCACAATGAGCCATGTGTGACTGTGTGTATGTGATAGTATAGGGTGTGCATAGAGTCACAAAGAGCCGTGCATATGTGTCTTTGCATGGGTGTTGTGGTATAGGGTCTTCATTGTGTCACAGTGACTGTGCGTGTGTGTGTGTGTGTGTGTTTGTGATGGTATAGTACATGCATTGAATCAGAGAGAGCCATGCATGTGTCTCTGTGTGTGTGTGCTGGCATAGGCATTACATTGAGTCACAGTGAGCCATGTGTTTCTATGTTGGTGTAGACTCTGCATTGAGTCACAGTAAGCCTTGTGTGTGTGCCAGTACAGGTTGTTCATTGAGTCAGTGAGTCATATGTGTGTGTGTGTTTGTGTGTGTGTGTGCTTGTTTAGACAGTGCATTGAGTCCAATGAGCAGTGTATGTTTGTGTGTGTGTGTGTGTGCTGTTAGGTAATGTGCATTGAGTCACAGTAGCTCTGTGTGTGTTTTTGAATACCTCTGGGCTGGCATAGGCTGAGAATTGAGTCACAGTGTGGTGTGTGTGTGAGTGTTCATGTGTGTGCAAGTATAGGCTGGACATTGAAGCACAGTGAGCTGTGTGTGTTTGTGTGTGTGCTGATATAGGCTGCACATTCAGTTACAGTGAGCTGTGTGTGTATGTGTGTGTGCTTGTAGAAGCTGCACACTGGTTAATAGTGAGGTGTGTATGAGTGTGTGTGTGCTGTTACATACTGGGCATTCAGTCACAGTTTGCTGTGTGTGTGTGTGCATGCATGTGTGCTTTTATAGGCTGTGCCTTGATTCACATTGAACTGTGAGTGTGGGTGTGTGGATGTCTGCTGGTATACATTTTGCATTGTTTCACAATGAGCTGTGTGTGTGTGTGTGTGTGTGTGTTCTGGTATGAGATGTACATTGAGATACAGTGAGCCGTGCATGTGTGTGGCTGTGTGTGTGTGTGTGTGCTGCTAGAGGCTGGGCATTGTGTAACACTGAGGTATGTGTTTCTGTGTGTCACTCTATAGACTGTGCATTGAGTCTGTGTGTGTGCATGCATGTGTGCTGGTATAGGCTATGCATTGATTCACATTGAGTTAATGTGTGGTTGTGCATGTTGTGTGGCTATATGTTTTGCATTGATTCACTGTGAGCTGTGTGTGTGTGAGTGTGCATGTGTGTGAACATATAGGCTGGACATTGAGTCACAGTGAGGTGTGTGTGTGAGTTTGTGTTTATGTGCAGTGGTAAAAGCCACGCAATGAGAACCAGTGATGTTTGTGTCTGATAGTGTGTGTCTTTTCAGGTTTATGCTGGGCATTGAGTCACAGTGAGCCGTGTGTGTGTGTGCATGTGTGTGTTTGTGTGCTGGTATAGGCTGTGCATTGAGTCACAGTGAGGTGTGTGTGTCTGTTCAGGTGTACACTGGGCATTGAGTCTCAGCTTTGTATGTCTGTGTGTGTGTGCTGAGATAGGCTGTGCATTGAGTCACAGTGACATGTGTGTCAGTGTCTGTGTGAGTGTGTATTCAGACACAGTGAGGTTTGAGTGTGAGTGTGTGTGTGCTGTTAGAGACTGTGGATTGAGTATCAGTGAGCCATGTTTCTTTTTGTGTGTGTGCATGCATGTGTTCTGTTATAAGCTGTGCACTGAGTCACATTGCCGTATTTTTGTGTGTGTGTGTATGCCTGTTGATATAGGCTATGCATTGAGTCACAGTGCTCCGTTAGTGTCTGTGAGGGTTTGTTGGTATAAGCTGTGCACAGGGTCCCAGTGAGCCATCTGTGTGTGTCTGTGCAAATATGGACAGTGCATTGAGTCACAGTGAGTCATGTGTGTCTCTGGGTGTGTGTGTGTCCACATGTGCTGTGTTCGGTTGCGTGTTTTGTCACAGTAAGCCATGTGTGATTATGTGCTGGTATAGACTGTGAACTGAGTCACGGCCGTGTGTGTGTGTGTGTGTGTGTATGCATGCAGACATAGGCTATGCATTGACTCATAGTGAGCTGTTTATGTGTTTGTGATGGTATAGGTTGTCAATTGATTCACTGTGAGCTGTTTGTGTGTGCATGTGCTGATATAGTTTGAGCATTGAGTCACAGTTTGGCTGTGAGTTTGTTTTGCCGGTACAAGATGTACACCGAGTTACAGTGAGCCGTAGGTGTCTGTGGCTTTGTGTGTATGTGTGTGCCTATATAGGTGGTGCAGTAAGTCACAGTGAGCTGTGAGTGTGGGTGTGATGCTAGTATAGACTGTGAACTGAGTCACAGAGAACCATGTGTGTGTGTGTGTGTTGTTTGCTTCAAGTTAATGTGCATTGAGTCACAGTGAGCTCTGTGTTTGTTTGTGAATACCTCTGGGCTGGTATAGGCTGAGCATTGAGTCACAGTGAGGTGTGTGTGTAAGTGTACGTGTGTGTGCAAGTATAGGCTGGGCATTGAATCACAGTGAGCTGTGTGTTTTCGTGTGTGTGCTGGTATAGGCTGCGCATTCAGTCACAGTGAGCCATGTGTATGTGTGAGTGCTCTTGTAGAGGCTGCACATTGAATCACAGTGAGGTGTGTGTGTGATTGTGTGTGTGTGTGCTGTTCCATTCTGTGCATTCTGTCACAGTTAGCCGTGTGTGTGTGCGCATTTGTGTGTGATTTTATAAGCTGTGCATTGATTCACATTGAACTGTGTGTGTGTGCTGGTGTATGCTTTGCATTTTTCACAGTCATCTGGGGGTATGTGTGTCTGTGTGTTGTGCTACAGGCTGAGCATTGTGTCACAGTGAAGTGTGTTTGTGGGAGTGTGCATGTGTCTGCATCTAAAGGCTGGCTATTAGTCACAGTGTGCCTTGTGTGTTTGTGTATGTTTCTGTACTGGTATAGGCTGTGCATTCATTCACAGTGAGGTGTGTTTGTGTGTCTGTCCTGGCGTAGGCTGGTTATTGGGTGACAGTGAGCCATGTGTGTGTGTGTGCTTGTAAAATCTGTGAACTGAGTCATGGCCATGTTTGTGTGTGTGAATGCTGGTATAGTTTATGCATTGACACATAGTGATACACGTGTGTGTTTCGTGATGGTATAAGCCATGCACTGAGTGTGAGTGAGCTGTTTTCATGTGTGCATGCTGGTATATTCTGAACTTTGAGTCACAGTGTGGTATGTGGCCGTGTATGTGTGTGTGTGTGTGTGTGTGTGTGTGTTCCGGTATAAGATGTACATTGAGATACAGTGAGCCGTGCATATGTGTGGCTGTGTGTGTGGGTGTGTGTGTGTGCTGCTAGAGGCTGCGCATTGTGTAACACGGAGCCATGGGTGTGTTGTGTGTTGGTGGGCTTTCATTGATTCAATGGGTGTGTGTGTCTGTGTTTGTTGTGCTAAAGACTGCATTGAGTCACAGTGAGTCGTGTGTGTGTGTGCTGGTATAGACGATTGATTGAGTCACGGTCAGCCATGTGTGTGTGCATGTTGGTATGTGTGTGTGTTCTTCTATAGGTTGTGCATTGAGTCACAGCGAACCCTGTATCTGTGCAGGTGTGTATGTGTGGTGCTGGTATAGGCTGTGCATTGAGTGACACTGAGGTGTGAGTGTATGCTTGTGTGTTTTGGTATACATTGTACATTGAGTCACAGTGCTGTGTGTTTGTGTGCACGCTGGTATAGTCTGTGCATTGAGTCACAGTGATGTGTGTGTGTCTGCGTGTTCTGGTATAGGCTGACCATTGTGTCACATTGAGGTGTGTGTGTGTGCTGGCATAGGCTGCACTTTTTGTCACAGTGAGGTGTGTGTGTGTGTATGTGTAGGTACAGGCTGTGCATTGAGTCACAGTGTGGGGTGTGTGTGTGATGTTATATGCTGTGCACTAGGACACAGTGAGCCATGTGTGTGTGCTGGTATAATCTGACCATTGAGTCACAGTGTGGTGTGGTGTGTGTGCCTTTGCTGGTATGGATTGTGCATTGAATCCCAGCCCTGTGTTAATGTTTGTGTATTTGGTGCTGTAGAGTCTGCATGAGTCACAGTAAGGTGTGTGTGTGTGCTGCTATAGGCTGAGAATTGAGTAACACCTAGGTGAGTGTATGTGTATGTGTATGCTGATAAGGGATTTGCATTGAATCAGTGAGCGGTGTGTGTGTGTGTGTGTGTACTGCTATAGGCTGTGCACTGAGCCACATTAAGGTGTGTTTCTGTGTATGTGTGTGTGGGTATAGGCTATGCATTGACTCACATTGAGCCATGTGTTTGTATGTGCTAGTATACACTGTTCATTGAGTCTCAGTGAACCATGGTTGTGTGTGTCTGTTTACTTGTATGGGCTTGGCATTGAGTCACAGTGAGGTGTGTGTGTGTGTCTGTGTGTCTGTGTGGTGGTATAAGCTGCATTGAGTCACACGGCGTGGTGTGTGAGAGTGTGTGTGTGTGCAGGTACAGGCTGGTATTGAATCACAGTGAGCTGTGTGTGTGTGTGTGTGTGTGTGTGCTGCAATAGGCAGAGCATTGAGTCTCAGGTGTGTGTATGTGTGTGTGTATGTTGGTATGGTCTCTGCATTAATTCACTAAGGTGTGTTGTGTGTGTATGTACATGGAGCTGAAGACCGTATACTGATTCACAGTGAGCTGTGTGTGTATGTGTGTGTGTGTGTGATGGTATGGGCTTTTCATTGAATCACTGAGGTGTGTGTCTGTGTTTGTATACCTGGAACTACAGACTGTGCACTGATTCACAACGAGCCATGTGTGAATGTGTGTAGGTGATAGTATAGGGTGTGCATAGAGTCACAAAGAGCCGTGCATATGTGTCTTTGCATGGGTGTTGTGGTATAGGCTGTGTACTGTGGCACAGTGACTGTGCATGTGTGTGTGTTTGTGTTTGTGATGGTATAGTGCGTGCATTGAATAAGAGAGAGCCATGCATGTGTCTCTCTGTGTGTGTGCTGGCATAGGCATTACATTGCGTCACAGTGAGCCATGTGTTTGTATGTTGGTCTAGACTCTGCCTTGAGTCACAGTAAGCCTTGTGTGTGTGCCAGTACAGGCTATGCATTGAGTCAGTGAGTCATATATGTGTGTGTGTGTGTGCTGGTATGTGCAGTGCATTGAGTCCAAGAGAGCCGTGTATGTTTGTGTGTGTGTGTGTGTGCTGCTATAGGTGGTTCCCTGAGTCACAGTCAGTTATGTGTGAGTGTGTGTTTGTGTGTTCTTGTATAGGCTGTGCATTGATCCACAGTGAGCCATGTGTGTATGCTGGTATAGGAGGTGCATTGAGTCACAGTGATGGTTGTGTTTGTGTGTGTGTGTGCTGCAGTAGGCTGTGAATTGAGTCACAGAAGGTGGGTCTTTGTGTGTGTATGTGCAAGTACAGGCTGCGGTTTGAGTCAGAGAGATGGGTGTCTCTGTGTGGTGTAATAGGCTGTGCATTGAATCACAGCAAGCCGTATTTTTGTGTGTATGTGTATTTTTGTATGTGTGTGTGTGTGATGGTACAGGCTGAACACTGAGTCACTGAGGTGTTCATGTGTGTATGTGGTGCTACAGACTCTTCGTTAGGTCAAACTGAGCCATATGTGTGTGTATGTTTTTGTGTGTGTACAGTTATTGGCTCTGCATTGAGTCATGGTGAACCATGTGTGTGTGGGGAGCTGGTATAGTCACAGCACTGAGTCACAGTTAAATGTGTAGGAGATGTGTGTGTATGTGTGTGTGTGTATTTGCTGGTGTATACTGTGCATTGAGTCACAGTTAGTAGTGCAGTGTGTGTGTGTCTGTGATGGTGTGGACTGTGTTTTTATCCACTTTGACATGAACGAGTGTGTGTGTGTGTATCTGTGTGTGTGTGTGTGTGTGTGTGTGCTAGCACTGAATGACCATTGAGACAGAGTGGGCTCTGTGTGTGTCTGTGTGTGTGCTGGTATAGACTCTGTATTAATTCACTGTGAGCTGTGTGTTTAAGTGTTTGCTCGTATAGGCAGTGCATTGAGTCTCACTGAGGTGTTTCTGTGTGTGTGTGCTGGTACAGAAAGCTTTTCCAGTCACAGACAGGTGTGTGTGTGTGCTGCAGTAGACTGTGAATTGAGTAGCAGAAGGTGGGTCTTTGTGTGTGTATGTGCAGGTACAGGCTGCGGTTTGAGTTAGAGTGATGGGTGTCTCTGTGTGGTGTTATAGGCTGTGCATTGAATCACAGTGAGCCGTGTGTGTGTGTGCATGTGTGCTGGAATAGGCAGAGCATTGAGTCTCAGGTGTGTGTATGTGTGTGTGTATGCTGGTATGGTCTCTGCATTGATTCACTAAGGTGTGTTGTGTGTGTATGTACATGAAGCTGAACACTGTACACTGATTCACAGTGAGCTGTGTGTGTATGTGTGTGTGTGTGTGATGGTATGGGCTTTGCATTGAGTCACTGAGGGGTGTATCTGTGTGTGTACACCTGGAACTACAGACTGTGCACTGATTCACAATGAGCCATGTGTGAATGTGTGTATGTGATAGTATAGGGTGTGCATAGACTCACAAAGAGCCGTGCATATGTGTCTTTGCATAGGTGTTGTGGTATAGGCTGTGCATTGTGTCACAGTGACTGTCCGTGTGTGTGTGTGTGTGTGTGTGTTTGTGATGGTATAGTACGTGCGTTGAATCAGAGAGAGCCATGCATGTGTCTCTGTGTGTGTGTGTTGGCATAGGCATTACATTGAGTCACAGAGAGCCATGTGTTTGTATGCTGGTGTAGACTCTGCATTGAGTCACAGTAAGCCTTGTGTGTGTGCCAGTACAGGCTGTGCATTGAGTTAGTGAGTCATATGTGTGTGTGTGTGTGTGTGTGTGTGTGCTGGTATAGACAGTGCATTGAGTCCAATGAGCCGTGTATGTTTGTGTGTGAGTGTGCGTGCTGCTATAGGTGGTTCACTGAGTCACAGTCTGGTATGTGTGAGTGAGTGTTTGTGTGTTCTTGTATAGGTTGTGTATTGAATCACAGTGAGCCCTGTGTGTATGGTGGTATAGGCGGTGCATTGAATCACAGTGATGGTTGTTTTTCTGTGTGTATGCTGCAGTAGGCTGTGAATTGAGTCACAGAAGGTGGGACTTTGTGTGTGTATGTGCAGGTACAAGCTGCAGTTCGAGTCACAGTGATGGGTGTCTCTGTGTGGTGTTATAGGCTGTGTATTGAATCACAGCGAGCCGTATTAGTGTGTGTATGTGTATTTGTGTATGCGTGTGTGTGTGTGATGGTACAGGCTGAACATTGAGTCACTGAGGTGTGCATGTGTGTATGTGGTGCTACAGACTGTTCGTTAGGTCAAACTGAGCCATATCTGTGTGTAGGTGTGTGTGTGTACAGTTATTTGCTGTGCACTGAGTCACAGTGAACCATGTGTGTGTGGGGAGCTGGTATAGTCAGAGCACTGAGTCACAGTTGAATGTGTGGGAGTTGTTTGTGTATGTGTGTATTTGCTGGTGTAGACTGTGCATTGAGTCACAGTGAGTAGTGCGGTGTGTGTGTGCTGTGATGGTGTGGACTGTGGTTTTATCCACTTTGACCTGAACGGCTGTGTGTGTTTGTGTGTTTGTGTGTGTGTGTGTGTGCTGGCACTAGATGACAATTGAGACAGAGTGGGCTGTGTGTCTGTGTGTGAGCTGGTATAGACTCTGTATTGAGTCACTGTGAGCTGTGTGTGTATGTGTGCGCTCATATAGGCTGTGCATTGAGTCACAGTGAGGTGTTTGTGTGTGTGTGTGCTGGTACAGGAAGCGTTTTCAGTCACAGTCTCGTGTGTGTGTGTGTGCATGTGAGTTTGTGTGCTGGTATGGGCTTTATTGTGCTGGTATGGGCTTTATTGACTCATGGGTGTGTGTGTGAGTGTGTGGTGATACAGACTGCATTGAGTCACAGTGCGCTGTGTGTGTGTGTGCTGGTATAGGCGATTTATTGAGTACCAGTGAGCCATGTGTGAGTGCGTGTTGGTGTGTGTGTGTGTGTACTGGTATAGGCTGTGCATTGAGTCACAGTGAGGCCTGCATCTGTGCATGTCTGTGTTTGTGTGTGTGTGTTTGCTGGTATAGGCTGAGCTTTGAATCACTCTGAGGTGTGTGTGCATGTGCTGGTAAAATTGTGCCTTGATTCACTGTGCCATGTGAGTGTGTGTGCACGCTGGTATAGGTTGTGCATTGAGAGTGGGAGGTGTGTGTGTCTGTGTGTTCTGGTATAGGCTGACAATTGAGGCACACTGAGATCTGTGTGCACATGTGTGTATATGTGTGCTGGTACAGCCTGCTCATTGAGTCATATTGAGTTTTGTGTGTGTGTGTGTGCAGGTAGAGGCAGCACATTGAGTCACAGTGAGGTGTATGTGTGTGATGTTATATGCTATGCACTGATTCATAGGGAGGTTTGTGTCTGTGTGTGTGCACTTTCTGGTATAGGATTTGCATTGAATCACACTGAGCTGTGTTTTTGAGTGTCAGTATATGTGCGTGTGTGGAGGTATGGGCTGTGGATTGACTCACAGTTTGCCGTATGTGCTTCTCTGTGTGTGTATGTCTGCTAGCATATCCTGTGCACTGAGTCACAGGGAGCCTTGTGTGTGTGTGTGTGTGTGTGTGTCCTGGTATAGAGTGTGCATTGATTCACAGTCAGCCATGTGTGTGTGTGTGTGAGTGCACTGGTATAGGATGTGCAGTGAGTCAGAGTGATGTGTGTGTGTGTCTGCGTGTTCTGATATAGGCTGACCATTGTGTAACATTGAGGGTGTGTGTGTGTGTGTGCTGGTATAGGCTGCATATTTTGTCACAGTGAAGTGTGTGTGTGTGTATGTGTAGGTACAGGCTGTGCATTGAGTCACAGTGTGGGGTGTGTGTGTGATGTTATATTCTGTGCACTAGGACACAGTGAGTCGTGTGTGTGTGCTGGTATAATCTGAACATTGAGTCACAGTGTGGTGTGGTGTGTGTGCCTTTGCTGGTATGGACTGTGCATAGAATCCCAGCCCTGTGTTAGTGTTTGTGTATTTGGTGCTGTAGAGTCTGCATGAGTCACAGTAAGATGTGTGTGTGTACTGCTATAGGCTGTACACTGAGCCATATTAAGGTGTGTTTCTGTGTGTGTGTGTGCGGGTATAGGCTATGCATTGACTCACATTGAGCCATGTGTTTGTATGTGCTACTATACACTGTTCATTGAGTCTCAGTGAGCCATTGTTGTGTGTGTCTGTTTACTTGTATGGGCTTGGCATTGAGTCTCAGACAGGTGTTTGTGTGTGCCTGTGTGTCTGTGTGGTGGTATAAACTGCATTGAGTCACACGGCGGTGTGTGTGAGAGTGTGAGTGTGTGCAGGTACAGGCTGGTATTGAACCACAGTGAAGCGTGTGTGTGCGTGTGTGTTTGTGTGTGCTGGAATAGGCAGAGCATTGAGTCTCAGGTGTGTGTATGTGTGTGTGTATGCTGGTATGGTCTCTGCATTGATTCACTAAGGTGTGTTGTGTGTGTATGTACATGGAGCTGAAGACTGTACACTGATTCACACTGAGCTGTGTGTGTATGTGTGTGTGTGTGTGATGGTATGGGTTTGGCATTGAGTCACTGAGGTGTGTGTTTGTGTGTGTATACCTGGAACTACAGACTGTGCACTGGTTCACAATGAGCCATGTGTGACTGTGTGTATGTGATAGTATAGGGTGTGCATAGAGTCACAAAGAGCCGTGCATATGTGTCTTTGCATGGGTGTTGTGGTATAGGGTCTTCATTGTGTCACAGTGACTGTGCGTGTGTGTGTGTGTGTGTGTTTGTGATGGTATAGTACATGCATTGAATCAGAGAGAGCCATGCATGTGTCTCTGTGTGTGTGTGCTGGCATAGGCATTACATTGAGTCACAGTGAGCCATGTGTTTGTATGTTGGTGTAGACTCTGCATTGAGTCACAGTAAACCTTGTGTGTGTGCCAGTACAGGTTGTGCATTGAGTCAGTGAGTCATATGTGTGTGTGTGTTTGTGTGTGTGTGTGCTTGTTTAGACAGTGCATTGAGTCCAATGAGCAGTGTATGTTTGTGTGTGTGTGTGTGTGCTGTTAGGTAATGTGCATTGAGTCACAGTAGCTCTGTGTGTGTTTTTGAATACCTCTGGGCTGGCATAGGCTGAGAATTGAGTCACAGTGTGGTGTGTGTGTGAGTGTTCATGTGTGTGCAAGTATAGGCTGGACATTGAAGCACAGTGAGCTGTGTGTGTTTGTGTGTGTGCTGATATAGGCTGCACATTCAGTTACAGTGAGCTGTGTGTGTATGTGAGTGTGCTTGTAGAAGCTGCACACTGGTTAATAGTGAGGTGTGTATGAGTGTGTGTGTGCTGTTACATACTGGGCATTCAGTCACAGTTTGCTGTGTGTGTGTGTGCATGCATGTGTGCTTTTATAGGCTGTGCCTTGATTCACATTGAACTGTGAGTGTGGGTGTGTGGATGTCTGCTGGTATACATTTTGCATTGTTTCACAATGAGCTGTGTGTGTGTGTGTGTGTGTGTGTTCTGGTATGAGATGTACATTGAGATACAGTGAGCCGTGCATGTGTGTGGCTGTGTGTGTGTGTGTGTGCTGCTAGAGGCTGGGCATTGTGTAACACTGAGCTATGTGTTTCTGTGTGTCACTCTATAGACTGTGCATTGAGTCTGTGTGTGTGCATGCATGTGTGCTGGTATAGGCTATGCATTGATTCACATTGAGTTAATGTGTGGTTGTGCATGTTGTGTGGCTATATGTTTTGCATTGATTCACTGTGAGCTGTGTGTGTGTGAGTGTGCATGTGTGTGAACATATAGGCTGGACATTGAGTCACAGTGAGGTGTGTGTGTGAGTTTGTGTTTATGTGCAGTGGTAAAAGCCACGCAATGAGAACCAGTGATGTTTGTGTCTGATAGTGTGTGTCTTTTCAGGTTTATGCTGGGCATTGAGTCACAGTGAGCCGTGTGTGTGTGTGCATGTGTGTGTTTGTGTGCTGGTATAGGCTGTGCATTGAGTCACAGTGAGGTGTGTGTGTCTGTTCAGGTGTACACTGGGCATTGAGTCTCAGCTTTGTATGTCTGTGTGTGTGTGCTGAGATAGGCTGTGCATTGAGTCACAGTGACATGTGTGTCAGTGTCTGTGTGAGTGTGTATTCAGACACAGTGAGGTTTGAGTGTGAGTGTGTGTGTGCTGTTAGAGACTGTGGATTGAGTATCAGTGAGCCATGTTTGTTTTTGTGTGTGTGCATGCATGTGTTCTGTTATAAGCTGTGCACTGAGTCACATTGCCGTATTTTTGTGTGTGTGTGTATGCCTGTTGATATAGGCTATGCATTGAGTCACAGTGCTCCGTTAGTGTCTGTGAGGGTTTGTTGGTATAAGCTGTGCACAGGGTCCCAGTGAGCCATCTGTGTGTGTCTGTGCAAATATGGACAGTGCATTGAGTCACAGTGAGTCATGTGTGTCTCTGGGTGTGTGTGTGTCCACATGTGCTGTGTTCGGTTGCGTGTTTTGTCACAGTAAGCCATGTGTGATTATGTGCTGGTATAGACTGTGAACTGAGTCACGGCCATGTGTGTGTGTGTGTGTGTGTGTGTATGCATGCAGACATAGGCTATGCATTGACTCATAGTGAGCTGTTTATGTGTTTGTGATGGTATAGGCTGTCAATTGATTCACAGTGAGCTGTTTGTGTGTGCATGTGCTGATATAGTTTGAGCATTGAGTCACAGTTTGGCTGTGAGTTTGTTTTGCCAGTACAAGATGTACACCGAGTTACAGTGAGTCGTAGGTGTCTGTGGCTTTGTGTGTATGTGTGTGCCTATATAGGTGGTGCAGTAAGTCACAGTGAGCTGTGAGTGTGGGTGTGATGCTAGTATAGACTGTGAACTGAGTCACAGAGAACCATGTGTGTGTGTGTGTGTTGTTTGCTTCAAGTTAATGTGCATTGAGTCACAGTGAGCTCTGTGTGTGTTTGTGAATACCTCTGGGCTGGTATAGGCTGAGCATTGAGTCACAGTGAGGTGTGTGTGTAAGTGTACGTGTGTGTGCAAGTATAGGCTGGGCATTGAATCACAGTGAGCTGTGTGTTTTCGTGTGTGTGCTGGTATAGGCTGCGCATTCAGTCACAGTGAGCCATGTGTATGTGTGAGTGCTCTTGTAGAGGCTGCACACTGAATCACAGTGAGGTGTGTGTGTGATTGTGTGTGTGTGTGCTGTTCCATTCTGTGCATTCTGTCACAGTTAGCCGTGTGTGTGTGCGCATTTGTGTGTGATTTTATAAGCTGTGCATTGATTCACATTGAACTGTGTGTGTGGGTGTGTGCTGGTGTATGCTTTGCATTTTTCACAGTCATCTGGGGGTATGTGTGTCTGTGTGTTGTGCTACAGGCTGAGCATTGTGTCACAGTGAAGTGTGTTTGTGGGAGTGTGCATGTGTCTGCATCTAAAGGCTGGCTATTAGTCACAGTGTGCCTTGTGTGTTTGTGTATGTTTCTGTACTGGTATAGGCTGTGCATTCATTCACAGTGAGGTGTGTTTGTGTGTCTGTCCTGGCGTAGGCTGGTTATTGGGTGACAGTGAGCCATGTGTGTGTGTGTGCTTGTAAAATCTGTGAACTGAGTCATGGCCATGTTTGTGTGTGTGAATGCTGGTATAGTTTATGCATTGACACATAGTGATACACGTGTGTGTTTCGTGATGGTATAAGCCATGCACTGAGTGTGAGTGAGCTGTTTTCATGTGTGCATGCTGGTATATTCTGAACTTTGAGTCACAGTGTGGTATGTGGCCGTGTATGTGTGTGTGTGTTCCGGTATAAGATGTACATTGAGATACAGTGAGCCGTGCATATGTGTGGCTGTGTGTGTGGGTGTGTGTGTGTGCTGCTAGAGGCTGCGCATTGTGTAACACGGAGCCATGGGTGTGTTGTGTGTTGGTGGGCTTTCATTGATTCAATGGGTGTGTGTGTCTGTGTTTGTTGTGCTAAAGACTGCATTGAGTCACAGTGAGTCGTGTGTGTGTGTGCTGGTATAGACGATTGATTGAGTCACGGTCAGCCATGTGTGTGTGCATGTTGGTATGTGTGTGTGTTCTTCTATAGGTTGTGCATTGAGTCACAGCGAACCCTGTATCTGTGCAGGTGTGTATGTGTGGTGCTGGTATAGGCTGTGCATTGAGTGACACTGAGGTGTGAGTGTATGCTTGTGTGTTTTGGTATACATTGTACATTGAGTCACAGTGCTGTGTGTTTGTGTGCACGCTGGTATAGTCTGTGCATTGAGTCACAGTGATGTGTGTGTGTCTGCGTGTTCTGGTATAGGCTGACCATTGTGTCACATTGAGGTGTGTGTGTGTGCTGGCATAGGCTGCACTTTTTGTCACAGTGAGGTGTGTGTGTGTGTATGTGTAGGTACAGGCTGTGCATTGAGTCACAGTGTGGGGTGTGTGTGTGATGTTATATGCTGTGCACTAGGACACAGTGAGCCATGTGTGTGTGCTGGTATAATCTGACCATTGAGTCACAGTGTGGTGTGGTGTGTGTGCCTTTGCTGGTATGGATTGTGCATTGAATCCCAGCCCTGTGTTAATGTTTGTGTATTTGGTGCTGTAGAGTCTGCATGAGTCACAGTAAGGTGTGTGTGTGTGCTGCTATAGGCTGAGAATTGAGTAACACCTAGGTGAGTGTATGTGTATGTGTATGCTGATAAGGGATTTGCATTGAATCAGTGAGCGGTGTGTGTGTGTGTGTGTACTGCTATAGGCTGTGCACTGAGCCACATTAAGGTGTGTTTCTGTGTATGTGTGTGTGGGTATAGGCTATGCATTGACTCACATTGAGCCATGTGTTTGTATGTGCTAGTGTACACTGTTCATTGAGTCTCAGTGAACCATGGTTGTGTGTGTCTGTTTACTTGTATGGGCTTGGCATTGAGTCACAGTGAGGTGTGTGTGTGTGTCTGTGTGTCTGTGTGGTGGTATAAGCTGCATTGAGTCACACGGCGTGGTGTGTGAGAGTGTGTGTGTGTGCAGGTACAGGCTGGTATTGAATCACAGTGAGCTGTGTGTGTGTGTGTGTGTGTGCTGCAATAGGCAGAGCATTGAGTCTCAGGTGTGTGTATGTGTGTGTGTATGTTGGTATGGTCTCTGCATTAATTCACTAAGGTGTGTTGTGTGTGTATGTACATGGAGCTGAAGACCGTATACTGATTCACAGTGAGCTGTGTGTGTATGTGTGTGTGTGTGATGGTATGGGCTTTTCATTGAATCACTGAGGTGTGTGTCTGTGTGTGTATACCTGGAACTACAGACTGTGCACTGATTCACAACGAGCCATGTGTGAATGTGTGTAGGTGATAGTATAGGGTGTGCATAGAGTCACAAAGAGCCGTGCATATGTGTCTTTGCATGGGTGTTGTGGTATAGGCTGTGTACTGTGACACAGTGACTGTGCATGTGTGTGTGTTTGTGTTTGTGATGGTATAGTGCGTGCATTGAATAAGAGAGAGCCATGCATGTGTCTCTCTGTGTGTGTGCTGGCATAGGCATTACATTGCGTCACAGTGAGCCATGTGTTTGTATGTTGGTCTAGACTCTGCCTTGAGTCACAGTAAGCCTTGTGTGTGTGCCAGTACAGGCTATGCATTGAGTCAGTGAGTCATATATGTGTGTGTGTGTGTGTGCTGGTATGTGCAGTGCATTGAGTCCAAGAGAGCCGTGTATGTTTGTGTGTGTGTGTGTGTGCTGCTATAGGTGGTTCCCTGAGTCACAGTCAGTTATGTGTGAGTGTGTGTTTGTGTGTTCTTGTATAGGCTGTGCATTGATCCACAGTGAGCCATGTGTGTATGCTGGTATAGGAGGTGCATTGAGTCACAGTGATGGTTGTGTTTGTGTGTGTGTGTGCTGCAGTAGGCTGTGAATTGAGTCACAGAAGGTGGGTCTTTGTGTGTGTATGTGCAAGTACAGGCTGCGGTTTGAGTCAGAGAGATGGGTGTCTCTGTGTGGTGTAATAGGCTGTGCATTGAATCACAGCAAGCCGTATTTTTGTGTGTATGTGTATTTTTGTATGTGTGTGTGTGTGATGGTACAGGCTGAACACTGAGTCACTGAGGTGTTCATGTGTGTATGTGGTGCTACAGACTCTTCGTTAGGTCAAACTGAGCCATATGTGTGTGTATGTTTTTGTGTGTGTACAGTTATTGGCTCTGCATTGAGTCATGGTGAACCATGTGTGTGTGGGGAGCTGGTATAGTCACAGCACTGAGTCACAGTTAAATGTGTAGGAGATGTGTGTGTATGTGTGTGTGTGTATTTGCTGGTGTATACTGTGCATTGAGTCACAGTTAGTAGTGCAGTGTGTGTGTGTCTGTGATGGTGTGGACTGTGTTTTTATCCACTTTGACATGAACGAGTGTGTGTGTGTGTATCTGTGTGTGTGTGTGTGTGTGTGTGCTAGCACTGAATGACCATTGAGACAGAGTGGGCTCTGTGTGTGTCTGTGTGTGTGCTGGTATAGACTCTGTATTAATTCACTGTGAGCTGTGTGTTTAAGTGTTTGCTCGTATAGGCAGTGCATTGAGTCTCACTGAGGTGTTTCTGTGTGTGTGTGCTGGTACAGAAAGCTTTTCCAGTCACAGACAGGTGTGTGTGTGTGCTGCAGTAGACTGTGAATTGAGTAGCAGAAGGTGGGTCTTTGTGTGTGTATGTGCAGGTACAGGCTGCGGTTTGAGTTAGAGTGATGGGTGTCTCTGTGTTGTGTTATAGGCTGTGCATTGAATCACAGTGAGCCGTGTGTGTGTGTGCGTGTGTGCTGGAATAGGCAGAGCATTGAGTCTCAGGTGTGTGTATGTGTGTGTGTATGCTGGTATGGTCTCTGCATTGATTCACTAAGGTGTGTTGTGTGTGTATGTACATGGAGCTGAACACTGTACACTGATTCACAGTGAGCTGTGTGTGTGTGTGTGTGATGGTATGGGCTTTGCATTGAGTCACTGAGGGGTGTGTCTGTGTGTGTACACCTGGAACTACAGACTGTGCACTGATTCACAATGAGCCATGTGTGAATGTGTGTATGTGATAGTATAGGGTGTGCATAGAGTCACAAAGAGCCGTGCATATGTGTCTTTGCATAGGTGTTGTGGTATAGGCTGTGCATTGTGTCACAGTGACTGTCCGTGTGTGTGTGTGTGTGTGTTTGTGATGGTATAGTACGTGCGTTGAATCAGAGAGAGCCATGCATGTGTCTCTGTGTGTGTGTGTTGGCATAGGCATTACATTGAGTCACAGAGAGCCATGTGTTTGTATGCTGGTGTAGACTCTGCATTGAGTCACAGTAAGCCTTGTGTGTGTGCCAGTACAGGCTGTGCATTGAGTTAGTGAGTCATATGTGTGTGTGTGTGTGTGTGTGTGTGCTGGTATAGACAGTGCATTGAGTCCAATGAGCCGTGTATGTTTGTGTGTGAGTGTGCGTGCTGCTATAGGTGGTTCACTGAGTCACAGTCTGGTATGTGTGAGTGAGTGTTTGTGTGTTCTTGTATAGGTTGTGTATTGAATCACAGTGAGCCCTGTGTGTATGGTGGTATAGGCGGTGCATTGAATCACAGTGATGGTTGTTTTTCTGTGTGTATGCTGCAGTAGGCTGTGAATTGAGTCACAGAAGGTGGGACTTTGTGTGTGTATGTGCAGGTACAAGCTGCAGTTCGAGTCACAGTGATGGGTGTCTCTGTGTGGTGTTATAGGCTGTGTATTGAATCACAGCGAGCCGTATTAGTGTGTGTATGTGTATTTGTGTATGCGTGTGTGTGTGTGATGGTACAGGCTGAACATTGAGTCACTGAGGTGTGCATGTGTGTATGTGGTGCTACAGACTGTTCGTTAGGTCAAACTGAGCCATATCTGTGTGTAGGTGTGTGTGTGTACAGTTATTTGCTGTGCACTGAGTCACAGTGAACCATGTGTGTGTGGGGAGCTGGTATAGTCAGAGCACTGAGTCACAGTTGAATGTGTGGGAGTTGTTTGTGTATGTGTGTATTTGCTGGTGTAGACTGTGCATTGAGTCACAGTGAGTAGTGCGGTGTGTGTGTGCTGTGATGGTGTGGACTGTGGTTTTATCCACTTTGACCTGAACGGCTGTGTGTGTTTGTGTGTTTGTGTGTGTGTGTGTGTGCTGGCACTAGATGACAATTGAGACAGAGTGGGCTGTGTGTCTGTGTGTGAGCTGGTATAGACTCTGTATTGAGTCACTGTGAGCTGTGTGTGTATGTGTGCGCTCATATAGGCTGTGCATTGAGTCACAGTGAGGTGTTTGTGTGTGTGTGTGCTGGTACAGGAAGCGTTTTCAGTCACAGTCTCGTGTGTGTGTGTGTGCATGTGAGTTTGTGTGCTGGTATGGGCTTTATTGTGCTGGTATGGGCTTTATTGACTCATGGGTGTGTGTGTGAGTGTGTGGTGATACAGACTGCATTGAGTCACAGTGCGCTGTGTGTGTGTGTGCTGGTATAGGCGATTTATTGAGTACCAGTGAGCCATGTGTGAGTGCGTGTTGGTGTGTGTGTGTGTGTACTGGTATAGGCTGTGCATTGAGTCACAGTGAGGCCTGCATCTGTGCATGTCTGTGTTTGTGTGTGTGTGTTTGCTGGTATAGGCTGAGCTTTGAATCACTCTGAGGTGTGTGTGCATGTGCTGGTAAAATTGTGCCTTGATTCACTGTGCCATGTGAGTGTGTGTGCACGCTGGTATAGGTTGTGCATTGAGAGTGGGAGGTGTGTGTGTCTGTGTGTTCTGGTATAGGCTGACAATTGAGGCACACTGAGATCTGTGTGCACATGTGTGTATATGTGTGCTGGTACAGCCTGCTCATTGAGTCATATTGAGTTTTGTGTGTGTGTGTGTGCAGGTAGAGGCAGCACATTGAGTCACAGTGAGGTGTATGTGTGTGATGTTATATGCTATGCACTGATTCATAGGGAGGTTTGTGTCTGTGTGTGTGCACTTTCTGGTATAGGATTTGCATTGAATCACACTGAGCTGTGTTTTTGAGTGTCAGTATATGTGCGTGTGTGGAGGTATGGGCTGTGGATTGACTCACAGTTTGCCGTATGTGCTTCTCTGTGTGTGTATGTCTGCTAGCATATCCTGTGCACTGAGTCACAGGGAGCCTTGTGTGTGTGTGTGTGTGTGTGTGTGTGTGTCCTGGTATAGAGTGTGCATTGATTCACAGTCAGCCATGTGTGTGTGTGTGTGAGTGCACTGGTATAGGATGTGCAGTGAGTCAGAGTGATGTGTGTGTGTGTCTGCGTGTTCTGATATAGGCTGACCATTGTGTAACATTGAGGGTGTGTGTGTGTGTGTGCTGGTATAGGCTGCATATTTTGTCACAGTGAAGTGTGTGTGTGTGTATGTGTAGGTACAGGCTGTGCATTGAGTCACAGTGTGGGGTGTGTGTGTGATGTTATATTCTGTGCACTAGGACACAGTGAGTCGTGTGTGTGTGCTGGTATAATCTGAACATTGAGTCACAGTGTGGTGTGGTGTGTGTGCCTTTGCTGGTATGGACTGTGCATAGAATCCCAGCCCTGTGTTAGTGTTTGTGTATTTGGTGCTGTAGAGTCTGCATGAGTCACAGTAAGATGTGTGTGTGTACTGCTATAGGCTGTACACTGAGCCATATTAAGGTGTGTTTCTGTGTGTGTGTGTGCGGGTATAGGCTATGCATTGACTCACATTGAGCCATGTGTTTGTATGTGCTACTATACACTGTTCATTGAGTCTCAGTGAGCCATTGTTGTGTGTGTCTGTTTACTTGTATGGGCTTGGCATTGAGTCTCAGACAGGTGTTTGTGTGTGCCTGTGTGTCTGTGTGGTGGTATAAACTGCATTGAGTCACACGGCGGTGTGTGTGAGAGTGTGAGTGTGTGCAGGTACAGGCTGGTATTGAACCACAGTGAAGCGTGTGTGTGCGTGTGTGTTTGTGTGTGCTGGAATAGGCAGAGCATTGAGTCTCAGGTGTGTGTATGTGTGTGTGTATGCTGGTATGGTCTCTGCATTGATTCACTAAGGTGTGTTGTGTGTGTATGTACATGGAGCTGAAGACTGTACACTGATTCACACTGAGCTGTGTGTGTATGTGTGTGTGTGTGTGATGGTATGGGTTTGGCATTGAGTCACTGAGGTGTGTGTTTGTGTGTGTATACCTGGAACTACAGACTGTGCACTGATTCACAATGAGCCATGTGTGAATGTGTGTATGTGATAGTATAGGGTGTGCATAGAGTCACAAAGAGCCGTGCATATGTGTCTTTGCATGGGTGTTGTGGTATAGGGTCTTCATTGTGTCACAGTGACTGTGCGTGTGTGTGTGTGTGTGTGTTTGTGATGGTATAGTACATGCATTGAATCAGAGAGAGCCATGCATGTGTCTCTGTGTGTGTGTGCTGGCATAGGCATTACATTGAGTCACAGTGAGCCATGTGTTTGTATGTTGGTGTAGACTCTGCATTGAGTCACAGTAAACCTTGTGTGTGTGCCAGTACAGGTTGTGCATTGAGTCAGTGAGTCATATGTGTGTGTGTGTTTGTGTGTGTGTGTGCTTGTTTAGACAGTGCATTGAGTCCAATGAGCAGTGTATGTTTGTGTGTGTGTGTGTGTGCTGTTAGGTAATGTGCATTGAGTCACAGTAGCTCTGTGTGTGTTTTTGAATACCTCTGGGCTGGCATAGGCTGAGAATTGAGTCACAGTGTGGTGTGTGTGTGAGTGTTCATGTGTGTGCAAGTATAGGCTGGACATTGAAGCACAGTGAGCTGTGTGTGTTTGTGTGTGTGCTGATATAGGCTGCACATTCAGTTACAGTGAGCTGTGTGTGTATGTGAGTGTGCTTGTAGAAGCTGCACACTGGTTAATAGTGAGGTGTGTATGAGTGTGTGTGTGCTGTTACATACTGGGCATTCAGTCACAGTTTGCTGTGTGTGTGTGTGCATGCATGTGTGCTTTTATAGGCTGTGCCTTGATTCACATTGAACTGTGAGTGTGGGTGTGTGGATGTCTGCTGGTATACATTTTGCATTGTTTCACAATGAGCTGTGTGTGTGTGTGTGTGTGTGTGTTCTGGTATGAGATGTACATTGAGATACAGTGAGCCGTGCATGTGTGTGGCTGTGTGTGTGTGTGTGTGCTGCTAGAGGCTGGGCATTGTGTAACACTGAGCTATGTGTTTCTGTGTGTCACTCTATAGACTGTGCATTGAGTCTGTGTGTGTGCATGCATGTGTGCTGGTATAGGCTATGCATTGATTCACATTGAGTTAATGTGTGGTTGTGCATGTTGTGTGGCTATATGTTTTGCATTGATTCACTGTGAGCTGTGTGTGTGTGAGTGTGCATGTGTGTGAACATATAGGCTGGACATTGAGTCACAGTGAGGTGTGTGTGTGAGTTTGTGTTTATGTGCAGTGGTAAAAGCCACGCAATGAGAACCAGTGATGTTTGTGTCTGATAGTGTGTGTCTTTTCAGGTTTATGCTGGGCATTGAGTCACAGTGAGCCGTGTGTGTGTGTGCATGTGTGTGTTTGTGTGCTGGTATAGGCTGTGCATTGAGTCACAGTGAGGTGTGTGTGTCTGTTCAGGTGTACACTGGGCATTGAGTCTCAGCTTTGTATGTCTGTGTGTGTGTGCTGAGATAGGCTGTGCATTGAGTCACAGTGACATGTGTGTCAGTGTCTGTGTGAGTGTGTATTCAGACACAGTGAGGTTTGAGTGTGAGTGTGTGTGTGCTGTTAGAGACTGTGGATTGAGTATCAGTGAGCCATGTTTGTTTTTGTGTGTGTGCATGCATGTGTTCTGTTATAAGCTGTGCACTGAGTCACATTGCCGTATTTTTGTGTGTGTGTGTATGCCTGTTGATATAGGCTATGCATTGAGTCACAGTGCTCCGTTAGTGTCTGTGAGGGTTTGTTGGTATAAGCTGTGCACAGGGTCCCAGTGAGCCATCTGTGTGTGTCTGTGCAAATATGGACAGTGCATTGAGTCACAGTGAGTCATGTGTGTCTCTGGGTGTGTGTGTGTCCACATGTGCTGTGTTCGGTTGCGTGTTTTGTCACAGTAAGCCATGTGTGATTATGTGCTGGTATAGACTGTGAACTGAGTCACGGCCATGTGTGTGTGTGTGTGTGTGTGTGTGTATGCATGCAGACATAGGCTATGCATTGACTCATAGTGAGCTGTTTATGTGTTTGTGATGGTATAGGCTGTCAATTGATTCACAGTGAGCTGTTTGTGTGTGCATGTGCTGATATAGTTTGAGCATTGAGTCACAGTTTGGCTGTGAGTTTGTTTTGCCAGTACAAGATGTACACCGAGTTACAGTGAGTCGTAGGTGTCTGTGGCTTTGTGTGTATGTGTGTGCCTATATAGGTGGTGCAGTAAGTCACAGTGAGCTGTGAGTGTGGGTGTGATGCTAGTATAGACTGTGAACTGAGTCACAGAGAACCATGTGTGTGTGTGTGTGTGTGTGTGTGTTGTTTGCTTCAAGTTAATGTGCATTGAGTCACAGTGAGCTCTGTGTGTGTTTGTGAATACCTCTGGGCTGGTATAGGCTGAGCATTGAGTCACAGTGAGGTGTGTGTGTAAGTGTACGTGTGTGTGCAAGTATAGGCTGGGCATTGAATCACAGTGAGCTGTGTGTTTTCGTGTGTGTGCTGGTATAGGCTGCGCATTCAGTCACAGTGAGCCATGTGTATGTGTGAGTGCTCTTGTAGAGGCTGCACACTGAATCACAGTGAGGTGTGTGTGTGATTGTGTGTGTGTGTGCTGTTCCATTCTGTGCATTCTGTCACAGTTAGCCGTGTGTGTGTGTGCATTTGTGTGTGATTTTATAAGCTGTGCATTGATTCACATTGAACTGTGTGTGTGGGTGTGTGCTGGTGTATGCTTTGCATTTTTCACAGTCATCTGGGGGTATGTGTGTCTGTGTGTTGTGCTACAGGCTGAGCATTGTGTCACATTGAGGTGTGTGTGTGTGCTGGCATAGGCTGCACTTTTTGTCACAGTGAGGTGTGTGTGTGTGTATGTGTAGGTACAGGCTGTGCATTGAGTCACAGTGTGGGGTGTGTGTGTGATGTTATATGCTGTGCACTAGGACACAGTGAGCCATGTGTGTGTGCTGGTATAATCTGACCATTGAGTCACAGTGTGGTGTGGTGTGTGTGCCTTTGCTGGTATGGATTGTGCATTGAATCCCAGCCCTGTGTTAATGTTTGTGTATTTGGTGCTGTAGAGTCTGCATGAGTCACAGTAAGGTGTGTGTGTGTGCTGCTATAGGCTGAGAATTGAGTAACACCTAGGTGAGTGTATGTGTATGTGTATGCTGATAAGGGATTTGCATTGAATCAGTGAGCGGTGTGTGTGTGTGTGTGTACTGCTATAGGCTGTGCACTGAGCCACATTAAGGTGTGTTTCTGTGTATGTGTGTGTGGGTATAGGCTATGCATTGACTCACATTGAGCCATGTGTTTGTATGTGCTAGTATACACTGTTCATTGAGTCTCAGTGAACCATGGTTGTGTGTGTCTGTTTACTTGTATGGGCTTGGCATTGAGTCACAGTGAGGTGTGTGTGTGTGTCTGTGTGTCTGTGTGGTGGTATAAGCTGCATTGAGTCACACGGCGTGGTGTGTGAGAGTGTGTGTGTGTGCAGGTACAGGGTGGTATTGAATCACAGTGAGCTGTGTGTGTGTGTGTGTGTGTGTGTGCTGCAATAGGCAGAGCATTGAGTCTCAGGTGTGTGTATGTGTGTGTGTATGTTGGTATGGTCTCTGCATTAATTCACTAAGGTGTGTTGTGTGTGTATGTACATGGAGCTGAAGACCGTATACTGATTCACAGTGAGCTGTGTGTGTATGTGTGTGTGTGTGTGATGGTATGGGCTTTTCATTGAATCACTGAGGTGTGTGTCTGTGTTTGTATACCTGGAACTACAGACTGTGCACTGATTCACAACGAGCCATGTGTGAATGTGTGTAGGTGATAGTATAGGGTGTGCATAGAGTCACAAAGAGCCGTGCATATGTGTCTTTGCATGGGTGTTGTGGTATAGGCTGTGTACTGTGACACAGTGACTGTGCATGTGTGTGTGTTTGTGTTTGTGATGGTATAGTGCGTGCATTGAATAAGAGAGAGCCATGCATGTGTCTCTCTGTGTGTGTGCTGGCATAGGCATTACATTGCGTCACAGTGAGCCATGTGTTTGTATGTTGGTCTAGACTCTGCCTTGAGTCACAGTAAGCCTTGTGTGTGTGCCAGTACAGGCTATGCATTGAGTCAGTGAGTCATATATGTGTGTGTGTGTGTGTGTGTGCTGGTATGTGCAGTGCATTGAGTCCAAGAGAGCCGTGTATGTTTGTGTGTGTGTGTGTGTGCTGCTATAGGTGGTTCCCTGAGTCACAGTCAGTTATGTGTGAGTGTGTGTTTGTGTGTTCTTGTATAGGCTGTGCATTGATCCACAGTGAGCCATGTGTGTATGCTGGTATAGGAGGTGCATTGAGTCACAGTGATGGTTGTGTTTGTGTGTGTGTGTGCTGCAGTAGGCTGTGAATTGAGTCACAGAAGGTGGGTCTTTGTGTGTGTATGTGCAAGTACAGGCTGCGGTTTGAGTCAGAGAGATGGGTGTCTCTGTGTGGTGTAATAGGCTGTGCATTGAATCACAGCAAGCCGTATTTTTGTGTGTATGTGTATTTTTGTATGTGTGTGTGTGTGATGGTACAGGCTGAACACTGAGTCACTGAGGTGTTCATGTGTGTATGTGGTGCTACAGACTCTTCGTTAGGTCAAACTGAGCCATATGTGTGTGTATGTTTTTGTGTGTGTACAGTTATTGGCTCTGCATTGAGTCATGGTGAACCATGTGTGTGTGGGGAGCTGGTATAGTCACAGCACTGAGTCACAGTTAAATGTGTAGGAGATGTGTGTGTATGTGTGTGTGTGTATTTGCTGGTGTATACTGTGCATTGAGTCACAGTTAGTAGTGCAGTGTGTGTGTGTCTGTGATGGTGTGGACTGTGTTTTTATCCACTTTGACATGAACGAGTGTGTGTGTGTGTATCTGTGTGTGTGTGTGTGTGTGTGCTAGCACTGAATGACCATTGAGACAGAGTGGGCTCTGTGTGTGTCTGTGTGTGTGCTGGTATAGACTCTGTATTAATTCACTGTGAGCTGTGTGTTTAAGTGTTTGCTCGTATAGGCAGTGCATTGAGTCTCACTGAGGTGTTTCTGTGTGTGTGTGCTGGTACAGAAAGCTTTTCCAGTCACAGACAGGTGTGTGTGTGTGCTGCAGTAGACTGTGAATTGAGTAGCAGAAGGTGGGTCTTTGTGTGTGTATGTGCAGGTACAGGCTGCGGTTTGAGTTAGAGTGATGGGTGTCTCTGTGTGGTGTTATAGGCTGTGCATTGAATCACAGTGAGCCGTGTGTGTGTGTGCGTGTGTGCTGGAATAGGCAGAGCATTGAGTCTCAGGTGTGTGTATGTGTGTGTGTATGCTGGTATGGTCTCTGCATTGATTCACTAAGGTGTGTTGTGTGTGTATGTACATGGAGCTGAACACTGTACACTGATTCACAGTGAGCTGTGTGTGTATGTGTGTGTGTGTGTGATGGTATGGGCTTTGCATTGAGTCACTGAGGGGTGTGTCTGTGTGTGTACACCTGGAACTACAGACTGTGCACTGATTCACAATGAGCCATGTGTGAATGTGTGTATGTGATAGTATAGGGTGTGCATAGACTCACAAAGAGCCGTGCATATGTGTCTTTGCATAGGTGTTGTGGTATAGGCTGTGCATTGTGTCACAGTGACTGTCCGTGTGTGTGTGTGTGTGTGTGTGTGTTTGTGATGGTATAGTACGTGCGTTGAATCAGAGAGAGCCATGCATGTGTCTCTGTGTGTGTGTGTTGGCATAGGCATTACATTGAGTCACAGAGAGCCATGTGTTTGTATGCTGGTGTAGACTCTGCATTGAGTCACAGTAAGCCTTGTGTGTGTGCCAGTACAGGCTGTGCATTGAGTTAGTGAGTCATATGTGTGTGTGTGTGTGTGTGTGTGTGCTGGTATAGACAGTGCATTGAGTCCAATGAGCCGTGTATGTTTGTGTGTGAGTGTGCGTGCTGCTATAGGTGGTTCACTGAGTCACAGTCTGGTATGTGTGAGTGAGTGTTTGTGTGTTCTTGTATAGGTTGTGTATTGAATCACAGTGAGCCCTGTGTGTATGGTGGTATAGGCGGTGCATTGAATCACAGTGATGGTTGTTTTTCTGTGTGTATGCTGCAGTAGGCTGTGAATTGAGTCACAGAAGGTGGGACTTTGTGTGTGTATGTGCAGGTACAAGCTGCAGTTCGAGTCACAGTGATGGGTGTCTCTGTGTGGTGTTATAGGCTGTGTATTGAATCACAGCGAGCCGTATTAGTGTGTGTATGTGTATTTGTGTATGCGTGTGTGTGTGTGATGGTACAGGCTGAACATTGAGTCACTGAGGTGTGCATGTGTGTATGTGGTGCTACAGACTGTTCGTTAGGTCAAACTGAGCCATATCTGTGTGTAGGTGTGTGTGTGTACAGTTATTTGCTGTGCACTGAGTCACAGTGAACCATGTGTGTGTGGGGAGCTGGTATAGTCAGAGCACTGAGTCACAGTTGAATGTGTGGGAGTTGTTTGTGTATGTGTGTATTTGCTGGTGTAGACTGTGCATTGAGTCACAGTGAGTAGTGCGGTGTGTGTGTGCTGTGATGGTGTGGACTGTGGTTTTATCCACTTTGACCTGAACGGCTGTGTGTGTTTGTGTGTTTGTGTGTGTGTGTGTGTGCTGGCACTAGATGACAATTGAGACAGAATGGGCTGTGTGTCTGTGTGTGAGCTGGTATAGACTCTGTATTGAGTCACTGTGAGCTGTGTGTGTATGTGTGCGCTCATATAGGCTGTGCATTGAGTCACAGTGAGGTGTTTGTGTGTGTGTGTGCTGGTACAGGAAGCGTTTTCAGTCACAGTCTCGTGTGTGTGTGTGTGCATGTGAGTTTGTGTGCTGGTATGGGCTTTATTGTGCTGGTATGGGCTTTATTGACTCATGGGTGTGTGTGTGAGTGTGTGGTGATACAGACTGCATTGAGTCACAGTGCGCTGTGTGTGTGTGTGCTGGTATAGGCGATTTATTGAGTACCAGTGAGCCATGTGTGAGTGCGTGTTGGTGTGTGTGTGTGTGTACTGGTATAGGCTGTGCATTGAGTCACAGTGAGGCCTGCATCTGTGCATGTCTGTGTTTGTGTGTGTGTGTTTGCTGGTATAGGCTGAGCTTTGAATCACTCTGAGGTGTGTGTGCATGTGCTGGTAAAATTGTGCCTTGATTCACTGTGCCATGTGAGTGTGTGTGCACGCTGGTATAGGTTGTGCATTGAGTCAGAGTGGGAGGTGTGTGTGTCTGTGTGTTCTGGTATAGGCTGACAATTGAGGCACACTGAGATCTGTGTGCACATGTGTGTATATGTGTGCTGGTACAGCCTGCTCATTGAGTCATATTGAGTTTTGTGTGTGTGTGTGTGCAGGTAGAGGCAGCACATTGAGTCACAGTGAGGTGTATGTGTGTGATGTTATATGCTATGCACTGATTCATAGGGAGGTTTGTGTCTGTGTGTGTGCACTTTCTGGTATAGGATTTGCATTGAATCACACTGAGCTGTGTTTTTGAGTGTCAGTATATGTGCGTGTGTGGAGGTATGGGCTGTGGATTGACTCACAGTTTGCCGTATGTGCTTCTCTGTGTGTGTATGTCTGCTAGCATATCCTGTGCACTGAGTCACAGGGAGCCTTGTGTGTGTGTGTGTGTGTGTGTGTGTGTCCTGGTATAGAGTGTGCATTGATTCACAGTCAGCCATGTGTGTGTGTGTGTGAGTGCACTGGTATAGGATGTGCAGTGAGTCAGAGTGATGTGTGTGTGTGTCTGCGTGTTCTGATATAGGCTGACCATTGTGTAACATTGAGGGTGTGTGTGTGTGTGTGCTGGTATAGGCTGCATATTTTGTCACAGTGAAGTGTGTGTGTGTGTATGTGTAGGTACAGGCTGTGCATTGAGTCACAGTGTGGGGTGTGTGTGTGATGTTATATTCTGTGCACTAGGACACAGTGAGTCGTGTGTGTGTGCTGGTATAATCTGAACATTGAGTCACAGTGTGGTGTGGTGTGTGTGCCTTTGCTGGTATGGACTGTGCATAGAATCCCAGCCCTGTGTTAGTGTTTGTGTATTTGGTGCTGTAGAGTCTGCATGAGTCACAGTAAGATGTGTGTGTGTACTGCTATAGGCTGTACACTGAGCCATATTAAGGTGTGTTTCTGTGTGTGTGTGTGCGGGTATAGGCTATGCATTGACTCACATTGAGCCATGTGTTTGTATGTGCTACTATACACTGTTCATTGAGTCTCAGTGAGCCATTGTTGTGTGTGTCTGTTTACTTGTATGGGCTTGGCATTGAGTCTCAGACAGGTGTTTGTGTGTGCCTGTGTGTCTGTGTGGTGGTATAAACTGCATTGAGTCACACGGCGGTGTGTGTGAGAGTGTGAGTGTGTGCAGGTACAGGCTGGTATTGAACCACAGTGAAGCGTGTGTGTGCGTGTGTGTTTGTGTGTGCTGGAATAGGCAGAGCATTGAGTCTCAGGTGTGTGTATGTGTGTGTGTATGCTGGTATGGTCTCTGCATTGATTCACTAAGGTGTGTTGTGTGTGTATGTACATGGAGCTGAAGACTGTACACTGATTCACACTGAGCTGTGTGTGTATGTGTGTGTGTGTGTGATGGTATGGGTTTGGCATTGAGTCACTGAGGTGTGTGTTTGTGTGTGTATACCTGGAACTACAGACTGTGCACTGATTCACAATGAGCCATGTGTGACTGTGTGTATGTGATAGTATAGGGTGTGCATAGAGTCACAAAGAGCCGTGCATATGTGTCTTTGCATGGGTGTTGTGGTATAGGGTCTTCATTGTGTCACAGTGACTGTGCGTGTGTGTGTGTGTGTGTGTTTGTGATGGTATAGTACATGCATTGAATCAGAGAGAGCCATGCATGTGTCTCTGTGTGTGTGTGCTGGCATAGGCATTACATTGAGTCACAGTGAGCCATGTGTTTGTATGTTGGTGTAGACTCTGCATTGAGTCACAGTAAACCTTGTGTGTGTGCCAGTACAGGTTGTGCATTGAGTCAGTGAGTCATATGTGTGTGTGTGTTTGTGTGTGTGTGTGCTTGTTTAGACAGTGCATTGAGTCCAATGAGCAGTGTATGTTTGTGTGTGTGTGTGTGTGCTGTTAGGTAATGTGCATTGAGTCACAGTAGCTCTGTGTGTGTTTTTGAATACCTCTGGGCTGGCATAGGCTGAGAATTGAGTCACAGTGTGGTGTGTGTGTGAGTGTTCATGTGTGTGCAAGTATAGGCTGGACATTGAAGCACAGTGAGCTGTGTGTGTTTGTGTGTGTGCTGATATAGGCTGCACATTCAGTTACAGTGAGCTGTGTGTGTATGTGAGTGTGCTTGTAGAAGCTGCACACTGGTTAATAGTGAGGTGTGTATGAGTGTGTGTGTGCTGTTACATACTGGGCATTCAGTCACAGTTTGCTGTGTGTGTGTGTGCATGCATGTGTGCTTTTATAGGCTGTGCCTTGATTCACATTGAACTGTGAGTGTGGGTGTGTGGATGTCTGCTGGTATACATTTTGCATTGTTTCACAATGAGCTGTGTGTGTGTGTGTGTGTGTGTGTGTTCTGGTATGAGATGTACATTGAGATACAGTGAGCCGTGCATGTGTGTGGCTGTGTGTGTGTGTGTGTGCTGCTAGAGGCTGGGCATTGTGTAACACTGAGCTATGTGTTTCTGTGTGTCACTCTATAAACTGTGCATTGAGTCTGTGTGTGTGCATGCATGTGTGCTGGTATAGGCTATGCATTGATTCACATTGAGTTAATGTGTGGTTGTGCATGTTGTGTGGCTATATGTTTTGCATTGATTCACTGTGAGCTGTGTGTGTGTGAGTGTGCATGTGTGTGAACATATAGGCTGGACATTGAGTCACAGTGAGGTGTGTGTGTGAGTTTGTGTTTATGTGCAGTGGTAAAAGCCACGCAATGAGAACCAGTGATGTTTGTGTCTGATAGTGTGTGTCTTTTCAGGTTTATGCTGGGCATTGAGTCACAGTGAGCCGTGTGTGTGTGTGCATGTGTGTGTTTGTGTGCTGGTATAGGCTGTGCATTGAGTCACAGTGAGGTGTGTGTGTCTGTTCAGGTGTACACTGGGCATTGAGTCTCAGCTTTGTATGTCTGTGTGTGTGTGCTGAGATAGGCTGTGCATTGAGTCACAGTGACATGTGTGTCAGTGTCTGTGTGAGTGTGTATTCAGACACAGTGAGGTTTGAGTGTGAGTGTGTGTGTGCTGTTAGAGACTGTGGATTGAGTATCAGTGAGCCATGTTTGTTTTTGTGTGTGTGCATGCATGTGTTCTGTTATAAGCTGTGCACTGAGTCACATTGCCGTATTTTTGTGTGTGTGTGTATGCCTGTTGATATAGGCTATGCATTGAGTCACAGTGCTCCGTTAGTGTCTGTGAGGGTTTGTTGGTATAAGCTGTGCACAGGGTCCCAGTGAGCCATCTGTGTGTGTCTGTGCAAATATGGACAGTGCATTGAGTCACAGTGAGTCATGTGTGTCTCTGGGTGTGTGTGTGTCCACATGTGCTGTGTTCGGTTGCGTGTTTTGTCACAGTAAGCCATGTGTGATTATGTGCTGGTATAGACTGTGAACTGAGTCACGGCCATGTGTGTGTGTGTGTGTGTGTGTATGCATGCAGACATAGGCTATGCATTGACTCATAGTGAGCTGTTTATGTGTTTGTGATGGTATAGGCTGTCAATTGATTCACAGTGAGCTGTTTGTGTGTGCATGTGCTGATATAGTTTGAGCATTGAGTCACAGTTTGGCTGTGAGTTTGTTTTGCCAGTACAAGATGTACACCGAGTTACAGTGAGCCGTAGGTGTCTGTGGCTTTGTGTGTATGTGTGTGCCTATATAGGTGGTGCAGTAAGTCACAGTGAGCTGTGAGTGTGGGTGTGATGCTAGTATAGACTGTGAACTGAGTCACAGAGAACCATGTGTGTGTGTGTGTGTGTGTGTGTGTTGTTTGCTTCAAGTTAATGTGCATTGAGTCACAGTGAGCTCTGTGTGTGTTTGTGAATACCTCTGGGCTGGTATAGGCTGAGCATTGAGTCACAGTGAGGTGTGTGTGTAAGTGTACGTGTGTGTGCAAGTATAGGCTGGGCATTGAATCACAGTGAGCTGTGTGTTTTCGTGTGTGTGCTGGTATAGGCTGCGCATTCAGTCACAGTGAGCCATGTGTATGTGTGAGTGCTCTTGTAGAGGCTGCACATTGAATCACAGTGAGGTGTGTGTGTGATTGTGTGTGTGTGTGCTGTTCCATTCTGTGCATTCTGTCACAGTTAGCCGTGTGTGTGTGCGCATTTGTGTGTGATTTTATAAGCTGTGCATTGATTCACATTGAACTGTGTGTGTGGGTGTGTGCTGGTGTATGCTTTGCATTTTTCACAGTCATCTGGGGGTATGTGTGTCTGTGTGTTGTGCTACAGGCTGAGCATTGTGTCACAGTGAAGTGTGTTTGTGGGAGTGTGCATGTGTCTGCATCTAAAGGCTGGCTATTAGTCACAGTGTGCCTTGTGTGTTTGTGTATGTTTCTGTACTGGTATAGGCTGTGCATTCATTCACAGTGAGGTGTGTTTGTGTGTCTGTCCTGGCGTAGGCTGGTTATTGGGTGACAGTGAGCCATGTGTGTGTGTGTGCTTGTAAAATCTGTGAACTGAGTCATGGCCATGTTTGTGTGTGTGAATGCTGGTATAGTTTATGCATTGACACATAGTGATACACGTGTGTGTTTCGTGATGGTATAAGCCATGCACTGAGTGTGAGTGAGCTGTTTTCATGTGTGCATGCTGGTATATTCTGAACTTTGAGTCACAGTGTGGTATGTGGCCGTGTATGTGTGTGTGTGTGTGTGTGTGTGTGTGTGTGTTCCGGTATAAGATGTACATTGAGATACAGTGAGCCGTGCATATGTGTGGCTGTGTGTGTGGGTGTGTGTGTGTGCTGCTAGAGGCTGCGCATTGTGTAACACGGAGCCATGGGTGTGTTGTGTGTTGGTGGGCTTTCATTGATTCAATGGGTGTGTGTGTCTGTGTTTGTTGTGCTAAAGACTGCATTGAGTCACAGTGAGTCGTGTGTGTGTGTGCTGGTATAGACGATTGATTGAGTCACGGTCAGCCATGTGTGTGTGCATGTTGGTATGTGTGTGTGTTCTTCTATAGGTTGTGCATTGAGTCACAGCGAACCCTGTATCTGTGCAGGTGTGTATGTGTGGTGCTGGTATAGGCTGTGCATTGAGTGACACTGAGGTGTGAGTGTATGCTTGTGTGTTTTGGTATACATTGTACATTGAGTCACAGTGCTGTGTGTTTGTGTGCACGCTGGTATAGTCTGTGCATTGAGTCACAGTGATGTGTGTGTGTCTGCGTGTTCTGGTATAGGCTGACCATTGTGTCACATTGAGGTGTGTGTGTGTGCTGGCATAGGCTGCACTTTTTGTCACAGTGAGGTGTGTGTGTGTGTATGTGTAGGTACAGGCTGTGCATTGAGTCACAGTGTGGGGTGTGTGTGTGATGTTATATGCTGTGCACTAGGACACAGTGAGCCATGTGTGTGTGCTGGTATAATCTGACCATTGAGTCACAGTGTGGTGTGGTGTGTGTGCCTTTGCTGGTATGGATTGTGCATTGAATCCCAGCCCTGTGTTAATGTTTGTGTATTTGGTGCTGTAGAGTCTGCATGAGTCACAGTAAGGTGTGTGTGTGTGCTGCTATAGGCTGAGAATTGAGTAACACCTAGGTGAGTGTATGTGTATGTGTATGCTGATAAGGGATTTGCATTGAATCAGTGAGCGGTGTGTGTGTGTGTGTGTACTGCTATAGGCTGTGCACTGAGCCACATTAAGGTGTGTTTCTGTGTATGTGTGTGTGGGTATAGGCTATGCATTGACTCACATTGAGCCATGTGTTTGTATGTGCTAGTATACACTGTTCATTGAGTCTCAGTGAACCATGGTTGTGTGTGTCTGTTTACTTGTATGGGCTTGGCATTGAGTCACAGTGAGGTGTGTGTGTGTGTCTGTGTGTCTGTGTGGTGGTATAAGCTGCATTGAGTCACACGGCGTGGTGTGTGAGAGTGTGTGTGTGTGCAGGTACAGGCTGGTATTGAATCACAGTGAGCTGTGTGTGTGTGTGTGTGTGTGTGTGCTGCAATAGGCAGAGCATTGAGTCTCAGGTGTGTGTATGTGTGTGTGTATGTTGGTATGGTCTCTGCATTAATTCACTAAGGTGTGTTGTGTGTGTATGTACATGGAGCTGAAGACCGTATACTGATTCACAGTGAGCTGTGTGTGTATGTGTGTGTGTGTGTGATGGTATGGGCTTTTCATTGAATCACTGAGGTGTGTGTCTGTGTTTGTATACCTGGAACTACAGACTGTGCACTGATTCACAACGAGCCATGTGTGAATGTGTGTAGGTGATAGTATAGGGTGTGCATAGAGTCACAAAGAGCCGTGCATATGTGTCTTTGCATGGGTGTTGTGGTATAGGCTGTGTACTGTGACACAGTGACTGTGCATGTGTTTGTGTTTGTGATGGTATAGTGCGTGCATTGAATAAGAGAGAGCCATGCATGTGTCTCTCTGTGTGTGTGCTGGCATAGGCATTACATTGCGTCACAGTGAGCCATGTGTTTGTATGTTGGTCTAGACTCTGCCTTGAGTCACAGTAAGCCTTGTGTGTGTGCCAGTACAGGCTATGCATTGAGTCAGTGAGTCATATATGTGTGTGTGTGTGTGCTGGTATGTGCAGTGCATTGAGTCCAAGAGAGCCGTGTATGTTTGTGTGTGTGTGTGTGTGCTGCTATAGGTGGTTCCCTGAGTCACAGTCAGTTATGTGTGAGTGTGTGTTTGTGTGTTCTTGTATAGGCTGTGCATTGATCCACAGTGAGCCATGTGTGTATGCTGGTATAGGAGGTGCATTGAGTCACAGTGATGGTTGTGTTTGTGTGTGTGTGTGCTGCAGTAGGCTGTGAATTGAGTCACAGAAGGTGGGTCTTTGTGTGTGTATGTGCAAGTACAGGCTGCGGTTTGAGTCAGAGAGATGGGTGTCTCTGTGTGGTGTAATAGGCTGTGCATTGAATCACAGCAAGCCGTATTTTTGTGTGTATGTGTATTTTTGTATGTGTGTGTGTGTGATGGTACAGGCTGAACACTGAGTCACTGAGGTGTTCATGTGTGTATGTGGTGCTACAGACTCTTCGTTAGGTCAAACTGAGCCATATGTGTGTGTATGTTTTTGTGTGTGTACAGTTATTGGCTCTGCATTGAGTCATGGTGAACCATGTGTGTGTGGGGAGCTGGTATAGTCACAGCACTGAGTCACAGTTAAATGTGTAGGAGATGTGTGTGTATGTGTGTGTGTGTATTTGCTGGTGTATACTGTGCATTGAGTCACAGTTAGTAGTGCAGTGTGTGTGTGTCTGTGATGGTGTGGACTGTGTTTTTATCCACTTTGACATGAACGAGTGTGTGTGTGTGTATCTGTATGTGTGTGTGTGTGTGCGCTAGCACTGAATGACCATTGAGACAGAGTGGGCTCTGTGTGTGTCTGTGTGTGTGCTGGTATAGACTCTGTATTAATTCACTGTGAGCTGTGTGTTTAAGTGTTTGCTCGTATAGGCAGTGCATTGAGTCTCACTGAGGTGTTTCTGTGTGTGTGTGCTGGTACAGAAAGCTTTTCCAGTCACAGACAGGTGTGTGTGTGTGCTGCAGTAGACTGTGAATTGAGTAGCAGAAGGTGGGTCTTTGTGTGTGTATGTGCAGGTACAGGCTGCGGTTTGAGTTAGAGTGATGGGTGTCTCTGTGTTGTGTTATAGGCTGTGCATTGAATCACAGTGAGCCGTGTGTGTGTGTGCGTGTGTGCTGGAATAGGCAGAGCATTGAGTCTCAGGTGTGTGTATGTGTGTGTGTATGCTGGTATGGTCTCTGCATTGATTCACTAAGGTGTGTTGTGTGTGTATGTACATGGAGCTGAACACTGTACACTGATTCACAGTGAGCAGTGTGTGTGTGTGTGTGATGGTATGGGCTTTGCATTGAGTCACTGAGGGGTGTGTCTGTGTGTGTACACCTGGAACTACAGACTGTGCACTGATTCACAATGAGCCATGTGTGAATGTGTGTATGTGATAGTATAGGGTGTGCATAGACTCACAAAGAGCCGTGCATATGTGTCTTTGCATAGGTGTTGTGGTATAGGCTGTGCATTGTGTCACAGTGACTGTCCGTGTGTGTGTGTGTGTGTGTTTGTGATGGTATAGTACGTGCGTTGAATCAGAGAGAGCCATGCATGTGTCTCTGTGTGTGTGTGTTGGCATAGGCATTACATTGAGTCACAGAGAGCCATGTGTTTGTATGCTGGTGTAGACTCTGCATTGAGTCACAGTAAGCCTTGTGTGTGTGCCAGTACAGGCTGTGCATTGAGTTAGTGAGTCATATGTGTGTGTGTGTGTGTGTGTGTGTGCTGGTATAGACAGTGCATTGAGTCCAATGAGCCGTGTATGTTTGTGTGTGAGTGTGCGTGCTGCTATAGGTGGTTCACTGAGTCACAGTCTGGTATGTGTGAGTGAGTGTTTGTGTGTTCTTGTATAGGTTGTGTATTGAATCACAGTGAGCCCTGTGTGTATGGTGGTATAGGCGGTGCATTGAATCACAGTGATGGTTGTTTTTCTGTGTGTATGCTGCAGTAGGCTGTGAATTGAGTCACAGAAGTTGGGACTTTGTGTGTGTATGTGCAGGTACAAGCTGCAGTTCGAGTCACAGTGATGGGTGTCTCTGTGTGGTGTTATAGGCTGTGTATTGAATCACAGCGAGCCGTATTAGTGTGTGTATGTGTATTTGTGTATGCGTGTGTGTGTGTGATGGTACAGGCTGAACATTGAGTCACTGAGGTGTGCATGTGTGTATGTGGTGCTACAGACTGTTCGTTAGGTCAAACTGAGCCATATCTGTGTGTAGGTGTGTGTGTGTACAGTTATTTGCTGTGCACTGAGTCACAGTGAACCATGTGTGTGTGGGGAGCTGGTATAGTCAGAGCACTGAGTCACAGTTGAATGTGTGGGAGTTGTTTGTGTATGTGTGTATTTGCTGGTGTAGACTGTGCATTGAGTCACAGTGAGTAGTGCGGTGTGTGTGTGCTGTGATGGTGTGGACTGTGGTTTTATCCACTTTGACCTGAACGGCTGTGTGTGTTTGTGTGTTTGTGTGTGTGTGTGTGTGCTGGCACTAGATGACAATTGAGACAGAGTGGGCTGTGTGTCTGTGTGTGAGCTGGTATAGACTCTGTATTGAGTCACTGTGAGCTGTATGTGTATGTGTGCGCTCATATAGGCTGTGCATTGAGTCACAGTGAGGTGTTTGTGTGTGTGTGTGCTGGTACAGGAAGCGTTTTCAGTCACAGTCTCGTGTGTGTGTGTGCATGTGAGTTTGTGTGCTGGTATGAGCTTTATTGTGCTGGTATGGGCTTTATTGACTCATGGGTGTGTGTGTGAGTGTGTGGTGATACAGACTGCATTGAGTCACAGTGCGCTGTGTGTGTGTGTGCTGGTATAGGCGATTTATTGAGTACCAGTGAGCCATGTGTGAGTGCGTGTTGGTGTGTGTGTGTGTGTACTGGTATAGGCTGTGCATTGAGTCACAGTGAGGCCTGCATCTGTGCATGTCTGTGTTTGTGTGTGTGTGTTTGCTGGTATAGGCTGAGCTTTGAATCACTCTGAGGTGTGTGTGCATGTGCTGGTAAAATTGTGCCTTGATTCACTGTGCCATGTGAGTGTGTGTGCACGCTGGTATAGGTTGTGCATTGAGTCAGAGTGGGAGGTGTGTGTGTCTGTGTGTTCTGGTATAGGCTGACAATTGAGGCACACTGAGATCTGTGTGCACATGTGTGTATATGTGTGCTGGTACAGCCTGCTCATTGAGTCATATTGAGTTTTGTGTGTGTGTGTGTGCAGGTAGAGGCAGCACATTGAGTCACAGTGAGGTGTATGTGTGTGATGTTATATGCTATGCACTGATTCATAGGGAGGTTTGTGTCTGTGTGTGTGCACTTTCTGGTATAGGATTTGCATTGAATCACACTGAGCTGTGTTTTTGAGTGTCAGTATATGTGCATGTGTGGAGGTATGGGCTGTGGATTGACTCACAGTTTGCCGTATGTGCTTCTCTGTGTGTGTATGTCTGCTAGCATATCCTGTGCACTGAGTCACAGGGAGCCTTGTGTGTGTGTGTGTGTGTGTGTGTCCTGGTATAGAGTGTGCATTGATTCACAGTCAGCCATGTGTGTGTGTGTGTGAGTGCACTGGTATAGGATGTGCAGTGAGTCAGAGTGATGTGTGTGTGTGTCTGCGTGTTCTGATATAGGCTGACCATTGTGTAACATTGAGGGTGTGTGTGTGTGTGTGCTGGTATAGGCTGCATATTTTGTCACAGTGAAGTGTGTGTGTGTATGTGTAGGTACAGGCTGTGCATTGAGTCACAGTGTGGGGTGTGTGTGTGATGTTATATTCTGTGCACTAGGACACAGTGAGTCGTGTGTGTGTGCTGGTATAATCTGAACATTGAGTCACAGTGTGGTGTGGTGTGTGTGCCTTTGCTGGTATGGACTGTGCATAGAATCCCAGCCCTGTGTTAGTGTTTGTGTATTTGGTGCTGTAGAGTCTGCATGAGTCACAGTAAGATGTGTGTGTGTACTGCTATAGGCTGTACACTGAGCCATATTAAGGTGTGTTTCTGTGTGTGTGTGTGCGGGTATAGGCTATGCATTGACTCACATTGAGCCATGTGTTTGTATGTGCTACTATACACTGTTCATTGAGTCTCAGTGAGCCATTGTTGTGTGTGTCTGTTTACTTGTATGGGCTTGGCATTGAGTCTCAGACAGGTGTTTGTGTGTGCCTGTGTGTCTGTGTGGTGGTATAAACTGCATTGAGTCACACGGCGGTGTGTGTGAGAGTGTGAGTGTGTGCAGGTACAGGCTGGTATTGAACCACAGTGAAGCGTGTGTGTGCGTGTGTGTTTGTGTGTGCTGGAATAGGCAGAGCATTGAGTCTCAGGTGTGTGTATGTGTGTGTGTATGCTGGTATGGTCTCTGCATTGATTCACTAAGGTGTGTTGTGTGTGTATGTACATGGAGCTGAAGACTGTACACTGATTCACACTGAGCTGTGTGTGTATGTGTGTGTGTGTGTGATGGTATGGGTTTGGCATTGAGTCACTGAGGTGTGTGTTTGTGTGTGTATACCTGGAACTACAGACTGTGCACTGATTCACAATGAGCCATGTGTGACTGTGTGTATGTGATAGTATAGGGTGTGCATAGAGTCACAAAGAGCCGTGCATATGTGTCTTTGCATGGGTGTTGTGGTATAGGGTCTTCATTGTGTCACAGTGACTGTGCGTGTGTGTGTGTGTGTGTGTTTGTGATGGTATAGTACATGCATTGAATCAGAGAGAGCCATGCATGTGTCTCTGTGTGTGTGTGCTGGCATAGGCATTACATTGAGTCACAGTGAGCCATGTGTTTCTATGTTGGTGTAGACTCTGCATTGAGTCACAGTAAGCCTTGTGTGTGTGCCAGTACAGGTTGTGCATTGAGTCAGTGAGTCATATGTGTGTGTGTGTTTGTGTGTGTGTGTGCTTGTTTAGACAGTGCATTGAGTCCAATGAGCAGTGTATGTTTGTGTGTGTGTGTGTGTGCTGTTAGGTAATGTGCATTGAGTCACAGTAGCTCTGTGTGTGTTTTTGAATACCTCTGGGCTGGCATAGGCTGAGAATTGAGTCACAGTGTGGTGTGTGTGTGAGTGTTCATGTGTGTGCAAGTATAGGCTGGACATTGAAGCACAGTGAGCTGTGTGTGTTTGTGTGTGTGCTGATATAGGCTGCACATTCAGTTACAGTGAGCTGTGTGTGTATGTGTGTGTGCTTGTAGAAGCTGCACACTGGTTAATAGTGAGGTGTGTATGAGTGTGTGTGTGCTGTTACATACTGGGCATTCAGTCACAGTTTGCTGTGTGTGTGTGTGCATGCATGTGTGCTTTTATAGGCTGTGCCTTGATTCACATTGAACTGTGAGTGTGGGTGTGTGGATGTCTGCTGGTATACATTTTGCATTGTTTCACAATGAGCTGTGTGTGTGTGTGTGTGTGTGTGTTCTGGTATGAGATGTACATTGAGATACAGTGAGCCGTGCATGTGTGTGGCTGTGTGTGTGTGTGTGTGCTGCTAGAGGCTGGGCATTGTGTAACACTGAGGTATGTGTTTCTGTGTGTCACTCTATAGACTGTGCATTGAGTCTGTGTGTGTGCATGCATGTGTGCTGGTATAGGCTATGCATTGATTCACATTGAGTTAATGTGTGGTTGTGCATGTTGTGTGGCTATATGTTTTGCATTGATTCACTGTGAGCTGTGTGTGTGTGAGTGTGCATGTGTGTGAACATATAGGCTGGACATTGAGTCACAGTGAGGTGTGTGTGTGAGTTTGTGTTTATGTGCAGTGGTAAAAGCCACGCAATGAGAACCAGTGATGTTTGTGTCTGATAGTGTGTGTCTTTTCAGGTTTATGCTGGGCATTGAGTCACAGTGAGCCGTGTGTGTGTGTGCATGTGTGTGTTTGTGTGCTGGTATAGGCTGTGCATTGAGTCACAGTGAGGTGTGTGTGTCTGTTCAGGTGTACACTGGGCATTGAGTCTCAGCTTTGTATGTCTGTGTGTGTGTGCTGAGATAGGCTGTGCATTGAGTCACAGTGACATGTGTGTCAGTGTCTGTGTGAGTGTGTATTCAGACACAGTGAGGTTTGAGTGTGAGTGTGTGTGTGCTGTTAGAGACTGTGGATTGAGTATCAGTGAGCCATGTTTCTTTTTGTGTGTGTGCATGCATGTGTTCTGTTATAAGCTGTGCACTGAGTCACATTGCCGTATTTTTGTGTGTGTGTGTATGCCTGTTGATATAGGCTATGCATTGAGTCACAGTGCTCCGTTAGTGTCTGTGAGGGTTTGTTGGTATAAGCTGTGCACAGGGTCCCAGTGAGCCATCTGTGTGTGTCTGTGCAAATATGGACAGTGCATTGAGTCACAGTGAGTCATGTGTGTCTCTGGGTGTGTGTGTGTCCACATGTGCTGTGTTCGGTTGCGTGTTTTGTCACAGTAAGCCATGTGTGATTATGTGCTGGTATAGACTGTGAACTGAGTCACGGCCGTGTGTGTGTGTGTGTGTGTGTATGCATGCAGACATAGGCTATGCATTGACTCATAGTGAGCTGTTTATGTGTTTGTGATGGTATAGGTTGTCAATTGATTCACAGTGAGCTGTTTGTGTGTGCATGTGCTGATATAGTTTGAGCATTGAGTCACAGTTTGGCTGTGAGTTTGTTTTGCCGGTACAAGATGTACACCGAGTTACAGTGAGCCGTAGGTGTCTGTGGCTTTGTGTGTATGTGTGTGCCTATATAGGTGGTGCAGTAAGTCACAGTGAGCTGTGAGTGTGGGTGTGATGCTAGTATAGACTGTGAACTGAGTCACAGAGAACCATGTGTGTGTGTGTGTGTTGTTTGCTTCAAGTTAATGTGCATTGAGTCACAGTGAGCTCTGTGTTTGTTTGTGAATACCTCTGGGCTGGTATAGGCTGAGCATTGAGTCACAGTGAGGTGTGTGTGTAAGTGTACGTGTGTGTGCAAGTATAGGCTGGGCATTGAATCACAGTGAGCTGTGTGTTTTCGTGTGTGTGCTGGTATAGGCTGCGCATTCAGTCACAGTGAGCCATGTGTATGTGTGAGTGCTCTTGTAGAGGCTGCACATTGAATCACAGTGAGGTGTGTGTGTGATTGTGTGTGTGTGTGCTGTTCCATTCTGTGCATTCTGTCACAGTTAGCCGTGTGTGTGTGCGCATTTGTGTGTGATTTTATAAGCTGTGCATTGATTCACATTGAACTGTGTGTGTGTGCTGGTGTATGCTTTGCATTTTTCACAGTCATCTGGGGGTATGTGTGTCTGTGTGTTGTGCTACAGGCTGAGCATTGTGTCACAGTGAAGTGTGTTTGTGGGAGTGTGCATGTGTCTGCATCTAAAGGCTGGCTATTAGTCACAGTGTGCCTTGTGTGTTTGTGTATGTTTCTGTACTGGTATAGGCTGTGCATTCATTCACAGTGAGGTGTGTTTGTGTGTCTGTCCTGGCGTAGGCTGGTTATTGGGTGACAGTGAGCCATGTGTGTGTGTGTGCTTGTAAAATCTGTGAACTGAGTCATGGCCATGTTTGTGTGTGTGAATGCTGGTATAGTTTATGCATTGACACATAGTGATACACGTGTGTGTTTCGTGATGGTATAAGCCATGCACTGAGTGTGAGTGAGCTGTTTTCATGTGTGCATGCTGGTATATTCTGAACTTTGAGTCACAGTGTGGTATGTGGCCGTGTATGTGTGTGTGTGTGTGTGTGTGTGTGTGTTCCGGTATAAGATGTACATTGAGATACAGTGAGCCGTGCATATGTGTGGCTGTGTGTGTGGGTGTGTGTGTGTGCTGCTAGAGGCTGCGCATTGTGTAACACGGAGCCATGGGTGTGTTGTGTGTTGGTGGGCTTTCATTGATTCAATGGGTGTGTGTGTCTGTGTTTGTTGTGCTAAAGACTGCATTGAGTCACAGTGAGTCGTGTGTGTGTGTGCTGGTATAGACGATTGATTGAGTCACGGTCAGCCATGTGTGTGTGCATGTTGGTAAGTGTGTGTGTTCTTCTATAGGTTGTGCATTGAGTCACAGCGAACCCTGTATCTGTGCAGGTGTGTATGTGTGGTGCTGGTATAGGCTGTGCATTGAGTGACACTGAGGTGTGAGTGTATGCTTGTGTGTTTTGGTATACATTGTACATTGAGTCACAGTGCTGTGTGTTTGTGTGCACGCTGGTATAGTCTGTGCATTGAGTCACAGTGATGTGTGTGTGTCTGCGTGTTCTGGTATAGGCTGACCATTGTGTCACATTGAGGTGTGTGTGTGTGCTGGCATAGGCTGCACTTTTTGTCACAGTGAGGTGTGTGTGTGTGTATGTGTAGGTACAGGCTGTGCATTGAGTCACAGTGTGGGGTGTGTGTGTGATGTTATATGCTGTGCACTAGGACACAGTGAGCCATGTGTGTGTGCTGGTATAATCTGACCATTGAGTCACAGTGTGGTGTGGTGTGTGTGCCTTTGCTGGTATGGATTGTGCATTGAATCCCAGCCCTGTGTTAATGTTTGTGTATTTGGTGCTGTAGAGTCTGCATGAGTCACAGTAAGGTGTGTGTGTGTGCTGCTATAGGCTGAGAATTGAGTAACACCTAGGTGAGTGTATGTGTATGTGTATGCTGATAAGGGATTTGCATTGAATCAGTGAGCGGTGTGTGTGTGTGTGTGTGTACTGCTATAGGCTGTGCACTGAGCCACATTAAGGTGTGTTTCTGTGTATGTGTGTGTGGGTATAGGCTATGCATTGACTCACATTGAGCCATGTGTTTGTATGTGCTAGTATACACTGTTCATTGAGTCTCAGTGAACCATGGTTGTGTGTGTCTGTTTACTTGTATGGGCTTGGCATTGAGTCACAGTGAGGTGTGTGTGTGTGTCTGTGTGTCTGTGTGGTGGTATAAGCTGCATTGAGTCACACGGCGTGGTGTGTGAGAGTGTGTGTGTGTGCAGGTACAGGCTGGTATTGAATCACAGTGAGCTGTGTGTGTGTGTGTGTGTGTGTGCTGCAATAGGCAGAGCATTGAGTCTCAGGTGTGTGTATGTGTGTGTGTATGTTGGTATGGTCTCTGCATTAATTCACTAAGGTGTGTTGTGTGTGTATGTACATGGAGCTGAAGACCGTATACTGATTCACAGTGAGCTGTGTGTGTATGTGTGTGTGTGTGTGATGGTATGGGCTTTTCATTGAATCACTGAGGTGTGTGTCTGTGTTTGTATACCTGGAACTACAGACTGTGCACTGATTCACAACGAGCCATGTGTGAATGTGTGTAGGTGATAGTATAGGGTGTGCATAGAGTCACAAAGAGCCGTGCATATGTGTCTTTGCATGGGTGTTGTGGTATAGGCTGTGTACTGTGGCACAGTGACTGTGCATGTGTGTGTGTTTGTGTTTGTGATGGTATAGTGCGTGCATTGAATAAGAGAGAGCCATGCATGTGTCTCTCTGTGTGTGTGCTGGCATAGGCATTACATTGCGTCACAGTGAGCCATGTGTTTGTATGTTGGTCTAGACTCTGCCTTGAGTCACAGTAAGCCTTGTGTGTGTGCCAGTACAGGCTATGCATTGAGTCAGTGAGTCATATATGTGTGTGTGTGTGTGCTGGTATGTGCAGTGCATTGAGTCCAAGAGAGCCGTGTATGTTTGTGTGTGTGTGTGTGTGCTGCTATAGGTGGTTCCCTGAGTCACAGTCAGTTATGTGTGAGTGTGTGTTTGTGTGTTCTTGTATAGGCTGTGCATTGATCCACAGTGAGCCATGTGTGTATGCTGGTATAGGAGGTGCATTGAGTCACAGTGATGGTTGTGTTTGTGTGTGTGTGTGCTGCAGTAGGCTGTGAATTGAGTCACAGAAGGTGGGTCTTTGTGTGTGTATGTGCAAGTACAGGCTGCGGTTTGAGTCAGAGAGATGGGTGTCTCTGTGTGGTGTAATAGGCTGTGCATTGAATCACAGCAAGCCGTATTTTTGTGTGTATGTGTATTTTTGTATGTGTGTGTGTGTGATGGTACAGGCTGAACACTGAGTCACTGAGGTGTTCATGTGTGTATGTGGTGCTACAGACTCTTCGTTAGGTCAAACTGAGCCATATGTGTGTGTATGTTTTTGTGTGTGTACAGTTATTGGCTCTGCATTGAGTCATGGTGAACCATGTGTGTGTGGGGAGCTGGTATAGTCACAGCACTGAGTCACAGTTAAATGTGTAGGAGATGTGTGTGTATGTGTGTGTGTGTATTTGCTGGTGTATACTGTGCATTGAGTCACAGTTAGTAGTGTAGTGTGTGTGTGTCTGTGATGGTGTGGACTGTGTTTTTATCCACTTTGACATGAACGAGTGTGTGTGTGTGTATCTGTGTGTGTGTGTGTGTGTGTGTGTGTGCTAGCACTGAATGACCATTGAGACAGAGTGGGCTCTGTGTGTGTCTGTGTGTGTGCTGGTATAGACTCTGTATTAATTCACTGTGAGCTGTGTGTTTAAGTGTTTGCTCGTATAGGCAGTGCATTGAGTCTCACTGAGGTGTTTCTGTGTGTGTGTGCTGGTACAGAAAGCTTTTCCAGTCACAGACAGGTGTGTGTGTGTGCTGCAGTAGACTGTGAATTGAGTAGCAGAAGGTGGGTCTTTGTGTGTGTATGTGCAGGTACAGGCTGCGGTTTGAGTTAGAGTGATGGGTGTCTCTGTGTGGTGTTATAGGCTGTGCATTGAATCACAGTGAGCCGTGTGTGTGTGTGCATGTGTGCTGGAATAGGCAGAGCATTGAGTCTCAGGTGTGTGTATGTGTGTGTGTATGCTGGTATGGTCTCTGCATTGATTCACTAAGGTGTGTTGTGTGTGTATGTACATGAAGCTGAACACTGTACACTGATTCACAGTGAGCTGTGTGTGTATGTGTGTGTGTGTGTGATGGTATGGGCTTTGCATTGAGTCACTGAGGGGTGTATCTGTGTGTGTACACCTGGAACTACAGACTGTGCACTGATTCACAATGAGCCATGTGTGAATGTGTGTATGTGATAGTATAGGGTGTGCATAGACTCACAAAGAGCCGTGCATATGTGTCTTTGCATAGGTGTTGTGGTATAGGCTGTGCATTGTGTCACAGTGACTGTCCGTGTGTGTGTGTGTGTGTGTGTGTTTGTGATGGTATAGTACGTGCATTGAATCAGAGAGAGCCATGCATGTGTCTCTGTGTGTGTGTGTTGGCATAGGCATTACATTGAGTCACAGAGAGCCATGTGTTTGTATGCTGGTGTAGACTCTGCATTGAGTCACAGTAAGCCTTGTGTGTGTGCCAGTACAGGCTGTGCATTGAGTTAGTGAGTCATATGTGTGTGTGTGTGTGTGTGTGTGTGTGCTGGTATAGACAGTGCATTGAGTCCAATGAGCCGTGTATGTTTGTGTGTGAGTGTGCGTGCTGCTATAGGTGGTTCACTGAGTCACAGTCTGGTATGTGTGAGTGAGTGTTTGTGTGTTCTTGTATAGGTTGTGTATTGAATCACAGTGAGCCCTGTGTGTATGGTGGTATAGGCGGTGCATTGAATCACAGTGATGGTTGTTTTTCTGTGTGTATGCTGCAGTAGGCTGTGAATTGAGTCACAGAAGGTGGGACTTTGTGTGTGTATGTGCAGGTACAAGCTGCAGTTCGAGTCACAGTGATGGGTGTCTCTGTGTGGTGTTATAGGCTGTGTATTGAATCACAGCGAGCCGTATTAGTGTGTGTATGTGTATTTGTGTATGCGTGTGTGTGTGTGATGGTACAGGCTGAACATTGAGTCACTGAGGTGTGCATGTGTGTATGTGGTGCTACAGACTGTTCGTTAGGTCAAACTGAGCCATATCTGTGTGTAGGTGTGTGTGTGTACAGTTATTTGCTGTGCACTGAGTCACAGTGAACCATGTGTGTGTGGGGAGCTGGTATAGTCAGAGCACTGAGTCACAGTTGAATGTGTGGGAGTTGTTTGTGTATGTGTGTATTTGCTGGTGTAGACTGTGCATTGAGTCACAGTGAGTAGTGCGGTGTGTGTGTGCTGTGATGGTGTGGACTGTGGTTTTATCCACTTTGACCTGAACGGCTGTGTGTGTTTGTGTGTTTGTGTGTGTGTGTGTGTGCTGGCACTAGATGACAATTGAGACAGAGTGGGCTGTGTGTCTGTGTGTGAGCTGGTATAGACTCTGTATTGAGTCACTGTGAGCTGTGTGTGTATGTGTGCGCTCATATAGGCTGTGCATTGAGTCACAGTGAGGTGTTTGTGTGTGTGTGTGCTGGTACAGGAAGCGTTTTCAGTCACAGTCTCGTGTGTGTGTGTGTGCATGTGAGTTTGTGTGCTGGTATGGGCTTTATTGTGCTGGTATGGGCTTTATTGACTCATGGGTGTGTGTGTGAGTGTGTGGTGATACAGACTGCATTGAGTCACAGTGCGCTGTGTGTGTGTGTGCTGGTATAGGCGATTTATTGAGTACCAGTGAGCCATGTGTGAGTGCGTGTTGGTGTGTGTGTGTGTGTACTGGTATAGGCTGTGCATTGAGTCACAGTGAGGCCTGCATCTGTGCATGTCTGTGTTTGTGTGTGTGTGTTTGCTGGTATAGGCTGAGCTTTGAATCACTCTGAGGTGTGTGTGCATGTGCTGGTAAAATTGTGCCTTGATTCACTGTGCCATGTGAGTGTGTGTGCACGCTGGTATAGGTTGTGCATTGAGAGTGGGAGGTGTGTGTGTCTGTGTGTTCTGGTATAGGCTGACAATTGAGGCACACTGAGATCTGTGTGCACATGTGTGTATATGTGTGCTGGTACAGCCTGCTCATTGAGTCATATTGAGTTTTGTGTGTGTGTGTGTGCAGGTAGAGGCAGCACATTGAGTCACAGTGAGGTGTATGTGTGTGATGTTATATGCTATGCACTGATTCATAGGGAGGTTTGTGTCTGTGTGTGTGCACTTTCTGGTATAGGATTTGCATTGAATCACACTGAGCTGTGTTTTTGAGTGTCAGTATATGTGCGTGTGTGGAGGTATGGGCTGTGGATTGACTCACAGTTTGCCGTATGTGCTTCTCTGTGTGTGTATGTCTGCTAGCATATCCTGTGCACTGAGTCACAGGGAGCCTTGTGTGTGTGTGTGTGTGTGTGTGTCCTGGTATAGAGTGTGCATTGATTCACAGTCAGCCATGTGTGTGTGTGTGTGAGTGCACTGGTATAGGATGTGCAGTGAGTCAGAGTGATGTGTGTGTGTGTCTGCGTGTTCTGATATAGGCTGACCATTGTGTAACATTGAGGGTGTGTGTGTGTGTGTGCTGGTATAGGCTGCATATTTTGTCACAGTGAAGTGTGTGTGTGTGTATGTGTAGGTACAGGCTGTGCATTGAGTCACAGTGTGGGGTGTGTGTGTGATGTTATATTCTGTGCACTAGGACACAGTGAGTCGTGTGTGTGTGCTGGTATAATCTGAACATTGAGTCACAGTGTGGTGTGGTGTGTGTGCCTTTGCTGGTATGGACTGTGCATAGAATCCCAGCCCTGTGTTAGTGTTTGTGTATTTGGTGCTGTAGAGTCTGCATGAGTCACAGTAAGATGTGTGTGTGTACTGCTATAGGCTGTACACTGAGCCATATTAAGGTGTGTTTCTGTGTGTGTGTGTGCGGGTATAGGCTATGCATTGACTCACATTGAGCCATGTGTTTGTATGTGCTACTATACACTGTTCATTGAGTCTCAGTGAGCCATTGTTGTGTGTGTCTGTTTACTTGTATGGGCTTGGCATTGAGTCTCAGACAGGTGTTTGTGTGTGCCTGTGTGTCTGTGTGGTGGTATAAACTGCATTGAGTCACACGGCGGTGTGTGTGAGAGTGTGAGTGTGTGCAGGTACAGGCTGGTATTGAACCACAGTGAAGCGTGTGTGTGCGTGTGTGTTTGTGTGTGCTGGAATAGGCAGAGCATTGAGTCTCAGGTGTGTGTATGTGTGTGTGTATGCTGGTATGGTCTCTGCATTGATTCACTAAGGTGTGTTGTGTGTGTATGTACATGGAGCTGAAGACTGTACACTGATTCACACTGAGCTGTGTGTGTATGTGTGTGTGTGTGTGATGGTATGGGTTTGGCATTGAGTCACTGAGGTGTGTGTTTGTGTGTGTATACCTGGAACTACAGACTGTGCACTGATTCACAATGAGCCATGTGTGAATGTGTGTATGTGATAGTATAGGGTGTGCATAGAGTCACAAAGAGCCGTGCATATGTGTCTTTGCATGGGTGTTGTGGTATAGGGTCTTCATTGTGTCACAGTGACTGTGCGTGTGTGTGTGTGTGTGTGTTTGTGATGGTATAGTACATGCATTGAATCAGAGAGAGCCATGCATGTGTCTCTGTGTGTGTGTGCTGGCATAGGCATTACATTGAGTCACAGTGAGCCATGTGTTTGTATGTTGGTGTAGACTCTGCATTGAGTCACAGTAAACCTTGTGTGTGTGCCAGTACAGGTTGTGCATTGAGTCAGTGAGTCATATGTGTGTGTGTGTTTGTGTGTGTGTGTGCTTGTTTAGACAGTGCATTGAGTCCAATGAGCAGTGTATGTTTGTGTGTGTGTGTGTGTGCTGTTAGGTAATGTGCATTGAGTCACAGTAGCTCTGTGTGTGTTTTTGAATACCTCTGGGCTGGCATAGGCTGAGAATTGAGTCACAGTGTGGTGTGTGTGTGAGTGTTCATGTGTGTGCAAGTATAGGCTGGACATTGAAGCACAGTGAGCTGTGTGTGTTTGTGTGTGTGCTGATATAGGCTGCACATTCAGTTACAGTGAGCTGTGTGTGTATGTGAGTGTGCTTGTAGAAGCTGCACACTGGTTAATAGTGAGGTGTGTATGAGTGTGTGTGTGCTGTTACATACTGGGCATTCAGTCACAGTTTGCTGTGTGTGTGTGTGCATGCATGTGTGCTTTTATAGGCTGTGCCTTGATTCACATTGAACTGTGAGTGTGGGTGTGTGGATGTCTGCTGGTATACATTTTGCATTGTTTCACAATGAGCTGTGTGTGTGTGTGTGTGTGTGTGTTCTGGTATGAGATGTACATTGAGATACAGTGAGCCGTGCATGTGTGTGGCTGTGTGTGTGTGTGTGTGCTGCTAGAGGCTGGGCATTGTGTAACACTGAGCTATGTGTTTCTGTGTGTCACTCTATAGACTGTGCATTGAGTCTGTGTGTGTGCATGCATGTGTGCTGGTATAGGCTATGCATTGATTCACATTGAGTTAATGTGTGGTTGTGCATGTTGTGTGGCTATATGTTTTGCATTGATTCACTGTGAGCTGTGTGTGTGTGAGTGTGCATGTGTGTGAACATATAGGCTGGACATTGAGTCACAGTGAGGTGTGTGTGTGAGTTTGTGTTTATGTGCAGTGGTAAAAGCCACGCAATGAGAACCAGTGATGTTTGTGTCTGATAGTGTGTGTCTTTTCAGGTTTATGCTGGGCATTGAGTCACAGTGAGCCGTGTGTGTGTGTGCATGTGTGTGTTTGTGTGCTGGTATAGGCTGTGCATTGAGTCACAGTGAGGTGTGTGTGTCTGTTCAGGTGTACACTGGGCATTGAGTCTCAGCTTTGTATGTCTGTGTGTGTGTGCTGAGATAGGCTGTGCATTGAGTCACAGTGACATGTGTGTCAGTGTCTGTGTGAGTGTGTATTCAGACACAGTGAGGTTTGAGTGTGAGTGTGTGTGTGCTGTTAGAGACTGTGGATTGAGTATCAGTGAGCCATGTTTGTTTTTGTGTGTGTGCATGCATGTGTTCTGTTATAAGCTGTGCACTGAGTCACATTGCCGTATTTTTGTGTGTGTGTGTATGCCTGTTGATATAGGCTATGCATTGAGTCACAGTGCTCCGTTAGTGTCTGTGAGGGTTTGTTGGTATAAGCTGTGCACAGGGTCCCAGTGAGCCATCTGTGTGTGTCTGTGCAAATATGGACAGTGCATTGAGTCACAGTGAGTCATGTGTGTCTCTGGGTGTGTGTGTGTCCACATGTGCTGTGTTCGGTTGCGTGTTTTGTCACAGTAAGCCATGTGTGATTATGTGCTGGTATAGACTGTGAACTGAGTCACGGCCATGTGTGTGAGTGTGTGTGTGTGTGTGTATGCATGCAGACATAGGCTATGCATTGACTCATAGTGAGCTGTTTATGTGTTTGTGATGGTATAGGCTGTCAATTGATTCACAGTGAGCTGTTTGTGTGTGCATGTGCTGATATAGTTTGAGCATTGAGTCACAGTTTGGCTGTGAGTTTGTTTTGCCAGTACAAGATGTACACCGAGTTACAGTGAGTCGTAGGTGTCTGTGGCTTTGTGTGTATGTGTGTGCCTATATAGGTGGTGCAGTAAGTCACAGTGAGCTGTGAGTGTGGGTGTGATGCTAGTATAGACTGTGAACTGAGTCACAGAGAACCATGTGTGTGTGTGTGTGTGTGTGTGTGTTGTTTGCTTCAAGTTAATGTGCATTGAGTCACAGTGAGCTCTGTGTGTGTTTGTGAATACCTCTGGGCTGGTATAGGCTGAGCATTGAGTCACAGTGAGGTGTGTGTGTAAGTGTACGTGTGTGTGCAAGTATAGGCTGGGCATTGAATCACAGTGAGCTGTGTGTTTTCGTGTGTGTGCTGGTATAGGCTGCGCATTCAGTCACAGTGAGCCATGTGTATGTGTGAGTGCTCTTGTAGAGGCTGCACACTGAATCACAGTGAGGTGTGTGTGTGATTGTGTGTGTGTGTGCTGTTCCATTCTGTGCATTCTGTCACAGTTAGCCGTGTGTGTGTGCGCATTTGTGTGTGATTTTATAAGCTGTGCATTGATTCACATTGAACTGTGTGTGTGGGTGTGTGCTGGTGTATGCTTTGCATTTTTCACAGTCATCTGGGGGTATGTGTGTCTGTGTGTTGTGCTACAGGCTGAGCATTGTGTCACAGTGAAGTGTGTTTGTGGGAGTGTGCATGTGTCTGCATCTAAAGGCTGGCTATTAGTCACAGTGTGCCTTGTGTGTTTGTGTATGTTTCTGTACTGGTATAGGCTGTGCATTCATTCACAGTGAGGTGTGTTTGTGTGTCTGTCCTGGCGTAGGCTGGTTATTGGGTGACAGTGAGCCATGTGTGTGTGTGTGCTTGTAAAATCTGTGAACTGAGTCATGGCCATGTTTGTGTGTGTGAATGCTGGTATAGTTTATGCATTGACACATAGTGATACACGTGTGTGTTTCGTGATGGTATAAGCCATGCACTGAGTGTGAGTGAGCTGTTTTCATGTGTGCATGCTGGTATATTCTGAACTTTGAGTCACAGTGTGGTATGTGGCCGTGTATGTGTGTGTGTGTTCCGGTATAAGATGTACATTGAGATACAGTGAGCCGTGCATATGTGTGGCTGTGTGTGTGGGTGTGTGTGTGTGCTGCTAGAGGCTGCGCATTGTGTAACACGGAGCCATGGGTGTGTTGTGTGTTGGTGGGCTTTCATTGATTCAATGGGTGTGTGTGTCTGTGTTTGTTGTGCTAAAGACTGCATTGAGTCACAGTGAGTCGTGTGTGTGTGTGCTGGTATAGACGATTGATTGAGTCACGGTCAGCCATGTGTGTGTGCATGTTGGTATGTGTGTGTGTTCTTCTATAGGTTGTGCATTGAGTCACAGCGAACCCTGTATCTGTGCAGGTGTGTATGTGTGGTGCTGGTATAGGCTGTGCATTGAGTGACACTGAGGTGTGAGTGTATGCTTGTGTGTTTTGGTATACATTGTACATTGAGTCACAGTGCTGTGTGTTTGTGTGCACGCTGGTATAGTCTGTGCATTGAGTCACAGTGATGTGTGTGTGTCTGCGTGTTCTGGTATAGGCTGACCATTGTGTCACATTGAGGTGTGTGTGTGTGCTGGCATAGGCTGCACTTTTTGTCACAGTGAGGTGTGTGTGTGTGTATGTGTAGGTACAGGCTGTGCATTGAGTCACAGTGTGGGGTGTGTGTGTGATGTTATATGCTGTGCACTAGGACACAGTGAGCCATGTGTGTGTGCTGGTATAATCTGACCATTGAGTCACAGTGTGGTGTGGTGTGTGTGCCTTTGCTGGTATGGATTGTGCATTGAATCCCAGCCCTGTGTTAATGTTTGTGTATTTGGTGCTGTAGAGTCTGCATGAGTCACAGTAAGGTGTGTGTGTGTGCTGCTATAGGCTGAGAATTGAGTAACACCTAGGTGAGTGTATGTGTATGTGTATGCTGATAAGGGATTTGCATTGAATCAGTGAGCGGTGTGTGTGTGTGTGTGTACTGCTATAGGCTGTGCACTGAGCCACATTAAGGTGTGTTTCTGTGTATGTGTGTGTGGGTATAGGCTATGCATTGACTCACATTGAGCCATGTGTTTGTATGTGCTAGTATACACTGTTCATTGAGTCTCAGTGAACCATGGTTGTGTGTGTCTGTTTACTTGTATGGGCTTGGCATTGAGTCACAGTGAGGTGTGTGTGTGTGTCTGTGTGTCTGTGTGGTGGTATAAGCTGCATTGAGTCACACGGCGTGGTGTGTGAGAGTGTGTGTGTGTGCAGGTACAGGCTGGTATTGAATCACAGTGAGCTGTGTGTGTGTGTGTGTGTGTGTGTGTGCTGCAATAGGCAGAGCATTGAGTCTCAGGTGTGTGTATGTGTGTGTGTATGTTGGTATGGTCTCTGCATTAATTCACTAAGGTGTGTTGTGTGTGTATGTACATGGAGCTGAAGACCGTATACTGATTCACAGTGAGCTGTGTGTGTATGTGTGTGTGTGTGTGATGGTATGGGCTTTTCATTGAATCACTGAGGTGTGTGTCTGTGTTTGTATACCTGGAACTACAGACTGTGCACTGATTCACAACGAGCCATGTGTGAATGTGTGTAGGTGATAGTATAGGGTGTGCATAGAGTCACAAAGAGCCGTGCATATGTGTCTTTGCATGGGTGTTGTGGTATAGGCTGTGTACTGTGACACAGTGACTGTGCATGTGTTTGTGTTTGTGATGGTATAGTGCGTGCATTGAATAAGAGAGAGCCATGCATGTGTCTCTCTGTGTGTGTGCTGGCATAGGCATTACATTGCGTCACAGTGAGCCATGTGTTTGTATGTTGGTCTAGACTCTGCCTTGAGTCACAGTAAGCCTTGTGTGTGTGCCAGTACAGGCTATGCATTGAGTCAGTGAGTCATATATGTGTGTGTGTGTGTGTGCTGGTATGTGCAGTGCATTGAGTCCAAGAGAGCCGTGTATGTTTGTGTGTGTGTGTGTGTGCTGCTATAGGTGGTTCCCTGAGTCACAGTCAGTTATGTGTGAGTGTGTGTTTGTGTGTTCTTGTATAGGCTGTGCATTGATCCACAGTGAGCCATGTGTGTATGCTGGTATAGGAGGTGCATTGAGTCACAGTGATGGTTGTGTTTGTGTGTGTGTGTGCTGCAGTAGGCTGTGAATTGAGTCACAGAAGGTGGGTCTTTGTGTGTGTATGTGCAAGTACAGGCTGCGGTTTGAGTCAGAGAGATGGGTGTCTCTGTGTGGTGTAATAGGCTGTGCATTGAATCACAGCAAGCCGTATTTTTGTGTGTATGTGTATTTTTGTATGTGTGTGTGTGTGATGGTACAGGCTGAACACTGAGTCACTGAGGTGTTCATGTGTGTATGTGGTGCTACAGACTCTTCGTTAGGTCAAACTGAGCCATATGTGTGTGTATGTTTTTGTGTGTGTACAGTTATTGGCTCTGCATTGAGTCATGGTGAACCATGTGTGTGTGGGGAGCTGGTATAGTCACAGCACTGAGTCACAGTTAAATGTGTAGGAGATGTGTGTGTATGTGTGTGTGTGTATTTGCTGGTGTATACTGTGCATTGAGTCACAGTTAGTAGTGCAGTGTGTGTGTGTCTGTGATGGTGTGGACTGTGTTTTTATCCACTTTGACATGAACGAGTGTGTGTGTGTGTATCTGTGTGTGTGTGTGTGTGTGTGTGTGCTAGCACTGAATGACCATTGAGACAGAGTGGGCTCTGTGTGTGTCTGTGTGTGTGCTGGTATAGACTCTGTATTAATTCACTGTGAGCTGTGTGTTTAAGTGTTTGCTCGTATAGGCAGTGCATTGAGTCTCACTGAGGTGTTTCTGTGTGTGTGTGCTGGTACAGAAAGCTTTTCCAGTCACAGACAGGTGTGTGTGTGTGCTGCAGTAGACTGTGAATTGAGTAGCAGAAGGTGGGTCTTTGTGTGTGTATGTGCAGGTACAGGCTGCGGTTTGAGTTAGAGTGATGGGTGTCTCTGTGTGGTGTTATAGGCTGTGCATTGAATCACAGTGAGCCGTGTGTGTGTGTGCATGTGTGCTGGAATAGGCAGAGCATTGAGTCTCAGGTGTGTGTATGTGTGTGTGTATGCTGGTATGGTCTCTGCATTGATTCACTAAGGTGTGTTGTGTGTGTATGTACATGAAGCTGAACACTGTACACTGATTCACAGTGAGCTGTGTGTGTATGTGTGTGTGTGTGTGATGGTATGGGCTTTGCATTGAGTCACTGAGGGGTGTATCTGTGTGTGTACACCTGGAACTACAGACTGTGCACTGATTCACAATGAGCCATGTGTGAATGTGTGTATGTGATAGTATAGGGTGTGCATAGACTCACAAAGAGCCGTGCATATGTGTCTTTGCATAGGTGTTGTGGTATAGGCTGTGCATTGTGTCACAGTGACTGTCCGTGTGTGTGTGTGTGTGTGTGTGTTTGTGATGGTATAGTACGTGCGTTGAATCAGAGAGAGCCATGCATGTGTCTCTGTGTGTGTGTGTTGGCATAGGCATTACATTGAGTCACAGAGAGCCATGTGTTTGTATGCTGGTGTAGACTCTGCATTGAGTCACAGTAAGCCTTGTGTGTGTGCCAGTACAGGCTGTGCATTGAGTTAGTGAGTCATATGTGTGTGTGTGTGTGTGTGTGTGTGCTGGTATAGACAGTGCATTGAGTCCAATGAGCCGTGTATGTTTGTGTGTGAGTGTGCGTGCTGCTATAGGTGGTTCACTGAGTCACAGTCTGGTATGTGTGAGTGAGTGTTTGTGTGTTCTTGTATAGGTTGTGTATTGAATCACAGTGAGCCCTGTGTGTATGGTGGTATAGGCGGTGCATTGAATCACAGTGATGGTTGTTTTTCTGTGTGTATGCTGCAGTAGGCTGTGAATTGAGTCACAGAAGGTGGGACTTTGTGTGTGTATGTGCAGGTACAAGCTGCAGTTCGAGTCACAGTGATGGGTGTCTCTGTGTGGTGTTATAGGCTGTGTATTGAATCACAGCGAGCCGTATTAGTGTGTGTATGTGTATTTGTGTATGCGTGTGTGTGTGTGATGGTACAGGCTGAACATTGAGTCACTGAGGTGTGCATGTGTGTATGTGGTGCTACAGACTGTTCGTTAGGTCAAACTGAGCCATATCTGTGTGTAGGTGTGTGTGTGTACAGTTATTTGCTGTGCACTGAGTCACAGTGAACCATGTGTGTGTGGGGAGCTGGTATAGTCAGAGCACTGAGTCACAGTTGAATGTGTGGGAGTTGTTTGTGTATGTGTGTATTTGCTGGTGTAGACTGTGCATTGAGTCACAGTGAGTAGTGCGGTGTGTGTGTGCTGTGATGGTGTGGACTGTGGTTTTATCCACTTTGACCTGAACGGCTGTGTGTGTTTGTGTGTTTGTGTGTGTGTGTGTGTGCTGGCACTAGATGACAATTGAGACAGAGTGGGCTGTGTGTCTGTGTGTGAGCTGGTATAGACTCTGTATTGAGTCACTGTGAGCTGTGTGTGTATGTGTGCGCTCATATAGGCTGTGCATTGAGTCACAGTGAGGTGTTTGTGTGTGTGTGTGCTGGTACAGGAAGCGTTTTCAGTCACAGTCTCGTGTGTGTGTGTGTGCATGTGAGTTTGTGTGCTGGTATGGGCTTTATTGTGCTGGTATGGGCTTTATTGACTCATGGGTGTGTGTGTGAGTGTGTGGTGATACAGACTGCATTGAGTCACAGTGCGCTGTGTGTGTGTGTGCTGGTATAGGCGATTTATTGAGTACCAGTGAGCCATGTGTGAGTGCGTGTTGGTGTGTGTGTGTGTGTACTGGTATAGGCTGTGCATTGAGTCACAGTGAGGCCTGCATCTGTGCATGTCTGTGTTTGTGTGTGTGTGTTTGCTGGTATAGGCTGAGCTTTGAATCACTCTGAGGTGTGTGTGCATGTGCTGGTAAAATTGTGCCTTGATTCACTGTGCCATGTGAGTGTGTGTGCACGCTGGTATAGGTTGTGCATTGAGAGTGGGAGGTGTGTGTGTCTGTGTGTTCTGGTATAGGCTGACAATTGAGGCACACTGAGATCTGTGTGCACATGTGTGTATATGTGTGCTGGTACAGCCTGCTCATTGAGTCATATTGAGTTTTGTGTGTGTGTGTGTGCAGGTAGAGGCAGCACATTGAGTCACAGTGAGGTGTATGTGTGTGATGTTATATGCTATGCACTGATTCATAGGGAGGTTTGTGTCTGTGTGTGTGCACTTTCTGGTATAGGATTTGCATTGAATCACACTGAGCTGTGTTTTTGAGTGTCAGTATATGTGCGTGTGTGGAGGTATGGGCTGTGGATTGACTCACAGTTTGCCGTATGTGCTTCTCTGTGTGTGTATGTCTGCTAGCATATCCTGTGCACTGAGTCACAGGGAGCCTTGTGTGTGTGTGTGTGTGTGTGTGTGTGTGTCCTGGTATAGAGTGTGCATTGATTCACAGTCAGCCATGTGTGTGTGTGTGTGAGTGCACTGGTATAGGATGTGCAGTGAGTCAGAGTGATGTGTGTGTGTGTCTGCGTGTTCTGATATAGGCTGACCATTGTGTAACATTGAGGGTGTGTGTGTGTGTGTGCTGGTATAGGCTGCATATTTTGTCACAGTGAAGTGTGTGTGTGTGTATGTGTAGGTACAGGCTGTGCATTGAGTCACAGTGTGGGGTGTGTGTGTGATGTTATATTCTGTGCACTAGGACACAGTGAGTCGTGTGTGTGTGCTGGTATAATCTGAACATTGAGTCACAGTGTGGTGTGGTGTGTGTGCCTTTGCTGGTATGGACTGTGCATAGAATCCCAGCCCTGTGTTAGTGTTTGTGTATTTGGTGCTGTAGAGTCTGCATGAGTCACAGTAAGATGTGTGTGTGTACTGCTATAGGCTGTACACTGAGCCATATTAAGGTGTGTTTCTGTGTGTGTGTGTGCGGGTATAGGCTATGCATTGACTCACATTGAGCCATGTGTTTGTATGTGCTACTATACACTGTTCATTGAGTCTCAGTGAGCCATTGTTGTGTGTGTCTGTTTACTTGTATGGGCTTGGCATTGAGTCTCAGACAGGTGTTTGTGTGTGCCTGTGTGTCTGTGTGGTGGTATAAACTGCATTGAGTCACACGGCGGTGTGTGTGAGAGTGTGAGTGTGTGCAGGTACAGGCTGGTATTGAACCACAGTGAAGCGTGTGTGTGCGTGTGTGTTTGTGTGTGCTGGAATAGGCAGAGCATTGAGTCTCAGGTGTGTGTATGTGTGTGTGTATGCTGGTATGGTCTCTGCATTGATTCACTAAGGTGTGTTGTGTGTGTATGTACATGGAGCTGAAGACTGTACACTGATTCACACTGAGCTGTGTGTGTATGTGTGTGTGTGTGTGATGGTATGGGTTTGGCATTGAGTCACTGAGGTGTGTGTTTGTGTGTGTATACCTGGAACTACAGACTGTGCACTGATTCACAATGAGCCATGTGTGAATGTGTGTATGTGATAGTATAGGGTGTGCATAGAGTCACAAAGAGCCGTGCATATGTGTCTTTGCATGGGTGTTGTGGTATAGGGTCTTCATTGTGTCACAGTGACTGTGCGTGTGTGTGTGTGTGTGTGTTTGTGATGGTATAGTACATGCATTGAATCAGAGAGAGCCATGCATGTGTCTCTGTGTGTGTGTGCTGGCATAGGCATTACATTGAGTCACAGTGAGCCATGTGTTTGTATGTTGGTGTAGACTCTGCATTGAGTCACAGTAAACCTTGTGTGTGTGCCAGTACAGGTTGTGCATTGAGTCAGTGAGTCATATGTGTGTGTGTGTTTGTGTGTGTGTGTGCTTGTTTAGACAGTGCATTGAGTCCAATGAGCAGTGTATGTTTGTGTGTGTGTGTGTGTGCTGTTAGGTAATGTGCATTGAGTCACAGTAGCTCTGTGTGTGTTTTTGAATACCTCTGGGCTGGCATAGGCTGAGAATTGAGTCACAGTGTGGTGTGTGTGTGAGTGTTCATGTGTGTGCAAGTATAGGCTGGACATTGAAGCACAGTGAGCTGTGTGTGTTTGTGTGTGTGCTGATATAGGCTGCACATTCAGTTACAGTGAGCTGTGTGTGTATGTGAGTGTGCTTGTAGAAGCTGCACACTGGTTAATAGTGAGGTGTGTATGAGTGTGTGTGTGCTGTTACATACTGGGCATTCAGTCACAGTTTGCTGTGTGTGTGTGTGCATGCATGTGTGCTTTTATAGGCTGTGCCTTGATTCACATTGAACTGTGAGTGTGGGTGTGTGGATGTCTGCTGGTATACATTTTGCATTGTTTCACAATGAGCTGTGTGTGTGTGTGTGTGTGTGTGTTCTGGTATGAGATGTACATTGAGATACAGTGAGCCGTGCATGTGTGTGGCTGTGTGTGTGTGTGTGTGCTGCTAGAGGCTGGGCATTGTGTAACACTGAGCTATGTGTTTCTGTGTGTCACTCTATAGACTGTGCATTGAGTCTGTGTGTGTGCATGCATGTGTGCTGGTATAGGCTATGCATTGATTCACATTGAGTTAATGTGTGGTTGTGCATGTTGTGTGGCTATATGTTTTGCATTGATTCACTGTGAGCTGTGTGTGTGTGAGTGTGCATGTGTGTGAACATATAGGCTGGACATTGAGTCACAGTGAGGTGTGTGTGTGAGTTTGTGTTTATGTGCAGTGGTAAAAGCCACGCAATGAGAACCAGTGATGTTTGTGTCTGATAGTGTGTGTCTTTTCAGGTTTATGCTGGGCATTGAGTCACAGTGAGCCGTGTGTGTGTGTGCATGTGTGTGTTTGTGTGCTGGTATAGGCTGTGCATTGAGTCACAGTGAGGTGTGTGTGTCTGTTCAGGTGTACACTGGGCATTGAGTCTCAGCTTTGTATGTCTGTGTGTGTGTGCTGAGATAGGCTGTGCATTGAGTCACAGTGACATGTGTGTCAGTGTCTGTGTGAGTGTGTATTCAGACACAGTGAGGTTTGAGTGTGAGTGTGTGTGTGCTGTTAGAGACTGTGGATTGAGTATCAGTGAGCCATGTTTGTTTTTGTGTGTGTGCATGCATGTGTTCTGTTATAAGCTGTGCACTGAGTCACATTGCCGTATTTTTGTGTGTGTGTGTATGCCTGTTGATATAGGCTATGCATTGAGTCACAGTGCTCCGTTAGTGTCTGTGAGGGTTTGTTGGTATAAGCTGTGCACAGGGTCCCAGTGAGCCATCTGTGTGTGTCTGTGCAAATATGGACAGTGCATTGAGTCACAGTGAGTCATGTGTGTCTCTGGGTGTGTGTGTGTCCACATGTGCTGTGTTCGGTTGCGTGTTTTGTCACAGTAAGCCATGTGTGATTATGTGCTGGTATAGACTGTGAACTGAGTCACGGCCATGTGTGTGTGTGTGTGTGTGTGTGTGTATGCATGCAGACATAGGCTATGCATTGACTCATAGTGAGCTGTTTATGTGTTTGTGATGGTATAGGCTGTCAATTGATTCACAGTGAGCTGTTTGTGTGTGCATGTGCTGATATAGTTTGAGCATTGAGTCACAGTTTGGCTGTGAGTTTGTTTTGCCAGTACAAGATGTACACCGAGTTACAGTGAGTCGTAGGTGTCTGTGGCTTTGTGTGTATGTGTGTGCCTATATAGGTGGTGCAGTAAGTCACAGTGAGCTGTGAGTGTGGGTGTGATGCTAGTATAGACTGTGAACTGAGTCACAGAGAACCATGTGTGTGTGTGTGTGTGTGTGTGTGTTGTTTGCTTCAAGTTAATGTGCATTGAGTCACAGTGAGCTCTGTGTGTGTTTGTGAATACCTCTGGGCTGGTATAGGCTGAGCATTGAGTCACAGTGAGGTGTGTGTGTAAGTGTACGTGTGTGTGCAAGTATAGGCTGGGCATTGAATCACAGTGAGCTGTGTGTTTTCGTGTGTGTGCTGGTATAGGCTGCGCATTCAGTCACAGTGAGCCATGTGTATGTGTGAGTGCTCTTGTAGAGGCTGCACACTGAATCACAGTGAGGTGTGTGTGTGATTGTGTGTGTGTGTGCTGTTCCATTCTGTGCATTCTGTCACAGTTAGCCGTGTGTGTGTGTGCATTTGTGTGTGATTTTATAAGCTGTGCATTGATTCACATTGAACTGTGTGTGTGGGTGTGTGCTGGTGTATGCTTTGCATTTTTCACAGTCATCTGGGGGTATGTGTGTCTGTGTGTTGTGCTACAGGCTGAGCATTGTGTCACATTGAGGTGTGTGTGTGTGCTGGCATAGGCTGCACTTTTTGTCACAGTGAGGTGTGTGTGTGTGTATGTGTAGGTACAGGCTGTGCATTGAGTCACAGTGTGGGGTGTGTGTGTGATGTTATATGCTGTGCACTAGGACACAGTGAGCCATGTGTGTGTGCTGGTATAATCTGACCATTGAGTCACAGTGTGGTGTGGTGTGTGTGCCTTTGCTGGTATGGATTGTGCATTGAATCCCAGCCCTGTGTTAATGTTTGTGTATTTGGTGCTGTAGAGTCTGCATGAGTCACAGTAAGGTGTGTGTGTGTGCTGCTATAGGCTGAGAATTGAGTAACACCTAGGTGAGTGTATGTGTATGTGTATGCTGATAAGGGATTTGCATTGAATCAGTGAGCGGTGTGTGTGTGTGTGTGTACTGCTATAGGCTGTGCACTGAGCCACATTAAGGTGTGTTTCTGTGTATGTGTGTGTGGGTATAGGCTATGCATTGACTCACATTGAGCCATGTGTTTGTATGTGCTAGTATACACTGTTCATTGAGTCTCAGTGAACCATGGTTGTGTGTGTCTGTTTACTTGTATGGGCTTGGCATTGAGTCACAGTGAGGTGTGTGTGTGTGTCTGTGTGTCTGTGTGGTGGTATAAGCTGCATTGAGTCACACGGCGTGGTGTGTGAGAGTGTGTGTGTGTGCAGGTACAGGGTGGTATTGAATCACAGTGAGCTGTGTGTGTGTGTGTGTGTGTGTGTGCTGCAATAGGCAGAGCATTGAGTCTCAGGTGTGTGTATGTGTGTGTGTATGTTGGTATGGTCTCTGCATTAATTCACTAAGGTGTGTTGTGTGTGTATGTACATGGAGCTGAAGACCGTATACTGATTCACAGTGAGCTGTGTGTGTATGTGTGTGTGTGTGTGATGGTATGGGCTTTTCATTGAATCACTGAGGTGTGTGTCTGTGTTTGTATACCTGGAACTACAGACTGTGCACTGATTCACAACGAGCCATGTGTGAATGTGTGTAGGTGATAGTATAGGGTGTGCATAGAGTCACAAAGAGCCGTGCATATGTGTCTTTGCATGGGTGTTGTGGTATAGGCTGTGTACTGTGACACAGTGACTGTGCATGTGTGTGTGTTTGTGTTTGTGATGGTATAGTGCGTGCATTGAATAAGAGAGAGCCATGCATGTGTCTCTCTGTGTGTGTGCTGGCATAGGCATTACATTGCGTCACAGTGAGCCATGTGTTTGTATGTTGGTCTAGACTCTGCCTTGAGTCACAGTAAGCCTTGTGTGTGTGCCAGTACAGGCTATGCATTGAGTCAGTGAGTCATATATGTGTGTGTGTGTGTGTGCTGGTATGTGCAGTGCATTGAGTCCAAGAGAGCCGTGTATGTTTGTGTGTGTGTGTGTGTGCTGCTATAGGTGGTTCCCTGAGTCACAGTCAGTTATGTGTGAGTGTGTGTTTGTGTGTTCTTGTATAGGCTGTGCATTGATCCACAGTGAGCCATGTGTGTATGCTGGTATAGGAGGTGCATTGAGTCACAGTGATGGTTGTGTTTGTGTGTGTGTGTGCTGCAGTAGGCTGTGAATTGAGTCACAGAAGGTGGGTCTTTGTGTGTGTATGTGCAAGTACAGGCTGCGGTTTGAGTCAGAGAGATGGGTGTCTCTGTGTGGTGTAATAGGCTGTGCATTGAATCACAGCAAGCCGTATTTTTGTGTGTATGTGTATTTTTGTATGTGTGTGTGTGTGATGGTACAGGCTGAACACTGAGTCACTGAGGTGTTCATGTGTGTATGTGGTGCTACAGACTCTTCGTTAGGTCAAACTGAGCCATATGTGTGTGTATGTTTTTGTGTGTGTACAGTTATTGGCTCTGCATTGAGTCATGGTGAACCATGTGTGTGTGGGGAGCTGGTATAGTCACAGCACTGAGTCACAGTTAAATGTGTAGGAGATGTGTGTGTATGTGTGTGTGTGTATTTGCTGGTGTATACTGTGCATTGAGTCACAGTTAGTAGTGCAGTGTGTGTGTGTCTGTGATGGTGTGGACTGTGTTTTTATCCACTTTGACATGAACGAGTGTGTGTGTGTGTATCTGTGTGTGTGTGTGTGTGTGTGTGCTAGCACTGAATGACCATTGAGACAGAGTGGGCTCTGTGTGTGTCTGTGTGTGTGCTGGTATAGACTCTGTATTAATTCACTGTGAGCTGTGTGTTTAAGTGTTTGCTCGTATAGGCAGTGCATTGAGTCTCACTGAGGTGTTTCTGTGTGTGTGTGCTGGTACAGAAAGCTTTTCCAGTCACAGACAGGTGTGTGTGTGTGCTGCAGTAGACTGTGAATTGAGTAGCAGAAGGTGGGTCTTTGTGTGTGTATGTGCAGGTACAGGCTGCGGTTTGAGTTAGAGTGATGGGTGTCTCTGTGTTGTGTTATAGGCTGTGCATTGAATCACAGTGAGCCGTGTGTGTGTGTGCGTGTGTGCTGGAATAGGCAGAGCATTGAGTCTCAGGTGTGTGTATGTGTGTGTGTATGCTGGTATGGTCTCTGCATTGATTCACTAAGGTGTGTTGTGTGTGTATGTACATGGAGCTGAACACTGTACACTGATTCACAGTGAGCTGTGTGTGTGTGTGTGTGATGGTATGGGCTTTGCATTGAGTCACTGAGGGGTGTGTCTGTGTGTGTACACCTGGAACTACAGACTGTGCACTGATTCACAATGAGCCATGTGTGAATGTGTGTATGTGATAGTATAGGGTGTGCATAGAGTCACAAAGAGCCGTGCATATGTGTCTTTGCATAGGTGTTGTGGTATAGGCTGTGCATTGTGTCACAGTGACTGTCCGTGTGTGTGTGTGTGTGTGTTTGTGATGGTATAGTACGTGCGTTGAATCAGAGAGAGCCATGCATGTGTCTCTGTGTGTGTGTGTTGGCATAGGCATTACATTGAGTCACAGAGAGCCATGTGTTTGTATGCTGGTGTAGACTCTGCATTGAGTCACAGTAAGCCTTGTGTGTGTGCCAGTACAGGCTGTGCATTGAGTTAGTGAGTCATATGTGTGTGTGTGTGTGTGTGTGTGTGCTTGTATAGACAGTGCATTGAGTCCAATGAGCCGTGTATGTTTGTGTGTGAGTGTGCGTGCTGCTATAGGTGGTTCACTGAGTCACAGTCTGGTATGTGTGAGTGAGTGTTTGTGTGTTCTTGTATAGGTTGTGTATTGAATCACAGTGAGCCCTGTGTGTATGGTGGTATAGGCGGTGCATTGAATCACAGTGATGGTTGTTTTTCTGTGTGTATGCTGCAGTAGGCTGTGAATTGAGTCACAGAAGGTGGGACTTTGTGTGTGTATGTGCAGGTACAAGCTGCAGTTCGAGTCACAGTGATGGGTGTCTCTGTGTGGTGTTATAGGCTGTGTATTGAATCACAGTGAGCCGTATTAGTGTGTGTATGTGTATTTGTGTATGCGTGTGTGTGTGTGATGGTACAGGCTGAACATTGAGTCACTGAGGTGTGCATGTGTGTATGTGGTGCTACAGACTGTTCGTTAGGTCAAACTGAGCCATATCTGTGTGTAGGTGTGTGTGTACAGTTATTTGCTGTGCACTGAGTCACAGTGAACCATGTGTGTGTGGGGAGCTGGTATAGTCAGAGCACTGAGTCACAGTTGAATGTGTGGGAGTTGTTTGTGTATGTGTGTATTTGCTGGTGTAGACTGTGCATTGAGTCACAGTGAGTAGTGCGGTGTGTGTGTGCTGTGATGGTGTGGACTGTGGTTTTATCCACTTTGACCTGAACGGCTGTGTGTGTTTGTGTGTTTGTGTGTGTGTGTGTGTGCTGGCACTAGATGACAATTGAGACAGAGTGGGCTGTGTGTCTGTGTGTGAGCTGGTATAGACTCTGTATTGAGTCACTGTGAGCTGTGTGTGTATGTGTGCGCTCATATAGGCTGTGCATTGAGTCACAGTGAGGTGTTTGTGTGTGTGTGTGCTGGTACAGGAAGCGTTTTCAGTCACAGTCTCGTGTGTGTGTGTGTGCATGTGAGTTTGTGTGCTGGTATGGGCTTTATTGTGCTGGTATGGGCTTTATTGACTCATGGGTGTGTGTGTGAGTGTGTGGTGATACAGACTGCATTGAGTCACAGTGCGCTGTGTGTGTGTGTGCTGGTATAGGCGATTTATTGAGTACCAGTGAGCCATGTGTGAGTGCGTGTTGGTGTGTGTGTGTGTGTACTGGTATAGGCTGTGCATTGAGTCACAGTGAGGCCTGCATCTGTGCATGTCTGTGTTTGTGTGTGTGTGTTTGCTGGTATAGGCTGAGCTTTGAATCACTCTGAGGTGTGTGTGCATGTGCTGGTAAAATTGTGCCTTGATTCACTGTGCCATGTGAGTGTGTGTGCACGCTGGTATAGGTTGTGCATTGAGTCAGAGTGGGAGGTGTGTGTGTCTGTGTGTTCTGGTATAGGCTGACAATTGAGGCACACTGAGATCTGTGTGCACATGTGTGTATATGTGTGCTGGTACAGCCTGCTCATTGAGTCATATTGAGTTTTGTGTGTGTGTGTGTGCAGGTAGAGGCAGCACATTGAGTCACAGTGAGGTGTATGTGTGTGATGTTATATGCTATGCACTGATTCATAGGGAGGTTTGTGTCTGTGTGTGTGCACTTTCTGGTATAGGATTTGCATTGAATCACACTGAGCTGTGTTTTTGAGTGTCAGTATATGTGCGTGTGTGGAGGTATGGGCTGTGGATTGACTCACAGTTTGCCGTATGTGCTTCTCTGTGTGTGTATGTCTGCTAGCATATCCTGTGCACTGAGTCACAGGGAGCCTTGTGTGTGTGTGTGTGTGTGTGTCCTGGTATAGAGTGTGCATTGATTCACAGTCAGCCATGTGTGTGTGTGTGTGAGTGCACTGGTATAGGATGTGCAGTGAGTCAGAGTGATGTGTGTGTGTGTCTGCGTGTTCTGATATAGGCTGACCATTGTGTAACATTGAGGGTGTGTGTGTGTGTGTGCTGGTATAGGCTGCATATTTTGTCACAGTGAAGTGTGTGTGTGTGTATGTGTAGGTACAGGCTGTGCATTGAGTCACAGTGTGGGGTGTGTGTGTGATGTTATATTCTGTGCACTAGGACACAGTGAGTCGTGTGTGTGTGCTGGTATAATCTGAACATTGAGTCACAGTGTGGTGTGGTGTGTGTGCCTTTGCTGGTATGGACTGTGCATAGAATCCCAGCCCTGTGTTAGTGTTTGTGTATTTGGTGCTGTAGAGTCTGCATGAGTCACAGTAAGATGTGTGTGTGTACTGCTATAGGCTGTACACTGAGCCATATTAAGGTGTGTTTCTGTGTGTGTGTGTGCGGGTATAGGCTATGCATTGACTCACATTGAGCCATGTGTTTGTATGTGCTACTATACACTGTTCATTGAGTCTCAGTGAGCCATTGTTGTGTGTGTCTGTTTACTTGTATGGGCTTGGCATTGAGTCTCAGACAGGTGTTTGTGTGTGCCTGTGTGTCTGTGTGGTGGTATAAACTGCATTGAGTCACACGGCGGTGTGTGTGAGAGTGTGAGTGTGTGCAGGTACAGGCTGGTATTGAACCACAGTGAAGCGTGTGTGTGCGTGTGTGTTTGTGTGTGCTGGAATAGGCAGAGCATTGAGTCTCAGGTGTGTGTATGTGTGTGTGTATGCTGGTATGGTCTCTGCATTGATTCACTAAGGTGTGTTGTGTGTGTATGTACATGGAGCTGAAGACTGTACACTGATTCACACTGAGCTGTGTGTGTATGTGTGTGTGTGTGTGATGGTATGGGTTTGGCATTGAGTCACTGAGGTGTGTGTTTGTGTGTGTATACCTGGAACTACAGACTGTGCACTGATTCACAATGAGCCATGTGTGACTGTGTGTATGTGATAGTATAGGGTGTGCATAGAGTCACAAAGAGCCGTGCATATGTGTCTTTGCATGGGTGTTGTGGTATAGGGTCTTCATTGTGTCACAGTGACTGTGCGTGTGTGTGTGTGTGTGTGTTTGTGATGGTATAGTACATGCATTGAATCAGAGAGAGCCATGCATGTGTCTCTGTGTGTGTGTGCTGGCATAGGCATTACATTGAGTCACAGTGAGCCATGTGTTTGTATGTTGGTGTAGACTCTGCATTGAGTCACAGTAAGCCTTGTGTGTGTGCCAGTACAGGTTGTGCATTGAGTCAGTGAGTCATATGTGTGTGTGTGTTTGTGTGTGTGTGTGCTTGTTTAGACAGTGCATTGAGTCCAATGAGCAGTGTATGTTTGTGTGTGTGTGTGTGTGCTTTTAGGTAATGTGCATTGAGTCACAGTAGCTCTGTGTGTGTTTTTGAATACCTCTGGGCTGGCATAGGCTGAGAATTGAGTCACAGTGTGGTGTGTGTGTGAGTGTTCATGTGTGTGCAAGTATAGGCTGGACATTGAAGCACAGTGAGCTGTGTGTGTTTGTGTGTGTGCTGATATAGGCTGCACATTCAGTTACAGTGAGCTGTGTGTGTATGTGAGTGTGCTTGTAGAAGCTGCACACTGGTTAATAGTGAGGTGTGTATGAATGTGTGTGTGCTGTTACATACTGGGCATTCAGTCACAGTTTGCTGTGTGTGTGTGTGCATGCATGTGTGCTTTTATAGACTGTGCCTTGATTCACATTGAACTGTGAGTGTGGGTGTGTGGATGTCTGCTGGTATACATTTTGCATTGTTTCACAATGAGCTGTGTGTGTGTGTGTGTGTGTGTTCTGGTATGAGATGTACATTGAGATACAGTGAGCCGTGCATGTGTGTGGCTGTGTGTGTGTGTGTGTGCTGCGAGAGGATGGGCATTGTGTAACACTGAGCTATGTGTTTCTGTGTGTCACTCTATAGACTGTGCATTGAGTCTGTGTGTGTGCATGCATGTGTGCTGGTATAGGCTATGCATTGATTCACATTGAGTTAGTGTGTGGTTGTGCATGTTGTGTGGTTATATGTTTTGCATTGATTCACTGTGAGCTGTGTGTGTGTGAGGGTGCATGTGTGTGAACATATAGGCTGGACATTGAGTCACAGTGAGGTGTGTGTGTGAGTTTGTGTTTATGTGCAGTGGTAAAAGCCACGCAATGAGAACCAGTGATGTTTGTGTCTGATAGTGTGTGTCTTTTCAGGTTTATGCTGGGCATTGAGTCACAGTGAGCCGTGTGTGTGTGTGCATGTGTGTGTTTGTGTGCTGGTATAGGCTGTGCATTGAGTCACAGTGAGGTGTGTGTGTCTGTTCAGGTGTACACTGGGCATTGAGTCTCAGCTTTGTATGTCTGTGTGTGTGTGCTGAGATAGGCTGTGCATTGAGTCACAGTGACATGTGTGTCAGTGTCTGTGTGAGTGTGTATTCAGACACAGTGAGGTTTGAGTGTGAGTGTGTGTGTGCTGTTAGAGACTGTGGATTGAGTATCAGTGAGCCATGTTTGTTTTTGTGTGTGTGCATGCATGTGTTCTGTTATAAGCTGTGCACTGAGTCACATTGCCGTATTTTTGTGTGTGTGTGTATGCCTGTTGATATAGGCTATGCATTGAGTCACAGTGCTCCGTTAGTGTCTGTGAGGGTTTGTTGGTATAAGCTGTGCACAGGGTCCCAGTGAGCCATCTGTGTGTGTCTGTGCAAATATGGACAGTGCATTGAGTCACAGTGAGTCATGTGTGTCTCTGGGTGTGTGTGTGTCCACATGTGCTGTGTTCGGTTGCGTGTTTTGTCACAGTAAGCCATGTGTGATTATGTGCTGGTATAGACTGTGAACTGAGTCACGGCCATGTGTGTGTGTGTGTGTGTGTGTGTATGCATGCAGACATAGGCTATGCATTGACTCATAGTGAGCTGTTTATGTGTTTGTGATGGTATAGGCTGTCAATTGATTCACAGTGAGCTGTTTGTGTGTGCATGTGCTGATATAGTTTGAGCATTGAGTCACAGTTTGGCTGTGAGTTTGTTTTGCCAGTACAAGATGTACACCGAGTTACAGTGAGCCGTAGGTGTCTGTGGCTTTGTGTGTATGTGTGTGCCTATATAGGTGGTGCAGTAAGTCACAGTGAGCTGTGAGTGTGGGTGTGATGCTAGTATAGACTGTGAACTGAGTCACAGAGAACCATGTGTGTGTGTGTGTGTGTGTGTTGTTTGCTTCAAGTTAATGTGCATTGAGTCACAGTGAGCTCTGTGTTTGTTTGTGAATACCTCTGGGCTGGTATAGGCTGAGCATTGAGTCACAGTGAGGTGTGTGTGTAAGTGTACGTGTGTGTGCAAGTATAGGCTGGGCATTGAATCACAGTGAGCTGTGTGTTTTCGTGTGTGTGCTGGTATAGGCTGCGCATTCAGTCACAGTGAGCCATGTGTATGTGTGAGTGCTCTTGTAGAGGCTGCACATTGAATCACAGTGAGGTGTGTGTGTGATTGTGTGTGTGTGTGCTGTTCCATTCTGTGCATTCTGTCACAGTTAGCCGTGTGTGTGTGCGCATTTGTGTGTGATTTTATAAGCTGTGCATTGATTCACATTGAACTGTGTGTGTGGGTGTGTGCTGGTGTATGCTTTGCATTTTTCACAGTCATCTGGGGGTATGTGTGTCTGTGTGTTGTGCTACAGGCTGAGCATTGTGTCACAGTGAAGTGTGTTTGTGGGAGTGTGCATGTGTCTGCATCTAAAGGCTGGCTATTAGTCACAGTGTGCCTTGTGTGTTTGTGTATGTTTCTGTACTGGTATAGGCTGTGCATTCATTCACAGTGAGGTGTGTTTGTGTGTCTGTCCTGGCGTAGGCTGGTTATTGGGTGACAGTGAGCCATGTGTGTGTGTGTGCTTGTAAAATCTGTGAACTGAGTCATGGCCATGTTTGTGTGTGTGAATGCTGGTATAGTTTATGCATTGACACATAGTGATACACGTGTGTGTTTCGTGATGGTATAAGCCATGCACTGAGTGTGAGTGAGCTGTTTTCATGTGTGCATGCTGGTATATTCTGAACTTTGAGTCACAGTGTGGTATGTGGCCGTGTATGTGTGTGTGTGTGTGTGTGTGTGTGTTCCGGTATAAGATGTACATTGAGATACAGTGAGCCGTGCATATGTGTGGCTGTGTGTGTGGGTGTGTGTGTGTGCTGCTAGAGGCTGCGCATTGTGTAACACGGAGCCATGGGTGTGTTGTGTGTTGGTGGGCTTTCATTGATTCAATGGGTGTGTGTGTCTGTGTTTGTTGTGCTAAAGACTGCATTGAGTCACAGTGAGTCGTGTGTGTGTGTGCTGGTATAGACGATTGATTGAGTCACGGTCAGCCATGTGTGTGTGCATGTTGGTATGTGTGTGTGTTCTTCTATAGGTTGTGCATTGAGTCACAGCGAACCCTGTATCTGTGCAGGTGTGTATGTGTGGTGCTGGTATAGGCTGTGCATTGAGTGACACTGAGGTGTGAGTGTATGCTTGTGTGTTTTGGTATACATTGTACATTGAGTCACAGTGCTGTGTGTTTGTGTGCACGCTGGTATAGTCTGTGCATTGAGTCACAGTGATGTGTGTGTGTCTGCGTGTTCTGGTATAGGCTGACCATTGTGTCACATTGAGGTGTGTGTGTGTGCTGGCATAGGCTGCACTTTTTGTCACAGTGAGGTGTGTGTGTGTGTATGTGTAGGTACAGGCTGTGCATTGAGTCACAGTGTGGGGTGTGTGTGTGATGTTATATGCTGTGCACTAGGACACAGTGAGCCATGTGTGTGTGCTGGTATAATCTGACCATTGAGTCACAGTGTGGTGTGGTGTGTGTGCCTTTGCTGGTATGGACTGTGCATAGAATCCCAGCCCTGTGTTAATGTTTGTGTATTTGGTGCTGTAGAGTCTGCATGAGTCACAGTAAGGTGTGTGTGTGTGCTGCTATAGGCTGAGAATTGAGTAACACCTAGGTGAGTGTATGTGTATGTGTATGCTGATAAGGGATTTGCATTGAATCAGTGAGCGGTGTGTGTGTGTGTGTGTACTGCTATAGGCTGTGCACTGAGCCACATTAAGGTGTGTTTCTGTGTATGTGTGTGTGGGTATAGGCTATGCATTGACTCACATTGAGCCATGTGTTTGTATGTGCTAGTATACACTGTTCATTGAGTCTCAGTGAACCATGGTTGTGTGTGTCTGTTTACTTGTATGGGCTTGGCATTGAGTCACAGTGAGGTGTGTGTGTGTGTCTGTGTGTCTGTGTGGTGGTATAAGCTGCATTGAGTCACACGGCGTGGTGTGTGAGAGTGTGTGTGTGTGCAGGTACAGGCTGGTATTGAATCACAGTGAGCTGTGTGTGTGTGTGTGTGTGTGCTGCAATAGGCAGAGCATTGAGTCTCAGGTGTGTGTATGTGTGTGTGTATGTTGGTATGGTCTCTGCATTAATTCACTAAGGTGTGTTGTGTGTGTATGTACATGGAGCTGAAGACCGTATACTGATTCACAGTGAGCTGTGTGTGTATGTGTGTGTGTGTGTGATGGTATGGGCTTTTCATTGAATCACTGAGGTGTGTGTCTGTGTTTGTATACCTGGAACTACAGACTGTGCACTGATTCACAACGAGCCATGTGTGAATGTGTGTAGGTGATAGTATAGGGTGTGCATAGAGTCACAAAGAGCCGTGCATATGTGTCTTTGCATGGGTGTTGTGGTATAGGCTGTGTACTGTGACACAGTGACTGTGCATGTGTTTGTGTTTGTGATGGTATAGTGCGTGCATTGAATAAGAGAGAGCCATGCATGTGTCTCTCTGTGTGTGTGCTGGCATAGGCATTACATTGCGTCACAGTGAGCCATGTGTTTGTATGTTGGTCTAGACTCTGCCTTGAGTCACAGTAAGCCTTGTGTGTGTGCCAGTACAGGCTATGCATTGAGTCAGTGAGTCATATATGTGTGTGTGTGTGTGTGCTGGTATGTGCAGTGCATTGAGTCCAAGAGAGCCGTGTATGTTTGTGTGTGTGTGTGTGTGCTGCTATAGGTGGTTCCCTGAGTCACAGTCAGTTATGTGTGAGTGTGTGTTTGTGTGTTCTTGTATAGGCTGTGCATTGATCCACAGTGAGCCATGTGTGTATGCTGGTATAGGAGGTGCATTGAGTCACAGTGATGGTTGTGTTTGTGTGTGTGTGTGCTGCAGTAGGCTGTGAATTGAGTCACAGAAGGTGGGTCTTTGTGTGTGTATGTGCAAGTACAGGCTGCGGTTTGAGTCAGAGAGATGGGTGTCTCTGTGTGGTGTAATAGGCTGTGCATTGAATCACAGCAAGCCGTATTTTTGTGTGTATGTGTATTTTTGTATGTGTGTGTGTGTGATGGTACAGGCTGAACACTGAGTCACTGAGGTGTTCATGTGTGTATGTGGTGCTACAGACTCTTCGTTAGGTCAAACTGAGCCATATGTGTGTGTATGTTTTTGTGTGTGTACAGTTATTGGCTCTGCATTGAGTCATGGTGAACCATGTGTGTGTGGGGAGCTGGTATAGTCACAGCACTGAGTCACAGTTAAATGTGTAGGAGATGTGTGTGTATGTGTGTGTGTGTATTTGCTGGTGTATACTGTGCATTGAGTCACAGTTAGTAGTGCAGTGTGTGTGTGTCTGTGATGGTGTGGACTGTGTTTTTATCCACTTTGACATGAACGAGTGTGTGTGTGTGTATCTGTATGTGTGTGTGTGTGTGTGCTAGCACTGAATGACCATTGAGACAGAGTGGGCTCTGTGTGTGTCTGTGTGTGTGCTGGTATAGACTCTGTATTAATTCACTGTGAGCTGTGTGTTTAAGTGTTTGCTCGTATAGGCAGTGCATTGAGTCTCACTGAGGTGTTTCTGTGTGTGTGTGCTGGTACAGAAAGCTTTTCCAGTCACAGACAGGTGTGTGTGTGTGCTGCAGTAGACTGTGAATTGAGTAGCAGAAGGTGGGTCTTTGTGTGTGTATGTGCAGGTACAGGCTGCGGTTTGAGTTAGAGTGATGGGTGTCTCTGTGTTGTGTTATAGGCTGTGCATTGAATCACAGTGAGCCGTGTGTGTGTGTGCGTGTGTGCTGGAATAGGCAGAGCATTGAGTCTCAGGTGTGTGTATGTGTGTGTGTATGCTGGTATGGTCTCTGCATTGATTCACTAAGGTGTGTTGTGTGTGTATGTACATGGAGCTGAACACTGTACACTGATTCACAGTGAGCAGTGTGTGTGTGTGTGTGATGGTATGGGCTTTGCATTGAGTCACTGAGGGGTGTGTCTGTGTGTGTACACCTGGAACTACAGACTGTGCACTGATTCACAATGAGCCATGTGTGAATGTGTGTATGTGATAGTATAGGGTGTGCATAGACTCACAAAGAGCCGTGCATATGTGTCTTTGCATAGGTGTTGTGGTATAGGCTGTGCATTGTGTCACAGTGACTGTCCGTGTGTGTGTGTGTGTGTGTTTGTGATGGTATAGTACGTGCGTTGAATCAGAGAGAGCCATGCATGTGTCTCTGTGTGTGTGTGTTGGCATAGGCATTACATTGAGTCACAGAGAGCCATGTGTTTGTATGCTGGTGTAGACTCTGCATTGAGTCACAGTAAGCCTTGTGTGTGTGCCAGTACAGGCTGTGCATTGAGTTAGTGAGTCATATGTGTGTGTGTGTGTGTGTGTGTGTGCTGGTATAGACAGTGCATTGAGTCCAATGAGCCGTGTATGTTTGTGTGTGAGTGTGCGTGCTGCTATAGGTGGTTCACTGAGTCACAGTCTGGTATGTGTGAGTGAGTGTTTGTGTGTTCTTGTATAGGTTGTGTATTGAATCACAGTGAGCCCTGTGTGTATGGTGGTATAGGCGGTGCATTGAATCACAGTGATGGTTGTTTTTCTGTGTGTATGCTGCAGTAGGCTGTGAATTGAGTCACAGAAGTTGGGACTTTGTGTGTGTATGTGCAGGTACAAGCTGCAGTTCGAGTCACAGTGATGGGTGTCTCTGTGTGGTGTTATAGGCTGTGTATTGAATCACAGCGAGCCGTATTAGTGTGTGTATGTGTATTTGTGTATGCGTGTGTGTGTGTGATGGTACAGGCTGAACATTGAGTCACTGAGGTGTGCATGTGTGTATGTGGTGCTACAGACTGTTCGTTAGGTCAAACTGAGCCATATCTGTGTGTAGGTGTGTGTGTGTACAGTTATTTGCTGTGCACTGAGTCACAGTGAACCATGTGTGTGTGGGGAGCTGGTATAGTCAGAGCACTGAGTCACAGTTGAATGTGTGGGAGTTGTTTGTGTATGTGTGTATTTGCTGGTGTAGACTGTGCATTGAGTCACAGTGAGTAGTGCGGTGTGTGTGTGCTGTGATGGTGTGGACTGTGGTTTTATCCACTTTGACCTGAACGGCTGTGTGTGTTTGTGTGTTTGTGTGTGTGTGTGTGTGCTGGCACTAGATGACAATTGAGACAGAGTGGGCTGTGTGTCTGTGTGTGAGCTGGTATAGACTCTGTATTGAGTCACTGTGAGCTGTATGTGTATGTGTGCGCTCATATAGGCTGTGCATTGAGTCACAGTGAGGTGTTTGTGTGTGTGTGTGCTGGTACAGGAAGCGTTTTCAGTCACAGTCTCGTGTGTGTGTGTGCATGTGAGTTTGTGTGCTGGTATGAGCTTTATTGTGCTGGTATGGGCTTTATTGACTCATGGGTGTGTGTGTGAGTGTGTGGTGATACAGACTGCATTGAGTCACAGTGCGCTGTGTGTGTGTGTGCTGGTATAGGCGATTTATTGAGTACCAGTGAGCCATGTGTGAGTGCGTGTTGGTGTGTGTGTGTGTGTACTGGTATAGGCTGTGCATTGAGTCACAGTGAGGCCTGCATCTGTGCATGTCTGTGTTTGTGTGTGTGTGTTTGCTGGTATAGGCTGAGCTTTGAATCACTCTGAGGTGTGTGTGCATGTGCTGGTAAAATTGTGCCTTGATTCACTGTGCCATGTGAGTGTGTGTGCACGCTGGTATAGGTTGTGCATTGAGTCAGAGTGGGAGGTGTGTGTGTCTGTGTGTTCTGGTATAGGCTGACAATTGAGGCACACTGAGATCTGTGTGCACATGTGTGTATATGTGTGCTGGTACAGCCTGCTCATTGAGTCATATTGAGTTTTGTGTGTGTGTGTGTGCAGGTAGAGGCAGCACATTGAGTCACAGTGAGGTGTATGTGTGTGATGTTATATGCTATGCACTGATTCATAGGGAGGTTTGTGTCTGTGTGTGTGCACTTTCTGGTATAGGATTTGCATTGAATCACACTGAGCTGTGTTTTTGAGTGTCAGTATATGTGCGTGTGTGGAGGTATGGGCTGTGGATTGACTCACAGTTTGCCGTATGTGCTTCTCTGTGTGTGTATGTCTGCTAGCATATCCTGTGCACTGAGTCACAGGGAGCCTTGTGTGTGTGTGTGTGTGTGTGTGTCCTGGTATAGAGTGTGCATTGATTCACAGTCAGCCATGTGTGTGTGTGTGTGAGTGCACTGGTATAGGATGTGCAGTGAGTCAGAGTGATGTGTGTGTGTGTCTGCGTGTTCTGATATAGGCTGACCATTGTGTAACATTGAGGGTGTGTGTGTGTGTGTGCTGGTATAGGCTGCATATTTTGTCACAGTGAAGTGTGTGTGTGTATGTGTAGGTACAGGCTGTGCATTGAGTCACAGTGTGGGGTGTGTGTGTGATGTTATATTCTGTGCACTAGGACACAGTGAGTCGTGTGTGTGTGCTGGTATAATCTGAACATTGAGTCACAGTGTGGTGTGGTGTGTGTGCCTTTGCTGGTATGGACTGTGCATAGAATCCCAGCCCTGTGTTAGTGTTTGTGTATTTGGTGCTGTAGAGTCTGCATGAGTCACAGTAAGATGTGTGTGTGTACTGCTATAGGCTGTACACTGAGCCATATTAAGGTGTGTTTCTGTGTGTGTGTGTGCGGGTATAGGCTATGCATTGACTCACATTGAGCCATGTGTTTGTATGTGCTACTATACACTGTTCATTGAGTCTCAGTGAGCCATTGTTGTGTGTGTCTGTTTACTTGTATGGGCTTGGCATTGAGTCTCAGACAGGTGTTTGTGTGTGCCTGTGTGTCTGTGTGGTGGTATAAACTGCATTGAGTCACACGGCGGTGTGTGTGAGAGTGTGAGTGTGTGCAGGTACAGGCTGGTATTGAACCACAGTGAAGCGTGTGTGTGCGTGTGTGTTTGTGTGTGCTGGAATAGGCAGAGCATTGAGTCTCAGGTGTGTGTATGTGTGTGTGTATGCTGGTATGGTCTCTGCATTGATTCACTAAGGTGTGTTGTGTGTGTATGTACATGGAGCTGAAGACTGTACACTGATTCACACTGAGCTGTGTGTGTATGTGTGTGTGTGTGTGATGGTATGGGTTTGGCATTGAGTCACTGAGGTGTGTGTTTGTGTGTGTATACCTGGAACTACAGACTGTGCACTGATTCACAATGAGCCATGTGTGACTGTGTGTATGTGATAGTATAGGGTGTGCATAGAGTCACAAAGAGCCGTGCATATGTGTCTTTGCATGGGTGTTGTGGTATAGGGTCTTCATTGTGTCACAGTGACTGTGCGTGTGTGTGTGTGTGTGTGTTTGTGATGGTATAGTACATGCATTGAATCAGAGAGAGCCATGCATGTGTCTCTGTGTGTGTGTGCTGGCATAGGCATTACATTGAGTCACAGTGAGCCATGTGTTTCTATGTTGGTGTAGACTCTGCATTGAGTCACAGTAAGCCTTGTGTGTGTGCCAGTACAGGTTGTGCATTGAGTCAGTGAGTCATATGTGTGTGTGTGTTTGTGTGTGTGTGTGCTTGTTTAGACAGTGCATTGAGTCCAATGAGCAGTGTATGTTTGTGTGTGTGTGTGTGTGCTGTTAGGTAATGTGCATTGAGTCACAGTAGCTCTGTGTGTGTTTTTGAATACCTCTGGGCTGGCATAGGCTGAGAATTGAGTCACAGTGTGGTGTGTGTGTGAGTGTTCATGTGTGTGCAAGTATAGGCTGGACATTGAAGCACAGTGAGCTGTGTGTGTTTGTGTGTGTGCTGATATAGGCTGCACATTCAGTTACAGTGAGCTGTGTGTGTATGTGTGTGTGCTTGTAGAAGCTGCACACTGGTTAATAGTGAGGTGTGTATGAGTGTGTGTGTGCTGTTACATACTGGGCATTCAGTCACAGTTTGCTGTGTGTGTGTGTGCATGCATGTGTGCTTTTATAGGCTGTGCCTTGATTCACATTGAACTGTGAGTGTGGGTGTGTGGATGTCTGCTGGTATACATTTTGCATTGTTTCACAATGAGCTGTGTGTGTGTGTGTGTGTGTGTGTTCTGGTATGAGATGTACATTGAGATACAGTGAGCCGTGCATGTGTGTGGCTGTGTGTGTGTGTGTGTGCTGCTAGAGGCTGGGCATTGTGTAACACTGAGGTATGTGTTTCTGTGTGTCACTCTATAGACTGTGCATTGAGTCTGTGTGTGTGCATGCATGTGTGCTGGTATAGGCTATGCATTGATTCACATTGAGTTAATGTGTGGTTGTGCATGTTGTGTGGCTATATGTTTTGCATTGATTCACTGTGAGCTGTGTGTGTGTGAGTGTGCATGTGTGTGAACATATAGGCTGGACATTGAGTCACAGTGAGGTGTGTGTGTGAGTTTGTGTTTATGTGCAGTGGTAAAAGCCACGCAATGAGAACCAGTGATGTTTGTGTCTGATAGTGTGTGTCTTTTCAGGTTTATGCTGGGCATTGAGTCACAGTGAGCCGTGTGTGTGTGTGCATGTGTGTGTTTGTGTGCTGGTATAGGCTGTGCATTGAGTCACAGTGAGGTGTGTGTGTCTGTTCAGGTGTACACTGGGCATTGAGTCTCAGCTTTGTATGTCTGTGTGTGTGTGCTGAGATAGGCTGTGCATTGAGTCACAGTGACATGTGTGTCAGTGTCTGTGTGAGTGTGTATTCAGACACAGTGAGGTTTGAGTGTGAGTGTGTGTGTGCTGTTAGAGACTGTGGATTGAGTATCAGTGAGCCATGTTTCTTTTTGTGTGTGTGCATGCATGTGTTCTGTTATAAGCTGTGCACTGAGTCACATTGCCGTATTTTTGTGTGTGTGTGTATGCCTGTTGATATAGGCTATGCATTGAGTCACAGTGCTCCGTTAGTGTCTGTGAGGGTTTGTTGGTATAAGCTGTGCACAGGGTCCCAGTGAGCCATCTGTGTGTGTCTGTGCAAATATGGACAGTGCATTGAGTCACAGTGAGTCATGTGTGTCTCTGGGTGTGTGTGTGTCCACATGTGCTGTGTTCGGTTGCGTGTTTTGTCACAGTAAGCCATGTGTGATTATGTGCTGGTATAGACTGTGAACTGAGTCACGGCCGTGTGTGTGTGTGTGTGTGTGTATGCATGCAGACATAGGCTATGCATTGACTCATAGTGAGCTGTTTATGTGTTTGTGATGGTATAGGCTGTCAATTGATTCACAGTGAGCTGTTTGTGTGTGCATGTGCTGATATAGTTTGAGCATTGAGTCACAGTTTGGCTGTGAGTTTGTTTTGCCGGTACAAGATGTACACCGAGTTACAGTGAGCCGTAGGTGTCTGTGGCTTTGTGTGTATGTGTGTGCCTATATAGGTGGTGCAGTAAGTCACAGTGAGCTGTGAGTGTGGGTGTGATGCTAGTATAGACTGTGAACTGAGTCACAGAGAACCATGTGTGTGTGTGTGTGTTGTTTGCTTCAAGTTAATGTGCATTGAGTCACAGTGAGCTCTGTGTTTGTTTGTGAATACCTCTGGGCTGGTATAGGCTGAGCATTGAGTCACAGTGAGGTGTGTGTGTAAGTGTACGTGTGTGTGCAAGTATAGGCTGGGCATTGAATCACAGTGAGCTGTGTGTTTTCGTGTGTGTGCTGGTATAGGCTGCGCATTCAGTCACAGTGAGCCATGTGTATGTGTGAGTGCTCTTGTAGAGGCTGCACATTGAATCACAGTGAGGTGTGTGTGTGATTGTGTGTGTGTGTGCTGTTCCATTCTGTGCATTCTGTCACAGTTAGCCGTGTGTGTGTGCGCATTTGTGTGTGATTTTATAAGCTGTGCATTGATTCACATTGAACTGTGTGTGTGTGCTGGTGTATGCTTTGCATTTTTCACAGTCATCTGGGGGTATGTGTGTCTGTGTGTTGTGCTACAGGCTGAGCATTGTGTCACAGTGAAGTGTGTTTGTGGGAGTGTGCATGTGTCTGCATCTAAAGGCTGGCTATTAGTCACAGTGTGCCTTGTGTGTTTGTGTATGTTTCTGTACTGGTATAGGCTGTGCATTCATTCACAGTGAGGTGTGTTTGTGTGTCTGTCCTGGCGTAGGCTGGTTATTGGGTGACAGTGAGCCATGTGTGTGTGTGTGCTTGTAAAATCTGTGAACTGAGTCATGGCCATGTTTGTGTGTGTGAATGCTGGTATAGTTTATGCATTGACACATAGTGATACACGTGTGTGTTTCGTGATGGTATAAGCCATGCACTGAGTGTGAGTGAGCTGTTTTCATGTGTGCATGCTGGTATATTCTGAACTTTGAGTCACAGTGTGGTATGTGGCCGTGTATGTGTGTGTGTGTGTGTGTGTGTGTGTGTTCCGGTATAAGATGTACATTGAGATACAGTGAGCCGTGCATATGTGTGGCTGTGTGTGTGGGTGTGTGTGTGTGCTGCTAGAGGCTGCGCATTGTGTAACACGGAGCCATGGGTGTGTTGTGTGTTGGTGGGCTTTCATTGATTCAATGGGTGTGTGTGTCTGTGTTTGTTGTGCTAAAGACTGCATTGAGTCACAGTGAGTCGTGTGTGTGTGTGCTGGTATAGACGATTGATTGAGTCACGGTCAGCCATGTGTGTGTGCATGTTGGTATGTGTGTGTGTTCTTCTATAGGTTGTGCATTGAGTCACAGCGAACCCTGTATCTGTGCAGGTGTGTATGTGTGGTGCTGGTATAGGCTGTGCATTGAGTGACACTGAGGTGTGAGTGTATGCTTGTGTGTTTTGGTATACATTGTACATTGAGTCACAGTGCTGTGTGTTTGTGTGCACGCTGGTATAGTCTGTGCATTGAGTCACAGTGATGTGTGTGTGTCTGCGTGTTCTGGTATAGGCTGACCATTGTGTCACATTGAGGTGTGTGTGTGTGCTGGCATAGGCTGCACTTTTTGTCACAGTGAGGTGTGTGTGTGTGTATGTGTAGGTACAGGCTGTGCATTGAGTCACAGTGTGGGGTGTGTGTGTGATGTTATATGCTGTGCACTAGGACACAGTGAGCCATGTGTGTGTGCTGGTATAATCTGACCATTGAGTCACAGTGTGGTGTGGTGTGTGTGCCTTTGCTGGTATGGATTGTGCATTGAATCCCAGCCCTGTGTTAATGTTTGTGTATTTGGTGCTGTAGAGTCTGCATGAGTCACAGTAAGGTGTGTGTGTGTGCTGCTATAGGCTGAGAATTGAGTAACACCTAGGTGAGTGTATGTGTATGTGTATGCTGATAAGGGATTTGCATTGAATCAGTGAGCGGTGTGTGTGTGTGTGTGTGTACTGCTATAGGCTGTGCACTGAGCCACATTAAGGTGTGTTTCTGTGTATGTGTGTGTGGGTATAGGCTATGCATTGACTCACATTGAGCCATGTGTTTGTATGTGCTAGTATACACTGTTCATTGAGTCTCAGTGAACCATGGTTGTGTGTGTCTGTTTACTTGTATGGGCTTGGCATTGAGTCACAGTGAGGTGTGTGTGTGTGTCTGTGTGTCTGTGTGGTGGTATAAGCTGCATTGAGTCACACGGCGTGGTGTGTGAGAGTGTGTGTGTGTGCAGGTACAGGCTGGTATTGAATCACAGTGAGCTGTGTGTGTGTGTGTGTGTGTGTGTGCTGCAATAGGCAGAGCATTGAGTCTCAGGTGTGTGTATGTGTGTGTGTATGTTGGTATGGTCTCTGCATTAATTCACTAAGGTGTGTTGTGTGTGTATGTACATGGAGCTGAAGACCGTATACTGATTCACAGTGAGCTGTGTGTGTATGTGTGTGTGTGTGTGATGGTATGGGCTTTTCATTGAATCACTGAGGTGTGTGTCTGTGTTTGTATACCTGGAACTACAGACTGTGCACTGATTCACAACGAGCCATGTGTGAATGTGTGTAGGTGATAGTATAGGGTGTGCATAGAGTCACAAAGAGCCGTGCATATGTGTCTTTGCATGGGTGTTGTGGTATAGGCTGTGTACTGTGGCACAGTGACTGTGCATGTGTGTGTGTTTGTGTTTGTGATGGTATAGTGCGTGCATTGAATAAGAGAGAGCCATGCATGTGTCTCTCTGTGTGTGTGCTGGCATAGGCATTACATTGCGTCACAGTGAGCCATGTGTTTGTATGTTGGTCTAGACTCTGCCTTGAGTCACAGTAAGCCTTGTGTGTGTGCCAGTACAGGCTATGCATTGAGTCAGTGAGTCATATATGTGTGTGTGTGTGTGCTGGTATGTGCAGTGCATTGAGTCCAAGAGAGCCGTGTATGTTTGTGTGTGTGTGTGTGTGCTGCTATAGGTGGTTCCCTGAGTCACAGTCAGTTATGTGTGAGTGTGTGTTTGTGTGTTCTTGTATAGGCTGTGCATTGATCCACAGTGAGCCATGTGTGTATGCTGGTATAGGAGGTGCATTGAGTCACAGTGATGGTTGTGTTTGTGTGTGTGTGTGCTGCAGTAGGCTGTGAATTGAGTCACAGAAGGTGGGTCTTTGTGTGTGTATGTGCAAGTACAGGCTGCGGTTTGAGTCAGAGAGATGGGTGTCTCTGTGTGGTGTAATAGGCTGTGCATTGAATCACAGCAAGCCGTATTTTTGTGTGTATGTGTATTTTTGTATGTGTGTGTGTGTGATGGTACAGGCTGAACACTGAGTCACTGAGGTGTTCATGTGTGTATGTGGTGCTACAGACTCTTCGTTAGGTCAAACTGAGCCATATGTGTGTGTATGTTTTTGTGTGTGTACAGTTATTGGCTCTGCATTGAGTCATGGTGAACCATGTGTGTGTGGGGAGCTGGTATAGTCACAGCACTGAGTCACAGTTAAATGTGTAGGAGATGTGTGTGTATGTGTGTGTGTGTATTTGCTGGTGTATACTGTGCATTGAGTCACAGTTAGTAGTGCAGTGTGTGTGTGTCTGTGATGGTGTGGACTGTGTTTTTATCCACTTTGACATGAACGAGTGTGTGTGTGTATCTGTGTGTGTGTGTGTGTGTGTGTGTGTGCTAGCACTGAATGACCATTGAGACAGAGTGGGCTCTGTGTGTGTCTGTGTGTGTGCTGGTATAGACTCTGTATTAATTCACTGTGAGCTGTGTGTTTAAGTGTTTGCTCGTATAGGCAGTGCATTGAGTCTCACTGAGGTGTTTCTGTGTGTGTGTGCTGGTACAGAAAGCTTTTCCAGTCACAGACAGGTGTGTGTGTGTGCTGCAGTAGACTGTGAATTGAGTAGCAGAAGGTGGGTCTTTGTGTGTGTATGTGCAGGTACAGGCTGCGGTTTGAGTTAGAGTGATGGGTGTCTCTGTGTGGTGTTATAGGCTGTGCATTGAATCACAGTGAGCCGTGTGTGTGTGTGCATGTGTGCTGGAATAGGCAGAGCATTGAGTCTCAGGTGTGTGTATGTGTGTGTGTATGCTGGTATGGTCTCTGCATTGATTCACTAAGGTGTGTTGTGTGTGTATGTACATGGAGCTGAACACTGTACACTGATTCACAGTGAGCAGTGTGTGTGTGTGTGTGATGGTATGGGCTTTGCATTGAGTCACTGAGGGGTGTGTCTGTGTGTGTACACCTGGAACTACAGACTGTGCACTGATTCACAATGAGCCATGTGTGAATGTGTGTATGTGATAGTATAGGGTGTGCATAGACTCACAAAGAGCCGTGCATATGTGTCTTTGCATAGGTGTTGTGGTATAGGCTGTGCATTGTGTCACAGTGACTGTCCGTGTGTGTGTGTGTGTGTGTTTGTGATGGTATAGTACGTGCGTTGAATCAGAGAGAGCCATGCATGTGTCTCTGTGTGTGTGTGTTGGCATAGGCATTACATTGAGTCACAGAGAGCCATGTGTTTGTATGCTGGTGTAGACTCTGCATTGAGTCACAGTAAGCCTTGTGTGTGTGCCAGTACAGGCTGTGCATTGAGTTAGTGAGTCATATGTGTGTGTGTGTGTGTGTGTGTGCTGGTATAGACAGTGCATTGAGTCCAATGAGCCGTGTATGTTTGTGTGTGAGTGTGCGTGCTGCTATAGGTGGTTCACTGAGTCACAGTCTGGTATGTGTGAGTGAGTGTTTGTGTGTTCTTGTATAGGTTGTGTATTGAATCACAGTGAGCCCTGTGTGTATGGTGGTATAGGCGGTGCATTGAATCACAGTGATGGTTGTTTTTCTGTGTGTATGCTGCAGTAGGCTGTGAATTGAGTCACAGAAGTTGGGACTTTGTGTGTGTATGTGCAGGTACAAGCTGCAGTTCGAGTCACAGTGATGGGTGTCTCTGTGTGGTGTTATAGGCTGTGTATTGAATCACAGCGAGCCGTATTAGTGTGTGTATGTGTATTTGTGTATGCGTGTGTGTGTGTGATGGTACAGGCTGAACATTGAGTCACTGAGGTGTGCATGTGTGTATGTGGTGCTACAGACTGTTCGTTAGGTCAAACTGAGCCATATCTGTGTGTAGGTGTGTGTGTGTACAGTTATTTGCTGTGCACTGAGTCACAGTGAACCATGTGTGTGTGGGGAGCTGGTATAGTCAGAGCACTGAGTCACAGTTGAATGTGTGGGAGTTGTTTGTGTATGTGTGTATTTGCTGGTGTAGACTGTGCATTGAGTCACAGTGAGTAGTGCGGTGTGTGTGTGCTGTGATGGTGTGGACTGTGGTTTTATCCACTTTGACCTGAACGGCTGTGTGTGTTTGTGTGTTTGTGTGTGTGTGTGTGTGCTGGCACTAGATGACAATTGAGACAGAGTGGGCTGTGTGTCTGTGTGTGAGCTGGTATAGACTCTGTATTGAGTCACTGTGAGCTGTATGTGTATGTGTGCGCTCATATAGGCTGTGCATTGAGTCACAGTGAGGTGTTTGTGTGTGTGTGTGCTGGTACAGGAAGCGTTTTCAGTCACAGTCTCGTGTGTGTGTGTGCATGTGAGTTTGTGTGCTGGTATGAGCTTTATTGTGCTGGTATGGGCTTTATTGACTCATGGGTGTGTGTGTGAGTGTGTGGTGATACAGACTGCATTGAGTCACAGTGCGCTGTGTGTGTGTGTGCTGGTATAGGCGATTTATTGAGTACCAGTGAGCCATGTGTGAGTGCGTGTTGGTGTGTGTGTGTGTGTACTGGTATAGGCTGTGCATTGAGTCACAGTGAGGCCTGCATCTGTGCATGTCTGTGTTTGTGTGTGTGTGTTTGCTGGTATAGGCTGAGCTTTGAATCACTCTGAGGTGTGTGTGCATGTGCTGGTAAAATTGTGCCTTGATTCACTGTGCCATGTGAGTGTGTGTGCACGCTGGTATAGGTTGTGCATTGAGTCAGAGTGGGAGGTGTGTGTGTCTGTGTGTTCTGGTATAGGCTGACAATTGAGGCACACTGAGATCTGTGTGCACATGTGTGTATATGTGTGCTGGTACAGCCTGCTCATTGAGTCATATTGAGTTTTGTGTGTGTGTGTGTGCAGGTAGAGGCAGCACATTGAGTCACAGTGAGGTGTATGTGTGTGATGTTATATGCTATGCACTGATTCATAGGGAGGTTTGTGTCTGTGTGTGTGCACTTTCTGGTATAGGATTTGCATTGAATCACACTGAGCTGTGTTTTTGAGTGTCAGTATATGTGCGTGTGTGGAGGTATGGGCTGTGGATTGACTCACAGTTTGCCGTATGTGCTTCTCTGTGTGTGTATGTCTGCTAGCATATCCTGTGCACTGAGTCACAGGGAGCCTTGTGTGTGTGTGTGTGTGTGTGTCCTGGTATAGAGTGTGCATTGATTCACAGTCAGCCATGTGTGTGTGTGTGTGAGTGCACTGGTATAGGATGTGCAGTGAGTCAGAGTGATGTGTGTGTGTGTCTGCGTGTTCTGATATAGGCTGACCATTGTGTAACATTGAGGGTGTGTGTGTGTGTGTGCTGGTATAGGCTGCATATTTTGTCACAGTGAAGTGTGTGTGTGTGTATGTGTAGGTACAGGCTGTGCATTGAGTCACAGTGTGGGGTGTGTGTGTGATGTTATATTCTGTGCACTAGGACACAGTGAGTCGTGTGTGTGTGCTGGTATAATCTGAACATTGAGTCACAGTGTGGTGTGGTGTGTGTGCCTTTGCTGGTATGGACTGTGCATAGAATCCCAGCCCTGTGTTAGTGTTTGTGTATTTGGTGCTGTAGAGTCTGCATGAGTCACAGTAAGATGTGTGTGTGTACTGCTATAGGCTGTACACTGAGCCATATTAAGGTGTGTTTCTGTGTGTGTGTGTGCGGGTATAGGCTATGCATTGACTCACATTGAGCCATGTGTTTGTATGTGCTACTATACACTGTTCATTGAGTCTCAGTGAGCCATTGTTGTGTGTGTCTGTTTACTTGTATGGGCTTGGCATTGAGTCTCAGACAGGTGTTTGTGTGTGCCTGTGTGTCTGTGTGGTGGTATAAACTGCATTGAGTCACACGGCGGTGTGTGTGAGAGTGTGAGTGTGTGCAGGTACAGGCTGGTATTGAACCACAGTGAAGCGTGTGTGTGCGTGTGTGTTTGTGTGTGCTGGAATAGGCAGAGCATTGAGTCTCAGGTGTGTGTATGTGTGTGTGTATGCTGGTATGGTCTCTGCATTGATTCACTAAGGTGTGTTGTGTGTGTATGTACATGGAGCTGAAGACTGTACACTGATTCACACTGAGCTGTGTGTGTATGTGTGTGTGTGTGTGATGGTATGGGTTTGGCATTGAGTCACTGAGGTGTGTGTTTGTGTGTGTATACCTGGAACTACAGACTGTGCACTGATTCACAATGAGCCATGTGTGACTGTGTGTATGTGATAGTATAGGGTGTGCATAGAGTCACAAAGAGCCGTGCATATGTGTCTTTGCATGGGTGTTGTGGTATAGGGTCTTCATTGTGTCACAGTGACTGTGCGTGTGTGTGTGTGTGTGTGTTTGTGATGGTATAGTACATGCATTGAATCAGAGAGAGCCATGCATGTGTCTCTGTGTGTGTGTGCTGGCATAGGCATTACATTGAGTCACAGTGAGCCATGTGTTTCTATGTTGGTGTAGACTCTGCATTGAGTCACAGTAAGCCTTGTGTGTGTGCCAGTACAGGTTGTGCATTGAGTCAGTGAGTCATATGTGTGTGTGTGTTTGTGTGTGTGTGTGCTTGTTTAGACAGTGCATTGAGTCCAATGAGCAGTGTATGTTTGTGTGTGTGTGTGTGTGCTGTTAGGTAATGTGCATTGAGTCACAGTAGCTCTGTGTGTGTTTTTGAATACCTCTGGGCTGGCATAGGCTGAGAATTGAGTCACAGTGTGGTGTGTGTGTGAGTGTTCATGTGTGTGCAAGTATAGGCTGGACATTGAAGCACAGTGAGCTGTGTGTGTTTGTGTGTGTGCTGATATAGGCTGCACATTCAGTTACAGTGAGCTGTGTGTGTATGTGTGTGTGCTTGTAGAAGCTGCACACTGGTTAATAGTGAGGTGTGTATGAGTGTGTGTGTGCTGTTACATACTGGGCATTCAGTCACAGTTTGCTGTGTGTGTGTGTGCATGCATGTGTGCTTTTATAGGCTGTGCCTTGATTCACATTGAACTGTGAGTGTGGGTGTGTGGATGTCTGCTGGTATACATTTTGCATTGTTTCACAATGAGCTGTGTGTGTGTGTGTGTGTGTGTGTTCTGGTATGAGATGTACATTGAGATACAGTGAGCCGTGCATGTGTGTGGCTGTGTGTGTGTGTGTGTGCTGCTAGAGGCTGGGCATTGTGTAACACTGAGGTATGTGTTTCTGTGTGTCACTCTATAGACTGTGCATTGAGTCTGTGTGTGTGCATGCATGTGTGCTGGTATAGGCTATGCATTGATTCACATTGAGTTAATGTGTGGTTGTGCATGTTGTGTGGCTATATGTTTTGCATTGATTCACTGTGAGCTGTGTGTGTGTGAGTGTGCATGTGTGTGAACATATAGGCTGGACATTGAGTCACAGTGAGGTGTGTGTGTGAGTTTGTGTTTATGTGCAGTGGTAAAAGCCACGCAATGAGAACCAGTGATGTTTGTGTCTGATAGTGTGTGTCTTTTCAGGTTTATGCTGGGCATTGAGTCACAGTGAGCCGTGTGTGTGTGTGCATGTGTGTGTTTGTGTGCTGGTATAGGCTGTGCATTGAGTCACAGTGAGGTGTGTGTGTCTGTTCAGGTGTACACTGGGCATTGAGTCTCAGCTTTGTATGTCTGTGTGTGTGTGCTGAGATAGGCTGTGCATTGAGTCACAGTGACATGTGTGTCAGTGTCTGTGTGAGTGTGTATTCAGACACAGTGAGGTTTGAGTGTGAGTGTGTGTGTGCTGTTAGAGACTGTGGATTGAGTATCAGTGAGCCATGTTTGTTTTTGTGTGTGTGCATGCATGTGTTCTGTTATAAGCTGTGCACTGAGTCACATTGCCGTATTTTTGTGTGTGTGTGTATGCCTGTTGATATAGGCTATGCATTGAGTCACAGTGCTCCGTTAGTGTCTGTGAGGGTTTGTTGGTATAAGCTGTGCACAGGGTCCCAGTGAGCCATCTGTGTGTGTCTGTGCAAATATGGACAGTGCATTGAGTCACAGTGAGTCATGTGTGTCTCTGGGTGTGTGTGTGTCCACATGTGCTGTGTTCGGTTGCGTGTTTTGTCACAGTAAGCCATGTGTGATTATGTGCTGGTATAGACTGTGAACTGAGTCACGGCCGTGTGTGTGTGTGTGTGTGTGTATGCATGCAGACATAGGCTATGCATTGACTCATAGTGAGCTGTTTATGTGTTTGTGATGGTATAGGCTGTCAATTGATTCACAGTGAGCTGTTTGTGTGTGCATGTGCTGATATAGTTTGAGCATTGAGTCACAGTTTGGCTGTGAGTTTGTTTTGCCGGTACAAGATGTACACCGAGTTACAGTGAGCCGTAGGTGTCTGTGGCTTTGTGTGTATGTGTGTGCCTATATAGGTGGTGCAGTAAGTCACAGTGAGCTGTGAGTGTGGGTGTGATGCTAGTATAGACTGTGAACTGAGTCACAGAGAACCATGTGTGTGTGTGTGTGTGTGTGTGTGTTGTTTGCTTCAAGTTAATGTGCATTGAGTCACAGTGAGCTCTGTGTTTGTTTGTGAATACCTCTGGGCTGGTATAGGCTGAGCATTGAGTCACAGTGAGGTGTGTGTGTAAGTGTACGTGTGTGTGCAAGTATAGGCTGGGCATTGAATCACAGTGAGCTGTGTGTTTTCGTGTGTGTGCTGGTATAGGCTGCGCATTCAGTCACAGTGAGCCATGTGTATGTGTGAGTGCTCTTGTAGAGGCTGCACATTGAATCACAGTGAGGTGTGTGTGTGATTGTGTGTGTGTGTGCTGTTCCATTCTGTGCATTCTGTCACAGTTAGCCGTGTGTGTGTGCGCATTTGTGTGTGATTTTATAAGCTGTGCATTGATTCACATTGAACTGTGTGTGTGGGTGTGTGCTGGTGTATGCTTTGCATTTTTCACAGTCATCTGGGGGTATGTGTGTCTGTGTGTTGTGCTACAGGCTGAGCATTGTGTCACAGTGAAGTGTGTTTGTGGGAGTGTGCATGTGTCTGCATCTAAAGGCTGGCTATTAGTCACAGTGTGCCTTGTGTGTTTGTGTATGTTTCTGTACTGGTATAGGCTGTGCATTCATTCACAGTGAGGTGTGTTTGTGTGTCTGTCCTGGCGTAGGCTGGTTATTGGGTGACAGTGAGCCATGTGTGTGTGTGTGCTTGTAAAATCTGTGAACTGAGTCATGGCCATGTTTGTGTGTGTGAATGCTGGTATAGTTTATGCATTGACACATAGTGATACACGTGTGTGTTTCGTGATGGTATAAGCCATGCACTGAGTGTGAGTGAGCTGTTTTCATGTGTGCATGCTGGTATATTCTGAACTTTGAGTCACAGTGTGGTATGTGGCCGTGTATGTGTGTGTGTGTGTGTGTGTGTGTGTTCCGGTATAAGATGTACATTGAGATACAGTGAGCCGTGCATATGTGTGGCTGTGTGTGTGGGTGTGTGTGTGTGCTGCTAGAGGCTGCGCATTGTGTAACACGGAGCCATGGGTGTGTTGTGTGTTGGTGGGCTTTCATTGATTCAATGGGTGTGTGTGTCTGTGTTTGTTGTGCTAAAGACTGCATTGAGTCACAGTGAGTCGTGTGTGTGTGTGCTGGTATAGACGATTGATTGAGTCACGGTCAGCCATGTGTGTGTGCATGTTGGTATGTGTGTGTGTTCTTCTATAGGTTGTGCATTGAGTCACAGCGAACCCTGTATCTGTGCAGGTGTGTATGTGTGGTGCTGGTATAGGCTGTGCATTGAGTGACACTGAGGTGTGAGTGTATGCTTGTGTGTTTTGGTATACATTGTACATTGAGTCACAGTGCTGTGTGTTTGTGTGCACGCTGGTATAGTCTGTGCATTGAGTCACAGTGATGTGTGTGTGTCTGCGTGTTCTGGTATAGGCTGACCATTGTGTCACATTGAGGTGTGTGTGTGTGCTGGCATAGGCTGCACTTTTTGTCACAGTGAGGTGTGTGTGTGTGTATGTGTAGGTACAGGCTGTGCATTGAGTCACAGTGTGGGGTGTGTGTGTGATGTTATATGCTGTGCACTAGGACACAGTGAGCCATGTGTGTGTGCTGGTATAATCTGACCATTGAGTCACAGTGTGGTGTGGTGTGTGTGCCTTTGCTGGTATGGATTGTGCATTGAATCCCAGCCCTGTGTTAATGTTTGTGTATTTGGTGCTGTAGAGTCTGCATGAGTCACAGTAAGGTGTGTGTGTGTGCTGCTATAGGCTGAGAATTGAGTAACACCTAGGTGAGTGTATGTGTATGTGTATGCTGATAAGGGATTTGCATTGAATCAGTGAGCGGTGTGTGTGTGTGTGTGTGTACTGCTATAGGCTGTGCACTGAGCCACATTAAGGTGTGTTTCTGTGTATGTGTGTGTGGGTATAGGCTATGCATTGACTCACATTGAGCCATGTGTTTGTATGTGCTAGTATACACTGTTCATTGAGTCTCAGTGAACCATGGTTGTGTGTGTCTGTTTACTTGTATGGGCTTGGCATTGAGTCACAGTGAGGTGTGTGTGTGTGTCTGTGTGTCTGTGTGGTGGTATAAGCTGCATTGAGTCACACGGCGTGGTGTGTGAGAGTGTGTGTGTGTGCAGGTACAGGCTGGTATTGAATCACAGTGAGCTGTGTGTGTGTGTGTGTGTGTGTGTGCTGCAATAGGCAGAGCATTGAGTCTCAGGTGTGTGTATGTGTGTGTGTATGTTGGTATGGTCTCTGCATTAATTCACTAAGGTGTGTTGTGTGTGTATGTACATGGAGCTGAAGACCGTATACTGATTCACAGTGAGCTGTGTGTGTATGTGTGTGTGTGTGTGATGGTATGGGCTTTTCATTGAATCACTGAGGTGTGTGTCTGTGTTTGTATACCTGGAACTACAGACTATGCACTGATTCACAACGAGCCATGTGTGAATGTGTGTAGGTGATAGTATAGGGTGTGCATAGAGTCACAAAGAGCCGTGCATATGTGTCTTTGCATGGGTGTTGTGGTATAGGCTGTGTACTGTGGCACAGTGACTGTGCATGTGTGTGTGTTTGTGTTTGTGATGGTATAGTGCGTGCATTGAATAAGAGAGAGCCATGCATGTGTCTCTCTGTGTGTGTGCTGGCATAGGCATTACATTGCGTCACAGTGAGCCATGTGTTTGTATGTTGGTCTAGACTCTGCCTTGAGTCACAGTAAGCCTTGTGTGTGTGCCAGTACAGGCTATGCATTGAGTCAGTGAGTCATATATGTGTGTGTGTGTGTGCTGGTATGTGCAGTGCATTGAGTCCAAGAGAGCCGTGTATGTTTGTGTGTGTGTGTGTGTGCTGCTATAGGTGGTTCCCTGAGTCACAGTCAGTTATGTGTGAGTGTGTGTTTGTGTGTTCTTGTATAGGCTGTGCATTGATCCACAGTGAGCCATGTGTGTATGCTGGTATAGGAGGTGCATTGAGTCACAGTGATGGTTGTGTTTGTGTGTGTGTGTGCTGCAGTAGGCTGTGAATTGAGTCACAGAAGGTGGGTCTTTGTGTGTGTATGTGCAAGTACAGGCTGCGGTTTGAGTCAGAGAGATGGGTGTCTCTGTGTGGTGTAATAGGCTGTGCATTGAATCACAGCAAGCCGTATTTTTGTGTGTATGTGTATTTTTGTATGTGTGTGTGTGTGATGGTACAGGCTGAACACTGAGTCACTGAGGTGTTCATGTGTGTATGTGGTGCTACAGACTCTTCGTTAGGTCAAACTGAGCCATATGTGTGTGTATGTTTTTGTGTGTGTACAGTTATTGGCTCTGCATTGAGTCATGGTGAACCATGTGTGTGTGGGGAGCTGGTATAGTCACAGCACTGAGTCACAGTTAAATGTGTAGGAGATGTGTGTGTATGTGTGTGTGTGTATTTGCTGGTGTATACTGTGCATTGAGTCACAGTTAGTAGTGCAGTGTGTGTGTGTCTGTGATGGTGTGGACTGTGTTTTTATCCACTTTGACATGAACGAGTGTGTGTGTGTGTATCTGTGTGTGTGTGTGTGTGTGTGTGTGCTAGCACTGAATGACCATTGAGACAGAGTGGGCTCTGTGTGTGTCTGTGTGTGTGCTGGTATAGACTCTGTATTAATTCACTGTGAGCTGTGTGTTTAAGTGTTTGCTCGTATAGGCAGTGCATTGAGTCTCACTGAGGTGTTTCTGTGTGTGTGTGCTGGTACAGAAAGCTTTTCCAGTCACAGACAGGTGTGTGTGTGTGCTGCAGTAGACTGTGAATTGAGTAGCAGAAGGTGGGTCTTTGTGTGTGTATGTGCAGGTACAGGCTGCGGTTTGAGTTAGAGTGATGGGTGTCTCTGTGTGGTGTTATAGGCTGTGCATTGAATCACAGTGAGCCGTGTGTGTGTGTGCATGTGTGCTGGAATAGGCAGAGCATTGAGTCTCAGGTGTGTGTATGTGTGTGTGTATGCTGGTATGGTCTCTGCATTGATTCACTAAGGTGTGTTGTGTGTGTATGTACATGAAGCTGAACACTGTACACTGATTCACAGTGAGCTGTGTGTGTATGTGTGTGTGTGTGTGATGGTATGGGCTTTGCATTGAGTCACTGAGGGGTGTATCTGTGTGTGTACACCTGGAACTACAGACTGTGCACTGATTCACAATGAGCCATGTGTGAATGTGTGTATGTGATAGTATAGGGTGTGCATAGACTCACAAAGAGCCGTGCATATGTGTCTTTGCATAGGTGTTGTGGTATAGGCTGTGCATTGTGTCACAGTGACTGTCCGTGTGTGTGTGTGTGTGTGTGTGTGTTTGTGATGGTATAGTACGTGCGTTGAATCAGAGAGAGCCATGCATGTGTCTCTGTGTGTGTGTGTTGGCATAGGCATTACATTGAGTCACAGAGAGCCATGTGTTTGTATGCTGGTGTAGACTCTGCATTGAGTCACAGTAAGCCTTGTGTGTGTGCCAGTACAGGCTGTGCATTGAGTTAGTGAGTCATATGTGTGTGTGTGTGTGTGTGTGTGTGCTGGTATAGACAGTGCATTGAGTCCAATGAGCCGTGTATGTTTGTGTGTGAGTGTGCGTGCTGCTATAGGTGGTTCACTGAGTCACAGTCTGGTATGTGTGAGTGAGTGTTTGTGTGTTCTTGTATAGGTTGTGTATTGAATCACAGTGAGCCCTGTGTGTATGGTGGTATAGGCGGTGCATTGAATCACAGTGATGGTTGTTTTTCTGTGTGTATGCTGCAGTAGGCTGTGAATTGAGTCACAGAAGGTGGGACTTTGTGTGTGTATGTGCAGGTACAAGCTGCAGTTCGAGTCACAGTGATGGGTGTCTCTGTGTGGTGTTATAGGCTGTGTATTGAATCACAGCGAGCCGTATTAGTGTGTGTATGTGTATTTGTGTATGCGTGTGTGTGTGTGATGGTACAGGCTGAACATTGAGTCACTGAGGTGTGCATGTGTGTATGTGGTGCTACAGACTGTTCGTTAGGTCAAACTGAGCCATATCTGTGTGTAGGTGTGTGTGTGTACAGTTATTTGCTGTGCACTGAGTCACAGTGAACCATGTGTGTGTGGGGAGCTGGTATAGTCAGAGCACTGAGTCACAGTTGAATGTGTGGGAGTTGTTTGTGTATGTGTGTATTTGCTGGTGTAGACTGTGCATTGAGTCACAGTGAGTAGTGCGGTGTGTGTGTGCTGTGATGGTGTGGACTGTGGTTTTATCCACTTTGACCTGAACGGCTGTGTGTGTTTGTGTGTTTGTGTGTGTGTGTGTGTGCTGGCACTAGATGACAATTGAGACAGAGTGGGCTGTGTGTCTGTGTGTGAGCTGGTATAGACTCTGTATTGAGTCACTGTGAGCTGTGTGTGTATGTGTGCGCTCATATAGGCTGTGCATTGAGTCACAGTGAGGTGTTTGTGTGTGTGTGTGCTGGTACAGGAAGCGTTTTCAGTCACAGTCTCGTGTGTGTGTGTGTGCATGTGAGTTTGTGTGCTGGTATGGGCTTTATTGTGCTGGTATGGGCTTTATTGACTCATGGGTGTGTGTGTGAGTGTGTGGTGATACAGACTGCATTGAGTCACAGTGCGCTGTGTGTGTGTGTGCTGGTATAGGCGATTTATTGAGTACCAGTGAGCCATGTGTGAGTGCGTGTTGGTGTGTGTGTGTGTGTACTGGTATAGGCTGTGCATTGAGTCACAGTGAGGCCTGCATCTGTGCATGTCTGTGTTTGTGTGTGTGTGTTTGCTGGTATAGGCTGAGCTTTGAATCACTCTGAGGTGTGTGTGCATGTGCTGGTAAAATTGTGCCTTGATTCACTGTGCCATGTGAGTGTGTGTGCACGCTGGTAGGTTGTGCATTGAGAGTGGGAGGTGTGTGTGTCTGTGTGTTCTGGTATAGGCTGACAATTGAGGCACACTGAGATCTGTGTGCACATGTGTGTATATGTGTGCTGGTACAGCCTGCTCATTGAGTCATATTGAGTTTTGTGTGTGTGTGTGTGCAGGTAGAGGCAGCACATTGAGTCACAGTGAGGTGTATGTGTGTGATGTTATATGCTATGCACTGATTCATAGGGAGGTTTGTGTCTGTGTGTGTGCACTTTCTGGTATAGGATTTGCATTGAATCACACTGAGCTGTGTTTTTGAGTGTCAGTATATGTGCGTGTGTGGAGGTATGGGCTGTGGATTGACTCACAGTTTGCCGTATGTGCTTCTCTGTGTGTGTATGTCTGCTAGCATATCCTGTGCACTGAGTCACAGGGAGCCTTGTGTGTGTGTGTGTGTGTGTGTGTGTGTGTCCTGGTATAGAGTGTGCATTGATTCACAGTCAGCCATGTGTGTGTGTGTGTGAGTGCACTGGTATAGGATGTGCAGTGAGTCAGAGTGATGTGTGTGTGTGTCTGCGTGTTCTGATATAGGCTGACCATTGTGTAACATTGAGGGTGTGTGTGTGTGTGTGCTGGTATAGGCTGCATATTTTGTCACAGTGAAGTGTGTGTGTGTGTATGTGTAGGTACAGGCTGTGCATTGAGTCACAGTGTGGGGTGTGTGTGTGATGTTATATTCTGTGCACTAGGACACAGTGAGTCGTGTGTGTGTGCTGGTATAATCTGAACATTGAGTCACAGTGTGGTGTGGTGTGTGTGCCTTTGCTGGTATGGACTGTGCATAGAATCCCAGCCCTGTGTTAGTGTTTGTGTATTTGGTGCTGTAGAGTCTGCATGAGTCACAGTAAGATGTGTGTGTGTACTGCTATAGGCTGTACACTGAGCCATATTAAGGTGTGTTTCTGTGTGTGTGTGTGCGGGTATAGGCTATGCATTGACTCACATTGAGCCATGTGTTTGTATGTGCTACTATACACTGTTCATTGAGTCTCAGTGAGCCATTGTTGTGTGTGTCTGTTTACTTGTATGGGCTTGGCATTGAGTCTCAGACAGGTGTTTGTGTGTGCCTGTGTGTCTGTGTGGTGGTATAAACTGCATTGAGTCACACGGCGGTGTGTGTGAGAGTGTGAGTGTGTGCAGGTACAGGCTGGTATTGAACCACAGTGAAGCGTGTGTGTGCGTGTGTGTTTGTGTGTGCTGGAATAGGCAGAGCATTGAGTCTCAGGTGTGTGTATGTGTGTGTGTATGCTGGTATGGTCTCTGCATTGATTCACTAAGGTGTGTTGTGTGTGTATGTACATGGAGCTGAAGACTGTACACTGATTCACACTGAGCTGTGTGTGTATGTGTGTGTGTGTGTGATGGTATGGGTTTGGCATTGAGTCACTGAGGTGTGTGTTTGTGTGTGTATACCTGGAACTACAGACTGTGCACTGATTCACAATGAGCCATGTGTGAATGTGTGTATGTGATAGTATAGGGTGTGCATAGAGTCACAAAGAGCCGTGCATATGTGTCTTTGCATGGGTGTTGTGGTATAGGGTCTTCATTGTGTCACAGTGACTGTGCGTGTGTGTGTGTGTGTGTGTTTGTGATGGTATAGTACATGCATTGAATCAGAGAGAGCCATGCATGTGTCTCTGTGTGTGTGTGCTGGCATAGGCATTACATTGAGTCACAGTGAGCCATGTGTTTGTATGTTGGTGTAGACTCTGCATTGAGTCACAGTAAACCTTGTGTGTGTGCCAGTACAGGTTGTGCATTGAGTCAGTGAGTCATATGTGTGTGTGTGTTTGTGTGTGTGTGTGCTTGTTTAGACAGTGCATTGAGTCCAATGAGCAGTGTATGTTTGTGTGTGTGTGTGTGTGCTGTTAGGTAATGTGCATTGAGTCACAGTAGCTCTGTGTGTGTTTTTGAATACCTCTGGGCTGGCATAGGCTGAGAATTGAGTCACAGTGTGGTGTGTGTGTGAGTGTTCATGTGTGTGCAAGTATAGGCTGGACATTGAAGCACAGTGAGCTGTGTGTGTTTGTGTGTGTGCTGATATAGGCTGCACATTCAGTTACAGTGAGCTGTGTGTGTATGTGAGTGTGCTTGTAGAAGCTGCACACTGGTTAATAGTGAGGTGTGTATGAGTGTGTGTGTGCTGTTACATACTGGGCATTCAGTCACAGTTTGCTGTGTGTGTGTGTGCATGCATGTGTGCTTTTATAGGCTGTGCCTTGATTCACATTGAACTGTGAGTGTGGGTGTGTGGATGTCTGCTGGTATACATTTTGCATTGTTTCACAATGAGCTGTGTGTGTGTGTGTGTGTGTGTGTTCTGGTATGAGATGTACATTGAGATACAGTGAGCCGTGCATGTGTGTGGCTGTGTGTGTGTGTGTGTGCTGCTAGAGGCTGGGCATTGTGTAACACTGAGCTATGTGTTTCTGTGTGTCACTCTATAGACTGTGCATTGAGTCTGTGTGTGTGCATGCATGTGTGCTGGTATAGGCTATGCATTGATTCACATTGAGTTAATGTGTGGTTGTGCATGTTGTGTGGCTATATGTTTTGCATTGATTCACTGTGAGCTGTGTGTGTGTGAGTGTGCATGTGTGTGAACATATAGGCTGGACATTGAGTCACAGTGAGGTGTGTGTGTGAGTTTGTGTTTATGTGCAGTGGTAAAAGCCACGCAATGAGAACCAGTGATGTTTGTGTCTGATAGTGTGTGTCTTTTCAGGTTTATGCTGGGCATTGAGTCACAGTGAGCCGTGTGTGTGTGTGCATGTGTGTGTTTGTGTGCTGGTATAGGCTGTGCATTGAGTCACAGTGAGGTGTGTGTGTCTGTTCAGGTGTACACTGGGCATTGAGTCTCAGCTTTGTATGTCTGTGTGTGTGTGCTGAGATAGGCTGTGCATTGAGTCACAGTGACATGTGTGTCAGTGTCTGTGTGAGTGTGTATTCAGACACAGTGAGGTTTGAGTGTGAGTGTGTGTGTGCTGTTAGAGACTGTGGATTGAGTATCAGTGAGCCATGTTTGTTTTTGTGTGTGTGCATGCATGTGTTCTGTTATAAGCTGTGCACTGAGTCACATTGCCGTATTTTTGTGTGTGTGTGTATGCCTGTTGATATAGGCTATGCATTGAGTCACAGTGCTCCGTTAGTGTCTGTGAGGGTTTGTTGGTATAAGCTGTGCACAGGGTCCCAGTGAGCCATCTGTGTGTGTCTGTGCAAATATGGACAGTGCATTGAGTCACAGTGAGTCATGTGTGTCTCTGGGTGTGTGTGTGTCCACATGTGCTGTGTTCGGTTGCGTGTTTTGTCACAGTAAGCCATGTGTGATTATGTGCTGGTATAGACTGTGAACTGAGTCACGGCCATGTGTGTGTGTGTGTGTGTGTGTGTATGCATGCAGACATAGGCTATGCATTGACTCATAGTGAGCTGTTTATGTGTTTGTGATGGTATAGGCTGTCAATTGATTCACAGTGAGCTGTTTGTGTGTGCATGTGCTGATATAGTTTGAGCATTGAGTCACAGTTTGGCTGTGAGTTTGTTTTGCCAGTACAAGATGTACACCGAGTTACAGTGAGTCGTAGGTGTCTGTGGCTTTGTGTGTATGTGTGTGCCTATATAGGTGGTGCAGTAAGTCACAGTGAGCTGTGAGTGTGGGTGTGATGCTAGTATAGACTGTGAACTGAGTCACAGAGAACCATGTGTGTGTGTGTGTGTGTGTGTGTGTTGTTTGCTTCAAGTTAATGTGCATTGAGTCACAGTGAGCTCTGTGTTTGTTTGTGAATACCTCTGGGCTGGTATAGGCTGAGCATTGAGTCACAGTGAGGTGTGTGTGTAAGTGTACGTGTGTGTGCAAGTATAGGCTGGGCATTGAATCACAGTGAGCTGTGTGTTTTCGTGTGTGTGCTGGTATAGGCTGCGCATTCAGTCACAGTGAGCCATGTGTATGTGTGAGTGCTCTTGTAGAGGCTGCACATTGAATCACAGTGAGGTGTGTGTGTGATTGTGTGTGTGTGTGCTGTTCCATTCTGTGCATTCTGTCACAGTTAGCCGTGTGTGTGTGCGCATTTGTGTGTGATTTTATAAGCTGTGCATTGATTCACATTGAACTGTGTGTGTGGGTGTGTGCTGGTGTATGCTTTGCATTTTTCACAGTCATCTGGGGGTATGTGTGTCTGTGTGTTGTGCTACAGGCTGAGCATTGTGTCACAGTGAAGTGTGTTTGTGGGAGTGTGCATGTGTCTGCATCTAAAGGCTGGCTATTAGTCACAGTGTGCCTTGTGTGTTTGTGTATGTTTCTGTACTGGTATAGGCTGTGCATTCATTCACAGTGAGGTGTGTTTGTGTGTCTGTCCTGGCGTAGGCTGGTTATTGGGTGACAGTGAGCCATGTGTGTGTGTGTGCTTGTAAAATCTGTGAACTGAGTCATGGCCATGTTTGTGTGTGTGAATGCTGGTATAGTTTATGCATTGACACATAGTGATACACGTGTGTGTTTCGTGATGGTATAAGCCATGCACTGAGTGTGAGTGAGCTGTTTTCATGTGTGCATGCTGGTATATTCTGAACTTTGAGTCACAGTGTGGTATGTGGCCGTGTATGTGTGTGTGTGTGTGTGTGTGTGTGTTCCGGTATAAGATGTACATTGAGATACAGTGAGCCGTGCATATGTGTGGCTGTGTGTGTGGGTGTGTGTGTGTGCTGCTAGAGGCTGCGCATTGTGTAACACGGAGCCATGGGTGTGTTGTGTGTTGGTGGGCTTTCATTGATTCAATGGGTGTGTGTGTCTGTGTTTGTTGTGCTAAAGACTGCATTGAGTCACAGTGAGTCGTGTGTGTGTGTGCTGGTATAGACGATTGATTGAGTCACGGTCAGCCATGTGTGTGTGCATGTTGGTATGTGTGTGTGTTCTTCTATAGGTTGTGCATTGAGTCACAGCGAACCCTGTATCTGTGCAGGTGTGTATGTGTGGTGCTGGTATAGGCTGTGCATTGAGTGACACTGAGGTGTGAGTGTATGCTTGTGTGTTTTGGTATACATTGTACATTGAGTCACAGTGCTGTGTGTTTGTGTGCACGCTGGTATAGTCTGTGCATTGAGTCACAGTGATGTGTGTGTGTCTGCGTGTTCTGGTATAGGCTGACCATTGTGTCACATTGAGGTGTGTGTGTGTGCTGGCATAGGCTGCACTTTTTGTCACAGTGAGGTGTGTGTGTGTGTATGTGTAGGTACAGGCTGTGCATTGAGTCACAGTGTGGGGTGTGTGTGTGATGTTATATGCTGTGCACTAGGACACAGTGAGCCATGTGTGTGTGCTGGTATAATCTGACCATTGAGTCACAGTGTGGTGTGGTGTGTGTGCCTTTGCTGGTATGGATTGTGCATTGAATCCCAGCCCTGTGTTAATGTTTGTGTATTTGGTGCTGTAGAGTCTGCATGAGTCACAGTAAGGTGTGTGTGTGTGCTGCTATAGGCTGAGAATTGAGTAACACCTAGGTGAGTGTATGTGTATGTGTATGCTGATAAGGGATTTGCATTGAATCAGTGAGCGGTGTGTGTGTGTGTGTGTACTGCTATAGGCTGTGCACTGAGCCACATTAAGGTGTGTTTCTGTGTATGTGTGTGTGGGTATAGGCTATGCATTGACTCACATTGAGCCATGTGTTTGTATGTGCTAGTGTACACTGTTCATTGAGTCTCAGTGAACCATGGTTGTGTGTGTCTGTTTACTTGTATGGGCTTGGCATTGAGTCACAGTGAGGTGTGTGTGTGTGTCTGTGTGTCTGTGTGGTGGTATAAGCTGCATTGAGTCACACGGCGTGGTGTGTGAGAGTGTGTGTGTGTGCAGGTACAGGCTGGTATTGAATCACAGTGAGCTGTGTGTGTGTGTGTGTGTGTGCTGCAATAGGCAGAGCATTGAGTCTCAGGTGTGTGTATGTGTGTGTGTATGTTGGTATGGTCTCTGCATTAATTCACTAAGGTGTGTTGTGTGTGTATGTACATGGAGCTGAAGACCGTATACTGATTCACAGTGAGCTGTGTGTGTATGTGTGTGTGTGTGTGATGGTATGGGCTTTTCATTGAATCACTGAGGTGTGTGTCTGTGTGTGTATACCTGGAACTACAGACTGTGCACTGATTCACAACGAGCCATGTGTGAATGTGTGTAGGTGATAGTATAGGGTGTGCATAGAGTCACAAAGAGCCGTGCATATGTGTCTTTGCATGGGTGTTGTGGTATAGGCTGTGTACTGTGACACAGTGACTGTGCATGTGTGTGTGTTTGTGTTTGTGATGGTATAGTGCGTGCATTGAATAAGAGAGAGCCATGCATGTGTCTCTCTGTGTGTGTGCTGGCATAGGCATTACATTGCGTCACAGTGAGCCATGTGTTTGTATGTTGGTCTAGACTCTGCCTTGAGTCACAGTAAGCCTTGTGTGTGTGCCAGTACAGGCTATGCATTGAGTCAGTGAGTCATATATGTGTGTGTGTGTGTGTGCTGGTATGTGCAGTGCATTGAGTCCAAGAGAGCCGTGTATGTTTGTGTGTGTGTGTGTGTGCTGCTATAGGTGGTTCCCTGAGTCACAGTCAGTTATGTGTGAGTGTGTGTTTGTGTGTTCTTGTATAGGCTGTGCATTGATCCACAGTGAGCCATGTGTGTATGCTGGTATAGGAGGTGCATTGAGTCACAGTGATGGTTGTGTTTGTGTGTGTGTGTGCTGCAGTAGGCTGTGAATTGAGTCACAGAAGGTGGGTCTTTGTGTGTGTATGTGCAAGTACAGGCTGCGGTTTGAGTCAGAGAGATGGGTGTCTCTGTGTGGTGTAATAGGCTGTGCATTGAATCACAGCAAGCCGTATTTTTGTGTGTATGTGTATTTTTGTATGTGTGTGTGTGTGATGGTACAGGCTGAACACTGAGTCACTGAGGTGTTCATGTGTGTATGTGGTGCTACAGACTCTTCGTTAGGTCAAACTGAGCCATATGTGTGTGTATGTTTTTGTGTGTGTACAGTTATTGGCTCTGCATTGAGTCATGGTGAACCATGTGTGTGTGGGGAGCTGGTATAGTCACAGCACTGAGTCACAGTTAAATGTGTAGGAGATGTGTGTGTATGTGTGTGTGTGTATTTGCTGGTGTATACTGTGCATTGAGTCACAGTTAGTAGTGCAGTGTGTGTGTGTCTGTGATGGTGTGGACTGTGTTTTTATCCACTTTGACATGAACGAGTGTGTGTGTGTGTATCTGTGTGTGTGTGTGTGTGTGTGTGCTAGCACTGAATGACCATTGAGACAGAGTGGGCTCTGTGTGTGTCTGTGTGTGTGCTGGTATAGACTCTGTATTAATTCACTGTGAGCTGTGTGTTTAAGTGTTTGCTCGTATAGGCAGTGCATTGAGTCTCACTGAGGTGTTTCTGTGTGTGTGTGCTGGTACAGAAAGCTTTTCCAGTCACAGACAGGTGTGTGTGTGTGCTGCAGTAGACTGTGAATTGAGTAGCAGAAGGTGGGTCTTTGTGTGTGTATGTGCAGGTACAGGCTGCGGTTTGAGTTAGAGTGATGGGTGTCTCTGTGTTGTGTTATAGGCTGTGCATTGAATCACAGTGAGCCGTGTGTGTGTGTGCGTGTGTGCTGGAATAGGCAGAGCATTGAGTCTCAGGTGTGTGTATGTGTGTGTGTATGCTGGTATGGTCTCTGCATTGATTCACTAAGGTGTGTTGTGTGTGTATGTACATGGAGCTGAACACTGTACACTGATTCACAGTGAGCTGTGTGTGTGTGTGTGTGATGGTATGGGCTTTGCATTGAGTCACTGAGGGGTGTGTCTGTGTGTGTACACCTGGAACTACAGACTGTGCACTGATTCACAATGAGCCATGTGTGAATGTGTGTATGTGATAGTATAGGGTGTGCATAGAGTCACAAAGAGCCGTGCATATGTGTCTTTGCATAGGTGTTGTGGTATAGGCTGTGCATTGTGTCACAGTGACTGTCCGTGTGTGTGTGTGTGTGTGTTTGTGATGGTATAGTACGTGCGTTGAATCAGAGAGAGCCATGCATGTGTCTCTGTGTGTGTGTGTTGGCATAGGCATTACATTGAGTCACAGAGAGCCATGTGTTTGTATGCTGGTGTAGACTCTGCATTGAGTCACAGTAAGCCTTGTGTGTGTGCCAGTACAGGCTGTGCATTGAGTTAGTGAGTCATATGTGTGTGTGTGTGTGTGTGTGTGTGCTGGTATAGACAGTGCATTGAGTCCAATGAGCCGTGTATGTTTGTGTGTGAGTGTGCGTGCTGCTATAGGTGGTTCACTGAGTCACAGTCTGGTATGTGTGAGTGAGTGTTTGTGTGTTCTTGTATAGGTTGTGTATTGAATCACAGTGAGCCCTGTGTGTATGGTGGTATAGGCGGTGCATTGAATCACAGTGATGGTTGTTTTTCTGTGTGTATGCTGCAGTAGGCTGTGAATTGAGTCACAGAAGGTGGGACTTTGTGTGTGTATGTGCAGGTACAAGCTGCAGTTCGAGTCACAGTGATGGGTGTCTCTGTGTGGTGTTATAGGCTGTGTATTGAATCACAGTGAGCCGTATTAGTGTGTGTATGTGTATTTGTGTATGCGTGTGTGTGTGTGATGGTACAGGCTGAACATTGAGTCACTGAGGTGTGCATGTGTGTATGTGGTGCTACAGACTGTTCGTTAGGTCAAACTGAGCCATATCTGTGTGTAGGTGTGTGTGTGTACAGTTATTTGCTGTGCACTGAGTCACAGTGAACCATGTGTGTGTGGGGAGCTGGTATAGTCAGAGCACTGAGTCACAGTTGAATGTGTGGGAGTTGTTTGTGTATGTGTGTATTTGCTGGTGTAGACTGTGCATTGAGTCACAGTGAGTAGTGCGGTGTGTGTGTGCTGTGATGGTGTGGACTGTGGTTTTATCCACTTTGACCTGAACGGCTGTGTGTGTTTGTGTGTTTGTGTGTGTGTGTGTGTGCTGGCACTAGATGACAATTGAGACAGAGTGGGCTGTGTGTCTGTGTGTGAGCTGGTATAGACTCTGTATTGAGTCACTGTGAGCTGTGTGTGTATGTGTGCGCTCATATAGGCTGTGCATTGAGTCACAGTGAGGTGTTTGTGTGTGTGTGTGCTGGTACAGGAAGCGTTTTCAGTCACAGTCTCGTGTGTGTGTGTGCATGTGAGTTTGTGTGCTGGTATGAGCTTTATTGTGCTGGTATGGGCTTTATTGACTCATGGGTGTGTGTGTGAGTGTGTGGTGATACAGACTGCATTGAGTCACAGTGCGCTGTGTGTGTGTGTGCTGGTATAGGCGATTTATTGAGTACCAGTGAGCCATGTGTGAGTGCGTGTTGGTGTGTGTGTGTGTGTACTGGTATAGGCTGTGCATTGAGTCACAGTGAGGCCTGCATCTGTGCATGTCTGTGTTTGTGTGTGTGTGTTTGCTGGTATAGGCTGAGCTTTGAATCACTCTGAGGTGTGTGTGCATGTGCTGGTAAAATTGTGCCTTGATTCACTGTGCCATGTGAGTGTGTGTGCACGCTGGTATAGGTTGTGCATTGAGTCAGAGTGGGAGGTGTGTGTGTCTGTGTGTTCTGGTATAGGCTGACAATTGAGGCACACTGAGATCTGTGTGCACATGTGTGTATATGTGTGCTGGTACAGCCTGCTCATTGAGTCATATTGAGTTTTGTGTGTGTGTGTGTGCAGGTAGAGGCAGCACATTGAGTCACAGTGAGGTGTATGTGTGTGATGTTATATGCTATGCACTGATTCATAGGGAGGTTTGTGTCTGTGTGTGTGCACATTCTGGTATAGGATTTGCATTGAATCACACTGAGCTGTGTTTTTGAGTGTCAGTATATGTGCGTGTGTGGAGGTATGGGCTGTGGATTGACTCACAGTTTGCCGTATGTGCTTCTCTGTGTGTGTATGTCTGCTAGCATATCCTGTGCACTGAGTCACAGGGAGCCTTGTGTGTGTGTGTGTGTGTGTGTCCTGGTATAGAGTGTGCATTGATTCACAGTCAGCCATGTGTGTGTGTGTGTGAGTGCACTGGTATAGGATGTGCAGTGAGTCAGAGTGATGTGTGTGTGTGTCTGCGTGTTCTGATATAGGCTGACCATTGTGTAACATTGAGGGTGTGTGTGTGTGTGTGCTGGTATAGGCTGCATATTTTGTCACAGTGAAGTGTGTGTGTGTGTATGTGTAGGTACAGGCTGTGCATTGAGTCACAGTGTGGGGTGTGTGTGTGATGTTATATTCTGTGCACTAGGACACAGTGAGTCGTTTGTGTGTGCTGGTATAATCTGAACATTGAGTCACAGTGTGGTGTGGTGTGTGTGCCTTTGCTGGTATGGACTGTGCATAGAATCCCAGCCCTGTGTTAGTGTTTGTGTATTTGGTGCTGTAGAGTCTGCATGAGTCACAGTAAGATGTGTGTGTGTACTGCTATAGGCTGTACACTGAGCCATATTAAGGTGTGTTTCTGTGTGTGTGTGTGCGGGTATAGGCTATGCATTGACTCACATTGAGCCATGTGTTTGTATGTGCTACTATACACTGTTCATTGAGTCTCAGTGAGCCATTGTTGTGTGTGTCTGTTTACTTGTATGGGCTTGGCATTGAGTCTCAGACAGGTGTTTGTGTGTGCCTGTGTGTCTGTGTGGTGGTATAAACTGCATTGAGTCACACGGCGGTGTGTGTGAGAGTGTGAGTGTGTGCAGGTACAGGCTGGTATTGAACCACAGTGAAGCGTGTGTGTGCGTGTGTGTTTGTGTGTGCTGGAATAGGCAGAGCATTGAGTCTCAGGTGTGTGTATGTGTGTGTGTATGCTGGTATGGTCTCTGCATTGATTCACTAAGGTGTGTTGTGTGTGTATGTACATGGAGCTGAAGACTGTACACTGATTCACACTGAGCTGTGTGTGTATGTGTGTGTGTGTGTGATGGTATGGGTTTGGCATTGAGTCACTGAGGTGTGTGTTTGTGTGTGTATACCTGGAACTACAGACTGTGCACTGATTCACAATGAGCCATGTGTGACTGTGTGTATGTGATAGTATAGGGTGTGCATAGAGTCACAAAGAGCCGTGCATATGTGTCTTTGCATGGGTGTTGTGGTATAGGGTCTTCATTGTGTCACAGTGACTGTGCGTGTGTGTGTGTGTGTGTGTTTGTGATGGTATAGTACATGCATTGAATCAGAGAGAGCCATGCATGTGTCTCTGTGTGTGTGTGCTGGCATAGGCATTACATTGAGTCACAGTGAGCCATGTGTTTCTATGTTGGTGTAGACTCTGCATTGAGTCACAGTAAGCCTTGTGTGTGTGCCAGTACAGGTTGTGCATTGAGTCAGTGAGTCATATGTGTGTGTGTGTTTGTGTGTGTGTGTGCTTGTTTAGACAGTGCATTGAGTCCAATGAGCAGTGTATGTTTGTGTGTGTGTGTGTGTGCTGTTAGGTAATGTGCATTGAGTCACAGTAGCTCTGTGTGTGTTTTTGAATACCTCTGGGCTGGCATAGGCTGAGAATTGAGTCACAGTGTGGTGTGTGTGTGAGTGTTCATGTGTGTGCAAGTATAGGCTGGACATTGAAGCACAGTGAGCTGTGTGTGTTTGTGTGTGTGCTGATATAGGCTGCACATTCAGTTACAGTGAGCTGTGTGTGTATGTGAGTGTGCTTGTAGAAGCTGCACACTGGTTAATAGTGAGGTGTGTATGAATGTGTGTGTGCTGTTACATACTGGGCATTCAGTCACAGTTTGCTGTGTGTGTGTGTGCATGCATGTGTGCTTTTATAGACTGTGCCTTGATTCACATTGAACTGTGAGTGTGGGTGTGTGGATGTCTGCTGGTATACATTTTGCATTGTTTCACAATGAGCTGTGTGTGTGTGTGTGTGTGTGTGTGTTCTGGTATGAGATGTACATTGAGATACAGTGAGCCGTGCATGTGTGTGGCTGTGTGTGTGTGTGTGTGCTGCGAGAGGATGGGCATTGTGTAACACTGAGCTATGTGTTTCTGTGTGTCACTCTATAGACTGTGCATTGAGTCTGTGTGTGTGCATGCATGTGTGCTGGTATAGGCTATGCATTGATTCACATTGAGTTAATGTGTGGTTGTGCATGTTGTGTGGCTATATGTTTTGCATTGATTCACTGTGAGCTGTGTGTGTGTGAGTGTGCATGTGTGTGAACATATAGGCTGGACATTGAGTCACAGTGAGGTGTGTGTGTGAGTTTGTGTTTATGTGCAGTGGTAAAAGCCACGCAATGAGAACCAGTGATGTTTGTGTCTGATAGTGTGTGTCTTTTCAGGTTTATGCTGGGCATTGAGTCACAGTGAGCCGTGTGTGTGTGTGCATGTGTGTGTTTGTGTGCTGGTATAGGCTGTGCATTGAGTCACAGTGAGGTGTGTGTGTCTGTTCAGGTGTACACTGGGCATTGAGTCTCAGCTTTGTATGTCTGTGTGTGTGTGCTGAGATAGGCTGTGCATTGAGTCACAGTGACATGTGTGTCAGTGTCTGTGTGAGTGTGTATTCAGACACAGTGAGGTTTGAGTGTGAGTGTGTGTGTGCTGTTAGAGACTGTGGATTGAGTATCAGTGAGCCATGTTTGTTTTTGTGTGTGTGCATGCATGTGTTCTGTTATAAGCTGTGCACTGAGTCACATTGCCGTATTTTTGTGTGTGTGTGTATGCCTGTTGATATAGGCTATGCATTGAGTCACAGTGCTCCGTTAGTGTCTGTGAGGGTTTGTTGGTATAAGCTGTGCACAGGGTCCCAGTGAGCCATCTGTGTGTGTCTGTGCAAATATGGACAGTGCATTGAGTCACAGTGAGTCATGTGTGTCTCTGGGTGTGTGTGTGTCCACATGTGCTGTGTTCGGTTGCGTGTTTTGTCACAGTAAGCCATGTGTGATTATGTGCTGGTATAGACTGTGAACTGAGTCACGGCCGTGTGTGTGTGTGTGTGTGTGTGTATGCATGCAGACATAGGCTATGAATTGACTCATAGTGAGCTGTTTATGTGTTTGTGATGGTATAGGCTGTCAATTGATTCACAGTGAGCTGTTTGTGTGTGCATGTGCTGATATAGTTTGAGCATTGAGTCACAGTTTGGCTGTGAGTTTGTTTTGCCAGTACAAGATGTACACCGAGTTACAGTGAGCCGTAGGTGTCTGTGGCTTTGTGTGTATGTGTGTGCCTATATAGGTGGTGCAGTAAGTCACAGTGAGCTGTGAGTGTGGGTGTGATGCTAGTATAGACTGTGAACTGAGTCACAGAGAACCATGTGTGTGTGTGTGTGTGTGTGTTGTTTGCTTCAAGTTAATGTGCATTGAGTCACAGTGAGCTCTGTGTTTGTTTGTGAATACCTCTGGGCTGGTATAGGCTGAGCATTGAGTCACAGTGAGGTGTGTGTGTAAGTGTACGTGTGTGTGCAAGTATAGGCTGGGCATTGAATCACAGTGAGCTGTGTGTTTTCGTGTGTGTGCTGGTATAGGCTGCGCATTCAGTCACAGTGAGCCATGTGTATGTGTGAGTGCTCTTGTAGAGGCTGCACATTGAATCACAGTGAGGTGTGTGTGTGATTGTGTGTGTGTGTGCTGTTCCATTCTGTGCATTCTGTCACAGTTAGCCGTGTGTGTGTGCGCATTTGTGTGTGATTTTATAAGCTGTGCATTGATTCACATTGAACTGTGTGTGTGGGTGTGTGCTGGTGTATGCTTTGCATTTTTCACAGTCATCTGGGGGTATGTGTGTCTGTGTGTTGTGCTACAGGCTGAGCATTGTGTCACAGTGAAGTGTGTTTGTGGGAGTGTGCATGTGTCTGCATCTAAAGGCTGGCTATTAGTCACAGTGTGCCTTGTGTGTTTGTGTATGTTTCTGTACTGGTATAGGCTGTGCATTCATTCACAGTGAGGTGTGTTTGTGTGTCTGTCCTGGCGTAGGCTGGTTATTGGGTGACAGTGAGCCATGAGTGTGTGTGTGCTTGTAAAATCTGTGAACTGAGTCATGGCCATGTTTGTGTGTGTGAATGCTGGTATAGTTTATGCATTGACACATAGTGATACACGTGTGTGTTTCGTGATGGTATAAGCCATGCACTGAGTGTGAGTGAGCTGTTTTCATGTGTGCATGCTGGTATATTCTGAACTTTGAGTCACAGTGTGGTATGTGGCCGTGTATGTGTGTGTGTGTGTGTGTGTGTGTGTGTGTGTTCCGGTATAAGATGTACATTGAGATACAGTGAGCCGTGCATATGTGTGGCTGTGTGTGTGGGTGTGTGTGTGTGCTGCTAGAGGCTGCGCATTGTGTAACACGGAGCCATGGGTGTGTTGTGTGTTGGTGGGCTTTCATTGATTCAATGGGTGTGTGTGTCTGTGTTTGTTGTGCTAAAGACTGCATTGAGTCACAGTGAGTCGTGTGTGTGTGTGCTGGTATAGACGATTGATTGAGTCACGGTCAGCCATGTGTGTGTGCATGTTGGTATGTGTGTGTGTTCTTCTATAGGTTGTGCATTGAGTCACAGCGAACCCTGTATCTGTGCAGGTGTGTATGTGTGGTGCTGGTATAGGCTGTGCATTGAGTGACACTGAGGTGTGAGTGTATGCTTGTGTGTTTTGGTATACATTGTACATTGAGTCACAGTGCTGTGTGTTTGTGTGCACGCTGGTATAGTCTGTGCATTGAGTCACAGTGATGTGTGTGTGTCTGCGTGTTCTGGTATAGGCTGACCATTGTGTCACATTGAGGTGTGTGTGTGTGCTGGCATAGGCTGCACTTTTTGTCACAGTGAGGTGTGTGTGTGTGTATGTGTAGGTACAGGCTGTGCATTGAGTCACAGTGTGGGGTGTGTGTGTGATGTTATATGCTGTGCACTAGGACACAGTGAGCCATGTGTGTGTGCTGGTATAATCTGACCATTGAGTCACAGTGTGGTGTGGTGTGTGTGCCTTTGCTGGTATGGATTGTGCATTGAATCCCAGCCCTGTGTTAATGTTTGTGTATTTGGTGCTGTAGAGTCTGCATGAGTCACAGTAAGGTGTGTGTGTGTGCTGCTATAGGCTGAGAATTGAGTAACACCTAGGTGAGTGTATGTGTATGTGTATGCTGATAAGGGATTTGCATTGAATCAGTGAGCGGTGTGTGTGTGTGTGTGTACTGCTATAGGCTGTGCACTGAGCCACATTAAGGTGTGTTTCTGTGTATGTGTGTGTGGGTATAGGCTATGCATTGACTCACATTGAGCCATGTGTTTGTATGTGCTAGTATACACTGTTCATTGAGTCTCAGTGAACCATGGTTGTGTGTGTCTGCTTACTTGTATGGGCTTGGCATTGAGTCACAGTGAGGTGTGTGTGTGTGTCTGTGTGTCTGTGTGGTGGTATAAGCTGCATTGAGTCACACGGCGTGGTGTGTGAGAGTGTGTGTGTGTGCAGGTACAGGCTGGTATTGAATCACAGTGAGCTGTGTGTGTGTGTGTGTGCTGCAATAGGCAGAGCATTGAGTCTCAGGTGTGTGTATGTGTGTGTGTATGTTGGTATGGTCTCTGCATTAATTCACTAAGGTGTGTTGTGTGTGTATGTACATGGAGCTGAAGACCGTATACTGATTCACAGTGAGCTGTGTGTGTATGTGTGTGTGTGTGTGATGGTATGGGCTTTTCATTGAATCACTGAGGTGTGTGTCTGTGTGTGTATACCTGGAACTACAGACTGTGCACTGATTCACAACGAGCCATGTGTGAATGTGTGTAGGTGATAGTATAGGGTGTGCATAGAGTCACAAAGAGCCGTGCATATGTGTCTTTGCATGGGTGTTGTGGTATAGGCTGTGTACTGTGACACAGTGACTGTGCATGTGTGTGTGTTTGTGTTTGTGATGGTATAGTGCGTGCATTGAATAAGAGAGAGCCATGCATGTGTCTCTCTGTGTGTGTGCTGGCATAGGCATTACATTGCGTCACAGTGAGCCATGTGTTTGTATGTTGGTCTAGACTCTGCCTTGAGTCACAGTAAGCCTTGTGTGTGTGCCAGTACAGGCTATGCATTGAGTCAGTGAGTCATATATGTGTGTGTGTGTGTGTGCTGGTATGTGCAGTGCATTGAGTCCAAGAGAGCCGTGTATGTTTGTGTGTGTGTGTGTGTGCTGCTATAGGTGGTTCCCTGAGTCACAGTCAGTTATGTGTGAGTGTGTGTTTGTGTGTTCTTGTATAGGCTGTGCATTGATCCACAGTGAGCCATGTGTGTATGCTGGTATAGGAGGTGCATTGAGTCACAGTGATGGTTGTGTTTGTGTGTGTGTGTGCTGCAGTAGGCTGTGAATTGAGTCACAGAAGGTGGGTCTTTGTGTGTGTATGTGCAAGTACAGGCTGCGGTTTGAGTCAGAGAGATGGGTGTCTCTGTGTGGTGTAATAGGCTGTGCATTGAATCACAGCAAGCCGTATTTTTGTGTGTATGTGTATTTTTGTATGTGTGTGTGTGTGATGGTACAGGCTGAACACTGAGTCACTGAGGTGTTCATGTGTGTATGTGGTGCTACAGACTCTTCGTTAGGTCAAACTGAGCCATATGTGTGTGTATGTTTTTGTGTGTGTACAGTTATTGGCTCTGCATTGAGTCATGGTGAACCATGTGTGTGTGGGGAGCTGGTATAGTCACAGCACTGAGTCACAGTTAAATGTGTAGGAGATGTGTGTGTATGTGTGTGTGTGTATTTGCTGGTGTATACTGTGCATTGAGTCACAGTTAGTAGTGCAGTGTGTGTGTGTCTGTGATGGTGTGGACTGTGTTTTTATCCACTTTGACATGAACGAGTGTGTGTGTGTGTATCTGTGTGTGTGTGTGTGTGTGTGTGCTAGCACTGAATGACCATTGAGACAGAGTGGGCTCTGTGTGTGTCTGTGTGTGTGCTGGTATAGACTCTGTATTAATTCACTGTGAGCTGTGTGTTTAAGTGTTTGCTCGTATAGGCAGTGCATTGAGTCTCACTGAGGTGTTTCTGTGTGTGTGTGCTGGTACAGAAAGCTTTTCCAGTCACAGACAGGTGTGTGTGTGTGCTGCAGTAGACTGTGAATTGAGTAGCAGAAGGTGGGTCTTTGTGTGTGTATGTGCAGGTACAGGCTGCGGTTTGAGTTAGAGTGATGGGTGTCTCTGTGTGGTGTTATAGGCTGTGCATTGAATCACAGTGAGCCGTGTGTGTGTGTGCATGTGTGCTGGAATAGGCAGAGCATTGAGTCTCAGGTGTGTGTATGTGTGTGTGTATGCTGGTATGGTCTCTGCATTGATTCACTAAGGTGTGTTGTGTGTGTATGTACATGAAGCTGAACACTGTACACTGATTCACAGTGAGCTGTGTGTGTATGTGTGTGTGTGTGTGATGGTATGGGCTTTGCATTGAGTCACTGAGGGGTGTATCTGTGTGTGTACACCTGGAACTACAGACTGTGCACTGATTCACAATGAGCCATGTGTGAATGTGTGTATGTGATAGTATAGGGTGTGCATAGACTCACAAAGAGCCGTGCATATGTGTCTTTGCATAGGTGTTGTGGTATAGGCTGTGCATTGTGTCACAGTGACTGTCCGTGTGTGTGTGTGTGTGTGTGTGTTTGTGATGGTATAGTACGTGCGTTGAATCAGAGAGAGCCATGCATGTGTCTCTGTGTGTGTGTGTTGGCATAGGCATTACATTGAGTCACAGAGAGCCATGTGTTTGTATGCTGGTGTAGACTCTGCATTGAGTCACAGTAAGCCTTGTGTGTGTGCCAGTACAGGCTGTGCATTGAGTTAGTGAGTCATATGTGTGTGTGTGTGTGTGTGTGTGTGCTGGTATAGACAGTGCATTGAGTCCAATGAGCCGTGTATGTTTGTGTGTGAGTGTGCGTGCTGCTATAGGTGGTTCACTGAGTCACAGTCTGGTATGTGTGAGTGAGTGTTTGTGTGTTCTTGTATAGGTTGTGTATTGAATCACAGTGAGCCCTGTGTGTATGGTGGTATAGGCGGTGCATTGAATCACAGTGATGGTTGTTTTTCTGTGTGTATGCTGCAGTAGGCTGTGAATTGAGTCACAGAAGGTGGGACTTTGTGTGTGTATGTGCAGGTACAAGCTGCAGTTCGAGTCACAGTGATGGGTGTCTCTGTGTGGTGTTATAGGCTGTGTATTGAATCACAGCGAGCCGTATTAGTGTGTGTATGTGTATTTGTGTATGCGTGTGTGTGTGTGATGGTACAGGCTGAACATTGAGTCACTGAGGTGTGCATGTGTGTATGTGGTGCTACAGACTGTTCGTTAGGTCAAACTGAGCCATATCTGTGTGTAGGTGTGTGTGTGTACAGTTATTTGCTGTGCACTGAGTCACAGTGAACCATGTGTGTGTGGGGAGCTGGTATAGTCAGAGCACTGAGTCACAGTTGAATGTGTGGGAGTTGTTTGTGTATGTGTGTATTTGCTGGTGTAGACTGTGCATTGAGTCACAGTGAGTAGTGCGGTGTGTGTGTGCTGTGATGGTGTGGACTGTGGTTTTATCCACTTTGACCTGAACGGCTGTGTGTGTTTGTGTGTTTGTGTGTGTGTGTGTGTGCTGGCACTAGATGACAATTGAGACAGAGTGGGCTGTGTGTCTGTGTGTGAGCTGGTATAGACTCTGTATTGAGTCACTGTGAGCTGTGTGTGTATGTGTGCGCTCATATAGGCTGTGCATTGAGTCACAGTGAGGTGTTTGTGTGTGTGTGTGCTGGTACAGGAAGCGTTTTCAGTCACAGTCTCGTGTGTGTGTGTGTGCATGTGAGTTTGTGTGCTGGTATGGGCTTTATTGTGCTGGTATGGGCTTTATTGACTCATGGGTGTGTGTGTGAGTGTGTGGTGATACAGACTGCATTGAGTCACAGTGCGCTGTGTGTGTGTGTGCTGGTATAGGCGATTTATTGAGTACCAGTGAGCCATGTGTGAGTGCGTGTTGGTGTGTGTGTGTGTGTACTGGTATAGGCTGTGCATTGAGTCACAGTGAGGCCTGCATCTGTGCATGTCTGTGTTTGTGTGTGTGTGTTTGCTGGTATAGGCTGAGCTTTGAATCACTCTGAGGTGTGTGTGCATGTGCTGGTAAAATTGTGCCTTGATTCACTGTGCCATGTGAGTGTGTGTGCACGCTGGTATAGGTTGTGCATTGAGAGTGGGAGGTGTGTGTGTCTGTGTGTTCTGGTATAGGCTGACAATTGAGGCACACTGAGATCTGTGTGCACATGTGTGTATATGTGTGCTGGTACAGCCTGCTCATTGAGTCATATTGAGTTTTGTGTGTGTGTGTGTGCAGGTAGAGGCAGCACATTGAGTCACAGTGAGGTGTATGTGTGTGATGTTATATGCTATGCACTGATTCATAGGGAGGTTTGTGTCTGTGTGTGTGCACTTTCTGGTATAGGATTTGCATTGAATCACACTGAGCTGTGTTTTTGAGTGTCAGTATATGTGCGTGTGTGGAGGTATGGGCTGTGGATTGACTCACAGTTTGCCGTATGTGCTTCTCTGTGTGTGTATGTCTGCTAGCATATCCTGTGCACTGAGTCACAGGGAGCCTTGTGTGTGTGTGTGTGTGTGTGTGTGTCCTGGTATAGAGTGTGCATTGATTCACAGTCAGCCATGTGTGTGTGTGTGTGAGTGCACTGGTATAGGATGTGCAGTGAGTCAGAGTGATGTGTGTGTGTGTCTGCGTGTTCTGATATAGGCTGACCATTGTGTAACATTGAGGGTGTGTGTGTGTGTGTGCTGGTATAGGCTGCATATTTTGTCACAGTGAAGTGTGTGTGTGTGTATGTGTAGGTACAGGCTGTGCATTGAGTCACAGTGTGGGGTGTGTGTGTGATGTTATATTCTGTGCACTAGGACACAGTGAGTCGTGTGTGTGTGCTGGTATAATCTGAACATTGAGTCACAGTGTGGTGTGGTGTGTGTGCCTTTGCTGGTATGGACTGTGCATAGAATCCCAGCCCTGTGTTAGTGTTTGTGTATTTGGTGCTGTAGAGTCTGCATGAGTCACAGTAAGATGTGTGTGTGTACTGCTATAGGCTGTACACTGAGCCATATTAAGGTGTGTTTCTGTGTGTGTGTGTGCGGGTATAGGCTATGCATTGACTCACATTGAGCCATGTGTTTGTATGTGCTACTATACACTGTTCATTGAGTCTCAGTGAGCCATTGTTGTGTGTGTCTGTTTACTTGTATGGGCTTGGCATTGAGTCTCAGACAGGTGTTTGTGTGTGCCTGTGTGTCTGTGTGGTGGTATAAACTGCATTGAGTCACACGGCGGTGTGTGTGAGAGTGTGAGTGTGTGCAGGTACAGGCTGGTATTGAACCACAGTGAAGCGTGTGTGTGCGTGTGTGTTTGTGTGTGCTGGAATAGGCAGAGCATTGAGTCTCAGGTGTGTGTATGTGTGTGTGTATGCTGGTATGGTCTCTGCATTGATTCACTAAGGTGTGTTGTGTGTGTATGTACATGGAGCTGAAGACTGTACACTGATTCACACTGAGCTGTGTGTGTATGTGTGTGTGTGTGTGATGGTATGGGTTTGGCATTGAGTCACTGAGGTGTGTGTTTGTGTGTGTATACCTGGAACTACAGACTGTGCACTGATTCACAATGAGCCATGTGTGAATGTGTGTATGTGATAGTATAGGGTGTGCATAGAGTCACAAAGAGCCGTGCATATGTGTCTTTGCATGGGTGTTGTGGTATAGGGTCTTCATTGTGTCACAGTGACTGTGCGTGTGTGTGTGTGTGTGTGTTTGTGATGGTATAGTACATGCATTGAATCAGAGAGAGCCATGCATGTGTCTCTGTGTGTGTGTGCTGGCATAGGCATTACATTGAGTCACAGTGATGTGTTTGTATGTTGGTGTAGACTCTGCATTGAGTCACAGTAAACCTTGTGTGTGTGCCAGTACAGGTTGTGCATTGAGTCAGTGAGTCATATGTGTGTGTGTGTTTGTGTGTGTGTGTGCTTGTTTAGACAGTGCATTGAGTCCAATGAGCAGTGTATGTTTGTGTGTGTGTGTGTGTGCTGTTAGGTAATGTGCATTGAGTCACAGTAGCTCTGTGTGTGTTTTTGAATACCTCTGGGCTGGCATAGGCTGAGAATTGAGTCACAGTGTGGTGTGTGTGTGAGTGTTCATGTGTGTGCAAGTATAGGCTGGACATTGAAGCACAGTGAGCTGTGTGTGTTTGTGTGTGTGCTGATATAGGCTGCACATTCAGTTACAGTGAGCTGTGTGTGTATGTGAGTGTGCTTGTAGAAGCTGCACACTGGTTAATAGTGAGGTGTGTATGAGTGTGTGTGTGCTGTTACATACTGGGCATTCAGTCACAGTTTGCTGTGTGTGTGTGTGCATGCATGTGTGCTTTTATAGGCTGTGCCTTGATTCACATTGAACTGTGAGTGTGGGTGTGTGGATGTCTGCTGGTATACATTTTGCATTGTTTCACAATGAGCTGTGTGTGTGTGTGTGTGTGTGTGTTCTGGTATGAGCTGTACATTGAGATACAGTGAGCCGTGCATGTGTGTGGCTGTGTGTGTGTGTGTGTGCTGCTAGAGGCTGGGCATTGTGTAACACTGAGCTATGTGTTTCTGTGTGTCACTCTATAGACTGTGCATTGAGTCTGTGTGTGTGCATGCATGTGTGCTGGTATAGGCTATGCATTGATTCACATTGAGTTAATGTGTGGTTGTGCATGTTGTGTGGCTATATGTTTTGCATTGATTCACTGTGAGCTGTGTGTGTGTGAGTGTGCATGTGTGTGAACATATAGGCTGGACATTGAGTCACAGTGAGGTGTGTGTGTGAGTTTGTGTTTATGTGCAGTGGTAAAAGCCACGCAATGAGAACCAGTGATGTTTGTGTCTGATAGTGTGTGTCTTTTCAGGTTTATGCTGGGCATTGAGTCACAGTGAGCCGTGTGTGTGTGTGCATGTGTGTGTTTGTGTGCTGGTATAGGCTGTGCATTGAGTCACAGTGAGGTGTGTGTGTCTGTTCAGGTGTACACTGGGCATTGAGTCTCAGCTTTGTATGTCTGTGTGTGTGTGCTGAGATAGGCTGTGCATTGAGTCACAGTGACATGTGTGTCAGTGTCTGTGTGAGTGTGTATTCAGACACAGTGAGGTTTGAGTGTGAGTGTGTGTGTGCTGTTAGAGACTGTGGATTGAGTATCAGTGAGCCATGTTTGTTTTTGTGTGTGTGCATGCATGTGTTCTGTTATAAGCTGTGCACTGAGTCACATTGCCGTATTTTTGTGTGTGTGTGTATGCCTGTTGATATAGGCTATGCATTGAGTCACAGTGCTCCGTTAGTGTCTGTGAGGGTTTGTTGGTATAAGCTGTGCACAGGGTCCCAGTGAGCCATCTGTGTGTGTCTGTGCAAATATGGACAGTGCATTGAGTCACAGTGAGTCATGTGTGTCTCTGGGTGTGTGTGTGTCCACATGTGCTGTGTTCGGTTGCGTGTTTTGTCACAGTAAGCCATGTGTGATTATGTGCTGGTATAGACTGTGAACTGAGTCACGGCCATGTGTGTGTGTGTGTGTGTGTGTGTATGCATGCAGACATAGGCTATGCATTGACTCATAGTGAGCTGTTTATGTGTTTGTGATGGTATAGGCTGTCAATTGATTCACAGTGAGCTGTTTGTGTGTGCATGTGCTGATATAGTTTGAGCATTGAGTCACAGTTTGGCTGTGAGTTTGTTTTGCCAGTACAAGATGTACACCGAGTTACAGTGAGTCGTAGGTGTCTGTGGCTTTGTGTGTATGTGTGTGCCTATATAGGTGGTGCAGTAAGTCACAGTGAGCTGTGAGTGTGGGTGTGATGCTAGTATAGACTGTGAACTGAGTCACAGAGAACCATGTGTGTGTGTGTGTGTTGTTTGCTTCAAGTTAATGTGCATTGAGTCACAGTGAGCTCTGTGTGTGTTTGTGAATACCTCTGGGCTGGTATAGGCTGAGCATTGAGTCACAGTGAGGTGTGTGTGTAAGTGTACGTGTGTGTGCAAGTATAGGCTGGGCATTGAATCACAGTGAGCTGTGTGTTTTCGTGTGTGTGCTGGTATAGGCTGCGCATTCAGTCACAGTGAGCCATGTGTATGTGTGAGTGCTCTTGTAGAGGCTGCACACTGAATCACAGTGAGGTGTGTGTGTGATTGTGTGTGTGTGTGCTGTTCCATTCTGTGCATTCTGTCACAGTTAGCCGTGTGTGTGTGCGCATTTGTGTGTGATTTTATAAGCTGTGCATTGATTCACATTGAACTGTGTGTGTGGGTGTGTGCTGGTGTATGCTTTGCATTTTTCACAGTCATCTGGGGGTATGTGTGTCTGTGTGTTGTGCTACAGGCTGAGCATTGTGTCACAGTGAAGTGTGTTTGTGGGAGTGTGCATGTGTCTGCATCTAAAGGCTGGCTATTAGTCACAGTGTGCCTTGTGTGTTTGTGTATGTTTCTGTACTGGTATAGGCTGTGCATTCATTCACAGTGAGGTGTGTTTGTGTGTCTGTCCTGGCGTAGGCTGGTTATTGGGTGACAGTGAGCCATGTGTGTGTGTGTGCTTGTAAAATCTGTGAACTGAGTCATGGCCATGTTTGTGTGTGTGAATGCTGGTATAGTTTATGCATTGACACATAGTGATACACGTGTGTGTTTCGTGATGGTATAAGCCATGCACTGAGTGTGAGTGAGCTGTTTTCATGTGTGCATGCTGGTATATTCTGAACTTTGAGTCACAGTGTGGTATGTGGCCGTGTATGTGTGTGTGTGTTCCGGTATAAGATGTACATTGAGATACAGTGAGCCGTGCATATGTGTGGCTGTGTGTGTGGGTGTGTGTGTGTGCTGCTAGAGGCTGCGCATTGTGTAACACGGAGCCATGGGTGTGTTGTGTGTTGGTGGGCTTTCATTGATTCAATGGGTGTGTGTGTCTGTGTTTGTTGTGCTAAAGACTGCATTGAGTCACAGTGAGTCGTGTGTGTGTGTGCTGGTATAGACGATTGATTGAGTCACGGTCAGCCATGTGTGTGTGCATGTTGGTATGTGTGTGTGTTCTTCTATAGGTTGTGCATTGAGTCACAGCGAACCCTGTATCTGTGCAGGTGTGTATGTGTGGTGCTGGTATAGGCTGTGCATTGAGTGACACTGAGGTGTGAGTGTATGCTTGTGTGTTTTGGTATACATTGTACATTGAGTCACAGTGCTGTGTGTTTGTGTGCACGCTGGTATAGTCTGTGCATTGAGTCACAGTGATGTGTGTGTGTCTGCGTGTTCTGGTATAGGCTGACCATTGTGTCACATTGAGGTGTGTGTGTGTGCTGGCATAGGCTGCACTTTTTGTCACAGTGAGGTGTGTGTGTGTGTATGTGTAGGTACAGGCTGTGCATTGAGTCACAGTGTGGGGTGTGTGTGTGATGTTATATGCTGTGCACTAGGACACAGTGAGCCATGTGTGTGTGCTGGTATAATCTGACCATTGAGTCACAGTGTGGTGTGGTGTGTGTGCCTTTGCTGGTATGGATTGTGCATTGAATCCCAGCCCTGTGTTAATGTTTGTGTATTTGGTGCTGTAGAGTCTGCATGAGTCACAGTAAGGTGTGTGTGTGTGCTGCTATAGGCTGAGAATTGAGTAACACCTAGGTGAGTGTATGTGTATGTGTATGCTGATAAGGGATTTGCATTGAATCAGTGAGCGGTGTGTGTGTGTGTGTGTACTGCTATAGGCTGTGCACTGAGCCACATTAAGGTGTGTTTCTGTGTATGTGTGTGTGGGTATAGGCTATGCATTGACTCACATTGAGCCATGTGTTTGTATGTGCTAGTGTACACTGTTCATTGAGTCTCAGTGAACCATGGTTGTGTGTGTCTGTTTACTTGTATGGGCTTGGCATTGAGTCACAGTGAGGTGTGTGTGTGTGTCTGTGTGTCTGTGTGGTGGTATAAGCTGCATTGAGTCACACGGCGTGGTGTGTGAGAGTGTGTGTGTGTGCAGGTACAGGCTGGTATTGAATCACAGTGAGCTGTGTGTGTGTGTGTGTGTGTGCTGCAATAGGCAGAGCATTGAGTCTCAGGTGTGTGTATGTGTGTGTGTATGTTGGTATGGTCTCTGCATTAATTCACTAAGGTGTGTTGTGTGTGTATGTACATGGAGCTGAAGACCGTATACTGATTCACAGTGAGCTGTGTGTGTATGTGTGTGTGTGTGTGATGGTATGGGCTTTTCATTGAATCACTGAGGTGTGTGTCTGTGTGTGTATACCTGGAACTACAGACTGTGCACTGATTCACAACGAGCCATGTGTGAATGTGTGTAGGTGATAGTATAGGGTGTGCATAGAGTCACAAAGAGCCGTGCATATGTGTCTTTGCATGGGTGTTGTGGTATAGGCTGTGTACTGTGACACAGTGACTGTGCATGTGTGTGTGTTTGTGTTTGTGATGGTATAGTGCGTGCATTGAATAAGAGAGAGCCATGCATGTGTCTCTCTGTGTGTGTGCTGGCATAGGCATTACATTGCGTCACAGTGAGCCATGTGTTTGTATGTTGGTCTAGACTCTGCCTTGAGTCACAGTAAGCCTTGTGTGTGTGCCAGTACAGGCTATGCATTGAGTCAGTGAGTCATATATGTGTGTGTGTGTGTGTGCTGGTATGTGCAGTGCATTGAGTCCAAGAGAGCCGTGTATGTTTGTGTGTGTGTGTGTGTGCTGCTATAGGTGGTTCCCTGAGTCACAGTCAGTTATGTGTGAGTGTGTGTTTGTGTGTTCTTGTATAGGCTGTGCATTGATCCACAGTGAGCCATGTGTGTATGCTGGTATAGGAGGTGCATTGAGTCACAGTGATGGTTGTGTTTGTGTGTGTGTGTGCTGCAGTAGGCTGTGAATTGAGTCACAGAAGGTGGGTCTTTGTGTGTGTATGTGCAAGTACAGGCTGCGGTTTGAGTCAGAGAGATGGGTGTCTCTGTGTGGTGTAATAGGCTGTGCATTGAATCACAGCAAGCCGTATTTTTGTGTGTATGTGTATTTTTGTATGTGTGTGTGTGTGATGGTACAGGCTGAACACTGAGTCACTGAGGTGTTCATGTGTGTATGTGGTGCTACAGACTCTTCGTTAGGTCAAACTGAGCCATATGTGTGTGTATGTTTTTGTGTGTGTACAGTTATTGGCTCTGCATTGAGTCATGGTGAACCATGTGTGTGTGGGGAGCTGGTATAGTCACAGCACTGAGTCACAGTTAAATGTGTAGGAGATGTGTGTGTATGTGTGTGTGTGTATTTGCTGGTGTATACTGTGCATTGAGTCACAGTTAGTAGTGCAGTGTGTGTGTGTCTGTGATGGTGTGGACTGTGTTTTTATCCACTTTGACATGAACGAGTGTGTGTGTGTGTATCTGTGTGTGTGTGTGTGTGTGTGTGCTAGCACTGAATGACCATTGAGACAGAGTGGGCTCTGTGTGTGTCTGTGTGTGTGCTGGTATAGACTCTGTATTAATTCACTGTGAGCTGTGTGTTTAAGTGTTTGCTCGTATAGGCAGTGCATTGAGTCTCACTGAGGTGTTTCTGTGTGTGTGTGCTGGTACAGAAAGCTTTTCCAGTCACAGACAGGTGTGTGTGTGTGCTGCAGTAGACTGTGAATTGAGTAGCAGAAGGTGGGTCTTTGTGTGTGTATGTGCAGGTACAGGCTGCGGTTTGAGTTAGAGTGATGGGTGTCTCTGTGTTGTGTTATAGGCTGTGCATTGAATCACAGTGAGCCGTGTGTGTGTGTGCGTGTGTGCTGGAATAGGCAGAGCATTGAGTCTCAGGTGTGTGTATGTGTGTGTGTATGCTGGTATGGTCTCTGCATTGATTCACTAAGGTGTGTTGTGTGTGTATGTACATGGAGCTGAACACTGTACACTGATTCACAGTGAGCTGTGTGTGTGTGTGTGTGATGGTATGGGCTTTGCATTGAGTCACTGAGGGGTGTGTCTGTGTGTGTACACCTGGAACTACAGACTGTGCACTGATTCACAATGAGCCATGTGTGAATGTGTGTATGTGATAGTATAGGGTGTGCATAGAGTCACAAAGAGCCGTGCATATGTGTCTTTGCATAGGTGTTGTGGTATAGGCTGTGCATTGTGTCACAGTGACTGTCCGTGTGTGTGTGTGTGTGTGTTTGTGATGGTATAGTACGTGCGTTGAATCAGAGAGAGCCATGCATGTGTCTCTGTGTGTGTGTGTTGGCATAGGCATTACATTGAGTCACAGAGAGCCATGTGTTTGTATGCTGGTGTAGACTCTGCATTGAGTCACAGTAAGCCTTGTGTGTGTGCCAGTACAGGCTGTGCATTGAGTTAGTGAGTCATATGTGTGTGTGTGTGTGTGTGTGTGTGCTGGTATAGACAGTGCATTGAGTCCAATGAGCCGTGTATGTTTGTGTGTGAGTGTGCGTGCTGCTATAGGTGGTTCACTGAGTCACAGTCTGGTATGTGTGAGTGAGTGTTTGTGTGTTCTTGTATAGGTTGTGTATTGAATCACAGTGAGCCCTGTGTGTATGGTGGTATAGGCGGTGCATTGAATCACAGTGATGGTTGTTTTTCTGTGTGTATGCTGCAGTAGGCTGTGAATTGAGTCACAGAAGGTGGGACTTTGTGTGTGTATGTGCAGGTACAAGCTGCAGTTCGAGTCACAGTGATGGGTGTCTCTGTGTGGTGTTATAGGCTGTGTATTGAATCACAGCGAGCCGTATTAGTGTGTGTATGTGTATTTGTGTATGCGTGTGTGTGTGTGATGGTACAGGCTGAACATTGAGTCACTGAGGTGTGCATGTGTGTATGTGGTGCTACAGACTGTTCGTTAGGTCAAACTGAGCCATATCTGTGTGTAGGTGTGTGTGTGTACAGTTATTTGCTGTGCACTGAGTCACAGTGAACCATGTGTGTGTGGGGAGCTGGTATAGTCAGAGCACTGAGTCACAGTTGAATGTGTGGGAGTTGTTTGTGTATGTGTGTATTTGCTGGTGTAGACTGTGCATTGAGTCACAGTGAGTAGTGCGGTGTGTGTGTGCTGTGATGGTGTGGACTGTGGTTTTATCCACTTTGACCTGAACGGCTGTGTGTGTTTGTGTGTTTGTGTGTGTGTGTGTGTGCTGGCACTAGATGACAATTGAGACAGAGTGGGCTGTGTGTCTGTGTGTGAGCTGGTATAGACTCTGTATTGAGTCACTGTGAGCTGTGTGTGTATGTGTGCGCTCATATAGGCTGTGCATTGAGTCACAGTGAGGTGTTTGTGTGTGTGTGTGCTGGTACAGGAAGCGTTTTCAGTCACAGTCTCGTGTGTGTGTGTGTGCATGTGAGTTTGTGTGCTGGTATGGGCTTTATTGTGCTGGTATGGGCTTTATTGACTCATGGGTGTGTGTGTGAGTGTGTGGTGATACAGACTGCATTGAGTCACAGTGCGCTGTGTGTGTGTGTGCTGGTATAGGCGATTTATTGAGTACCAGTGAGCCATGTGTGAGTGCGTGTTGGTGTGTGTGTGTGTGTACTGGTATAGGCTGTGCATTGAGTCACAGTGAGGCCTGCATCTGTGCATGTCTGTGTTTGTGTGTGTGTGTTTGCTGGTATAGGCTGAGCTTTGAATCACTCTGAGGTGTGTGTGCATGTGCTGGTAAAATTGTGCCTTGATTCACTGTGCCATGTGAGTGTGTGTGCACGCTGGTATAGGTTGTGCATTGAGAGTGGGAGGTGTGTGTGTCTGTGTGTTCTGGTATAGGCTGACAATTGAGGCACACTGAGATCTGTGTGCACATGTGTGTATATGTGTGCTGGTACAGCCTGCTCATTGAGTCATATTGAGTTTTGTGTGTGTGTGTGTGCAGGTAGAGGCAGCACATTGAGTCACAGTGAGGTGTATGTGTGTGATGTTATATGCTATGCACTGATTCATAGGGAGGTTTGTGTCTGTGTGTGTGCACTTTCTGGTATAGGATTTGCATTGAATCACACTGAGCTGTGTTTTTGAGTGTCAGTATATGTGCGTGTGTGGAGGTATGGGCTGTGGATTGACTCACAGTTTGCCGTATGTGCTTCTCTGTGTGTGTATGTCTGCTAGCATATCCTGTGCACTGAGTCACAGGGAGCCTTGTGTGTGTGTGTGTGTGTGTGTGTGTCCTGGTATAGAGTGTGCATTGATTCACAGTCAGCCATGTGTGTGTGTGTGTGAGTGCACTGGTATAGGATGTGCAGTGAGTCAGAGTGATGTGTGTGTGTGTCTGCGTGTTCTGATATAGGCTGACCATTGTGTAACATTGAGGGTGTGTGTGTGTGTGTGCTGGTATAGGCTGCATATTTTGTCACAGTGAAGTGTGTGTGTGTGTATGTGTAGGTACAGGCTGTGCATTGAGTCACAGTGTGGGGTGTGTGTGTGATGTTATATTCTGTGCACTAGGACACAGTGAGTCGTGTGTGTGTGCTGGTATAATCTGAACATTGAGTCACAGTGTGGTGTGGTGTGTGTGCCTTTGCTGGTATGGACTGTGCATAGAATCCCAGCCCTGTGTTAGTGTTTGTGTATTTGGTGCTGTAGAGTCTGCATGAGTCACAGTAAGATGTGTGTGTGTACTGCTATAGGCTGTACACTGAGCCATATTAAGGTGTGTTTCTGTGTGTGTGTGTGCGGGTATAGGCTATGCATTGACTCACATTGAGCCATGTGTTTGTATGTGCTACTATACACTGTTCATTGAGTCTCAGTGAGCCATTGTTGTGTGTGTCTGTTTACTTGTATGGGCTTGGCATTGAGTCTCAGACAGGTGTTTGTGTGTGCCTGTGTGTCTGTGTGGTGGTATAAACTGCATTGAGTCACACGGCGGTGTGTGTGAGAGTGTGAGTGTGTGCAGGTACAGGCTGGTATTGAACCACAGTGAAGCGTGTGTGTGCGTGTGTGTTTGTGTGTGCTGGAATAGGCAGAGCATTGAGTCTCAGGTGTGTGTATGTGTGTGTGTATGCTGGTATGGTCTCTGCATTGATTCACTAAGGTGTGTTGTGTGTGTATGTACATGGAGCTGAAGACTGTACACTGATTCACACTGAGCTGTGTGTGTATGTGTGTGTGTGTGTGATGGTATGGGTTTGGCATTGAGTCACTGAGGTGTGTGTTTGTGTGTGTATACCTGGAACTACAGACTGTGCACTGATTCACAATGAGCCATGTGTGAATGTGTGTATGTGATAGTATAGGGTGTGCATAGAGTCACAAAGAGCCGTGCATATGTGTCTTTGCATGGGTGTTGTGGTATAGGGTCTTCATTGTGTCACAGTGACTGTGCGTGTGTGTGTGTGTGTGTGTTTGTGATGGTATAGTACATGCATTGAATCAGAGAGAGCCATGCATGTGTCTCTGTGTGTGTGTGCTGGCATAGGCATTACATTGAGTCACAGTGAGCCATGTGTTTGTATGTTGGTGTAGACTCTGCATTGAGTCACAGTAAACCTTGTGTGTGTGCCAGTACAGGTTGTGCATTGAGTCAGTGAGTCATATGTGTGTGTGTGTTTGTGTGTGTGTGTGCTTGTTTAGACAGTGCATTGAGTCCAATGAGCAGTGTATGTTTGTGTGTGTGTGTGTGTGCTGTTAGGTAATGTGCATTGAGTCACAGTAGCTCTGTGTGTGTTTTTGAATACCTCTGGGCTGGCATAGGCTGAGAATTGAGTCACAGTGTGGTGTGTGTGTGAGTGTTCATGTGTGTGCAAGTATAGGCTGGACATTGAAGCACAGTGAGCTGTGTGTGTTTGTGTGTGTGCTGATATAGGCTGCACATTCAGTTACAGTGAGCTGTGTGTGTATGTGAGTGTGCTTGTAGAAGCTGCACACTGGTTAATAGTGAGGTGTGTATGAGTGTGTGTGTGCTGTTACATACTGGGCATTCAGTCACAGTTTGCTGTGTGTGTGTGTGCATGCATGTGTGCTTTTATAGGCTGTGCCTTGATTCACATTGAACTGTGAGTGTGGGTGTGTGGATGTCTGCTGGTATACATTTTGCATTGTTTCACAATGAGCTGTGTGTGTGTGTGTGTGTGTGTGTTCTGGTATGAGATGTACATTGAGATACAGTGAGCCGTGCATGTGTGTGGCTGTGTGTGTGTGTGTGTGCTGCTAGAGGCTGGGCATTGTGTAACACTGAGCTATGTGTTTCTGTGTGTCACTCTATAGACTGTGCATTGAGTCTGTGTGTGTGCATGCATGCATGTGTGCTGGTATAGGCTATGCATTGATTCACATTGAGTTAATGTGTGGTTGTGCATGTTGTGTGGCTATATGTTTTGCATTGATTCACTGTGAGCTGTGTGTGTGTGAGTGTGCATGTGTGTGAACATATAGGCTGGACATTGAGTCACAGTGAGGTGTGTGTGTGAGTTTGTGTTTATGTGCAGTGGTAAAAGCCACGCAATGAGAACCAGTGATGTTTGTGTCTGATAGTGTGTGTCTTTTCAGGTTTATGCTGGGCATTGAGTCACAGTGAGCCGTGTGTGTGTGTGCATGTGTGTGTTTGTGTGCTGGTATAGGCTGTGCATTGAGTCACAGTGAGGTGTGTGTGTCTGTTCAGGTGTACACTGGGCATTGAGTCTCAGCTTTGTATGTCTGTGTGTGTGTGCTGAGATAGGCTGTGCATTGAGTCACAGTGACATGTGTGTCAGTGTCTGTGTGAGTGTGTATTCAGACACAGTGAGGTTTGAGTGTGAGTGTGTGTGTGCTGTTAGAGACTGTGGATTGAGTATCAGTGAGCCATGTTTGTTTTTGTGTGTGTGCATGCATGTGTTCTGTTATAAGCTGTGCACTGAGTCACATTGCCGTATTTTTGTGTGTGTGTGTATGCCTGTTGATATAGGCTATGCATTGAGTCACAGTGCTCCGTTAGTGTCTGTGAGGGTTTGTTGGTATAAGCTGTGCACAGGGTCCCAGTGAGCCATCTGTGTGTGTCTGTGCAAATATGGACAGTGCATTGAGTCACAGTGAGTCATGTGTGTCTCTGGGTGTGTGTGTGTCCACATGTGCTGTGTTCGGTTGCGTGTTTTGTCACAGTAAGCCATGTGTGATTATGTGCTGGTATAGACTGTGAACTGAGTCACGGCCATGTGTGTGTGTGTGTGTGTGTGTGTATGCATGCAGACATAGGCTATGCATTGACTCATAGTGAGCTGTTTATGTGTTTGTGATGGTATAGGCTGTCAATTGATTCACAGTGAGCTGTTTGTGTGTGCATGTGCTGATATAGTTTGAGCATTGAGTCACAGTTTGGCTGTGAGTTTGTTTTGCCAGTACAAGATGTACACCGAGTTACAGTGAGTCGTAGGTGTCTGTGGCTTTGTGTGTATGTGTGTGCCTATATAGGTGGTGCAGTAAGTCACAGTGAGCTGTGAGTGTGGGTGTGATGCTAGTATAGACTGTGAACTGAGTCACAGAGAACCATGTGTGTGTGTGTGTGTTGTTTGCTTCAAGTTAATGTGCATTGAGTCACAGTGAGCTCTGTGTGTGTTTGTGAATACCTCTGGGCTGGTATAGGCTGAGCATTGAGTCACAGTGAGGTGTGTGTGTAAGTGTACGTGTGTGTGCAAGTATAGGCTGGGCATTGAATCACAGTGAGCTGTGTGTTTTCGTGTGTGTGCTGGTATAGGCTGCGCATTCAGTCACAGTGAGCCATGTGTATGTGTGAGTGCTCTTGTAGAGGCTGCACACTGAATCACAGTGAGGTGTGTGTGTGATTGTGTGTGTGTGTGCTGTTCCATTCTGTGCATTCTGTCACAGTTAGCCGTGTGTGTGTGCGCATTTGTGTGTGATTTTATAAGCTGTGCATTGATTCACATTGAACTGTGTGTGTGGGTGTGTGCTGGTGTATGCTTTGCATTTTTCACAGTCATCTGGGGGTATGTGTGTCTGTGTGTTGTGCTACAGGCTGAGCATTGTGTCACAGTGAAGTGTGTTTGTGGGAGTGTGCATGTGTCTGCATCTAAAGGCTGGCTATTAGTCACAGTGTGCCTTGTGTGTTTGTGTATGTTTCTGTACTGGTATAGGCTGTGCATTCATTCACAGTGAGGTGTGTTTGTGTGTCTGTCCTGGCGTAGGCTGGTTATTGGGTGACAGTGAGCCATGTGTGTGTGTGTGCTTGTAAAATCTGTGAACTGAGTCATGGCCATGTTTGTGTGTGTGAATGCTGGTATAGTTTATGCATTGACACATAGTGATACACGTGTGTGTTTCGTGATGGTATAAGCCATGCACTGAGTGTGAGTGAGCTGTTTTCATGTGTGCATGCTGGTATATTCTGAACTTTGAGTCACAGTGTGGTATGTGGCCGTGTATGTGTGTGTGTGTTCCGGTATAAGATGTACATTGAGATACAGTGAGCCGTGCATATGTGTGGCTGTGTGTGTGGGTGTGTGTGTGTGCTGCTAGAGGCTGCGCATTGTGTAACACGGAGCCATGGGTGTGTTGTGTGTTGGTGGGCTTTCATTGATTCAATGGGTGTGTGTGTCTGTGTTTGTTGTGCTAAAGACTGCATTGAGTCACAGTGAGTCGTGTGTGTGTGTGCTGGTATAGACGATTGATTGAGTCACGGTCAGCCATGTGTGTGTGCATGTTGGTATGTGTGTGTGTTCTTCTATAGGTTGTGCATTGAGTCACAGCGAACCCTGTATCTGTGCAGGTGTGTATGTGTGGTGCTGGTATAGGCTGTGCATTGAGTGACACTGAGGTGTGAGTGTATGCTTGTGTGTTTTGGTATACATTGTACATTGAGTCACAGTGCTGTGTGTTTGTGTGCACGCTGGTATAGTCTGTGCATTGAGTCACAGTGATGTGTGTGTGTCTGCGTGTTCTGGTATAGGCTGACCATTGTGTCACATTGAGGTGTGTGTGTGTGCTGGCATAGGCTGCACTTTTTGTCACAGTGAGGTGTGTGTGTGTGTATGTGTAGGTACAGGCTGTGCATTGAGTCACAGTGTGGGGTGTGTGTGTGATGTTATATGCTGTGCACTAGGACACAGTGAGCCATGTGTGTGTGCTGGTATAATCTGACCATTGAGTCACAGTGTGGTGTGGTGTGTGTGCCTTTGCTGGTATGGATTGTGCATTGAATCCCAGCCCTGTGTTAATGTTTGTGTATTTGGTGCTGTAGAGTCTGCATGAGTCACAGTAAGGTGTGTGTGTGTGCTGCTATAGGCTGAGAATTGAGTAACACCTAGGTGAGTGTATGTGTATGTGTATGCTGATAAGGGATTTGCATTGAATCAGTGAGCGGTGTGTGTGTGTGTGTGTACTGCTATAGGCTGTGCACTGAGCCACATTAAGGTGTGTTTCTGTGTATGTGTGTGTGGGTATAGGCTATGCATTGACTCACATTGAGCCATGTGTTTGTATGTGCTAGTGTACACTGTTCATTGAGTCTCAGTGAACCATGGTTGTGTGTGTCTGTTTACTTGTATGGGCTTGGCATTGAGTCACAGTGAGGTGTGTGTGTGTGTCTGTGTGTCTGTGTGGTGGTATAAGCTGCATTGAGTCACACGGCGTGGTGTGTGAGAGTGTGTGTGTGTGCAGGTACAGGCTGGTATTGAATCACAGTGAGCTGTGTGTGTGTGTGTGTGTGTGCTGCAATAGGCAGAGCATTGAGTCTCAGGTGTGTGTATGTGTGTGTGTATGTTGGTATGGTCTCTGCATTAATTCACTAAGGTGTGTTGTGTGTGTATGTACATGGAGCTGAAGACCGTATACTGATTCACAGTGAGCTGTGTGTGTATGTGTGTGTGTGTGTGATGGTATGGGCTTTTCATTGAATCACTGAGGTGTGTGTCTGTGTGTGTATACCTGGAACTACAGACTGTGCACTGATTCACAACGAGCCATGTGTGAATGTGTGTAGGTGATAGTATAGGGTGTGCATAGAGTCACAAAGAGCCGTGCATATGTGTCTTTGCATGGGTGTTGTGGTATAGGCTGTGTACTGTGACACAGTGACTGTGCATGTGTGTGTGTTTGTGTTTGTGATGGTATAGTGCGTGCATTGAATAAGAGAGAGCCATGCATGTGTCTCTCTGTGTGTGTGCTGGCATAGGCATTACATTGCGTCACAGTGAGCCATGTGTTTGTATGTTGGTCTAGACTCTGCCTTGAGTCACAGTAAGCCTTGTGTGTGTGCCAGTACAGGCTATGCATTGAGTCAGTGAGTCATATATGTGTGTGTGTGTGTGTGCTGGTATGTGCAGTGCATTGAGTCCAAGAGAGCCGTGTATGTTTGTGTGTGTGTGTGTGTGCTGCTATAGGTGGTTCCCTGAGTCACAGTCAGTTATGTGTGAGTGTGTGTTTGTGTGTTCTTGTATAGGCTGTGCATTGATCCACAGTGAGCCATGTGTGTATGCTGGTATAGGAGGTGCATTGAGTCACAGTGATGGTTGTGTTTGTGTGTGTGTGTGCTGCAGTAGGCTGTGAATTGAGTCACAGAAGGTGGGTCTTTGTGTGTGTATGTGCAAGTACAGGCTGCGGTTTGAGTCAGAGAGATGGGTGTCTCTGTGTGGTGTAATAGGCTGTGCATTGAATCACAGCAAGCCGTATTTTTGTGTGTATGTGTATTTTTGTATGTGTGTGTGTGTGATGGTACAGGCTGAACACTGAGTCACTGAGGTGTTCATGTGTGTATGTGGTGCTACAGACTCTTCGTTAGGTCAAACTGAGCCATATGTGTGTGTATGTTTTTGTGTGTGTACAGTTATTGGCTCTGCATTGAGTCATGGTGAACCATGTGTGTGTGGGGAGCTGGTATAGTCACAGCACTGAGTCACAGTTAAATGTGTAGGAGATGTGTGTGTATGTGTGTGTGTGTATTTGCTGGTGTATACTGTGCATTGAGTCACAGTTAGTAGTGCAGTGTGTGTGTGTCTGTGATGGTGTGGACTGTGTTTTTATCCACTTTGACATGAACGAGTGTGTGTGTGTGTATCTGTGTGTGTGTGTGTGTGTGTGTGCTAGCACTGAATGACCATTGAGACAGAGTGGGCTCTGTGTGTGTCTGTGTGTGTGCTGGTATAGACTCTGTATTAATTCACTGTGAGCTGTGTGTTTAAGTGTTTGCTCGTATAGGCAGTGCATTGAGTCTCACTGAGGTGTTTCTGTGTGTGTGTGCTGGTACAGAAAGCTTTTCCAGTCACAGACAGGTGTGTGTGTGTGCTGCAGTAGACTGTGAATTGAGTAGCAGAAGGTGGGTCTTTGTGTGTGTATGTGCAGGTACAGGCTGCGGTTTGAGTTAGAGTGATGGGTGTCTCTGTGTTGTGTTATAGGCTGTGCATTGAATCACAGTGAGCCGTGTGTGTGTGTGCGTGTGTGCTGGAATAGGCAGAGCATTGAGTCTCAGGTGTGTGTATGTGTGTGTGTATGCTGGTATGGTCTCTGCATTGATTCACTAAGGTGTGTTGTGTGTGTATGTACATGGAGCTGAACACTGTACACTGATTCACAGTGAGCTGTGTGTATGTGTGTGTGTGTGTGATGGTATGGGCTTTGCATTGAGTCACTGAGGGGTGTGTCTGTGTGTGTACACCTGGAACTACAGACTGTGCACTGATTCACAATGAGCCATGTGTGAATGTGTGTATGTGATAGTATAGGGTGTGCATAGAGTCACAAAGAGCCGTGCATATGTGTCTTTGCATAGGTGTTGTGGTATAGGCTGTGCATTGTGTCACAGTGACTGTCCGTGTGTGTGTGTGTGTGTGTTTGTGATGGTATAGTACGTGCGTTGAATCAGAGAGAGCCATGCATGTGTCTCTGTGTGTGTGTGTTGGCATAGGCATTACATTGAGTCACAGAGAGCCATGTGTTTGTATGCTGGTGTAGACTCTGCATTGAGTCACAGTAAGCCTTGTGTGTGTGCCAGTACAGGCTGTGCATTGAGTTAGTGAGTCATATGTGTGTGTGTGTGTGTGTGTGTGTGCTTGTATAGACAGTGCATTGAGTCCAATGAGCCGTGTATGTTTGTGTGTGAGTGTGCGTGCTGCTATAGGTGGTTCACTGAGTCACAGTCTGGTATGTGTGAGTGAGTGTTTGTGTGTTCTTGTATAGGTTGTGTATTGAATCACAGTGAGCCCTGTGTGTATGGTGGTATAGGCGGTGCATTGAATCACAGTGATGGTTGTTTTTCTGTGTGTATGCTGCAGTAGGCTGTGAATTGAGTCACAGAAGGTGGGACTTTGTGTGTGTATGTGCAGGTACAAGCTGCAGTTCGAGTCACAGTGATGGGTGTCTCTGTGTGGTGTTATAGGCTGTGTATTGAATCACAGTGAGCCGTATTAGTGTGTGTATGTGTATTTGTGTATGCGTGTGTGTGTGTGATGGTACAGGCTGAACATTGAGTCACTGAGGTGTGCATGTGTGTATGTGGTGCTACAGACTGTTCGTTAGGTCAAACTGAGCCATATCTGTGTGTAGGTGTGTGTGTGTACAGTTATTTGCTGTGCACTGAGTCACAGTGAACCATGTGTGTGTGGGGAGCTGGTATAGTCAGAGCACTGAGTCACAGTTGAATGTGTGGGAGTTGTTTGTGTATGTGTGTATTTGCTGGTGTAGACTGTGCATTGAGTCACAGTGAGTAGTGCGGTGTGTGTGTGCTGTGATGGTGTGGACTGTGGTTTTATCCACTTTGACCTGAACGGCTGTGTGTGTTTGTGTGTTTGTGTGTGTGTGTGTGTGCTGGCACTAGATGACAATTGAGACAGAGTGGGCTGTGTGTCTGTGTGTGAGCTGGTATAGACTCTGTATTGAGTCACTGTGAGCTGTGTGTGTATGTGTGCGCTCATATAGGCTGTGCATTGAGTCACAGTGAGGTGTTTGTGTGTGTGTGTGCTGGTACAGGAAGCGTTTTCAGTCACAGTCTCGTGTGTGTGTGTGCATGTGAGTTTGTGTGCTGGTATGAGCTTTATTGTGCTGGTATGGGCTTTATTGACTCATGGGTGTGTGTGTGAGTGTGTGGTGATACAGACTGCATTGAGTCACAGTGCGCTGTGTGTGTGTGTGCTGGTATAGGCGATTTATTGAGTACCAGTGAGCCATGTGTGAGTGCGTGTTGGTGTGTGTGTGTGTGTACTGGTATAGGCTGTGCATTGAGTCACAGTGAGGCCTGCATCTGTGCATGTCTGTGTTTGTGTGTGTGTGTTTGCTGGTATAGGCTGAGCTTTGAATCACTCTGAGGTGTGTGTGCATGTGCTGGTAAAATTGTGCCTTGATTCACTGTGCCATGTGAGTGTGTGTGCACGCTGGTATAGGTTGTGCATTGAGTCAGAGTGGGAGGTGTGTGTGTCTGTGTGTTCTGGTATAGGCTGACAATTGAGGCACACTGAGATCTGTGTGCACATGTGTGTATATGTGTGCTGGTACAGCCTGCTCATTGAGTCATATTGAGTTTTGTGTGTGTGTGTGTGCAGGTAGAGGCAGCACATTGAGTCACAGTGAGGTGTATGTGTGTGATGTTATATGCTATGCACTGATTCATAGGGAGGTTTGTGTCTGTGTGTGTGCACATTCTGGTATAGGATTTGCATTGAATCACACTGAGCTGTGTTTTTGAGTGTCAGTATATGTGCGTGTGTGGAGGTATGGGCTGTGGATTGACTCACAGTTTGCCGTATGTGCTTCTCTGTGTGTGTATGTCTGCTAGCATATCCTGTGCACTGAGTCACAGGGAGCCTTGTGTGTGTGTGTGTGTGTGTGTCCTGGTATAGAGTGTGCATTGATTCACAGTCAGCCATGTGTGTGTGTGTGTGAGTGCACTGGTATAGGATGTGCAGTGAGTCAGAGTGATGTGTGTGTGTGTCTGCGTGTTCTGATATAGGCTGACCATTGTGTAACATTGAGGGTGTGTGTGTGTGTGTGCTGGTATAGGCTGCATATTTTGTCACAGTGAAGTGTGTGTGTGTGTATGTGTAGGTACAGGCTGTGCATTGAGTCACAGTGTGGGGTGTGTGTGTGATGTTATATTCTGTGCACTAGGACACAGTGAGTCGTGTGTGTGTGCTGGTATAATCTGAACATTGAGTCACAGTGTGGTGTGGTGTGTGTGCCTTTGCTGGTATGGACTGTGCATAGAATCCCAGCCCTGTGTTAGTGTTTGTGTATTTGGTGCTGTAGAGTCTGCATGAGTCACAGTAAGATGTGTGTGTGTACTGCTATAGGCTGTACACTGAGCCATATTAAGGTGTGTTTCTGTGTGTGTGTGTGCGGGTATAGGCTATGCATTGACTCACATTGAGCCATGTGTTTGTATGTGCTACTATACACTGTTCATTGAGTCTCAGTGAGCCATTGTTGTGTGTGTCTGTTTACTTGTATGGGCTTGGCATTGAGTCTCAGACAGGTGTTTGTGTGTGCCTGTGTGTCTGTGTGGTGGTATAAACTGCATTGAGTCACACGGCGGTGTGTGTGAGAGTGTGAGTGTGTGCAGGTACAGGCTGGTATTGAACCACAGTGAAGCGTGTGTGTGCGTGTGTGTTTGTGTGTGCTGGAATAGGCAGAGCATTGAGTCTCAGGTGTGTGTATGTGTGTGTGTATGCTGGTATGGTCTCTGCATTGATTCACTAAGGTGTGTTGTGTGTGTATGTACATGGAGCTGAAGACTGTACACTGATTCACACTGAGCTGTGTGTGTATGTGTGTGTGTGTGTGATGGTATGGGTTTGGCATTGAGTCACTGAGGTGTGTGTTTGTGTGTGTATACCTGGAACTACAGACTGTGCACTGATTCACAATGAGCCATGTGTGACTGTGTGTATGTGATAGTATAGGGTGTGCATAGAGTCACAAAGAGCCGTGCATATGTGTCTTTGCATGGGTGTTGTGGTATAGGGTCTTCATTGTGTCACAGTGACTGTGCGTGTGTGTGTGTGTGTGTGTTTGTGATGGTATAGTACATGCATTGAATCAGAGAGAGCCATGCATGTGTCTCTGTGTGTGTGTGCTGGCATAGGCATTACATTGAGTCACAGTGAGCCATGTGTTTCTATGTTGGTGTAGACTCTGCATTGAGTCACAGTAAGCCTTGTGTGTGTGCCAGTACAGGTTGTGCATTGAGTCAGTGAGTCATATGTGTGTGTGTGTTTGTGTGTGTGTGTGCTTGTTTAGACAGTGCATTGAGTCCAATGAGCAGTGTATGTTTGTGTGTGTGTGTGTGTGCTGTTAGGTAATGTGCATTGAGTCACAGTAGCTCTGTGTGTGTTTTTGAATACCTCTGGGCTGGCATAGGCTGAGAATTGAGTCACAGTGTGGTGTGTGTGTGAGTGTTCATGTGTGTGCAAGTATAGGCTGGACATTGAAGCACAGTGAGCTGTGTGTGTTTGTGTGTGTGCTGATATAGGCTGCACATTCAGTTACAGTGAGCTGTGTGTGTATGTGAGTGTGCTTGTAGAAGCTGCACACTGGTTAATAGTGAGGTGTGTATGAATGTGTGTGTGCTGTTACATACTGGGCATTCAGTCACAGTTTGCTGTGTGTGTGTGTGCATGCATGTGTGCTTTTATAGACTGTGCCTTGATTCACATTGAACTGTGAGTGTGGGTGTGTGGATGTCTGCTGGTATACATTTTGCATTGTTTCACAATGAGCTGTGTGTGTGTGTGTGTGTGTGTGTGTTCTGGTATGAGATGTACATTGAGATACAGTGAGCCGTGCATGTGTGTGGCTGTGTGTGTGTGTGTGTGCTGCGAGAGGATGGGCATTGTGTAACACTGAGCTATGTGTTTCTGTGTGTCACTCTATAGACTGTGCATTGAGTCTGTGTGTGTGCATGCATGTGTGCTGGTATAGGCTATGCATTGATTCACATTGAGTTAATGTGTGGTTGTGCATGTTGTGTGGCTATATGTTTTGCATTGATTCACTGTGAGCTGTGTGTGTGTGAGTGTGCATGTGTGTGAACATATAGGCTGGACATTGAGTCACAGTGAGGTGTGTGTGTGAGTTTGTGTTTATGTGCAGTGGTAAAAGCCACGCAATGAGAACCAGTGATGTTTGTGTCTGATAGTGTGTGTCTTTTCAGGTTTATGCTGGGCATTGAGTCACAGTGAGCCGTGTGTGTGTGTGCATGTGTGTGTTTGTGTGCTGGTATAGGCTGTGCATTGAGTCACAGTGAGGTGTGTGTGTCTGTTCAGGTGTACACTGGGCATTGAGTCTCAGCTTTGTATGTCTGTGTGTGTGTGCTGAGATAGGCTGTGCATTGAGTCACAGTGACATGTGTGTCAGTGTCTGTGTGAGTGTGTATTCAGACACAGTGAGGTTTGAGTGTGAGTGTGTGTGTGCTGTTAGAGACTGTGGATTGAGTATCAGTGAGCCATGTTTGTTTTTGTGTGTGTGCATGCATGTGTTCTGTTATAAGCTGTGCACTGAGTCACATTGCCGTATTTTTGTGTGTGTGTGTATGCCTGTTGATATAGGCTATGCATTGAGTCACAGTGCTCCGTTAGTGTCTGTGAGGGTTTGTTGGTATAAGCTGTGCACAGGGTCCCAGTGAGCCATCTGTGTGTGTCTGTGCAAATATGGACAGTGCATTGAGTCACAGTGAGTCATGTGTGTCTCTGGGTGTGTGTGTGTCCACATGTGCTGTGTTCGGTTGCGTGTTTTGTCACAGTAAGCCATGTGTGATTATGTGCTGGTATAGACTGTGAACTGAGTCACGGCCATGTGTGTGTGTGTGTGTGTGTGTGTATGCATGCAGACATAGGCTATGCATTGACTCATAGTGAGCTGTTTATGTGTTTGTGATGGTATAGGCTGTCAATTGATTCACAGTGAGCTGTTTGTGTGTGCATGTGCTGATATAGTTTGAGCATTGAGTCACAGTTTGGCTGTGAGTTTGTTTTGCCAGTACAAGATGTACACCGAGTTACAGTGAGCCGTAGGTGTCTGTGGCTTTGTGTGTATGTGTGTGCCTATATAGGTGGTGCAGTAAGTCACAGTGAGCTGTGAGTGTGGGTGTGATGCTAGTATAGACTGTGAACTGAGTCACAGAGAACCATGTGTGTGTGTGTGTGTGTGTGTTGTTTGCTTCAAGTTAATGTGCATTGAGTCACAGTGAGCTCTGTGTTTGTTTGTGAATACCTCTGGGCTGGTATAGGCTGAGCATTGAGTCACAGTGAGGTGTGTGTGTAAGTGTACGTGTGTGTGCAAGTATAGGCTGGGCATTGAATCACAGTGAGCTGTGTGTTTTCGTGTGTGTGCTGGTATAGGCTGCGCATTCAGTCACAGTGAGCCATGTGTATGTGTGAGTGCTCTTGTAGAGGCTGCACATTGAATCACAGTGAGGTGTGTGTGTGATTGTGTGTGTGTGTGCTGTTCCATTCTGTGCATTCTGTCACAGTTAGCCGTGTGTGTGTGCGCATTTGTGTGTGATTTTATAAGCTGTGCATTGATTCACATTGAACTGTGTGTGTGGGTGTGTGCTGGTGTATGCTTTGCATTTTTCACAGTCATCTGGGGGTATGTGTGTCTGTGTGTTGTGCTACAGGCTGAGCATTGTGTCACAGTGAAGTGTGTTTGTGGGAGTGTGCATGTGTCTGCATCTAAAGGCTGGCTATTAGTCACAGTGTGCCTTGTGTGTTTGTGTATGTTTCTGTACTGGTATAGGCTGTGCATTCATTCACAGTGAGGTGTGTTTGTGTGTCTGTCCTGGCGTAGGCTGGTTATTGGGTGACAGTGAGCCATGTGTGTGTGTGTGCTTGTAAAATCTGTGAACTGAGTCATGGCCATGTTTGTGTGTGTGAATGCTGGTATAGTTTATGCATTGACACATAGTGATACACGTGTGTGTTTCGTGATGGTATAAGCCATGCACTGAGTGTGAGTGAGCTGTTTTCATGTGTGCATGCTGGTATATTCTGAACTTTGAGTCACAGTGTGGTATGTGGCCGTGTATGTGTGTGTGTGTGTGTGTGTGTGTGTGTGTGTTCCGGTATAAGATGTACATTGAGATACAGTGAGCCGTGCATATGTGTGGCTGTGTGTGTGGGTGTGTGTGTGTGCTGCTAGAGGCTGCGCATTGTGTAACACGGAGCCATGGGTGTGTTGTGTGTTGGTGGGCTTTCATTGATTCAATGGGTGTGTGTGTCTGTGTTTGTTGTGCTAAAGACTGCATTGAGTCACAGTGAGTCGTGTGTGTGTGTGCTGGTATAGACGATTGATTGAGTCACGGTCAGCCATGTGTGTGTGCATGTTGGTATGTGTGTGTGTTCTTCTATAGGTTGTGCATTGAGTCACAGCGAACCCTGTATCTGTGCAGGTGTGTATGTGTGGTGCTGGTATAGGCTGTGCATTGAGTGACACTGAGGTGTGAGTGTATGCTTGTGTGTTTTGGTATACATTGTACATTGAGTCACAGTGCTGTGTGTTTGTGTGCACGCTGGTATAGTCTGTGCATTGAGTCACAGTGATGTGTGTGTGTCTGCGTGTTCTGGTATAGGCTGACCATTGTGTCACATTGAGGTGTGTGTGTGTGCTGGCATAGGCTGCACTTTTTGTCACAGTGAGGTGTGTGTGTGTGTATGTGTAGGTACAGGCTGTGCATTGAGTCACAGTGTGGGGTGTGTGTGTGATGTTATATGCTGTGCACTAGGACACAGTGAGCCATGTGTGTGTGCTGGTATAATCTGACCATTGAGTCACAGTGTGGTGTGGTGTGTGTGCCTTTGCTGGTATGGATTGTGCATTGAATCCCAGCCCTGTGTTAATGTTTGTGTATTTGGTGCTGTAGAGTCTGCATGAGTCACAGTAAGGTGTGTGTGTGTGCTGCTATAGGCTGAGAATTGAGTAACACCTAGGTGAGTGTATGTGTATGTGTATGCTGATAAGGGATTTGCATTGAATCAGTGAGCGGTGTGTGTGTGTGTGTGTACTGCTATAGGCTGTGCACTGAGCCACATTAAGGTGTGTTTCTGTGTATGTGTGTGTGGGTATAGGCTATGCATTGACTCACATTGAGCCATGTGTTTGTATGTGCTAGTATACACTGTTCATTGAGTCTCAGTGAACCATGGTTGTGTGTGTCTGTTTACTTGTATGGGCTTGGCATTGAGTCACAGTGAGGTGTGTGTGTGTGTCTGTGTGTCTGTGTGGTGGTATAAGCTGCATTGAGTCACACGGCGTGGTGTGTGAGAGTGTGTGTGTGTGCAGGTACAGGCTGGTATTGAATCACAGTGAGCTGTGTGTGTGTGTGTGTGTGTGTGTGCTGCAATAGGCAGAGCATTGAGTCTCAGGTGTGTGTATGTGTGTGTGTATGTTGGTATGGTCTCTGCATTAATTCACTAAGGTGTGTTGTGTGTGTATGTACATGGAGCTGAAGACCGTATACTGATTCACAGTGAGCTGTGTGTGTATGTGTGTGTGTGTGTGATGGTATGGGCTTTTCATTGAATCACTGAGGTGTGTGTCTGTGTTTGTATACCTGGAACTACAGACTGTGCACTGATTCACAACGAGCCATGTGTGAATGTGTGTAGGTGATAGTATAGGGTGTGCATAGAGTCACAAAGAGCCGTGCATATGTGTCTTTGCATGGGTGTTGTGGTATAGGCTGTGTACTGTGACACAGTGACTGTGCATGTGTGTGTGTTTGTGTTTGTGATGGTATAGTGCGTGCATTGAATAAGAGAGAGCCATACATGTGTCTCTCTGTGTGTGTGCTGGCATAGGCATTACATTGCGTCACAGTGAGCCATGTGTTTGTATGTTGGTCTAGACTCTGCCTTGAGTCACAGTAAGCCTTGTGTGTGTGCCAGTACAGGCTATGCATTGAGTCAGTGAGTCATATATGTGTGTGTGTGTGTGTGCTGGTATGTGCAGTGCATTGAGTCCAAGAGAGCCGTGTATGTTTGTGTGTGTGTGTGTGTGCTGCTATAGGTGGTTCCCTGACTCACAGTCAGTTATGTGTGAGTGTGTGTTTGTGTGTTCTTGTATAGGCTGTGCATTGATCCACAGTGAGCCATGTGTGTATGCTGGTATAGGAGGTGCATTGAGTCACAGTGATGGTTGTGTTTGTGTGTGTGTGTGCTGCAGTAGGCTGTGAATTGAGTCACAGAAGGTGGGTCTTTGTGTGTGTATGTGCAAGTACAGGCTGCGGTTTGAGTCAGAGAGATGGGTGTCTCTGTGTGGTGTAATAGGCTGTGCATTGAATCACAGCAAGCCGTATTTTTGTGTGTATGTGTATTTTTGTATGTGTGTGTGTGTGATGGTACAGGCTGAACACTGAGTCACTGAGGTGTTCATGTGTGTATGTGGTGCTACAGACTCTTCGTTAGGTCAAACTGAGCCATATGTGTGTGTATGTTTTTGTGTGTGTACAGTTATTGGCTCTGCATTGAGTCATGGTGAACCATGTGTGTGTGGGGAGCTGGTATAGTCACAGCACTGAGTCACAGTTAAATGTGTAGGAGATGTGTGTGTATGTGTGTGTGTGTATTTGCTGGTGTATACTGTGCATTGAGTCACAGTTAGTAGTGCAGTGTGTGTGTGTCTGTGATGGTGTGGACTGTGTTTTTATCCACTTTGACATGAACGAGTGTGTGTGTGTGTATCTGTGTGTGTGTGTGTGTGTGTGTGCTAGCACTGAATGACCATTGAGACAGAGTGGGCTCTGTGTGTGTCTGTGTGTGTGCTGGTATAGACTCTGTATTGATTCACTGTGAGCTGTGTGTTTAAGTGTTTGCTCGTATAGGCAGTGCATTGAGTCTCACTGAGGTGTTTCTGTGTGTGTGTGCTGGTACAGAAAGCTTTTCCAGTCACAGACAGGTGTGTGTGTGTGCTGCAGTAGACTGTGAATTGAGTAGCAGAAGGTGGGTCTTTGTGTGTGTATGTGCAGGTACAGGCTGCGGTTTGAGTTAGAGTGATGGGTGTCTCTGTGTTGTGTTATAGGCTGTGCATTGAATCACAGTGAGCCGTGTGTGTGTGTGCGTGTGTGCTGGAATAGGCAGAGCATTGAGTCTCAGGTGTGTGTATGTGTGTGTGTATGCTGGTATGGTCTCTGCATTGATTCACTAAGGTGTGTTGTGTGTGTATGTACATGGAGCTGAACACTGTACACTGATTCACAGTGAGCTGTGTGTGTGTGTGTGTGATGGTATGGGCTTTGCATTGAGTCACTGAGGGGTGTGTCTGTGTGTGTACACCTGGAACTACAGACTGTGCACTGATTCACAATGAGCCATGTGTGAATGTGTGTATGTGATAGTATAGGGTGTGCATAGAGTCACAAAGAGCCGTGCATATGTGTCTTTGCATAGGTGTTGTGGTATAGGCTGTGCATTGTGTCACAGTGACTGTCCGTGTGTGTGTGTGTGTGTGTTTGTGATGGTATAGTACGTGCGTTGAATCAGAGAGAGCCATGCATGTGTCTCTGTGTGTGTGTGTTGGCATAGGCATTACATTGAGTCACAGAGAGCCATGTGTTTGTATGCTGGTGTAGACTCTGCATTGAGTCACAGTAAGCCTTGTGTGTGTGCCAGTACAGGCTGTGCATTGAGTTAGTGAGTCATATGTGTGTGTGTGTGTGTGTGTGTGCTTGTATAGACAGTGCATTGAGTCCAATGAGCCGTGTATGTTTGTGTGTGAGTGTGCGTGCTGCTATAGGTGGTTCACTGAGTCACAGTCTGGTATGTGTGAGTGAGTGTTTGTGTGTTCTTGTATAGGTTGTGTATTGAATCACAGTGAGCCCTGTGTGTATGGTGGTATAGGCGGTGCATTGAATCACAGTGATGGTTGTTTTTCTGTGTGTATGCTGCAGTAGGCTGTGAATTGAGTCACAGAAGGTGGGACTTTGTGTGTGTATGTGCAGGTACAAGCTGCAGTTCGAGTCACAGTGATGGGTGTCTCTGTGTGGTGTTATAGGCTGTGTATTGAATCACAGTGAGCCGTATTAGTGTGTGTATGTGTATTTGTGTATGCGTGTGTGTGTGTGATGGTACAGGCTGAACATTGAGTCACTGAGGTGTGCATGTGTGTATGTGGTGCTACAGACTGTTCGTTAGGTCAAACTGAGCCATATCTGTGTGTAGGTGTGTGTGTGTACAGTTATTTGCTGTGCACTGAGTCACAGTGAACCATGTGTGTGTGGGGAGCTGGTATAGTCAGAGCACTGAGTCACAGTTGAATGTGTGGGAGTTGTTTGTGTATGTGTGTATTTGCTGGTGTAGACTGTGCATTGAGTCACAGTGAGTAGTGCGGTGTGTGTGTGCTGTGATGGTGTGGACTGTGGTTTTATCCACTTTGACCTGAACGGCTGTGTGTGTTTGTGTGTTTGTGTGTGTGTGTGTGTGCTGGCACTAGATGACAATTGAGACAGAGTGGGCTGTGTGTCTGTGTGTGAGCTGGTATAGACTCTGTATTGAGTCACTGTGAGCTGTGTGTGTATGTGTGCACTCATATAGGCTGTGCATTGAGTCACAGTGAGGTGTTTGTGTGTGTGTGTGCTGGTACAGGAAGCGTTTTCAGTCACAGTCTCGTGTGTGTGTGTGCATGTGAGTTTGTGTGCTGGTATGAGCTTTATTGTGCTGGTATGGGCTTTATTGACTCATGGGTGTGTGTGTGAGTGTGTGGTGATACAGACTGCATTGAGTCACAGTGCGCTGTGTGTGTGTGTGCTGGTATAGGCGATTTATTGAGTACCAGTGAGCCATGTGTGAGTGCGTGTTGGTGTGTGTGTGTGTGTACTGGTATAGGCTGTGCATTGAGTCACAGTGAGGCCTGCATCTGTGCATGTCTGTGTTTGTGTGTGTGTGTTTGCTGGTATAGGCTGAGCTTTGAATCACTCTGAGGTGTGTGTGCATGTGCTGGTAAAATTGTGCCTTGATTCACTGTGCCATGTGAGTGTGTGTGCACGCTGGTATAGGTTGTGCATTGAGTCAGAGTGGGAGGTGTGTGTGTCTGTGTGTTCTGGTATAGGCTGACAATTGAGGCACACTGAGATCTGTGTGCACATGTGTGTATATGTGTGCTGGTACAGCCTGCTCATTGAGTCATATTGAGTTTTGTGTGTGTGTGTGTGCAGGTAGAGGCAGCACATTGAGTCACAGTGAGGTGTATGTGTGTGATGTTATATGCTATGCACTGATTCATAGGGAGGTTTGTGTCTGTGTGTGTGCACATTCTGGTATAGGATTTGCATTGAATCACACTGAGCTGTGTTTTTGAGTGTCAGTATATGTGCGTGTGTGGAGGTATGGGCTGTGGATTGACTCACAGTTTGCCGTATGTGCTTCTCTGTGTGTGTATGTCTGCTAGCATATCCTGTGCACTGAGTCACAGGGAGCCTTGTGTGTGTGTGTGTGTGTGTGTCCTGGTATAGAGTGTGCATTGATTCACAGTCAGCCATGTGTGTGTGTGTGTGAGTGCACTGGTATAGGATGTGCAGTGAGTCAGAGTGATGTGTGTGTGTGTCTGCGTGTTCTGATATAGGCTGACCATTGTGTAACATTGAGGGTGTGTGTGTGTGTGTGCTGGTATAGGCTGCATATTTTGTCACAGTGAAGTGTGTGTGTGTGTATGTGTAGGTACAGGCTGTGCATTGAGTCACAGTGTGGGGTGTGTGTGTGATGTTATATTCTGTGCACTAGGACACAGTGAGTCGTGTGTGTGTGCTGGTATAATCTGAACATTGAGTCACAGTGTGGTGTGGTGTGTGTGCCTTTGCTGGTATGGACTGTGCATAGAATCCCAGCCCTGTGTTAGTGTTTGTGTATTTGGTGCTGTAGAGTCTGCATGAGTCACAGTAAGATGTGTGTGTGTACTGCTATAGGCTGTACACTGAGCCATATTAAGGTGTGTTTCTGTGTGTGTGTGTGCGGGTATAGGCTATGCATTGACTCACATTGAGCCATGTGTTTGTATGTGCTACTATACACTGTTCATTGAGTCTCAGTGAGCCATTGTTGTGTGTGTCTGTTTACTTGTATGGGCTTGGCATTGAGTCTCAGACAGGTGTTTGTGTGTGCCTGTGTGTCTGTGTGGTGGTATAAACTGCATTGAGTCACACGGCGGTGTGTGTGAGAGTGTGAGTGTGTGCAGGTACAGGCTGGTATTGAACCACAGTGAAGCGTGTGTGTGCGTGTGTGTTTGTGTGTGCTGGAATAGGCAGAGCATTGAGTCTCAGGTGTGTGTATGTGTGTGTGTATGCTGGTATGGTCTCTGCATTGATTCACTAAGGTGTGTTGTGTGTGTATGTACATGGAGCTGAAGACTGTACACTGATTCACACTGAGCTGTGTGTGTATGTGTGTGTGTGTGTGATGGTATGGGTTTGGCATTGAGTCACTGAGGTGTGTGTTTGTGTGTGTATACCTGGAACTACAGACTGTGCACTGATTCACAATGAGCCATGTGTGACTGTGTGTATGTGATAGTATAGGGTGTGCATAGAGTCACAAAGAGCCGTGCATATGTGTCTTTGCATGGGTGTTGTGGTATAGGGTCTTCATTGTGTCACAGTGACTGTGCGTGTGTGTGTGTGTGTGTGTTTGTGATGGTATAGTACATGCATTGAATCAGAGAGAGCCATGCATGTGTCTCTGTGTGTGTGTGCTGGCATAGGCATTACATTGAGTCACAGTGAGCCATGTGTTTCTATGTTGGTGTAGACTCTGCATTGAGTCACAGTAAGCCTTGTGTGTGTGCCAGTACAGGTTGTGCATTGAGTCAGTGAGTCATATGTGTGTGTGTGTTTGTGTGTGTGTGTGCTTGTTTAGACAGTGCATTGAGTCCAATGAGCAGTGTATGTTTGTGTGTGTGTGTGTGTGCTGTTAGGTAATGTGCATTGAGTCACAGTAGCTCTGTGTGTGTTTTTGAATACCTCTGGGCTGGCATAGGCTGAGAATTGAGTCACAGTGTGGTGTGTGTGTGAGTGTTCATGTGTGTGCAAGTATAGGCTGGACATTGAAGCACAGTGAGCTGTGTGTGTTTGTGTGTGTGCTGATATAGGCTGCACATTCAGTTACAGTGAGCTGTGTGTGTATGTGAGTGTGCTTGTAGAAGCTGCACACTGGTTAATAGTGAGGTGTGTATGAATGTGTGTGTGCTGTTACATACTGGGCATTCAGTCACAGTTTGCTGTGTGTGTGTGTGCATGCATGTGTGCTTTTATAGACTGTGCCTTGATTCACATTGAACTGTGAGTGTGGGTGTGTGGATGTCTGCTGGTATACATTTTGCATTGTTTCACAATGAGCTGTGTGTGTGTGTGTGTGTGTGTGTTCTGGTATGAGATGTACATTGAGATACAGTGAGCCGTGCATGTGTGTGGCTGTGTGTGTGTGTGTGTGCTGCGAGAGGATGGGCATTGTGTAACACTGAGCTATGTGTTTCTGTGTGTCACTCTATAGACTGTGCATTGAGTCTGTGTGTGTGCATGCATGTGTGCTGGTATAGGCTATGCATTGATTCACATTGAGTTAGTGTGTGGTTGTGCATGTTGTGTGGTTATATGTTTTGCATTGATTCACTGTGAGCTGTGTGTGTGTGAGTGTGCATGTGTGTGAACATATAGGCTGGACATTGAGTCACAGTGAGGTGTGTGTGTGAGTTTGTGTTTATGTGCAGTGGTAAAAGCCACGCAATGAGAACCAGTGATGTTTGTGTCTGATAGTGTGTGTCTTTTCAGGTTTATGCTGGGCATTGAGTCACAGTGAGCCGTGTGTGTGTGTGCATGTGTGTGTTTGTGTGCTGGTATAGGCTGTGCATTGAGTCACAGTGAGGTGTGTGTGTCTGTTCAGGTGTACACTGGGCATTGAGTCTCAGCTTTGTATGTCTGTGTGTGTGTGCTGAGATAGGCTGTGCATTGAGTCACAGTGACATGTGTGTCAGTGTCTGTGTGAGTGTGTATTCAGACACAGTGAGGTTTGAGTGTGAGTGTGTGTGTGCTGTTAGAGACTGTGGATTGAGTATCAGTGAGCCATGTTTGTTTTTGTGTGTGTGCATGCATGTGTTCTGTTATAAGCTGTGCACTGAGTCACATTGCCGTATTTTTGTGTGTGTGTGTATGCCTGTTGATATAGGCTATGCATTGAGTCACAGTGCTCCGTTAGTGTCTGTGAGGGTTTGTTGGTATAAGCTGTGCACAGGGTCCCAGTGAGCCATCTGTGTGTGTCTGTGCAAATATGGACAGTGCATTGAGTCACAGTGAGTCATGTGTGTCTCTGGGTGTGTGTGTGTCCACATGTGCTGTGTTCGGTTGCGTGTTTTGTCACAGTAAGCCATGTGTGATTATGTGCTGGTATAGACTGTGAACTGAGTCACGGCCATGTGTGTGTGTGTGTGTGTGTGTGTATGCATGCAGACATAGGCTATGCATTGACTCATAGTGAGCTGTTTATGTGTTTGTGATGGTATAGGCTGTCAATTGATTCACAGTGAGCTGTTTGTGTGTGCATGTGCTGATATAGTTTGAGCATTGAGTCACAGTTTGGCTGTGAGTTTGTTTTGCCAGTACAAGATGTACACCGAGTTACAGTGAGCCGTAGGTGTCTGTGGCTTTGTGTGTATGTGTGTGCCTATATAGGTGGTGCAGTAAGTCACAGTGAGCTGTGAGTGTGGGTGTGATGCTAGTATAGACTGTGAACTGAGTCACAGAGAACCATGTGTGTGTGTGTGTGTGTGTGTTGTTTGCTTCAAGTTAATGTGCATTGAGTCACAGTGAGCTCTGTGTTTGTTTGTGAATACCTCTGGGCTGGTATAGGCTGAGCATTGAGTCACAGTGAGGTGTGTGTGTAAGTGTACGTGTGTGTGCAAGTATAGGCTGGGCATTGAATCACAGTGAGCTGTGTGTTTTCGTGTGTGTGCTGGTATAGGCTGCGCATTCAGTCACAGTGAGCCATGTGTATGTGTGAGTGCTCTTGTAGAGGCTGCACATTGAATCACAGTGAGGTGTGTGTGTGATTGTGTGTGTGTGTGCTGTTCCATTCTGTGCATTCTGTCACAGTTAGCCGTGTGTGTGTGCGCATTTGTGTGTGATTTTATAAGCTGTGCATTGATTCACATTGAACTGTGTGTGTGGGTGTGTGCTGGTGTATGCTTTGCATTTTTCACAGTCATCTGGGGGTATGTGTGTCTGTGTGTTGTGCTACAGGCTGAGCATTGTGTCACAGTGAAGTGTGTTTGTGGGAGTGTGCATGTGTCTGCATCTAAAGGCTGGCTATTAGTCACAGTGTGCCTTGTGTGTTTGTGTATGTTTCTGTACTGGTATAGGCTGTGCATTCATTCACAGTGAGGTGTGTTTGTGTGTCTGTCCTGGCGTAGGCTGGTTATTGGGTGACAGTGAGCCATGTGTGTGTGTGTGCTTGTAAAATCTGTGAACTGAGTCATGGCCATGTTTGTGTGTGTGAATGCTGGTATAGTTTATGCATTGACACATAGTGATACACGTGTGTGTTTCGTGATGGTATAAGCCATGCACTGAGTGTGAGTGAGCTGTTTTCATGTGTGCATGCTGGTATATTCTGAACTTTGAGTCACAGTGTGGTATGTGGCCGTGTATGTGTGTGTGTGTGTGTGTGTGTGTGTGTGTTCCGGTATAAGATGTACATTGAGATACAGTGAGCCGTGCATATGTGTGGCTGTGTGTGTGGGTGTGTGTGTGTGCTGCTAGAGGCTGCGCATTGTGTAACACGGAGCCATGGGTGTGTTGTGTGTTGGTGGGCTTTCATTGATTCAATGGGTGTGTGTGTCTGTGTTTGTTGTGCTAAAGACTGCATTGAGTCACAGTGAGTCGTGTGTGTGTGTGCTGGTATAGACGATTGATTGAGTCACGGTCAGCCATGTGTGTGTGCATGTTGGTATGTGTGTGTGTTCTTCTATAGGTTGTGCATTGAGTCACAGCGAACCCTGTATCTGTGCAGGTGTGTATGTGTGGTGCTGGTATAGGCTGTGCATTGAGTGACACTGAGGTGTGAGTGTATGCTTGTGTGTTTTGGTATACATTGTACATTGAGTCACAGTGCTGTGTGTTTGTGTGCACGCTGGTATAGTCTGTGCATTGAGTCACAGTGATGTGTGTGTGTCTGCGTGTTCTGGTATAGGCTGACCATTGTGTCACATTGAGGTGTGTGTGTGTGCTGGCATAGGCTGCACTTTTTGTCACAGTGAGGTGTGTGTGTGTGTATGTGTAGGTACAGGCTGTGCATTGAGTCACAGTGTGGGGTGTGTGTGTGATGTTATATGCTGTGCACTAGGACACAGTGAGCCATGTGTGTGTGCTGGTATAATCTGACCATTGAGTCACAGTGTGGTGTGGTGTGTGTGCCTTTGCTGGTATGGATTGTGCATTGAATCCCAGCCCTGTGTTAATGTTTGTGTATTTGGTGCTGTAGAGTCTGCATGAGTCACAGTAAGGTGTGTGTGTGTGCTGCTATAGGCTGAGAATTGAGTAACACCTAGGTGAGTGTATGTGTATGTGTATGCTGATAAGGGATTTGCATTGAATCAGTGAGCGGTGTGTGTGTGTGTGTGTACTGCTATAGGCTGTGCACTGAGCCACATTAAGGTGTGTTTCTGTGTATGTGTGTGTGGGTATAGGCTATGCATTGACTCACATTGAGCCATGTGTTTGTATGTGCTAGTATACACTGTTCATTGAGTCTCAGTGAACCATGGTTGTGTGTGTCTGTTTACTTGTATGGGCTTGGCATTGAGTCACAGTGAGGTGTGTGTGTGTGTCTGTGTGTCTGTGTGGTGGTATAAGCTGCATTGAGTCACACGGCGTGGTGTGTGAGAGTGTGTGTGTGTGCAGGTACAGGCTGGTATTGAATCACAGTGAGCTGTGTGTGTGTGTGTGTGTGTGTGTGCTGCAATAGGCAGAGCATTGAGTCTCAGGTGTGTGTATGTGTGTGTGTATGTTGGTATGGTCTCTGCATTAATTCACTAAGGTGTGTTGTGTGTGTATGTACATGGAGCTGAAGACCGTATACTGATTCACAGTGAGCTGTGTGTGTATGTGTGTGTGTGTGTGATGGTATGGGCTTTTCATTGAATCACTGAGGTGTGTGTCTGTGTTTGTATACCTGGAACTACAGACTGTGCACTGATTCACAACGAGCCATGTGTGAATGTGTGTAGGTGATAGTATAGGGTGTGCATAGAGTCACAAAGAGCCGTGCATATGTGTCTTTGCATGGGTGTTGTGGTATAGGCTGTGTACTGTGACACAGTGACTGTGCATGTGTGTGTGTTTGTGTTTGTGATGGTATAGTGCGTGCATTGAATAAGAGAGAGCCATGCATGTGTCTCTCTGTGTGTGTGCTGGCATAGGCATTACATTGCGTCACAGTGAGCCATGTGTTTGTATGTTGGTCTAGACTCTGCCTTGAGTCACAGTAAGCCTTGTGTGTGTGCCAGTACAGGCTATGCATTGAGTCAGTGAGTCATATATGTGTGTGTGTGTGTGTGCTGGTATGTGCAGTGCATTGAGTCCAAGAGAGCCGTGTATGTTTGTGTGTGTGTGTGTGTGCTGCTATAGGTGGTTCCCTGACTCACAGTCAGTTATGTGTGAGTGTGTGTTTGTGTGTTCTTGTATAGGCTGTGCATTGATCCACAGTGAGCCATGTGTGTATGCTGGTATAGGAGGTGCATTGAGTCACAGTGATGGTTGTGTTTGTGTGTGTGTGTGCTGCAGTAGGCTGTGAATTGAGTCACAGAAGGTGGGTCTTTGTGTGTGTATGTGCAAGTACAGGCTGCGGTTTGAGTCAGAGAGATGGGTGTCTCTGTGTGGTGTAATAGGCTGTGCATTGAATCACAGCAAGCCGTATTTTTGTGTGTATGTGTATTTTTGTATGTGTGTGTGTGTGATGGTACAGGCTGAACACTGAGTCACTGAGGTGTTCATGTGTGTATGTGGTGCTACAGACTCTTCGTTAGGTCAAACTGAGCCATATGTGTGTGTATGTTTTTGTGTGTGTACAGTTATTGGCTCTGCATTGAGTCATGGTGAACCATGTGTGTGTGGGGAGCTGGTATAGTCACAGCACTGAGTCACAGTTAAATGTGTAGGAGATGTGTGTGTATGTGTGTGTGTGTATTTGCTGGTGTATACTGTGCATTGAGTCACAGTTAGTAGTGCAGTGTGTGTGTGTCTGTGATGGTGTGGACTGTGTTTTTATCCACTTTGACATGAACGAGTGTGTGTGTGTGTATCTGTATGTGTGTGTGTGTGTGTGCTAGCACTGAATGACCATTGAGACAGAGTGGGCTCTGTGTGTGTCTGTGTGTGTGCTGGTATAGACTCTGTATTAATTCACTGTGAGCTGTGTGTTTAAGTGTTTGCTCGTATAGGCAGTGCATTGAGTCTCACTGAGGTGTTTCTGTGTGTGTGTGCTGGTACAGAAAGCTTTTCCAGTCACAGACAGGTGTGTGTGTGTGCTGCAGTAGACTGTGAATTGAGTAGCAGAAGGTGGGTCTTTGTGTGTGTATGTGCAGGTACAGGCTGCGGTTTGAGTTAGAGTGATGGGTGTCTCTGTGTTGTGTTATAGGCTGTGCATTGAATCACAGTGAGCCGTGTGTGTGTGTGCGTGTGTGCTGGAATAGGCAGAGCATTGAGTCTCAGGTGTGTGTATGTGTGTGTGTATGCTGGTATGGTCTCTGCATTGATTCACTAAGGTGTGTTGTGTGTGTATGTACATGGAGCTGAACACTGTACACTGATTCACAGTGAGCAGTGTGTGTGTGTGTGTGATGGTATGGGCTTTGCATTGAGTCACTGAGGGGTGTGTCTGTGTGTGTACACCTGGAACTACAGACTGTGCACTGATTCACAATGAGCCATGTGTGAATGTGTGTATGTGATAGTATAGGGTGTGCATAGACTCACAAAGAGCCGTGCATATGTGTCTTTGCATAGGTGTTGTGGTATAGGCTGTGCATTGTGTCACAGTGACTGTCCGTGTGTGTGTGTGTGTGTGTTTGTGATGGTATAGTACGTGCGTTGAATCAGAGAGAGCCATGCATGTGTCTCTGTGTGTGTGTGTTGGCATAGGCATTACATTGAGTCACAGAGAGCCATGTGTTTGTATGCTGGTGTAGACTCTGCATTGAGTCACAGTAAGCCTTGTGTGTGTGCCAGTACAGGCTGTGCATTGAGTTAGTGAGTCATATGTGTGTGTGTGTGTGTGTGTGTGTGCTGGTATAGACAGTGCATTGAGTCCAATGAGCCGTGTATGTTTGTGTGTGAGTGTGCGTGCTGCTATAGGTGGTTCACTGAGTCACAGTCTGGTATGTGTGAGTGAGTGTTTGTGTGTTCTTGTATAGGTTGTGTATTGAATCACAGTGAGCCCTGTGTGTATGGTGGTATAGGCGGTGCATTGAATCACAGTGATGGTTGTTTTTCTGTGTGTATGCTGCAGTAGGCTGTGAATTGAGTCACAGAAGTTGGGACTTTGTGTGTGTATGTGCAGGTACAAGCTGCAGTTCGAGTCACAGTGATGGGTGTCTCTGTGTGGTGTTATAGGCTGTGTATTGAATCACAGCGAGCCGTATTAGTGTGTGTATGTGTATTTGTGTATGCGTGTGTGTGTGTGATGGTACAGGCTGAACATTGAGTCACTGAGGTGTGCATGTGTGTATGTGGTGCTACAGACTGTTCGTTAGGTCAAACTGAGCCATATCTGTGTGTAGGTGTGTGTGTGTACAGTTATTTGCTGTGCACTGAGTCACAGTGAACCATGTGTGTGTGGGGAGCTGGTATAGTCAGAGCACTGAGTCACAGTTGAATGTGTGGGAGTTGTTTGTGTATGTGTGTATTTGCTGGTGTAGACTGTGCATTGAGTCACAGTGAGTAGTGCGGTGTGTGTGTGCTGTGATGGTGTGGACTGTGGTTTTATCCACTTTGACCTGAACGGCTGTGTGTGTTTGTGTGTTTGTGTGTGTGTGTGTGTGCTGGCACTAGATGACAATTGAGACAGAGTGGGCTGTGTGTCTGTGTGTGAGCTGGTATAGACTCTGTATTGAGTCACTGTGAGCTGTATGTGTATGTGTGCGCTCATATAGGCTGTGCATTGAGTCACAGTGAGGTGTTTGTGTGTGTGTGTGCTGGTACAGGAAGCGTTTTCAGTCACAGTCTCGTGTGTGTGTGTGTGCATGTGAGTTTGTGTGCTGGTATGAGCTTTATTGTGCTGGTATGGGCTTTATTGACTCATGGGTGTGTGTGTGAGTGTGTGGTGATACAGACTGCATTGAGTCACAGTGCGCTGTGTGTGTGTGTGCTGGTATAGGCGATTTATTGAGTACCAGTGAGCCATGTGTGAGTGCGTGTTGGTGTGTGTGTGTGTGTACTGGTATAGGCTGTGCATTGAGTCACAGTGAGGCCTGCATCTGTGCATGTCTGTGTTTGTGTGTGTGTGTTTGCTGGTATAGGCTGAGCTTTGAATCACTCTGAGGTGTGTGTGCATGTGCTGGTAAAATTGTGCCTTGATTCACTGTGCCATGTGAGTGTGTGTGCACGCTGGTATAGGTTGTGCATTGAGTCAGAGTGGGAGGTGTGTGTGTCTGTGTGTTCTGGTATAGGCTGACAATTGAGGCACACTGAGATCTGTGTGCACATGTGTGTATATGTGTGCTGGTACAGCCTGCTCATTGAGTCATATTGAGTTTTGTGTGTGTGTGTGTGCAGGTAGAGGCAGCACATTGAGTCACAGTGAGGTGTATGTGTGTGATGTTATATGCTATGCACTGATTCATAGGGAGGTTTGTGTCTGTGTGTGTGCACTTTCTGGTATAGGATTTGCATTGAATCACACTGAGCTGTGTTTTTGAGTGTCAGTATATGTGCGTGTGTGGAGGTATGGGCTGTGGATTGACTCACAGTTTGCCGTATGTGCTTCTCTGTGTGTGTATGTCTGCTAGCATATCCTGTGCACTGAGTCACAGGGAGCCTTGTGTGTGTGTGTGTGTGTGTGTCCTGGTATAGAGTGTGCATTGATTCACAGTCAGCCATGTGTGTGTGTGTGTGAGTGCACTGGTATAGGATGTGCAGTGAGTCAGAGTGATGTGTGTGTGTGTCTGCGTGTTCTGATATAGGCTGACCATTGTGTAACATTGAGGGTGTGTGTGTGTGTGTGCTGGTATAGGCTGCATATTTTGTCACAGTGAAGTGTGTGTGTGTGTATGTGTAGGTACAGGCTGTGCATTGAGTCACAGTGTGGGGTGTGTGTGTGATGTTATATTCTGTGCACTAGGACACAGTGAGTCGTGTGTGTGTGCTGGTATAATCTGAACATTGAGTCACAGTGTGGTGTGGTGTGTGTGCCTTTGCTGGTATGGACTGTGCATAGAATCCCAGCCCTGTGTTAGTGTTTGTGTATTTGGTGCTGTAGAGTCTGCATGAGTCACAGTAAGATGTGTGTGTGTACTGCTATAGGCTGTACACTGAGCCATATTAAGGTGTGTTTCTGTGTGTGTGTGTGCGGGTATAGGCTATGCATTGACTCACATTGAGCCATGTGTTTGTATGTGCTACTATACACTGTTCATTGAGTCTCAGTGAGCCATTGTTGTGTGTGTCTGTTTACTTGTATGGGCTTGGCATTGAGTCTCAGACAGGTGTTTGTGTGTGCCTGTGTGTCTGTGTGGTGGTATAAACTGCATTGAGTCACACGGCGGTGTGTGTGAGAGTGTGAGTGTGTGCAGGTACAGGCTGGTATTGAACCACAGTGAAGCGTGTGTGTGCGTGTGTGTTTGTGTGTGCTGGAATAGGCAGAGCATTGAGTCTCAGGTGTGTGTATGTGTGTGTGTATGCTGGTATGGTCTCTGCATTGATTCACTAAGGTGTGTTGTGTGTGTATGTACATGGAGCTGAAGACTGTACACTGATTCACACTGAGCTGTGTGTGTATGTGTGTGTGTGTGTGATGGTATGGGTTTGGCATTGAGTCACTGAGGTGTGTGTTTGTGTGTGTATACCTGGAACTACAGACTGTGCACTGATTCACAATGAGCCATGTGTGACTGTGTGTATGTGATAGTATAGGGTGTGCATAGAGTCACAAAGAGCCGTGCATATGTGTCTTTGCATGGGTGTTGTGGTATAGGGTCTTCATTGTGTCACAGTGACTGTGCGTGTGTGTGTGTGTGTGTGTTTGTGATGGTATAGTACATGCATTGAATCAGAGAGAGCCATGCCTGTGTCTCTGTGTGTGTGTGCTGGCATAGGCATTACATTGAGTCACAGTGAGCCATGTGTTTCTATGTTGGTGTAGACTCTGCATTGAGTCACAGTAAGCCTTGTGTGTGTGCCAGTACAGGTTGTGCATTGAGTCAGTGAGTCATATGTGTGTGTGTGTTTGTGTGTGTGTGTGCTTGTTTAGACAGTGCATTGAGTCCAATGAGCAGTGTATGTTTGTGTGTGTGTGTGTGTGCTGTTAGGTAATGTGCATTGAGTCACAGTAGCTCTGTGTGTGTTTTTGAATACCTCTGGGCTGGCATAGGCTGAGAATTGAGTCACAGTGTGGTGTGTGTGTGAGTGTTCATGTGTGTGCAAGTATAGGCTGGACATTGAAGCACAGTGAGCTGTGTGTGTTTGTGTGTGTGCTGATATAGGCTGCACATTCAGTTACAGTGAGCTGTGTGTGTATGTGTGTGTGCTTGTAGAAGCTGCACACTGGTTAATAGTGAGGTGTGTATGAGTGTGTGTGTGCTGTTACATACTGGGCATTCAGTCACAGTTTGCTGTGTGTGTGTGTGCATGCATGTGTGCTTTTATAGGCTGTGCCTTGATTCACATTGAACTGTGAGTGTGGGTGTGTGGATGTCTGCTGGTATACATTTTGCATTGTTTCACAATGAGCTGTGTGTGTGTGTGTGTGTGTGTGTTCTGGTATGAGATGTACATTGAGATACAGTGAGCCGTGCATGTGTGTGGCTGTGTGTGTGTGTGTGTGCTGCTAGAGGCTGGGCATTGTGTAACACTGAGCTATGTGTTTCTGTGTGTCACTCTATAGACTGTGCATTGAGTCTGTGTGTGTGCATGCATGTGTGCTGGTATAGGCTATGCATTGATTCACATTGAGTTAATGTGTGGTTGTGCATGTTGTGTGGCTATATGTTTTGCATTGATTCACTGTGAGCTGTGTGTGTGTGAGTGTGCATGTGTGTGAACATATAGGCTGGACATTGAGTCACAGTGAGGTGTGTGTGTGAGTTTGTGTTTATGTGCAGTGGTAAAAGCCACGCAATGAGAACCAGTGATGTTTGTGTCTGATAGTGTGTGTCTTTTCAGGTTTATGCTGGGCATTGAGTCACAGTGAGCCGTGTGTGTGTGTGCATGTGTGTGTTTGTGTGCTGGTATAGGCTGTGCATTGAGTCACAGTGAGGTGTGTGTGTCTGTTCAGGTGTACACTGGGCATTGAGTCTCAGCTTTGTATGTCTGTGTGTGTGTGCTGAGATAGGCTGTGCATTGAGTCACAGTGACATGTGTGTCAGTGTCTGTGTGAGTGTGTATTCAGACACAGTGAGGTTTGAGTGTGAGTGTGTGTGTGCTGTTAGAGACTGTGGATTGAGTATCAGTGAGCCATGTTTGTTTTTGTGTGTGTGCATGCATGTGTTCTGTTATAAGCTGTGCACTGAGTCACATTGCCGTATTTTTGTGTGTGTGTGTATGCCTGTTGATATAGGCTATGCATTGAGTCACAGTGCTCCGTTAGTGTCTGTGAGGGTTTGTTGGTATAAGCTGTGCACAGGGTCCCAGTGAGCCATCTGTGTGTGTCTGTGCAAATATGGACAGTGCATTGAGTCACAGTGAGTCATGTGTGTCTCTGGGTGTGTGTGTGTCCACATGTGCTGTGTTCGGTTGCGTGTTTTGTCACAGTAAGCCATGTGTGATTATGTGCTGGTATAGACTGTGAACTGAGTCACGGCCGTGTGTGTGTGTGTGTGTGTGTATGCATGCAGACATAGGCTATGCATTGACTCATAGTGAGCTGTTTATGTGTTTGTGATGGTATAGGCTGTCAATTGATTCACAGTGAGCTGTTTGTGTGTGCATGTGCTGATATAGTTTGAGCATTGAGTCACAGTTTGGCTGTGAGTTTGTTTTGCTGGTACAAGATGTACACCGAGTTACAGTGAGCCGTAGGTGTCTGTGGCTTTGTGTGTATGTGTGTGCCTATATAGGTGGTGCAGTAAGTCACAGTGAGCTGTGAGTGTGGGTGTGATGCTAGTATAGACTGTGAACTGAGTCACAGAGAACCATGTGTGTGTGTGTGTGTGTGTGTGTGTTGTTTGCTTCAAGTTAATGTGCATTGAGTCACAGTGAGCTCTGTGTTTGTTTGTGAATACCTCTGGGCTGGTATAGGCTGAGCATTGAGTCACAGTGAGGTGTGTGTGTAAGTGTACGTGTGTGTGCAAGTATAGGCTGGGCATTGAATCACAGTGAGCTGTGTGTTTTCGTGTGTGTGCTGGTATAGGCTGCGCATTCAGTCACAGTGAGCCATGTGTATGTGTGAGTGCTCTTGTAGAGGCTGCACATTGAATCACAGTGAGGTGTGTGTGTGATTGTGTGTGTGTGTGCTGTTCCATTCTGTGCATTCTGTCACAGTTAGCCGTGTGTGTGTGCGCATTTGTGTGTGATTTTATAAGCTGTGCATTGATTCACATTGAACTGTGTGTGTGGGTGTGTGCTGGTGTATGCTTTGCATTTTTCACAGTCATCTGGGGGTATGTGTGTCTGTGTGTTGTGCTACAGGCTGAGCATTGTGTCACAGTGAAGTGTGTTTGTGGGAGTGTGCATGTGTCTGCATCTAAAGGCTGGCTATTAGTCACAGTGTGCCTTGTGTGTTTGTGTATGTTTCTGTACTGGTATAGGCTGTGCATTCATTCACAGTGAGGTGTGTTTGTGTGTCTGTCCTGGCGTAGGCTGGTTATTGGGTGACAGTGAGCCATGTGTGTGTGTGTGCTTGTAAAATCTGTGAACTGAGTCATGGCCATGTTTGTGTGTGTGAATGCTGGTATAGTTTATGCATTGACACATAGTGATACACGTGTGTGTTTCGTGATGGTATAAGCCATGCACTGAGTGTGAGTGAGCTGTTTTCATGTGTGCATGCTGGTATATTCTGAACTTTGAGTCACAGTGTGGTATGTGGCCGTGTATGTGTGTGTGTGTGTGTGTGTGTGTGTGTGTGTTCCGGTATAAGATGTACATTGAGATACAGTGAGCCGTGCATATGTGTGGCTGTGTGTGTGGGTGTGTGTGTGTGCTGCTAGAGGCTGCGCATTGTGTAACACGGAGCCATGGGTGTGTTGTGTGTTGGTGGGCTTTCATTGATTCAATGGGTGTGTGTGTCTGTGTTTGTTGTGCTAAAGACTGCATTGAGTCACAGTGAGTCGTGTGTGTGTGTGCTGGTATAGACGATTGATTGAGTCACGGTCAGCCATGTGTGTGTGCATGTTGGTATGTGTGTGTGTTCTTCTATAGGTTGTGCATTGAGTCACAGCGAACCCTGTATCTGTGCAGGTGTGTATGTGTGGTGCTGGTATAGGCTGTGCATTGAGTGACACTGAGGTGTGAGTGTATGCTTGTGTGTTTTGGTATACATTGTACATTGAGTCACAGTGCTGTGTGTTTGTGTGCACGCTGGTATAGTCTGTGCATTGAGTCACAGTGATGTGTGTGTGTCTGCGTGTTCTGGTATAGGCTGACCATTGTGTCACATTGAGGTGTGTGTGTGTGCTGGCATAGGCTGCACTTTTTGTCACAGTGAGGTGTGTGTGTGTGTATGTGTAGGTACAGGCTGTGCATTGAGTCACAGTGTGGGGTGTGTGTGTGATGTTATATGCTGTGCACTAGGACACAGTGAGCCATGTGTGTGTGCTGGTATAATCTGACCATTGAGTCACAGTGTGGTGTGGTGTGTGTGCCTTTGCTGGTATGGATTGTGCATTGAATCCCAGCCCTGTGTTAATGTTTGTGTATTTGGTGCTGTAGAGTCTGCATGAGTCACAGTAAGGTGTGTGTGTGTGCTGCTATAGGCTGAGAATTGAGTAACACCTAGGTGAGTGTATGTGTATGTGTATGCTGATAAGGGATTTGCATTGAATCAGTGAGCGGTGTGTGTGTGTGTGTGTACTGCTATAGGCTGTGCACTGAGCCACATTAAGGTGTGTTTCTGTGTATGTGTGTGTGGGTATAGGCTATGCATTGACTCACATTGAGCCATGTGTTTGTATGTGCTAGTATACACTGTTCATTGAGTCTCAGTGAACCATGGTTGTGTGTGTCTGTTTACTTGTATGGGCTTGGCATTGAGTCACAGTGAGGTGTGTGTGTGTGTCTGTGTGTCTGTGTGGTGGTATAAGCTGCATTGAGTCACACGGCGTGGTGTGTGAGAGTGTGTGTGTGTGCAGGTACAGGCTGGTATTGAATCACAGTGAGCTGTGTGTGTGTGTGTGTGTGTGTGTGCTGCAATAGGCAGAGCATTGAGTCTCAGGTGTGTGTATGTGTGTGTGTATGTTGGTATGGTCTCTGCATTAATTCACTAAGGTGTGTTGTGTGTGTATGTACATGGAGCTGAAGACCGTATACTGATTCACAGTGAGCTGTGTGTGTATGTGTGTGTGTGTGTGATGGTATGGGCTTTTCATTGAATCACTGAGGTGTGTGTCTGTGTTTGTATACCTGGAACTACAGACTGTGCACTGATTCACAACGAGCCATGTGTGAATGTGTGTAGGTGATAGTATAGGGTGTGCATAGAGTCACAAAGAGCCGTGCATATGTGTCTTTGCATGGGTGTTGTGGTATAGGCTGTGTACTGTGGCACAGTGACTGTGCATGTGTGTGTGTTTGTGTTTGTGATGGTATAGTGCGTGCATTGAATAAGAGAGAGCCATGCATGTGTCTCTCTGTGTGTGTGCTGGCATAGGCATTACATTGCGTCACAGTGAGCCATGTGTTTGTATGTTGGTCTAGACTCTGCCTTGAGTCACAGTAAGCCTTGTGTGTGTGCCAGTACAGGCTATGCATTGAGTCAGTGAGTCATATATGTGTGTGTGTGTGTGCTGGTATGTGCAGTGCATTGAGTCCAAGAGAGCCGTGTATGTTTGTGTGTGTGTGTGTGTGCTGCTATAGGTGGTTCCCTGAGTCACAGTCAGTTATGTGTGAGTGTGTGTTTGTGTGTTCTTGTATAGGCTGTGCATTGATCCACAGTGAGCCATGTGTGTATGCTGGTATAGGAGGTGCATTGAGTCACAGTGATGGTTGTGTTTGTGTGTGTGTGTGCTGCAGTAGGCTGTGAATTGAGTCACAGAAGGTGGGTCTTTGTGTGTGTATGTGCAAGTACAGGCTGCGGTTTGAGTCAGAGAGATGGGTGTCTCTGTGTGGTGTAATAGGCTGTGCATTGAATCACAGCAAGCCGTATTTTTGTGTGTATGTGTATTTTTGTATGTGTGTGTGTGTGATGGTACAGGCTGAACACTGAGTCACTGAGGTGTTCATGTGTGTATGTGGTGCTACAGACTCTTCGTTAGGTCAAACTGAGCCATATGTGTGTGTATGTTTTTGTGTGTGTACAGTTATTGGCTCTGCATTGAGTCATGGTGAACCATGTGTGTGTGGGGAGCTGGTATAGTCACAGCACTGAGTCACAGTTAAATGTGTAGGAGATGTGTGTGTATGTGTGTGTGTGTATTTGCTGGTGTATACTGTGCATTGAGTCACAGTTAGTAGTGCAGTGTGTGTGTGTCTGTGATGGTGTGGACTGTGTTTTTATCCACTTTGACATGAACGAGTGTGTGTGTGTGTATCTGTGTGTGTGTGTGTGTGTGTGTGTGCTAGCACTGAATGACCATTGAGACAGAGTGGGCTCTGTGTGTGTCTGTGTGTGTGCTGGTATAGACTCTGTATTAATTCACTGTGAGCTGTGTGTTTAAGTGTTTGCTCGTATAGGCAGTGCATTGAGTCTCACTGAGGTGTTTCTGTGTGTGTGTGCTGGTACAGAAAGCTTTTCCAGTCACAGACAGGTGTGTGTGTGTGCTGCAGTAGACTGTGAATTGAGTAGCAGAAGGTGGGTCTTTGTGTGTGTATGTGCAGGTACAGGCTGCGGTTTGAGTTAGAGTGATGGGTGTCTCTGTGTGGTGTTATAGGCTGTGCATTGAATCACAGTGAGCCGTGTGTGTGTGTGCATGTGTGCTGGAATAGGCAGAGCATTGAGTCTCAGGTGTGTGTATGTGTGTGTGTATGCTGGTATGGTCTCTGCATTGATTCACTAAGGTGTGTTGTGTGTGTATGTACATGAAGCTGAACACTGTACACTGATTCACAGTGAGCTGTGTGTGTATGTGTGTGTGTGTGTGATGGTATGGGCTTTGCATTGAGTCACTGAGGGGTGTATCTGTGTGTGTACACCTGGAACTACAGACTGTGCACTGATTCACAATGAGCCATGTGTGAATGTGTGTATGTGATAGTATAGGGTGTGCATAGACTCACAAAGAGCCGTGCATATGTGTCTTTGCATAGGTGTTGTGGTATAGGCTGTGCATTGTGTCACAGTGACTGTCCGTGTGTGTGTGTGTGTGTGTGTGTTTGTGATGGTATAGTACGTGCGTTGAATCAGAGAGAGCCATGCATGTGTCTCTGTGTGTGTGTGTTGGCATAGGCATTACATTGAGTCACAGAGAGCCATGTGTTTGTATGCTGGTGTAGACTCTGCATTGAGTCACAGTAAGCCTTGTGTGTGTGCCAGTACAGGCTGTGCATTGAGTTAGTGAGTCATATGTGTGTGTGTGTGTGTGTGTGTGTGCTGGTATAGACAGTGCATTGAGTCCAATGAGCCGTGTATGTTTGTGTGTGAGTGTGCGTGCTGCTATAGGTGGTTCACTGAGTCACAGTCTGGTATGTGTGAGTGAGTGTTTGTGTGTTCTTGTATAGGTTGTGTATTGAATCACAGTGAGCCCTGTGTGTATGGTGGTATAGGCGGTGCATTGAATCACAGTGATGGTTGTTTTTCTGTGTGTATGCTGCAGTAGGCTGTGAATTGAGTCACAGAAGGTGGGACTTTGTGTGTGTATGTGCAGGTACAAGCTGCAGTTCGAGTCACAGTGATGGGTGTCTCTGTGTGGTGTTATAGGCTGTGTATTGAATCACAGCGAGCCGTATTAGTGTGTGTATGTGTATTTGTGTATGCGTGTGTGTGTGTGATGGTACAGGCTGAACATTGAGTCACTGAGGTGTGCATGTGTGTATGTGGTGCTACAGACTGTTCGTTAGGTCAAACTGAGCCATATCTGTGTGTAGGTGTGTGTGTGTACAGTTATTTGCTGTGCACTGAGTCACAGTGAACCATGTGTGTGTGGGGAGCTGGTATAGTCAGAGCACTGAGTCACAGTTGAATGTGTGGGAGTTGTTTGTGTATGTGTGTATTTGCTGGTGTAGACTGTGCATTGAGTCACAGTGAGTAGTGCGGTGTGTGTGTGCTGTGATGGTGTGGACTGTGGTTTTATCCACTTTGACCTGAACGGCTGTGTGTGTTTGTGTGTTTGTGTGTGTGTGTGTGTGCTGGCACTAGATGACAATTGAGACAGAGTGGGCTGTGTGTCTGTGTGTGAGCTGGTATAGACTCTGTATTGAGTCACTGTGAGCTGTGTGTGTATGTGTGCGCTCATATAGGCTGTGCATTGAGTCACAGTGAGGTGTTTGTGTGTGTGTGTGCTGGTACAGGAAGCGTTTTCAGTCACAGTCTCGTGTGTGTGTGTGTGCATGTGAGTTTGTGTGCTGGTATGGGCTTTATTGTGCTGGTATGGGCTTTATTGACTCATGGGTGTGTGTGTGAGTGTGTGGTGATACAGACTGCATTGAGTCACAGTGCGCTGTGTGTGTGTGTGCTGGTATAGGCGATTTATTGAGTACCAGTGAGCCATGTGTGAGTGCGTGTTGGTGTGTGTGTGTGTGTACTGGTATAGGCTGTGCATTGAGTCACAGTGAGGCCTGCATCTGTGCATGTCTGTGTTTGTGTGTGTGTGTTTGCTGGTATAGGCTGAGCTTTGAATCACTCTGAGGTGTGTGTGCATGTGCTGGTAAAATTGTGCCTTGATTCACTGTGCCATGTGAGTGTGTGTGCACGCTGGTATAGGTTGTGCATTGAGAGTGGGAGGTGTGTGTGTCTGTGTGTTCTGGTATAGGCTGACAATTGAGGCACACTGAGATCTGTGTGCACATGTGTGTATATGTGTGCTGGTACAGCCTGCTCATTGAGTCATATTGAGTTTTGTGTGTGTGTGTGTGCAGGTAGAGGCAGCACATTGAGTCACAGTGAGGTGTATGTGTGTGATGTTATATGCTATGCACTGATTCATAGGGAGGTTTGTGTCTGTGTGTGTGCACTTTCTGGTATAGGATTTGCATTGAATCACACTGAGCTGTGTTTTTGAGTGTCAGTATATGTGCGTGTGTGGAGGTATGGGCTGTGGATTGACTCACAGTTTGCCGTATGTGCTTCTCTGTGTGTGTATGTCTGCTAGCATATCCTGTGCACTGAGTCACAGGGAGCCTTGTGTGTGTGTGTGTGTGTGTGTGTGTCCTGGTATAGAGTGTGCATTGATTCACAGTCAGCCATGTGTGTGTGTGTGTGAGTGCACTGGTATAGGATGTGCAGTGAGTCAGAGTGATGTGTGTGTGTGTCTGCGTGTTCTGATATAGGTTGACCATTGTGTAACATTGAGGGTGTGTGTGTGTGTGTGCTGGTATAGGCTGCATATTTTGTCACAGTGAAGTGTGTGTGTGTGTATGTGTAGGTACAGGCTGTGCATTGAGTCACAGTGTGGGGTGTGTGTGTGATGTTATATTCTGTGCACTAGGACACAGTGAGTCGTGTGTGTGTGCTGGTATAATCTGAACATTGAGTCACAGTGTGGTGTGGTGTGTGTGCCTTTGCTGGTATGGACTGTGCATAGAATCCCAGCCCTGTGTTAGTGTTTGTGTATTTGGTGCTGTAGAGTCTGCATGAGTCACAGTAAGATGTGTGTGTGTACTGCTATAGGCTGTACACTGAGCCATATTAAGGTGTGTTTCTGTGTGTGTGTGTGCGGGTATAGGCTATGCATTGACTCACATTGAGCCATGTGTTTGTATGTGCTACTATACACTGTTCATTGAGTCTCAGTGAGCCATTGTTGTGTGTGTCTGTTTACTTGTATGGGCTTGGCATTGAGTCTCAGACAGGTGTTTGTGTGTGCCTGTGTGTCTGTGTGGTGGTATAAACTGCATTGAGTCACACGGCGGTGTGTGTGAGAGTGTGAGTGTGTGCAGGTACAGGCTGGTATTGAACCACAGTGAAGCGTGTGTGTGCGTGTGTGTTTGTGTGTGCTGGAATAGGCAGAGCATTGAGTCTCAGGTGTGTGTATGTGTGTGTGTATGCTGGTATGGTCTCTGCATTGATTCACTAAGGTGTGTTGTGTGTGTATGTACATGGAGCTGAAGACTGTACACTGATTCACACTGAGCTGTGTGTGTATGTGTGTGTGTGTGTGATGGTATGGGTTTGGCATTGAGTCACTGAGGTGTGTGTTTGTGTGTGTATACCTGGAACTACAGACTGTGCACTGATTCACAATGAGCCATGTGTGAATGTGTGTATGTGATAGTATAGGGTGTGCATAGAGTCACAAAGAGCCGTGCATATGTGTCTTTGCATGGGTGTTGTGGTATAGGGTCTTCATTGTGTCACAGTGACTGTGCGTGTGTGTGTGTGTGTGTGTTTGTGATGGTATAGTACATGCATTGAATCAGAGAGAGCCATGCATGTGTCTCTGTGTGTGTGTGCTGGCATAGGCATTACATTGAGTCACAGTGAGCCATGTGTTTGTATGTTGGTGTAGACTCTGCATTGAGTCACAGTAAACCTTGTGTGTGTGCCAGTACAGGTTGTGCATTGAGTCAGTGAGTCATATGTGTGTGTGTGTTTGTGTGTGTGTGTGCTTGTTTAGACAGTGCATTGAGTCCAATGAGCAGTGTATGTTTGTGTGTGTGTGTGTGTGCTGTTAGGTAATGTGCATTGAGTCACAGTAGCTCTGTGTGTGTTTTTGAATACCTCTGGGCTGGCATAGGCTGAGAATTGAGTCACAGTGTGGTGTGTGTGTGAGTGTTCATGTGTGTGCAAGTATAGGCTGGACATTGAAGCACAGTGAGCTGTGTGTGTTTGTGTGTGTGCTGATATAGGCTGCACATTCAGTTACAGTGAGCTGTGTGTGTATGTGAGTGTGCTTGTAGAAGCTGCACACTGGTTAATAGTGAGGTGTGTATGAGTGTGTGTGTGCTGTTACATACTGGGCATTCAGTCACAGTTTGCTGTGTGTGTGTGTGCATGCATGTGTGCTTTTATAGGCTGTGCCTTGATTCACATTGAACTGTGAGTGTGGGTGTGTGGATGTCTGCTGGTATACATTTTGCATTGTTTCACAATGAGCTGTGTGTGTGTGTGTGTGTGTGTGTTCTGGTATGAGATGTACATTGAGATACAGTGAGCCGTGCATGTGTGTGGCTGTGTGTGTGTGTGTGTGCTGCTAGAGGCTGGGCATTGTGTAACACTGAGCTATGTGTTTCTGTGTGTCACTCTATAGACTGTGCATTGAGTCTGTGTGTGTGCATGCATGTGTGCTGGTATAGGCTATGCATTGATTCACATTGAGTTAATGTGTGGTTGTGCATGTTGTGTGGCTATATGTTTTGCATTGATTCACTGTGAGCTGTGTGTGTGTGAGTGTGCATGTGTGTGAACATATAGGCTGGACATTGAGTCACAGTGAGGTGTGTGTGTGAGTTTGTGTTTATGTGCAGTGGTAAAAGCCACGCAATGAGAACCAGTGATGTTTGTGTCTGATAGTGTGTGTCTTTTCAGGTTTATGCTGGGCATTGAGTCACAGTGAGCCGTGTGTGTGTGTGCATGTGTGTGTTTGTGTGCTGGTATAGGCTGTGCATTGAGTCACAGTGAGGTGTGTGTGTCTGTTCAGGTGTACACTGGGCATTGAGTCTCAGCTTTGTATGTCTGTGTGTGTGTGCTGAGATAGGCTGTGCATTGAGTCACAGTGACATGTGTGTCAGTGTCTGTGTGAGTGTGTATTCAGACACAGTGAGGTTTGAGTGTGAGTGTGTGTGTGCTGTTAGAGACTGTGGATTGAGTATCAGTGAGCCATGTTTGTTTTTGTGTGTGTGCATGCATGTGTTCTGTTATAAGCTGTGCACTGAGTCACATTGCCGTATTTTTGTGTGTGTGTGTATGCCTGTTGATATAGGCTATGCATTGAGTCACAGTGCTCCGTTAGTGTCTGTGAGGGTTTGTTGGTATAAGCTGTGCACAGGGTCCCAGTGAGCCATCTGTGTGTGTCTGTGCAAATATGGACAGTGCATTGAGTCACAGTGAGTCATGTGTGTCTCTGGGTGTGTGTGTGTCCACATGTGCTGTGTTCGGTTGCGTGTTTTGTCACAGTAAGCCATGTGTGATTATGTGCTGGTATAGACTGTGAACTGAGTCACGGCCATGTGTGTGTGTGTGTGTGTGTGTGTATGCATGCAGACATAGGCTATGCATTGACTCATAGTGAGCTGTTTATGTGTTTGTGATGGTATAGGCTGTCAATTGATTCACAGTGAGCTGTTTGTGTGTGCATGTGCTGATATAGTTTGAGCATTGAGTCACAGTTTGGCTGTGAGTTTGTTTTGCCAGTACAAGATGTACACCGAGTTACAGTGAGTCGTAGGTGTCTGTGGCTTTGTGTGTATGTGTGTGCCTATATAGGTGGTGCAGTAAGTCACAGTGAGCTGTGAGTGTGGGTGTGATGCTAGTATAGACTGTGAACTGAGTCACAGAGAACCATGTGTGTGTGTGTGTGTGTGTGTGTGTTGTTTGCTTCAAGTTAATGTGCATTGAGTCACAGTGAGCTCTGTGTGTGTTTGTGAATACCTCTGGGCTGGTATAGGCTGAGCATTGAGTCACAGTGAGGTGTGTGTGTAAGTGTACGTGTGTGTGCAAGTATAGGCTGGGCATTGAATCACAGTGAGCTGTGTGTTTTCGTGTGTGTGCTGGTATAGGCTGCGCATTCAGTCACAGTGAGCCATGTGTATGTGTGAGTGCTCTTGTAGAGGCTGCACACTGAATCACAGTGAGGTGTGTGTGTGATTGTGTGTGTGTGTGCTGTTCCATTCTGTGCATTCTGTCACAGTTAGCCGTGTGTGTGTGCGCATTTGTGTGTGATTTTATAAGCTGTGCATTGATTCACATTGAACTGTGTGTGTGGGTGTGTGCTGGTGTATGCTTTGCATTTTTCACAGTCATCTGGGGGTATGTGTGTCTGTGTGTTGTGCTACAGGCTGAGCATTGTGTCACAGTGAAGTGTGTTTGTGGGAGTGTGCATGTGTCTGCATCTAAAGGCTGGCTATTAGTCACAGTGTGCCTTGTGTGTTTGTGTATGTTTCTGTACTGGTATAGGCTGTGCATTCATTCACAGTGAGGTGTGTTTGTGTGTCTGTCCTGGCGTAGGCTGGTTATTGGGTGACAGTGAGCCATGTGTGTGTGTGTGCTTGTAAAATCTGTGAACTGAGTCATGGCCATGTTTGTGTGTGTGAATGCTGGTATAGTTTATGCATTGACACATAGTGATACACGTGTGTGTTTCGTGATGGTATAAGCCATGCACTGAGTGTGAGTGAGCTGTTTTCATGTGTGCATGCTGGTATATTCTGAACTTTGAGTCACAGTGTGGTATGTGGCCGTGTATGTGTGTGTGTGTTCCGGTATAAGATGTACATTGAGATACAGTGAGCCGTGCATATGTGTGGCTGTGTGTGTGGGTGTGTGTGTGTGCTGCTAGAGGCTGCGCATTGTGTAACACGGAGCCATGGGTGTGTTGTGTGTTGGTGGGCTTTCATTGATTCAATGGGTGTGTGTGTCTGTGTTTGTTGTGCTAAAGACTGCATTGAGTCACAGTGAGTCGTGTGTGTGTGTGCTGGTATAGACGATTGATTGAGTCACGGTCAGCCATGTGTGTGTGCATGTTGGTATGTGTGTGTGTTCTTCTATAGGTTGTGCATTGAGTCACAGCGAACCCTGTATCTGTGCAGGTGTGTATGTGTGGTGCTGGTATAGGCTGTGCATTGAGTGACACTGAGGTGTGAGTGTATGCTTGTGTGTTTTGGTATACATTGTACATTGAGTCACAGTGCTGTGTGTTTGTGTGCACGCTGGTATAGTCTGTGCATTGAGTCACAGTGATGTGTGTGTGTCTGCGTGTTCTGGTATAGGCTGACCATTGTGTCACATTGAGGTGTGTGTGTGTGCTGGCATAGGCTGCACTTTTTGTCACAGTGAGGTGTGTGTGTGTGTATGTGTAGGTACAGGCTGTGCATTGAGTCACAGTGTGGGGTGTGTGTGTGATGTTATATGCTGTGCACTAGGACACAGTGAGCCATGTGTGTGTGCTGGTATAATCTGACCATTGAGTCACAGTGTGGTGTGGTGTGTGTGCCTTTGCTGGTATGGATTGTGCATTGAATCCCAGCCCTGTGTTAATGTTTGTGTATTTGGTGCTGTAGAGTCTGCATGAGTCACAGTAAGGTGTGTGTGTGTGCTGCTATAGGCTGAGAATTGAGTAACACCTAGGTGAGTGTATGTGTATGTGTATGCTGATAAGGGATTTGCATTGAATCAGTGAGCGGTGTGTGTGTGTGTGTGTACTGCTATAGGCTGTGCACTGAGCCACATTAAGGTGTGTTTCTGTGTATGTGTGTGTGGGTATAGGCTATGCATTGACTCACATTGAGCCATGTGTTTGTATGTGCTAGTGTACACTGTTCATTGAGTCTCAGTGAACCATGGTTGTGTGTGTCTGTTTACTTGTATGGGCTTGGCATTGAGTCACAGTGAGGTGTGTGTGTGTGTCTGTGTGTCTGTGTGGTGGTATAAGCTGCATTGAGTCACACGGCGTGGTGTGTGAGAGTGTGTGTGTGTGCAGGTACAGGCTGGTATTGAATCACAGTGAGCTGTGTGTGTGTGTGTGTGTGTGCTGCAATAGGCAGAGCATTGAGTCTCAGGTGTGTGTATGTGTGTGTGTATGTTGGTATGGTCTCTGCATTAATTCACTAAGGTGTGTTGTGTGTGTATGTACATGGAGCTGAAGACCGTATACTGATTCACAGTGAGCTGTGTGTGTATGTGTGTGTGTGTGTGATGGTATGGGCTTTTCATTGAATCACTGAGGTGTGTGTCTGTGTGTGTATACCTGGAACTACAGACTGTGCACTGATTCACAACGAGCCATGTGTGAATGTGTGTAGGTGATAGTATAGGGTGTGCATAGAGTCACAAAGAGCCGTGCATATGTGTCTTTGCATGGGTGTTGTGGTATAGGCTGTGTACTGTGGCACAGTGACTGTGCATGTGTGTGTGTTTGTGTTTGTGATGGTATAGTGCGTGCATTGAATAAGAGAGAGCCATGCATGTGTCTCTCTGTGTGTGTGCTGGCATAGGCATTACATTGCGTCACAGTGAGCCATGTGTTTGTATGTTGGTCTAGACTCTGCCTTGAGTCACAGTAAGCCTTGTGTGTGTGCCAGTACAGGCTATGCATTGAGTCAGTGAGTCATATATGTGTGTGTGTGTGTGTGTGTGCTGGTATGTGCAGTGCATTGAGTCCAAGAGAGCCGTGTATGTTTGTGTGTGTGTGTGTGTGCTGCTATAGGTGGTTCCCTGAGTCACAGTCAGTTATGTGTGAGTGTGTGTTTGTGTGTTCTTGTATAGGCTGTGCATTGATCCACAGTGAGCCATGTGTGTATGCTGGTATAGGAGGTGCATTGAGTCACAGTGATGGTTGTGTTTGTGTGTGTGTGTGCTGCAGTAGGCTGTGAATTGAGTCACAGAAGGTGGGTCTTTGTGTGTGTATGTGCAAGTACAGGCTGCGGTTTGAGTCAGAGAGATGGGTGTCTCTGTGTGGTGTAATAGGCTGTGCATTGAATCACAGCAAGCCGTATTTTTGTGTGTATGTGTATTTTTGTATGTGTGTGTGTGTGATGGTACAGGCTGAACACTGAGTCACTGAGGTGTTCATGTGTGTATGTGGTGCTACAGACTGTTCTTTAGGTCAAACTGAGCCATATGTGTGTGTATGTTTTTGTGTGTGTACAGTTATTGGCTCTGCATTGAGTCATGGTGAACCATGTGTGTGTGGGGAGCTGGTATAGTCACAGCACTGAGTCACAGTTAAATGTGTAGGAGATGTGTGTGTATGTGTGTGTGTGTATTTGCTGGTGTATACTGTGCATTGAGTCACAGTTAGTAGTGCAGTGTGTGTGTGTCTGTGATGGTGTGGACTGTGTTTTTATCCACTTTGACATGAACGAGTGTGTGTGTGTGTATCTGTGTGTGTGTGTGTGTGTGTGTGCTAGCACTGAATGACCATTGAGACAGAGTGGGCTCTGTGTGTGTCTGTGTGTGTGCTGGTATAGACTCTGTATTGATTCACTGTGAGCTGTGTGTTTAAGTGTTTGCTCGTATAGGCAGTGCATTGAGTCTCACTGAGGTGTTTCTGTGTGTGTGTGCTGGTACAGAAAGCTTTTCCAGTCACAGACAGGTGTGTGTGTGTGCTGCAGTAGACTGTGAATTGAGTAGCAGAAGGTGGGTCTTTGTGTGTGTATGTGCAGGTACAGGCTGCGGTTTGAGTTAGAGTGATGGGTGTCTCTGTGTGGTGTTATAGGCTGTGCATTGAATCACAGTGAGCCGTGTGTGTGTGTGCGTGTGTGCTGGAATAGGCAGAGCATTGAGTCTCAGGTGTGTGTATGTGTGTGTGTATGCTGGTATGGTCTCTGCATTGATTCACTAAGGTGTGTTGTGTGTGTATGTACATGGAGCTGAACACTGTACACTGATTCACAGTGAGCTGTGTGTATATGTGTGTGTGTGTGATGGTATGGGCTTTGCATTGAGTCACTGAGGGGTGTGTCTGTGTGTGTACAACTGGAACTACAGACTGTGCACTGATTCACAATGAGCCATGTGTGAATGTGTGTATGTGATAGTATAGGGTGTGCATAGACTCACAAAGAGCCGTGCATATGTGTCTTTGCATAGGTGTTGTGGTATAGGCTGTGCATTGTGTCACAGTGACTGTCCGTGTGTGTGTGTGTGTGTTTGTGATGGTATAGTACGTGCATTGAATCAGAGAGAGCCATGCATGTGTCTCTGTGTGTGTGTGTTGGCATAGGCATTACATTGAGTCACAGTGAGCCATGTGTTTGTATGCTGGTGTAGACTCTGCATTGAGTCACAGTAAGCCTTTTGTGTGTGCCAGTACAGGCTGTGCATTGAGTCAGTGAGTCATATGTGTGTGTGCGTGTGTGTGTGTGTGCTGGTATAGACAGTGCATTGAGTCCAATGAGCCGTGTATGTTTGTGTGTGAGTGTGCGTGCTGCTATAGGTGGTTCACTGAGTCACAGTCAGATATGTGTGAGTGAGTGTTTGTGTGTTCTTGTATAGGTTGTGTATTGATTCACAGTGAGCCCTGTGTGTATGGTGGTATAGGCGGTGCATTGAATCACAGTGATGGTTGTTTTTCTGTGTGTATGCTGCAGTAGGCTGTGAATTGAGTCACAGAAGGTGGGACTTTGTGTGTGTATGTGCAGGTACAAGCTGCAGTTCGAGTCACAGTGATGGGTGTCTCTGTGTGGTGTTATAGGCTGTGTATTGAATCACAGCGAGCCGTATTAGTGTGTGTATGTGTATTTGTGTATGCGTGTGTGTGTGTGATGGTACAGGCTGAACATTGAGTCACTGAGGTGTGCATGTGTGTATGTGGTGCTACAGACTGTTCGTTAGGTCAAACTGAGCCATATCTGTGTGTAGGTGTGTGTGTGTACAGTTATTTGCTGTGCACTGAGTCACAGTGAACCATGTGTGTGTGGGGAGCTGGTATAGTCAGAGCACTGAGTCACAGTTGAATGTGTGGGAGTTGTTTGTGTATGTGTGTATTTGCTGGTGTAGACTGTGCATTGAGTCACAGTGAGTAGTGCGGTGTGTGTGTGCTGTGATGGTGTGGACTGTGGTTTTATCCACTTTGACCTGAACGGCTGTGTGTGTTTGTGTGTTTGTGTGTGTGTGTGTGTGCTGGCACTAGATGACAATTGAGACAGAGTGGGCTGTGTGTCTGTGTGTGAGCTGGTATAGACTGTATTGAGTCACTGTGAGCTGTGTGTGTATGTGTGCGCTCATATAGGCTGTGCATTGAGTCACAGTGAGGTGTTTGTGTGTGTGTGTGCTGGTACAGGAAGCGTTTTCAGTCACAGTCTCGTGTGTGTGTGTGTGCATGTGAGTTTGTGTGCTGGTATGGGCTTTATTGTGCTGGTATGGGCTTTATTGACTCATGGGTGTGTGTGTGAGTGTGTGGTGATACAGACTGCATTGAGTCACAGTGCGCTGTGTGTGTGTGTGCTGGTATAGGCGATTTATTGAGTACCAGTGAGCCATGTGTGAGTGCGTGTTGGTGTGTGTGTGTGTGTACTGGTATAGGCTGTGCATTGAGTCACAGTGAGGCCTGCATCTGTGCATGTCTGTGTTTGTGTGTGTGTGTTTGCTGGTATAGGCTGAGCTTTGAATCACTCTGAGGTGTGTGTGCATGTGCTGGTAAAATTGTGCCTTGATTCACTGTGCCATGTGAGTGTGTGTGCACGCTGGTATAGGTTGTGCATTGAGTCAGAGTGGGAGGTGTGTGTGTCTGTGTGTTCTGGTATAGGCTGACAATTGAGGCACACTGAGATCTGTGTGCACATGTGTGTATATGTGTGCTGGTACAGCCTGCTCATTGAGTCATATTGAGTTTTGTGTGTGTGTGTGTGCAGGTAGAGGCAGCACATTGAGTCACAGTGAGGTGTATGTGTGTGATGTTATATGCTATGCACTGATTCATAGGGAGGTTTGTGTCTGTGTGTGTGCACTTTCTGGTATAGGATTTGCATTGAATCACACTGAGCTGTGTTTTTGAGTGTCAGTATATGTGCGTGTGTGGAGGTATGGGCTGTGGATTGACTCACAGTTTGCCGTATGTGCTTCTCTGTGTGTGTATGTCTGCTAGCATATCCTGTGCACTGAGTCACAGGGAGCCTTGTGTGTGTGTGTGTGTGTGTGTGTCCTGGTATAGAGTGTGCATTGATTCACAGTCAGCCGTGTGTGTGTGTGTGAGTGCACTGGTATAGGATGTGCAGTGAGTCAGAGTGATGTGTGTGTGTGTCTGCGTGTTCTGGTATAGGCTGACCATTGTGTCACATTGAGGTGTGTGTGTCTGCTGGCATAGGCTGCACTTTTTGTCACAGTGAGGTGTGTGTGTGTGTATGTGTAGGTACAGGCTGTGCATTGAGTCACAGTGTGGGGTGTGTGTGTGATGTTATATGCTGTGCACTAGGACACAGTGAGCCATGTGTGTGTGCTGGTATAATCTGACCATTGAGTCACAGTGTGGTGTGGTGTGTGTGCCTTTGCTGGTATGGATTGTGCATTGAATCCCAGCCCTGTGTTAATGTTTGTGTATTTGGTGCTGTAGAGTCTGCATGAGTCACAGTAAGGTGTGTGTGTGTGCTGCTATAGGCTGAGAATTGAGTAACACCTAGGTGAGTGTATGTGTATGTGTATGCTGATAAGGGATTTGCATTGAATCAGTGAGCGGTGTGTGTGTGTGTGTGTACTGCTATAGGCTGTGCACTGAGCCACATTAAGGTGTGTTTCTGTGTATGTGTGTGTGGGTATAGGCTATGCATTGACTCACATTGAGCCATGTGTTTGTATGTGCTAGTGTACACTGTTCATTGAGTCTCAGTGAACCATGGTTGTGTGTGTCTGTTTACTTGTATGGGCTTGGCATTGAGTCACAGTGAGGTGTGTGTGTGTGTCTGTGTGTCTGTGTGGTGGTATAAGCTGCATTGAGTCACACGGCGTGGTGTGTGAGAGTGTGTGTGTGTGCAGGTACAGGCTGGTATTGAATCACAGTGAGCTGTGTGTGTGTGTGTGTGTGTGCTGCAATAGGCAGAGCATTGAGTCTCAGGTGTGTGTATGTGTGTGTGTATGTTGGTATGGTCTCTGCATTAATTCACTAAGGTGTGTTGTGTGTGTATGTACATGGAGCTGAAGACCGTATACTGATTCACAGTGAGCTGTGTGTGTATGTGTGTGTGTGTGTGATGGTATGGGCTTTTCATTGAATCACTGAGGTGTGTGTCTGTGTGTGTATACCTGGAACTACAGACTGTGCACTGATTCACAACGAGCCATGTGTGAATGTGTGTAGGTGATAGTATAGGGTGTGCATAGAGTCACAAAGAGCCGTGCATATGTGTCTTTGCATGGGTGTTGTGGTATAGGCTGTGTACTGTGACACAGTGACTGTGCATGTGTGTGTGTTTGTGTTTGTGATGGTATAGTGCGTGCATTGAATAAGAGAGAGCCATGCATGTGTCTCTCTGTGTGTGTGCTGGCATAGGCATTACATTGCGTCACAGTGAGCCATGTGTTTGTATGTTGGTCTAGACTCTGCCTTGAGTCACAGTAAGCCTTGTGTGTGTGCCAGTACAGGCTATGCATTGAGTCAGTGAGTCATATATGTGTGTGTGTGTGTGTGCTGGTATGTGCAGTGCATTGAGTCCAAGAGAGCCGTGTATGTTTGTGTGTGTGTGTGTGTGCTGCTATAGGTGGTTCCCTGAGTCACAGTCAGTTATGTGTGAGTGTGTGTTTGTGTGTTCTTGTATAGGCTGTGCATTGATCCACAGTGAGCCATGTGTGTATGCTGGTATAGGAGGTGCATTGAGTCACAGTGATGGTTGTGTTTGTGTGTGTGTGTGCTGCAGTAGGCTGTGAATTGAGTCACAGAAGGTGGGTCTTTGTGTGTGTATGTGCAAGTACAGGCTGCGGTTTGAGTCAGAGAGATGGGTGTCTCTGTGTGGTGTAATAGGCTGTGCATTGAATCACAGCAAGCCGTATTTTTGTGTGTATGTGTATTTTTGTATGTGTGTGTGTGTGATGGTACAGGCTGAACACTGAGTCACTGAGGTGTTCATGTGTGTATGTGGTGCTACAGACTCTTCGTTAGGTCAAACTGAGCCATATGTGTGTGTATGTTTTTGTGTGTGTACAGTTATTGGCTCTGCATTGAGTCATGGTGAACCATGTGTGTGTGGGGAGCTGGTATAGTCACAGCACTGAGTCACAGTTAAATGTGTAGGAGATGTGTGTGTATGTGTGTGTGTGTATTTGCTGGTGTATACTGTGCATTGAGTCACAGTTAGTAGTGCAGTGTGTGTGTGTCTGTGATGGTGTGGACTGTGTTTTTATCCACTTTGACATGAACGAGTGTGTGTGTGTGTATCTGTGTGTGTGTGTGTGTGTGTGTGCTAGCACTGAATGACCATTGAGACAGAGTGGGCTCTGTGTGTGTCTGTGTGTGTGCTGGTATAGACTCTGTATTAATTCACTGTGAGCTGTGTGTTTAAGTGTTTGCTCGTATAGGCAGTGCATTGAGTCTCACTGAGGTGTTTCTGTGTGTGTGTGCTGGTACAGAAAGCTTTTCCAGTCACAGACAGGTGTGTGTGTGTGCTGCAGTAGACTGTGAATTGAGTAGCAGAAGGTGGGTCTTTGTGTGTGTATGTGCAGGTACAGGCTGCGGTTTGAGTTAGAGTGATGGGTGTCTCTGTGTTGTGTTATAGGCTGTGCATTGAATCACAGTGAGCCGTGTGTGTGTGTGCGTGTGTGCTGGAATAGGCAGAGCATTGAGTCTCAGGTGTGTGTATGTGTGTGTGTATGCTGGTATGGTCTCTGCATTGATTCACTAAGGTGTGTTGTGTGTGTATGTACATGGAGCTGAACACTGTACACTGATTCACAGTGAGCTGTGTGTGTGTGTGTGTGATGGTATGGGCTTTGCATTGAGTCACTGAGGGGTGTGTCTGTGTGTGTACACCTGGAACTACAGACTGTGCACTGATTCACAATGAGCCATGTGTGAATGTGTGTATGTGATAGTATAGGGTGTGCATAGAGTCACAAAGAGCCGTGCATATGTGTCTTTGCATAGGTGTTGTGGTATAGGCTGTGCATTGTGTCACAGTGACTGTCCGTGTGTGTGTGTGTGTGTGTTTGTGATGGTATAGTACGTGCGTTGAATCAGAGAGAGCCATGCATGTGTCTCTGTGTGTGTGTGTTGGCATAGGCATTACATTGAGTCACAGAGAGCCATGTGTTTGTATGCTGGTGTAGACTCTGCATTGAGTCACAGTAAGCCTTGTGTGTGTGCCAGTACAGGCTGTGCATTGAGTTAGTGAGTCATATGTGTGTGTGTGTGTGTGTGTGTGTGCTTGTATAGACAGTGCATTGAGTCCAATGAGCCGTGTATGTTTGTGTGTGAGTGTGCGTGCTGCTATAGGTGGTTCACTGAGTCACAGTCTGGTATGTGTGAGTGAGTGTTTGTGTGTTCTTGTATAGGTTGTGTATTGAATCACAGTGAGCCCTGTGTGTATGGTGGTATAGGCGGTGCATTGAATCACAGTGATGGTTGTTTTTCTGTGTGTATGCTGCAGTAGGCTGTGAATTGAGTCACAGAAGGTGGGACTTTGTGTGTGTATGTGCAGGTACAAGCTGCAGTTCGAGTCACAGTGATGGGTGTCTCTGTGTGGTGTTATAGGCTGTGTATTGAATCACAGTGAGCCGTATTAGTGTGTGTATGTGTATTTGTGTATGCGTGTGTGTGTGTGATGGTACAGGCTGAACATTGAGTCACTGAGGTGTGCATGTGTGTATGTGGTGCTACAGACTGTTCGTTAGGTCAAACTGAGCCATATCTGTGTGTAGGTGTGTGTGTGTACAGTTATTTGCTGTGCACTGAGTCACAGTGAACCATGTGTGTGTGGGGAGCTGGTATAGTCAGAGCACTGAGTCACAGTTGAATGTGTGGGAGTTGTTTGTGTATGTGTGTATTTGCTGGTGTAGACTGTGCATTGAGTCACAGTGAGTAGTGCGGTGTGTGTGTGCTGTGATGGTGTGGACTGTGGTTTTATCCACTTTGACCTGAACGGCTGTGTGTGTTTGTGTGTTTGTGTGTGTGTGTGTGTGCTGGCACTAGATGACAATTGAGACAGAGTGGGCTGTGTGTCTGTGTGTGAGCTGGTATAGACTCTGTATTGAGTCACTGTGAGCTGTGTGTGTATGTGTGCGCTCATATAGGCTGTGCATTGAGTCACAGTGAGGTGTTTGTGTGTGTGTGTGCTGGTACAGGAAGCGTTTTCAGTCACAGTCTCGTGTGTGTGTGTGCATGTGAGTTTGTGTGCTGGTATGAGCTTTATTGTGCTGGTATGGGCTTTATTGACTCATGGGTGTGTGTGTGAGTGTGTGGTGATACAGACTGCATTGAGTCACAGTGCGCTGTGTGTGTGTGTGCTGGTATAGGCGATTTATTGAGTACCAGTGAGCCATGTGTGAGTGCGTGTTGGTGTGTGTGTGTGTGTACTGGTATAGGCTGTGCATTGAGTCACAGTGAGGCCTGCATCTGTGCATGTCTGTGTTTGTGTGTGTGTGTTTGCTGGTATAGGCTGAGCTTTGAATCACTCTGAGGTGTGTGTGCATGTGCTGGTAAAATTGTGCCTTGATTCACTGTGCCATGTGAGTGTGTGTGCACGCTGGTATAGGTTGTGCATTGAGTCAGAGTGGGAGGTGTGTGTGTCTGTGTGTTCTGGTATAGGCTGACAATTGAGGCACACTGAGATCTGTGTGCACATGTGTGTATATGTGTGCTGGTACAGCCTGCTCATTGAGTCATATTGAGTTTTGTGTGTGTGTGTGTGCAGGTAGAGGCAGCACATTGAGTCACAGTGAGGTGTATGTGTGTGATGTTATATGCTATGCACTGATTCATAGGGAGGTTTGTGTCTGTGTGTGTGCACATTCTGGTATAGGATTTGCATTGAATCACACTGAGCTGTGTTTTTGAGTGTCAGTATATGTGCGTGTGTGGAGGTATGGGCTGTGGATTGACTCACAGTTTGCCGTATGTGCTTCTCTGTGTGTGTATGTCTGCTAGCATATCCTGTGCACTGAGTCACAGGGAGCCTTGTGTGTGTGTGTGTGTGTGTGTCCTGGTATAGAGTGTGCATTGATTCACAGTCAGCCATGTGTGTGTGTGTGTGAGTGCACTGGTATAGGATGTGCAGTGAGTCAGAGTGATGTGTGTGTGTGTCTGCGTGTTCTGATATAGGCTGACCATTGTGTAACATTGAGGGTGTGTGTGTGTGTGTGCTGGTATAGGCTGCATATTTTGTCACAGTGAAGTGTGTGTGTGTGTATGTGTAGGTACAGGCTGTGCATTGAGTCACAGTGTGGGGTGTGTGTGTGATGTTATATTCTGTGCACTAGGACACAGTGAGTCGTTTGTGTGTGCTGGTATAATCTGAACATTGAGTCACAGTGTGGTGTGGTGTGTGTGCCTTTGCTGGTATGGACTGTGCATAGAATCCCAGCCCTGTGTTAGTGTTTGTGTATTTGGTGCTGTAGAGTCTGCATGAGTCACAGTAAGATGTGTGTGTGTACTGCTATAGGCTGTACACTGAGCCATATTAAGGTGTGTTTCTGTGTGTGTGTGTGCGGGTATAGGCTATGCATTGACTCACATTGAGCCATGTGTTTGTATGTGCTACTATACACTGTTCATTGAGTCTCAGTGAGCCATTGTTGTGTGTGTCTGTTTACTTGTATGGGCTTGGCATTGAGTCTCAGACAGGTGTTTGTGTGTGCCTGTGTGTCTGTGTGGTGGTATAAACTGCATTGAGTCACACGGCGGTGTGTGTGAGAGTGTGAGTGTGTGCAGGTACAGGCTGGTATTGAACCACAGTGAAGCGTGTGTGTGCGTGTGTGTTTGTGTGTGCTGGAATAGGCAGAGCATTGAGTCTCAGGTGTGTGTATGTGTGTGTGTATGCTGGTATGGTCTCTGCATTGATTCACTAAGGTGTGTTGTGTGTGTATGTACATGGAGCTGAAGACTGTACACTGATTCACACTGAGCTGTGTGTGTATGTGTGTGTGTGTGTGATGGTATGGGTTTGGCATTGAGTCACTGAGGTGTGTGTTTGTGTGTGTATACCTGGAACTACAGACTGTGCACTGATTCACAATGAGCCATGTGTGACTGTGTGTATGTGATAGTATAGGGTGTGCATAGAGTCACAAAGAGCCGTGCATATGTGTCTTTGCATGGGTGTTGTGGTATAGGGTCTTCATTGTGTCACAGTGACTGTGCGTGTGTGTGTGTGTGTGTGTTTGTGATGGTATAGTACATGCATTGAATCAGAGAGAGCCATGCATGTGTCTCTGTGTGTGTGTGCTGGCATAGGCATTACATTGAGTCACAGTGAGCCATGTGTTTCTATGTTGGTGTAGACTCTGCATTGAGTCACAGTAAGCCTTGTGTGTGTGCCAGTACAGGTTGTGCATTGAGTCAGTGAGTCATATGTGTGTGTGTGTTTGTGTGTGTGTGTGCTTGTTTAGACAGTGCATTGAGTCCAATGAGCAGTGTATGTTTGTGTGTGTGTGTGTGTGCTGTTAGGTAATGTGCATTGAGTCACAGTAGCTCTGTGTGTGTTTTTGAATACCTCTGGGCTGGCATAGGCTGAGAATTGAGTCACAGTGTGGTGTGTGTGTGAGTGTTCATGTGTGTGCAAGTATAGGCTGGACATTGAAGCACAGTGAGCTGTGTGTGTTTGTGTGTGTGCTGATATAGGCTGCACATTCAGTTACAGTGAGCTGTGTGTGTATGTGAGTGTGCTTGTAGAAGCTGCACACTGGTTAATAGTGAGGTGTGTATGAATGTGTGTGTGCTGTTACATACTGGGCATTCAGTCACAGTTTGCTGTGTGTGTGTGTGCATGCATGTGTGCTTTTATAGACTGTGCCTTGATTCACATTGAACTGTGAGTGTGGGTGTGTGGATGTCTGCTGGTATACATTTTGCATTGTTTCACAATGAGCTGTGTGTGTGTGTGTGTGTGTGTGTGTTCTGGTATGAGATGTACATTGAGATACAGTGAGCCGTGCATGTGTGTGGCTGTGTGTGTGTGTGTGTGCTGCGAGAGGATGGGCATTGTGTAACACTGAGCTATGTGTTTCTGTGTGTCACTCTATAGACTGTGCATTGAGTCTGTGTGTGTGCATGCATGTGTGCTGGTATAGGCTATGCATTGATTCACATTGAGTTAATGTGTGGTTGTGCATGTTGTGTGGCTATATGTTTTGCATTGATTCACTGTGAGCTGTGTGTGTGTGAGTGTGCATGTGTGTGAACATATAGGCTGGACATTGAGTCACAGTGAGGTGTGTGTGTGAGTTTGTGTTTATGTGCAGTGGTAAAAGCCACGCAATGAGAACCAGTGATGTTTGTGTCTGATAGTGTGTGTCTTTTCAGGTTTATGCTGGGCATTGAGTCACAGTGAGCCGTGTGTGTGTGTGCATGTGTGTGTTTGTGTGCTGGTATAGGCTGTGCATTGAGTCACAGTGAGGTGTGTGTGTCTGTTCAGGTGTACACTGGGCATTGAGTCTCAGCTTTGTATGTCTGTGTGTGTGTGCTGAGATAGGCTGTGCATTGAGTCACAGTGACATGTGTGTCAGTGTCTGTGTGAGTGTGTATTCAGACACAGTGAGGTTTGAGTGTGAGTGTGTGTGTGCTGTTAGAGACTGTGGATTGAGTATCAGTGAGCCATGTTTGTTTTTGTGTGTGTGCATGCATGTGTTCTGTTATAAGCTGTGCACTGAGTCACATTGCCGTATTTTTGTGTGTGTGTGTATGCCTGTTGATATAGGCTATGCATTGAGTCACAGTGCTCCGTTAGTGTCTGTGAGGGTTTGTTGGTATAAGCTGTGCACAGGGTCCCAGTGAGCCATCTGTGTGTGTCTGTGCAAATATGGACAGTGCATTGAGTCACAGTGAGTCATGTGTGTCTCTGGGTGTGTGTGTGTCCACATGTGCTGTGTTCGGTTGCGTGTTTTGTCACAGTAAGCCATGTGTGATTATGTGCTGGTATAGACTGTGAACTGAGTCACGGCCATGTGTGTGTGTGTGTGTGTGTGTGTATGCATGCAGACATAGGCTATGCATTGACTCATAGTGAGCTGTTTATGTGTTTGTGATGGTATAGGCTGTCAATTGATTCACAGTGAGCTGTTTGTGTGTGCATGTGCTGATATAGTTTGAGCATTGAGTCACAGTTTGGCTGTGAGTTTGTTTTGCCAGTACAAGATGTACACCGAGTTACAGTGAGCCGTAGGTGTCTGTGGCTTTGTGTGTATGTGTGTGCCTATATAGGTGGTGCAGTAAGTCACAGTGAGCTGTGAGTGTGGGTGTGATGCTAGTATAGACTGTGAACTGAGTCACAGAGAACCATGTGTGTGTGTGTGTGTGTGTGTTGTTTGCTTCAAGTTAATGTGCATTGAGTCACAGTGAGCTCTGTGTTTGTTTGTGAATACCTCTGGGCTGGTATAGGCTGAGCATTGAGTCACAGTGAGGTGTGTGTGTAAGTGTACGTGTGTGTGCAAGTATAGGCTGGGCATTGAATCACAGTGAGCTGTGTGTTTTCGTGTGTGTGCTGGTATAGGCTGCGCATTCAGTCACAGTGAGCCATGTGTATGTGTGAGTGCTCTTGTAGAGGCTGCACATTGAATCACAGTGAGGTGTGTGTGTGATTGTGTGTGTGTGTGCTGTTCCATTCTGTGCATTCTGTCACAGTTAGCCGTGTGTGTGTGCGCATTTGTGTGTGATTTTATAAGCTGTGCATTGATTCACATTGAACTGTGTGTGTGGGTGTGTGCTGGTGTATGCTTTGCATTTTTCACAGTCATCTGGGGGTATGTGTGTCTGTGTGTTGTGCTACAGGCTGAGCATTGTGTCACAGTGAAGTGTGTTTGTGGGAGTGTGCATGTGTCTGCATCTAAAGGCTGGCTATTAGTCACAGTGTGCCTTGTGTGTTTGTGTATGTTTCTGTACTGGTATAGGCTGTGCATTCATTCACAGTGAGGTGTGTTTGTGTGTCTGTCCTGGCGTAGGCTGGTTATTGGGTGACAGTGAGCCATGTGTGTGTGTGTGCTTGTAAAATCTGTGAACTGAGTCATGGCCATGTTTGTGTGTGTGAATGCTGGTATAGTTTATGCATTGACACATAGTGATACACGTGTGTGTTTCGTGATGGTATAAGCCATGCACTGAGTGTGAGTGAGCTGTTTTCATGTGTGCATGCTGGTATATTCTGAACTTTGAGTCACAGTGTGGTATGTGGCCGTGTATGTGTGTGTGTGTGTGTGTGTGTGTGTGTGTGTTCCGGTATAAGATGTACATTGAGATACAGTGAGCCGTGCATATGTGTGGCTGTGTGTGTGGGTGTGTGTGTGTGCTGCTAGAGGCTGCGCATTGTGTAACACGGAGCCATGGGTGTGTTGTGTGTTGGTGGGCTTTCATTGATTCAATGGGTGTGTGTGTCTGTGTTTGTTGTGCTAAAGACTGCATTGAGTCACAGTGAGTCGTGTGTGTGTGTGCTGGTATAGACGATTGATTGAGTCACGGTCAGCCATGTGTGTGTGCATGTTGGTATGTGTGTGTGTTCTTCTATAGGTTGTGCATTGAGTCACAGCGAACCCTGTATCTGTGCAGGTGTGTATGTGTGGTGCTGGTATAGGCTGTGCATTGAGTGACACTGAGGTGTGAGTGTATGCTTGTGTGTTTTGGTATACATTGTACATTGAGTCACAGTGCTGTGTGTTTGTGTGCACGCTGGTATAGTCTGTGCATTGAGTCACAGTGATGTGTGTGTGTCTGCGTGTTCTGGTATAGGCTGACCATTGTGTCACATTGAGGTGTGTGTGTGTGCTGGCATAGGCTGCACTTTTTGTCACAGTGAGGTGTGTGTGTGTGTATGTGTAGGTACAGGCTGTGCATTGAGTCACAGTGTGGGGTGTGTGTGTGATGTTATATGCTGTGCACTAGGACACAGTGAGCCATGTGTGTGTGCTGGTATAATCTGACCATTGAGTCACAGTGTGGTGTGGTGTGTGTGCCTTTGCTGGTATGGATTGTGCATTGAATCCCAGCCCTGTGTTAATGTTTGTGTATTTGGTGCTGTAGAGTCTGCATGAGTCACAGTAAGGTGTGTGTGTGTGCTGCTATAGGCTGAGAATTGAGTAACACCTAGGTGAGTGTATGTGTATGTGTATGCTGATAAGGGATTTGCATTGAATCAGTGAGCGGTGTGTGTGTGTGTGTGTACTGCTATAGGCTGTGCACTGAGCCACATTAAGGTGTGTTTCTGTGTATGTGTGTGTGGGTATAGGCTATGCATTGACTCACATTGAGCCATGTGTTTGTATGTGCTAGTATACACTGTTCATTGAGTCTCAGTGAACCATGGTTGTGTGTGTCTGTTTACTTGTATGGGCTTGGCATTGAGTCACAGTGAGGTGTGTGTGTGTGTCTGTGTGTCTGTGTGGTGGTATAAGCTGCATTGAGTCACACGGCGTGGTGTGTGAGAGTGTGTGTGTGTGCAGGTACAGGCTGGTATTGAATCACAGTGAGCTGTGTGTGTGTGTGTGTGTGTGTGTGCTGCAATAGGCAGAGCATTGAGTCTCAGGTGTGTGTATGTGTGTGTGTATGTTGGTATGGTCTCTGCATTAATTCACTAAGGTGTGTTGTGTGTGTATGTACATGGAGCTGAAGACCGTATACTGATTCACAGTGAGCTGTGTGTGTATGTGTGTGTGTGTGTGATGGTATGGGCTTTTCATTGAATCACTGAGGTGTGTGTCTGTGTTTGTATACCTGGAACTACAGACTGTGCACTGATTCACAACGAGCCATGTGTGAATGTGTGTAGGTGATAGTATAGGGTGTGCATAGAGTCACAAAGAGCCGTGCATATGTGTCTTTGCATGGGTGTTGTGGTATAGGCTGTGTACTGTGACACAGTGACTGTGCATGTGTGTGTGTTTGTGTTTGTGATGGTATAGTGCGTGCATTGAATAAGAGAGAGCCATGCATGTGTCTCTCTGTGTGTGTGCTGGCATAGGCATTACATTGCGTCACAGTGAGCCATGTGTTTGTATGTTGGTCTAGACTCTGCCTTGAGTCACAGTAAGCCTTGTGTGTGTGCCAGTACAGGCTATGCATTGAGTCAGTGAGTCATATATGTGTGTGTGTGTGTGTGCTGGTATGTGCAGTGCATTGAGTCCAAGAGAGCCGTGTATGTTTGTGTGTGTGTGTGTGTGCTGCTATAGGTGGTTCCCTGAGTCACAGTCAGTTATGTGTGAGTGTGTGTTTGTGTGTTCTTGTATAGGCTGTGCATTGATCCACAGTGAGCCATGTGTGTATGCTGGTATAGGAGGTGCATTGAGTCACAGTGATGGTTGTGTTTGTGTGTGTGTGTGCTGCAGTAGGCTGTGAATTGAGTCACAGAAGGTGGGTCTTTGTGTGTGTATGTGCAAGTACAGGCTGCGGTTTGAGTCAGAGAGATGGGTGTCTCTGTGTGGTGTAATAGGCTGTGCATTGAATCACAGCAAGCCGTATTTTTGTGTGTATGTGTATTTTTGTATGTGTGTGTGTGTGATGGTACAGGCTGAACACTGAGTCACTGAGGTGTTCATGTGTGTATGTGGTGCTACAGACTCTTCGTTAGGTCAAACTGAGCCATATGTGTGTGTATGTTTTTGTGTGTGTACAGTTATTGGCTCTGCATTGAGTCATGGTGAACCATGTGTGTGTGGGGAGCTGGTATAGTCACAGCACTGAGTCACAGTTAAATGTGTAGGAGATGTGTGTGTATGTGTGTGTGTGTATTTGCTGGTGTATACTGTGCATTGAGTCACAGTTAGTAGTGCAGTGTGTGTGTGTCTGTGATGGTGTGGACTGTGTTTTTATCCACTTTGACATGAACGAGTGTGTGTGTGTGTATCTGTGTGTGTGTGTGTGTGTGTGTGCTAGCACTGAATGACCATTGAGACAGAGTGGGCTCTGTGTGTGTCTGTGTGTGTGCTGGTATAGACTCTGTATTAATTCACTGTGAGCTGTGTGTTTAAGTGTTTGCTCGTATAGGCAGTGCATTGAGTCTCACTGAGGTGTTTCTGTGTGTGTGTGCTGGTACAGAAAGCTTTTCCAGTCACAGACAGGTGTGTGTGTGTGCTGCAGTAGACTGTGAATTGAGTAGCAGAAGGTGGGTCTTTGTGTGTGTATGTGCAGGTACAGGCTGCGGTTTGAGTTAGAGTGATGGGTGTCTCTGTGTTGTGTTATAGGCTGTGCATTGAATCACAGTGAGCCGTGTGTGTGTGTGCGTGTGTGCTGGAATAGGCAGAGCATTGAGTCTCAGGTGTGTGTATGTGTGTGTGTATGCTGGTATGGTCTCTGCATTGATTCACTAAGGTGTGTTGTGTGTGTATGTACATGGAGCTGAACACTGTACACTGATTCACAGTGAGCTGTGTGTGTGTGTGTGTGATGGTATGGGCTTTGCATTGAGTCACTGAGGGGTGTGTCTGTGTGTGTACACCTGGAACTACAGACTGTGCACTGATTCACAATGAGCCATGTGTGAATGTGTGTATGTGATAGTATAGGGTGTGCATAGAGTCACAAAGAGCCGTGCATATGTGTCTTTGCATAGGTGTTGTGGTATAGGCTGTGCATTGTGTCACAGTGACTGTCCGTGTGTGTGTGTGTGTGTGTTTGTGATGGTATAGTACGTGCGTTGAATCAGAGAGAGCCATGCATGTGTCTCTGTGTGTGTGTGTTGGCATAGGCATTACATTGAGTCACAGAGAGCCATGTGTTTGTATGCTGGTGTAGACTCTGCATTGAGTCACAGTAAGCCTTGTGTGTGTGCCAGTACAGGCTGTGCATTGAGTTAGTGAGTCATATGTGTGTGTGTGTGTGTGTGTGTGTGCTTGTATAGACAGTGCATTGAGTCCAATGAGCCGTGTATGTTTGTGTGTGAGTGTGCGTGCTGCTATAGGTGGTTCACTGAGTCACAGTCTGGTATGTGTGAGTGAGTGTTTGTGTGTTCTTGTATAGGTTGTGTATTGAATCACAGTGAGCCCTGTGTGTATGGTGGTATAGGCGGTGCATTGAATCACAGTGATGGTTGTTTTTCTGTGTGTATGCTGCAGTAGGCTGTGAATTGAGTCACAGAAGGTGGGACTTTGTGTGTGTATGTGCAGGTACAAGCTGCAGTTCGAGTCACAGTGATGGGTGTCTCTGTGTGGTGTTATAGGCTGTGTATTGAATCACAGTGAGCCGTATTAGTGTGTGTATGTGTATTTGTGTATGCGTGTGTGTGTGTGATGGTACAGGCTGAACATTGAGTCACTGAGGTGTGCATGTGTGTATGTGGTGCTACAGACTGTTCGTTAGGTCAAACTGAGCCATATCTGTGTGTAGGTGTGTGTGTACAGTTATTTGCTGTGCACTGAGTCACAGTGAACCATGTGTGTGTGGGGAGCTGGTATAGTCAGAGCACTGAGTCACAGTTGAATGTGTGGGAGTTGTTTGTGTATGTGTGTATTTGCTGGTGTAGACTGTGCATTGAGTCACAGTGAGTAGTGCGGTGTGTGTGTGCTGTGATGGTGTGGACTGTGGTTTTATCCACTTTGACCTGAACGGCTGTGTGTGTTTGTGTGTTTGTGTGTGTGTGTGTGTGCTGGCACTAGATGACAATTGAGACAGAGTGGGCTGTGTGTCTGTGTGTGAGCTGGTATAGACTCTGTATTGAGTCACTGTGAGCTGTGTGTGTATGTGTGCGCTCATATAGGCTGTGCATTGAGTCACAGTGAGGTGTTTGTGTGTGTGTGTGCTGGTACAGGAAGCGTTTTCAGTCACAGTCTCGTGTGTGTGTGTGTGCATGTGAGTTTGTGTGCTGGTATGGGCTTTATTGTGCTGGTATGGGCTTTATTGACTCATGGGTGTGTGTGTGAGTGTGTGGTGATACAGACTGCATTGAGTCACAGTGCGCTGTGTGTGTGTGTGCTGGTATAGGCGATTTATTGAGTACCAGTGAGCCATGTGTGAGTGCGTGTTGGTGTGTGTGTGTGTGTACTGGTATAGGCTGTGCATTGAGTCACAGTGAGGCCTGCATCTGTGCATGTCTGTGTTTGTGTGTGTGTGTTTGCTGGTATAGGCTGAGCTTTGAATCACTCTGAGGTGTGTGTGCATGTGCTGGTAAAATTGTGCCTTGATTCACTGTGCCATGTGAGTGTGTGTGCACGCTGGTATAGGTTGTGCATTGAGTCAGAGTGGGAGGTGTGTGTGTCTGTGTGTTCTGGTATAGGCTGACAATTGAGGCACACTGAGATCTGTGTGCACATGTGTGTATATGTGTGCTGGTACAGCCTGCTCATTGAGTCATATTGAGTTTTGTGTGTGTGTGTGTGCAGGTAGAGGCAGCACATTGAGTCACAGTGAGGTGTATGTGTGTGATGTTATATGCTATGCACTGATTCATAGGGAGGTTTGTGTCTGTGTGTGTGCACTTTCTGGTATAGGATTTGCATTGAATCACACTGAGCTGTGTTTTTGAGTGTCAGTATATGTGCGTGTGTGGAGGTATGGGCTGTGGATTGACTCACAGTTTGCCGTATGTGCTTCTCTGTGTGTGTATGTCTGCTAGCATATCCTGTGCACTGAGTCACAGGGAGCCTTGTGTGTGTGTGTGTGTGTGTGTCCTGGTATAGAGTGTGCATTGATTCACAGTCAGCCATGTGTGTGTGTGTGTGAGTGCACTGGTATAGGATGTGCAGTGAGTCAGAGTGATGTGTGTGTGTGTCTGCGTGTTCTGATATAGGCTGACCATTGTGTAACATTGAGGGTGTGTGTGTGTGTGTGCTGGTATAGGCTGCATATTTTGTCACAGTGAAGTGTGTGTGTGTGTATGTGTAGGTACAGGCTGTGCATTGAGTCACAGTGTGGGGTGTGTGTGTGATGTTATATTCTGTGCACTAGGACACAGTGAGTCGTGTGTGTGTGCTGGTATAATCTGAACATTGAGTCACAGTGTGGTGTGGTGTGTGTGCCTTTGCTGGTATGGACTGTGCATAGAATCCCAGCCCTGTGTTAGTGTTTGTGTATTTGGTGCTGTAGAGTCTGCATGAGTCACAGTAAGATGTGTGTGTGTACTGCTATAGGCTGTACACTGAGCCATATTAAGGTGTGTTTCTGTGTGTGTGTGTGCGGGTATAGGCTATGCATTGACTCACATTGAGCCATGTGTTTGTATGTGCTACTATACACTGTTCATTGAGTCTCAGTGAGCCATTGTTGTGTGTGTCTGTTTACTTGTATGGGCTTGGCATTGAGTCTCAGACAGGTGTTTGTGTGTGCCTGTGTGTCTGTGTGGTGGTATAAACTGCATTGAGTCACACGGCGGTGTGTGTGAGAGTGTGAGTGTGTGCAGGTACAGGCTGGTATTGAACCACAGTGAAGCGTGTGTGTGCGTGTGTGTTTGTGTGTGCTGGAATAGGCAGAGCATTGAGTCTCAGGTGTGTGTATGTGTGTGTGTATGCTGGTATGGTCTCTGCATTGATTCACTAAGGTGTGTTGTGTGTGTATGTACATGGAGCTGAAGACTGTACACTGATTCACACTGAGCTGTGTGTGTATGTGTGTGTGTGTGTGATGGTATGGGTTTGGCATTGAGTCACTGAGGTGTGTGTTTGTGTGTGTATACCTGGAACTACAGACTGTGCACTGATTCACAATGAGCCATGTGTGACTGTGTGTATGTGATAGTATAGGGTGTGCATAGAGTCACAAAGAGCCGTGCATATGTGTCTTTGCATGGGTGTTGTGGTATAGGGTCTTCATTGTGTCACAGTGACTGTGCGTGTGTGTGTGTGTGTGTGTTTGTGATGGTATAGTACATGCATTGAATCAGAGAGAGCCATGCATGTGTCTCTGTGTGTGTGTGCTGGCATAGGCATTACATTGAGTCACAGTGAGCCATGTGTTTGTATGTTGGTGTAGACTCTGCATTGAGTCACAGTAAGCCTTGTGTGTGTGCCAGTACAGGTTGTGCATTGAGTCAGTGAGTCATATGTGTGTGTGTGTTTGTGTGTGTGTGTGCTTGTTTAGACAGTGCATTGAGTCCAATGAGCAGTGTATGTTTGTGTGTGTGTGTGTGTGCTTTTAGGTAATGTGCATTGAGTCACAGTAGCTCTGTGTGTGTTTTTGAATACCTCTGGGCTGGCATAGGCTGAGAATTGAGTCACAGTGTGGTGTGTGTGTGAGTGTTCATGTGTGTGCAAGTATAGGCTGGACATTGAAGCACAGTGAGCTGTGTGTGTTTGTGTGTGTGCTGATATAGGCTGCACATTCAGTTACAGTGAGCTGTGTGTGTATGTGAGTGTGCTTGTAGAAGCTGCACACTGGTTAATAGTGAGGTGTGTATGAATGTGTGTGTGCTGTTACATACTGGGCATTCAGTCACAGTTTGCTGTGTGTGTGTGTGCATGCATGTGTGCTTTTATAGACTGTGCCTTGATTCACATTGAACTGTGAGTGTGGGTGTGTGGATGTCTGCTGGTATACATTTTGCATTGTTTCACAATGAGCTGTGTGTGTGTGTGTGTGTGTGTGTTCTGGTATGAGATGTACATTGAGATACAGTGAGCCGTGCATGTGTGTGGCTGTGTGTGTGTGTGTGTGCTGCGAGAGGATGGGCATTGTGTAACACTGAGCTATGTGTTTCTGTGTGTCACTCTATAGACTGTGCATTGAGTCTGTGTGTGTGCATGCATGTGTGCTGGTATAGGCTATGCATTGATTCACATTGAGTTAATGTGTGGTTGTGCATGTTGTGTGGCTATATGTTTTGCATTGATTCACTGTGAGCTGTGTGTGTGTGAGTGTGCATGTGTGTGAACATATAGGCTGGACATTGAGTCACAGTGAGGTGTGTGTGTGAGTTTGTGTTTATGTGCAGTGGTAAAAGCCACGCAATGAGAACCAGTGATGTTTGTGTCTGATAGTGTGTGTCTTTTCAGGTTTATGCTGGGCATTGAGTCACAGTGAGCCGTGTGTGTGTGTGCATGTGTGTGTTTGTGTGCTGGTATAGGCTGTGCATTGAGTCACAGTGAGGTGTGTGTGTCTGTTCAGGTGTACACTGGGCATTGAGTCTCAGCTTTGTATGTCTGTGTGTGTGTGCTGAGATAGGCTGTGCATTGAGTCACAGTGACATGTGTGTCAGTGTCTGTGTGAGTGTGTATTCAGACACAGTGAGGTTTGAGTGTGAGTGTGTGTGTGCTGTTAGAGACTGTGGATTGAGTATCAGTGAGCCATGTTTGTTTTTGTGTGTGTGCATGCATGTGTTCTGTTATAAGCTGTGCACTGAGTCACATTGCCGTATTTTTGTGTGTGTGTGTATGCCTGTTGATATAGGCTATGCATTGAGTCACAGTGCTCCGTTAGTGTCTGTGAGGGTTTGTTGGTATAAGCTGTGCACAGGGTCCCAGTGAGCCATCTGTGTGTGTCTGTGCAAATATGGACAGTGCATTGAGTCACAGTGAGTCATGTGTGTCTCTGGGTGTGTGTGTGTCCACATGTGCTGTGTTCGGTTGCGTGTTTTGTCACAGTAAGCCATGTGTGATTATGTGCTGGTATAGACTGTGAACTGAGTCACGGCCATGTGTGTGTGTGTGTGTGTGTGTGTATGCATGCAGACATAGGCTATGCATTGACTCATAGTGAGCTGTTTATGTGTTTGTGATGGTATAGGCTGTCAATTGATTCACAGTGAGCTGTTTGTGTGTGCATGTGCTGATATAGTTTGAGCATTGAGTCACAGTTTGGCTGTGAGTTTGTTTTGCCAGTACAAGATGTACACCGAGTTACAGTGAGCCGTAGGTGTCTGTGGCTTTGTGTGTATGTGTGTGCCTATATAGGTGGTGCAGTAAGTCACAGTGAGCTGTGAGTGTGGGTGTGATGCTAGTATAGACTGTGAACTGAGTCACAGAGAACCATGTGTGTGTGTGTGTGTGTGTGTGTGTTGTTTGCTTCAAGTTAATGTGCATTGAGTCACAGTGAGCTCTGTGTGTGTTTGTGAATACCTCTGGGCTGGTATAGGCTGAGCATTGAGTCACAGTGAGGTGTGTGTGTAAGTGTACGTGTGTGTGCAAGTATAGGCTGGGCATTGAATCACAGTGAGCTGTGTGTTTTCGTGTGTGTGCTGGTATAGGCTGCGCATTCAGTCACAGTGAGCCATGTGTATGTGTGAGTGCTCTTGTAGAGGCTGCACATTGAATCACAGTGAGGTGTGTGTGTGATTGTGTGTGTGTGTGCTGTTCCATTCTGTGCATTCTGTCACAGTTAGCCGTGTGTGTGTGCGCATTTGTGTGTGATTTTATAAGCTGTGCATTGATTCACATTGAACTGTGTGTGTGGGTGTGTGCTGGTGTATGCTTTGCATTTTTCACAGTCATCTGGGGGTATGTGTGTCTGTGTGTTGTGCTACAGGCTGAGCATTGTGTCACAGTGAAGTGTGTTTGTGGGAGTGTGCATGTGTCTGCATCTAAAGGCTGGCTATTAGTCACAGTGTGCCTTGTGTGTTTGTGTATGTTTCTGTACTGGTATAGGCTGTGCATTCATTCACAGTGAGGTGTGTTTGTGTGTCTGTCCTGGCGTAGGCTGGTTATTGGGTGACAGTGAGCCATGTGTGTGTGTGTGCTTGTAAAATCTGTGAACTGAGTCATGGCCATGTTTGTGTGTGTGAATGCTGGTATAGTTTATGCATTGACACATAGTGATACACGTGTGTGTTTCGTGATGGTATAAGCCATGCACTGAGTGTGAGTGAGCTGTTTTCATGTGTGCATGCTGGTATATTCTGAACTTTGAGTCACAGTGTGGTATGTGGCCGTGTATGTGTGTGTGTGTGTGTGTGTGTGTGTGTGTGTGTTCCGGTATAAGATGTACATTGAGATACAGTGAGCCGTGCATATGTGTGGCTGTGTGTGTGGGTGTGTGTGTGTGCTGCTAGAGGCTGCGCATTGTGTAACACGGAGCCATGGGTGTGTTGTGTGTTGGTGGGCTTTCATTGATTCAATGGGTGTGTGTGTCTGTGTTTGTTGTGCTAAAGACTGCATTGAGTCACAGTGAGTCGTGTGTGTGTGTGCTGGTATAGACGATTGATTGAGTCACGGTCAGCCATGTGTGTGTGCATGTTGGTATGTGTGTGTGTTCTTCTATAGGTTGTGCATTGAGTCACAGCGAACCCTGTATCTGTGCAGGTGTGTATGTGTGGTGCTGGTATAGGCTGTGCATTGAGTGACACTGAGGTGTGAGTGTATGCTTGTGTGTTTTGGTATACATTGTACATTGAGTCACAGTGCTGTGTGTTTGTGTGCACGCTGGTATAGTCTGTGCATTGAGTCACAGTGATGTGTGTGTGTCTGCGTGTTCTGGTATAGGCTGACCATTGTGTCACATTGAGGTGTGTGTGTGTGCTGGCATAGGCTGCACTTTTTGTCACAGTGAGGTGTGTGTGTGTGTATGTGTAGGTACAGGCTGTGCATTGAGTCACAGTGTGGGGTGTGTGTGTGATGTTATATGCTGTGCACTAGGACACAGTGAGCCATGTGTGTGTGCTGGTATAATCTGACCATTGAGTCACAGTGTGGTGTGGTGTGTGTGCCTTTGCTGGTATGGATTGTGCATTGAATCCCAGCCCTGTGTTAATGTTTGTGTATTTGGTGCTGTAGAGTCTGCATGAGTCACAGTAAGGTGTGTGTGTGTGCTGCTATAGGCTGAGAATTGAGTAACACCTAGGTGAGTGTATGTGTATGTGTATGCTGATAAGGGATTTGCATTGAATCAGTGAGCGGTGTGTGTGTGTGTGTGTGTACTGCTATAGGCTGTGCACTGAGCCACATTAAGGTGTGTTTCTGTGTATGTGTGTGTGGGTATAGGCTATGCATTGACTCACATTGAGCCATGTGTTTGTATGTGCTAGTATACACTGTTCATTGAGTCTCAGTGAACCATGGTTGTGTGTGTCTGTTTACTTGTATGGGCTTGGCATTGAGTCACAGTGAGGTGTGTGTGTGTGTCTGTGTGTCTGTGTGGTGGTATAAGCTGCATTGAGTCACACGGCGTGGTGTGTGAGAGTGTGTGTGTGTGCAGGTACAGGCTGGTATTGAATCACAGTGAGCTGTGTGTGTGTGTGTGTGTGTGTGTGCTGCAATAGGCAGAGCATTGAGTCTCAGGTGTGTGTATGTGTGTGTGTATGTTGGTATGGTCTCTGCATTAATTCACTAAGGTGTGTTGTGTGTGTATGTACATGGAGCTGAAGACTGTACACTGATTCACACTGAGCTGTGTGTGTATGTGTGTGTGTGTGTGATGGTATGGGTTTGGCATTGAGTCACTGAGGTGTGTGTTTGTGTGTGTATACCTGGAACTACAGACTGTGCACTGATTCACAATGAGCCATGTGTGAATGTGTGTATGTGATAGTATAGGGTGTGCATAGAGTCACAAAGAGCCGTGCATATGTGTCTTTGCATGGGTGTTGTGGTATAGGGTCTTCATTGTGTCACAGTGACTGTGCGTGTGTGTGTGTGTGTGTGTTTGTGATGGTATAGTACATGCATTGAATCAGAGAGAGCCATGCATGTGTCTCTGTGTGTGTGTGCTGGCATAGGCATTACATTGAGTCACAGTGAGCCATGTGTTTGTATGTTGGTGTAGACTCTGCATTGAGTCACAGTAAACCTTGTGTGTGTGCCAGTACAGGTTGTGCATTGAGTCAGTGAGTCATATGTGTGTGTGTGTTTGTGTGTGTGTGTGCTTGTTTAGACAGTGCATTGAGTCCAATGAGCAGTGTATGTTTGTGTGTGTGTGTGTGTGCTGTTAGGTAATGTGCATTGAGTCACAGTAGCTCTGTGTGTGTTTTTGAATACCTCTGGGCTGGCATAGGCTGAGAATTGAGTCACAGTGTGGTGTGTGTGTGAGTGTTCATGTGTGTGCAAGTATAGGCTGGACATTGAAGCACAGTGAGCTGTGTGTGTTTGTGTGTGTGCTGATATAGGCTGCACATTCAGTTACAGTGAGCTGTGTGTGTATGTGAGTGTGCTTGTAGAAGCTGCACACTGGTTAATAGTGAGGTGTGTATGAGTGTGTGTGTGCTGTTACATACTGGGCATTCAGTCACAGTTTGCTGTGTGTGTGTGTGCATGCATGTGTGCTTTTATAGGCTGTGCCTTGATTCACATTGAACTGTGAGTGTGGGTGTGTGGATGTCTGCTGGTATACATTTTGCATTGTTTCACAATGAGCTGTGTGTGTGTGTGTGTGTGTGTGTTCTGGTATGAGATGTACATTGAGATACAGTGAGCCGTGCATGTGTGTGGCTGTGTGTGTGTGTGTGTGCTGCTAGAGGCTGGGCATTGTGTAACACTGAGCTATGTGTTTCTGTGTGTCACTCTATAGACTGTGCATTGAGTCTGTGTGTGTGCATGCATGTGTGCTGGTATAGGCTATGCATTGATTCACATTGAGTTAATGTGTGGTTGTGCATGTTGTGTGGCTATATGTTTTGCATTGATTCACTGTGAGCTGTGTGTGTGTGAGTGTGCATGTGTGTGAACATATAGGCTGGACATTGAGTCACAGTGAGGTGTGTGTGTGAGTTTGTGTTTATGTGCAGTGGTAAAAGCCACGCAATGAGAACCAGTGATGTTTGTGTCTGATAGTGTGTGTCTTTTCAGGTTTATGCTGGGCATTGAGTCACAGTGAGCCGTGTGTGTGTGTGCATGTGTGTGTTTGTGTGCTGGTATAGGCTGTGCATTGAGTCACAGTGAGGTGTGTGTGTCTGTTCAGGTGTACACTGGGCATTGAGTCTCAGCTTTGTATGTCTGTGTGTGTGTGCTGAGATAGGCTGTGCATTGAGTCACAGTGACATGTGTGTCAGTGTCTGTGTGAGTGTGTATTCAGACACAGTGAGGTTTGAGTGTGAGTGTGTGTGTGCTGTTAGAGACTGTGGATTGAGTATCAGTGAGCCATGTTTGTTTTTGTGTGTGTGCATGCATGTGTTCTGTTATAAGCTGTGCACTGAGTCACATTGCCGTATTTTTGTGTGTGTGTGTATGCCTGTTGATATAGGCTATGCATTGAGTCACAGTGCTCCGTTAGTGTCTGTGAGGGTTTGTTGGTATAAGCTGTGCACAGGGTCCCAGTGAGCCATCTGTGTGTGTCTGTGCAAATATGGACAGTGCATTGAGTCACAGTGAGTCATGTGTGTCTCTGGGTGTGTGTGTGTCCACATGTGCTGTGTTCGGTTGCGTGTTTTGTCACAGTAAGCCATGTGTGATTATGTGCTGGTATAGACTGTGAACTGAGTCACGGCCATGTGTGTGTGTGTGTGTGTGTGTGTATGCATGCAGACATAGGCTATGCATTGACTCATAGTGAGCTGTTTATGTGTTTGTGATGGTATAGGCTGTCAATTGATTCACAGTGAGCTGTTTGTGTGTGCATGTGCTGATATAGTTTGAGCATTGAGTCACAGTTTGGCTGTGAGTTTGTTTTGCCAGTACAAGATGTACACCGAGTTACAGTGAGTCGTAGGTGTCTGTGGCTTTGTGTGTATGTGTGTGCCTATATAGGTGGTGCAGTAAGTCACAGTGAGCTGTGAGTGTGGGTGTGATGCTAGTATAGACTGTGAACTGAGTCAAAGAGAACCATGTGTGTGTGTGTGTGTGTGTGTGTGTTGTTTGCTTCAAGTTAATGTGCATTGAGTCACAGTGAGCTCTGTGTGTGTTTGTGAATACCTCTGGGCTGGTATAGGCTGAGCATTGAGTCACAGTGAGGTGTGTGTGTAAGTGTACGTGTGTGTGCAAGTATAGGCTGGGCATTGAATCACAGTGAGCTGTGTGTTTTCGTGTGTGTGCTGGTATAGGCTGCGCATTCAGTCACAGTGAGCCATGTGTATGTGTGAGTGCTCTTGTAGAGGCTGCACACTGAATCACAGTGAGGTGTGTGTGTGATTGTGTGTGTGTGTGCTGTTCCATTCTGTGCATTCTGTCACAGTTAGCCGTGTGTGTGTGCGCATTTGTGTGTGATTTTATAAGCTGTGCATTGATTCACATTGAACTGTGTGTGTGGGTGTGTGCTGGTGTATGATTTGCATTTTTCACAGTCATCTGGGGGTATGTGTGTCTGTGTGTTGTGCTACAGGCTGAGCATTGTGTCACAGTGAAGTGTGTTTGTGGGAGTGTGCATGTGTCTGCATCTAAAGGCTGGCTATTAGTCACAGTGTGCCTTGTGTGTTTGTGTATGTTTCTGTACTGGTATAGGCTGTGCATTCATTCACAGTGAGGTGTGTTTGTGTGTCTGTCCTGGCGTAGGCTGGTTATTGGGTGACAGTGAGCCATGTGTGTGTGTGTGCTTGTAAAATCTGTGAACTGAGTCATGGCCATGTTTGTGTGTGTGAATGCTGGTATAGTTTATGCATTGACACATAGTGATACACGTGTGTGTTTCGTGATGGTATAAGCCATGCACTGAGTGTGAGTGAGCTGTTTTCATGTGTGCATGCTGGTATATTCTGAACTTTGAGTCACAGTGTGGTATGTGGCCGTGTATGTGTGTGTGTGTTCCGGTATAAGATGTACATTGAGATACAGTGAGCCGTGCATATGTGTGGCTGTGTGTGTGGGTGTGTGTGTGTGCTGCTAGAGGCTGCGCATTGTGTAACACGGAGCCATGGGTGTGTTGTGTGTTGGTGGGCTTTCATTGATTCAATGGGTGTGTGTGTCTGTGTTTGTTGTGCTAAAGACTGCATTGAGTCACAGTGAGTCGTGTGTGTGTGTGCTGGTATAGACGATTGATTGAGTCACGGTCAGCCATGTGTGTGTGCATGTTGGTATGTGTGTGTGTTCTTCTATAGGTTGTGCATTGAGTCACAGCGAACCCTGTATCTGTGCAGGTGTGTATGTGTGGTGCTGGTATAGGCTGTGCATTGAGTGACACTGAGGTGTGAGTGTATGCTTGTGTGTTTTGGTATACATTGTACATTGAGTCACAGTGCTGTGTGTTTGTGTGCACGCTGGTATAGTCTGTGCATTGAGTCACAGTGATGTGTGTGTGTCTGCGTGTTCTGGTATAGGCTGACCATTGTGTCACATTGAGGTGTGTGTGTGTGCTGGCATAGGCTGCACTTTTTGTCACAGTGAGGTGTGTGTGTGTATGTGTAGGTACAGGCTGTGCATTGAGTCACAGTGTGGGGTGTGTGTGTGATGTTATATGCTGTGCACTAGGACACAGTGAGCCATGTGTGTGTGCTGGTATAATCTGACCATTGAGTCACAGTGTGGTGTGGTGTGTGTGCCTTTGCTGGTATGGATTGTGCATTGAATCCCAGCCCTGTGTTAATGTTTGTGTATTTGGTGCTGTAGAGTCTGCATGAGTCACAGTAAGGTGTGTGTGTGTGCTGCTATAGGCTGAGAATTGAGTAACACCTAGGTGAGTGTATGTGTATGTGTATGCTGATAAGGGATTTGCATTGAATCAGTGAGCGGTGTGTGTGTGTGTGTGTACTGCTATAGGCTGTGCACTGAGCCACATTAAGGTGTGTTTCTGTGTATGTGTGTGTGGGTATAGGCTATGCATTGACTCACATTGAGCCATGTGTTTGTATGTGCTAGTGTACACTGTTCATTGAGTCTCAGTGAACCATGGTTGTGTGTGTCTGTTTACTTGTATGGGCTTGGCATTGAGTCACAGTGAGGTGTGTGTGTGTGTCTGTGTGTCTGTGTGGTGGTATAAGCTGCATTGAGTCACACGGCGTGGTGTGTGAGAGTGTGTGTGTGTGCAGGTACAGGCTGGTATTGAATCACAGTGAGCTGTGTGTGTGTGTGTGTGTGTGCTGCAATAGGCAGAGCATTGAGTCTCAGGTGTGTGTATGTGTGTGTGTATGTTGGTATGGTCTCTGCATTAATTCACTAAGGTGTGTTGTGTGTGTATGTACATGGAGCTGAAGACCGTATACTGATTCACAGTGAGCTGTGTGTGTATGTGTGTGTGTGTGTGATGGTATGGGCTTTTCATTGAATCACTGAGGTGTGTGTCTGTGTGTGTATACCTGGAACTACAGACTGTGCACTGATTCACAACGAGCCATGTGTGAATGTGTGTAGGTGATAGTATAGGGTGTGCATAGAGTCACAAAGAGCCGTGCATATGTGTCTTTGCATGGGTGTTGTGGTATAGGCTGTGTACTGTGGCACAGTGACTGTGCATGTGTGTGTGTTTGTGTTTGTGATGGTATAGTGCGTGCATTGAATAAGAGAGAGCCATGCATGTGTCTCTCTGTGTGTGTGCTGGCATAGGCATTACATTGCGTCACAGTGAGCCATGTGTTTGTATGTTGGTCTAGACTCTGCCTTGAGTCACAGTAAGCCTTGTGTGTGTGCCAGTACAGGCTATGCATTGAGTCAGTGAGTCATATATGTGTGTGTGTGTGTGTGTGTGCTGGTATGTGCAGTGCATTGAGTCCAAGAGAGCCGTGTATGTTTGTGTGTGTGTGTGTGTGCTGCTATAGGTGGTTCCCTGAGTCACAGTCAGTTATGTGTGAGTGTGTGTTTGTGTGTTCTTGTATAGGCTGTGCATTGATCCACAGTGAGCCATGTGTGTATGCTGGTATAGGAGGTGCATTGAGTCACAGTGATGGTTGTGTTTGTGTGTGTGTGTGCTGCAGTAGGCTGTGAATTGAGTCACAGAAGGTGGGTCTTTGTGTGTGTATGTGCAAGTACAGGCTGCGGTTTGAGTCAGAGAGATGGGTGTCTCTGTGTGGTGTAATAGGCTGTGCATTGAATCACAGCAAGCCGTATTTTTGTGTGTATGTGTATTTTTGTATGTGTGTGTGTGTGATGGTACAGGCTGAACACTGAGTCACTGAGGTGTTCATGTGTGTATGTGGTGCTACAGACTGTTCTTTAGGTCAAACTGAGCCATATGTGTGTGTATGTTTTTGTGTGTGTACAGTTATTGGCTCTGCATTGAGTCATGGTGAACCATGTGTGTGTGGGGAGCTGGTATAGTCACAGCACTGAGTCACAGTTAAATGTGTAGGAGATGTGTGTGTATGTGTGTGTGTGTATTTGCTGGTGTATACTGTGCATTGAGTCACAGTTAGTAGTGCAGTGTGTGTGTGTCTGTGATGGTGTGGACTGTGTTTTTATCCACTTTGACATGAACGAGTGTGTGTGTGTGTATCTGTGTGTGTGTGTGTGTGTGCTAGCACTGAATGACCATTGAGACAGAGTGGGCTCTGTGTGTGTCTGTGTGTGTGCTGGTATAGACTCTGTATTGATTCACTGTGAGCTGTGTGTTTAAGTGTTTGCTCGTATAGGCAGTGCATTGAGTCTCACTGAGGTGTTTCTGTGTGTGTGTGCTGGTACAGAAAGCTTTTCCAGTCACAGACAGGTGTGTGTGTGTGCTGCAGTAGACTGTGAATTGAGTAGCAGAAGGTGGGTCTTTGTGTGTGTATGTGCAGGTACAGGCTGCGGTTTGAGTTAGAGTGATGGGTGTCTCTGTGTGGTGTTATAGGCTGTGCATTGAATCACAGTGAGCCGTGTGTGTGTGTGCGTGTGTGCTGGAATAGGCAGAGCATTGAGTCTCAGGTGTGTGTATGTGTGTGTGTATGCTGGTATGGTCTCTGCATTGATTCACTAAGGTGTGTTGTGTGTGTATGTACATGGAGCTGAACACTGTACACTGATTCACAGTGAGCTGTTTGTATATGTGTGTGTGTGTGATGGTATGGGCTTTGCATTGAGTCACTGAGGGGTGTGTCTGTGTGTGTACAACTGGAACTACAGACTGTGCACTGATTCACAATGAGCCATGTGTGAATGTGTGTATGTGATAGTATAGGGTGTGCATAGACTCACAAAGAGCCGTGCATATGTGTCTTTGCATAGGTGTTGTGGTATAGGCTGTGCATTGTGTCACAGTGACTGTCCGTGTGTGTGTGTGTGTGTTTGTGATGGTATAGTACGTGCATTGAATCAGAGAGAGCCATGCATGTGTCTCTGTGTGTGTGTGTTGGCATAGGCATTACATTGAGTCACAGTGAGCCATGTGTTTGTATGCTGGTGTAGACTCTGCATTGAGTCACAGTAAGCCTTTTGTGTGTGCCAGTACAGGCTGTGCATTGAGTCAGTGAGTCATATGTGTGTGTGCGTGTGTGTGTGTGTGCTGGTATAGACAGTGCATTGAGTCCAATGAGCCGTGTATGTTTGTGTGTGAGTGTGCGTGCTGCTATAGGTGGTTCACTGAGTCACAGTCAGATATGTGTGAGTGAGTGTTTGTGTGTTCTTGTATAGGTTGTGTATTGATTCACAGTGAGCCCTGTGTGTATGGTGGTATAGGCGGTGCATTGAATCACAGTGATGGTTGTTTTTCTGTGTGTATGCTGCAGTAGGCTGTGAATTGAGTCACAGAAGGTGGGACTTTGTGTGTGTATGTGCAGGTACAAGCTGCAGTTCGAGTCACAGTGATGGGTGTCTCTGTGTGGTGTTATAGGCTGTGTATTGAATCACAGCGAGCCGTATTAGTGTGTGTATGTGTATTTGTGTATGCGTGTGTGTGTGTGATGGTACAGGCTGAACATTGAGTCACTGAGGTGTGCATGTGTGTATGTGGTGCTACAGACTGTTCGTTAGGTCAAACTGAGCCATATCTGTGTGTAGGTGTGTGTGTGTACAGTTATTTGCTGTGCACTGAGTCACAGTGAACCATGTGTGTGTGGGGAGCTGGTATAGTCAGAGCACTGAGTCACAGTTGAATGTGTGGGAGTTGTTTGTGTATGTGTGTATTTGCTGGTGTAGACTGTGCATTGAGTCACAGTGAGTAGTGCGGTGTGTGTGTGCTGTGATGGTGTGGACTGTGGTTTTATCCACTTTGACCTGAACGGCTGTGTGTGTTTGTGTGTTTGTGTGTGTGTGTGTGTGCTGGCACTAGATGACAATTGAGACAGAGTGGGCTGTGTGTCTGTGTGTGAGCTGGTATAGACTCTGTATTAAGTCACTGTGAGCTGTGTGTGTATGTGTGCGCTCATATAGGCTGTGCATTGAGTCACAGTGAGGTGTTTGTGTGTGTGTGTGCTGGTACAGGAAGCGTTTTCAGTCACAGTCTCGTGTGTGTGTGTGTGCATGTGAGTTTGTGTGCTGGTATGGGCTTTATTGTGCTGGTATGGGCTTTATTGACTCATGGGTGTGTGTGTGAGTGTGTGGTGATACAGACTGCATTGAGTCACAGTGCGCTGTGTGTGTGTGTGCTGGTATAGGCGATTTATTGAGTACCAGTGAGCCATGTGTGAGTGCGTGTTGGTGTGTGTGTGTGTGTACTGGTATAGGCTGTGCATTGAGTCACAGTGAGGCCTGCATCTGTGCATGTCTGTGTTTGTGTGTGTGTGTTTGCTGGTATAGGCTGAGCTTTGAATCACTCTGAGGTGTGTGTGCATGTGCTGGTAAAATTGTGCCTTGATTCACTGTGCCATGTGAGTGTGTGTGCACGCTGGTATAGGTTGTGCATTGAGTCAGAGTGGGAGGTGTGTGTGTCTGTGTGTTCTGGTATAGGCTGACAATTGAGGCACACTGAGATCTGTGTGCACATGTGTGTATATGTGTGCTGGTACAGCCTGCTCATTGAGTCATATTGAGTTTTGTGTGTGTGTGTGTGCAGGTAGAGGCAGCACATTGAGTCACAGTGAGGTGTATGTGTGTGATGTTATATGCTATGCACTGATTCATAGGGAGGTTTGTGTCTGTGTGTGTGCACTTTCTGGTATAGGATTTGCATTGAATCACACTGAGCTGTGTTTTTGAGTGTCAGTATATGTGCGTGTGTGGAGGTATGGGCTGTGGATTGACTCACAGTTTGCCGTATGTGCTTCTCTGTGTGTGTATGTCTGCTAGCATATCCTGTGCACTGAGTCACAGGGAGCCTTGTGTGTGTGTGTGTGTGTGTGTGTCCTGGTATAGAGTGTGCATTGATTCACAGTCAGCCGTGTGTGTGTGTGTGAGTGCACTGGTATAGGATGTGCAGTGAGTCAGAGTGATGTGTGTGTGTGTCTGCGTGTTCTGGTATAGGCTGACCATTGTGTCACATTGAGGTGTGTGTGTCTGCTGGCATAGGCTGCACTTTTTGTCACAGTGAGGTGTGTGTGTGTGTATGTGTAGGTACAGGCTGTGCATTGAGTCACAGTGTGGGGTGTGTGTGTGATGTTATATGCTGTGCACTAGGACACAGTGAGCCATGTGTGTGTGCTGGTATAATCTGACCATTGAGTCACAGTGTGGTGTGGTGTGTGTGCCTTTGCTGGTATGGATTGTGCATTGAATCCCAGCCCTGTGTTAATGTTTGTGTATTTGGTGCTGTAGAGTCTGCATGAGTCACAGTAAGGTGTGTGTGTGTGCTGCTATAGGCTGAGAATTGAGTAACACCTAGGTGAGTGTATGTGTATGTGTATGCTGATAAGGGATTTGCATTGAATCAGTGAGCGGTGTGTGTGTGTGTGTGTACTGCTATAGGCTGTGCACTGAGCCACATTAAGGTGTGTTTCTGTGTATGTGTGTGTGGGTATAGGCTATGCATTGACTCACATTGAGCCATGTGTTTGTATGTGCTAGTGTACACTGTTCATTGAGTCTCAGTGAACCATGGTTGTGTGTGTCTGTTTACTTGTATGGGCTTGGCATTGAGTCACAGTGAGGTGTGTGTGTGTGTCTGTGTGTCTGTGTGGTGGTATAAGCTGCATTGAGTCACACGGCGTGGTGTGTGAGAGTGTGTGTGTGTGCAGGTACAGGCTGGTATTGAATCACAGTGAGCTGTGTGTGTGTGTGTGTGTGTGCTGCAATAGGCAGAGCATTGAGTCTCAGGTGTGTGTATGTGTGTGTGTATGTTGGTATGGTCTCTGCATTAATTCACTAAGGTGTGTTGTGTGTGTATGTACATGGAGCTGAAGACCGTATACTGATTCACAGTGAGCTGTGTGTGTATGTGTGTGTGTGTGTGATGGTATGGGCTTTTCATTGAATCACTGAGGTGTGTGTCTGTGTGTGTATACCTGGAACTACAGACTGTGCACTGATTCACAACGAGCCATGTGTGAATGTGTGTAGGTGATAGTATAGGGTGTGCATAGAGTCACAAAGAGCCGTGCATATGTGTCTTTGCATGGGTGTTGTGGTATAGGCTGTGTACTGTGACACAGTGACTGTGCATGTGTGTGTGTTTGTGTTTGTGATGGTATAGTGCGTGCATTGAATAAGAGAGAGCCATGCATGTGTCTCTCTGTGTGTGTGCTGGCATAGGCATTACATTGCGTCACAGTGAGCCATGTGTTTGTATGTTGGTCTAGACTCTGCCTTGAGTCACAGTAAGCCTTGTGTGTGTGCCAGTACAGGCTATGCATTGAGTCAGTGAGTCATATATGTGTGTGTGTGTGTGTGCTGGTATGTGCAGTGCATTGAGTCCAAGAGAGCCGTGTATGTTTGTGTGTGTGTGTGTGTGCTGCTATAGGTGGTTCCCTGAGTCACAGTCAGTTATGTGTGAGTGTGTGTTTGTGTGTTCTTGTATAGGCTGTGCATTGATCCACAGTGAGCCATGTGTGTATGCTGGTATAGGAGGTGCATTGAGTCACAGTGATGGTTGTGTTTGTGTGTGTGTGTGCTGCAGTAGGCTGTGAATTGAGTCACAGAAGGTGGGTCTTTGTGTGTGTATGTGCAAGTACAGGCTGCGGTTTGAGTCAGAGAGATGGGTGTCTCTGTGTGGTGTAATAGGCTGTGCATTGAATCACAGCAAGCCGTATTTTTGTGTGTATGTGTATTTTTGTATGTGTGTGTGTGTGATGGTACAGGCTGAACACTGAGTCACTGAGGTGTTCATGTGTGTATGTGGTGCTACAGACTCTTCGTTAGGTCAAACTGAGCCATATGTGTGTGTATGTTTTTGTGTGTGTACAGTTATTGGCTCTGCATTGAGTCATGGTGAACCATGTGTGTGTGGGGAGCTGGTATAGTCACAGCACTGAGTCACAGTTAAATGTGTAGGAGATGTGTGTGTATGTGTGTGTGTGTATTTGCTGGTGTATACTGTGCATTGAGTCACAGTTAGTAGTGCAGTGTGTGTGTGTCTGTGATGGTGTGGACTGTGTTTTTATCCACTTTGACATGAACGAGTGTGTGTGTGTGTATCTGTGTGTGTGTGTGTGTGTGTGTGCTAGCACTGAATGACCATTGAGACAGAGTGGGCTCTGTGTGTGTCTGTGTGTGTGCTGGTATAGACTCTGTATTGATTCACTGTGAGCTGTGTGTTTAAGTGTTTGCTCGTATAGGCAGTGCATTGAGTCTCACTGAGGTGTTTCTGTGTGTGTGTGCTGGTACAGAAAGCTTTTCCAGTCACAGACAGGTGTGTGTGTGTGCTGCAGTAGACTGTGAATTGAGTAGCAGAAGGTGGGTCTTTGTGTGTGTATGTGCAGGTACAGGCTGCGGTTTGAGTTAGAGTGATGGGTGTCTCTGTGTTGTGTTATAGGCTGTGCATTGAATCACAGTGAGCCGTGTGTGTGTGTGCGTGTGTGCTGGAATAGGCAGAGCATTGAGTCTCAGGTGTGTGTATGTGTGTGTGTATGCTGGTATGGTCTCTGCATTGATTCACTAAGGTGTGTTGTGTGTGTATGTACATGGAGCTGAACACTGTACACTGATTCACAGTGAGCTGTGTGTGTGTGTGTGTGATGGTATGGGCTTTGCATTGAGTCACTGAGGGGTGTGTCTGTGTGTGTACACCTGGAACTACAGACTGTGCACTGATTCACAATGAGCCATGTGTGAATGTGTGTATGTGATAGTATAGGGTGTGCATAGAGTCACAAAGAGCCGTGCATATGTGTCTTTGCATAGGTGTTGTGGTATAGGCTGTGCATTGTGTCACAGTGACTGTCCGTGTGTGTGTGTGTGTGTGTTTGTGATGGTATAGTACGTGCGTTGAATCAGAGAGAGCCATGCATGTGTCTCTGTGTGTGTGTGTTGGCATAGGCATTACATTGAGTCACAGAGAGCCATGTGTTTGTATGCTGGTGTAGACTCTGCATTGAGTCACAGTAAGCCTTGTGTGTGTGCCAGTACAGGCTGTGCATTGAGTTAGTGAGTCATATGTGTGTGTGTGTGTGTGTGTGTGTGCTTGTATAGACAGTGCATTGAGTCCAATGAGCCGTGTATGTTTGTGTGTGAGTGTGCGTGCTGCTATAGGTGGTTCACTGAGTCACAGTCTGGTATGTGTGAGTGAGTGTTTGTGTGTTCTTGTATAGGTTGTGTATTGAATCACAGTGAGCCCTGTGTGTATGGTGGTATAGGCGGTGCATTGAATCACAGTGATGGTTGTTTTTCTGTGTGTATGCTGCAGTAGGCTGTGAATTGAGTCACAGAAGGTGGGACTTTGTGTGTGTATGTGCAGGTACAAGCTGCAGTTCGAGTCACAGTGATGGGTGTCTCTGTGTGGTGTTATAGGCTGTGTATTGAATCACAGTGAGCCGTATTAGTGTGTGTATGTGTATTTGTGTATGCGTGTGTGTGTGTGATGGTACAGGCTGAACATTGAGTCACTGAGGTGTGCATGTGTGTATGTGGTGCTACAGACTGTTCGTTAGGTCAAACTGAGCCATATCTGTGTGTAGGTGTGTGTGTGTACAGTTATTTGCTGTGCACTGAGTCACAGTGAACCATGTGTGTGTGGGGAGCTGGTATAGTCAGAGCACTGAGTCACAGTTGAATGTGTGGGAGTTGTTTGTGTATGTGTGTATTTGCTGGTGTAGACTGTGCATTGAGTCACAGTGAGTAGTGCGGTGTGTGTGTGCTGTGATGGTGTGGACTGTGGTTTTATCCACTTTGACCTGAACGGCTGTGTGTGTTTGTGTGTTTGTGTGTGTGTGTGTGTGCTGGCACTAGATGACAATTGAGACAGAGTGGGCTGTGTGTCTGTGTGTGAGCTGGTATAGACTCTGTATTGAGTCACTGTGAGCTGTGTGTGTATGTGTGCGCTCATATAGGCTGTGCATTGAGTCACAGTGAGGTGTTTGTGTGTGTGTGTGCTGGTACAGGAAGCGTTTTCAGTCACAGTCTCGTGTGTGTGTGTGCATGTGAGTTTGTGTGCTGGTATGAGCTTTATTGTGCTGGTATGGGCTTTATTGACTCATGGGTGTGTGTGTGAGTGTGTGGTGATACAGACTGCATTGAGTCACAGTGCGCTGTGTGTGTGTGTGCTGGTATAGGCGATTTATTGAGTACCAGTGAGCCATGTGTGAGTGCGTGTTGGTGTGTGTGTGTGTGTACTGGTATAGGCTGTGCATTGAGTCACAGTGAGGCCTGCATCTGTGCATGTCTGTGTTTGTGTGTGTGTGTTTGCTGGTATAGGCTGAGCTTTGAATCACTCTGAGGTGTGTGTGCATGTGCTGGTAAAATTGTGCCTTGATTCACTGTGCCATGTGAGTGTGTGTGCACGCTGGTATAGGTTGTGCATTGAGTCAGAGTGGGAGGTGTGTGTGTCTGTGTGTTCTGGTATAGGCTGACAATTGAGGCACACTGAGATCTGTGTGCACATGTGTGTATATGTGTGCTGGTACAGCCTGCTCATTGAGTCATATTGAGTTTTGTGTGTGTGTGTGTGCAGGTAGAGGCAGCACATTGAGTCACAGTGAGGTGTATGTGTGTGATGTTATATGCTATGCACTGATTCATAGGGAGGTTTGTGTCTGTGTGTGTGCACATTCTGGTATAGGATTTGCATTGAATCACACTGAGCTGTGTTTTTGAGTGTCAGTATATGTGCGTGTGTGGAGGTATGGGCTGTGGATTGACTCACAGTTTGCCGTATGTGCTTCTCTGTGTGTGTATGTCTGCTAGCATATCCTGTGCACTGAGTCACAGGGAGCCTTGTGTGTGTGTGTGTGTGTGTGTCCTGGTATAGAGTGTGCATTGATTCACAGTCAGCCATGTGTGTGTGTGTGTGAGTGCACTGGTATAGGATGTGCAGTGAGTCAGAGTGATGTGTGTGTGTGTCTGCGTGTTCTGATATAGGCTGACCATTGTGTAACATTGAGGGTGTGTGTGTGTGTGTGCTGGTATAGGCTGCATATTTTGTCACAGTGAAGTGTGTGTGTGTGTATGTGTAGGTACAGGCTGTGCATTGAGTCACAGTGTGGGGTGTGTGTGTGATGTTATATTCTGTGCACTAGGACACAGTGAGTCGTTTGTGTGTGCTGGTATAATCTGAACATTGAGTCACAGTGTGGTGTGGTGTGTGTGCCTTTGCTGGTATGGACTGTGCATAGAATCCCAGCCCTGTGTTAGTGTTTGTGTATTTGGTGCTGTAGAGTCTGCATGAGTCACAGTAAGATGTGTGTGTGTACTGCTATAGGCTGTACACTGAGCCATATTAAGGTGTGTTTCTGTGTGTGTGTGTGCGGGTATAGGCTATGCATTGACTCACATTGAGCCATGTGTTTGTATGTGCTACTATACACTGTTCATTGAGTCTCAGTGAGCCATTGTTGTGTGTGTCTGTTTACTTGTATGGGCTTGGCATTGAGTCTCAGACAGGTGTTTGTGTGTGCCTGTGTGTCTGTGTGGTGGTATAAACTGCATTGAGTCACACGGCGGTGTGTGTGAGAGTGTGAGTGTGTGCAGGTACAGGCTGGTATTGAACCACAGTGAAGCGTGTGTGTGCGTGTGTGTTTGTGTGTGCTGGAATAGGCAGAGCATTGAGTCTCAGGTGTGTGTATGTGTGTGTGTATGCTGGTATGGTCTCTGCATTGATTCACTAAGGTGTGTTGTGTGTGTATGTACATGGAGCTGAAGACTGTACACTGATTCACACTGAGCTGTGTGTGTATGTGTGTGTGTGTGTGATGGTATGGGTTTGGCATTGAGTCACTGAGGTGTGTGTTTGTGTGTGTATACCTGGAACTACAGACTGTGCACTGATTCACAATGAGCCATGTGTGACTGTGTGTATGTGATAGTATAGGGTGTGCATAGAGTCACAAAGAGCCGTGCATATGTGTCTTTGCATGGGTGTTGTGGTATAGGGTCTTCATTGTGTCACAGTGACTGTGCGTGTGTGTGTGTGTGTGTGTTTGTGATGGTATAGTACATGCATTGAATCAGAGAGAGCCATGCATGTGTCTCTGTGTGTGTGTGCTGGCATAGGCATTACATTGAGTCACAGTGAGCCATGTGTTTCTATGTTGGTGTAGACTCTGCATTGAGTCACAGTAAGCCTTGTGTGTGTGCCAGTACAGGTTGTGCATTGAGTCAGTGAGTCATATGTGTGTGTGTGTTTGTGTGTGTGTGTGCTTGTTTAGACAGTGCATTGAGTCCAATGATCAGTGTATGTTTGTGTGTGTGTGTGTGTGCTGTTAGGTAATGTGCATTGAGTCACAGTAGCTCTGTGTGTGTTTTTGAATACCTCTGGGCTGGCATAGGCTGAGAATTGAGTCACAGTGTGGTGTGTGTGTGAGTGTTCATGTGTGTGCAAGTATAGGCTGGACATTGAAGCACAGTGAGCTGTGTGTGTTTGTGTGTGTGCTGATATAGGCTGCACATTCAGTTACAGTGAGCTGTGTGTGTATGTGAGTGTGCTTGTAGAAGCTGCACACTGGTTAATAGTGAGGTGTGTATGAATGTGTGTGTGCTGTTACATACTGGGCATTCAGTCACAGTTTGCTGTGTGTGTGTGTGCATGCATGTGTGCTTTTATAGACTGTGCCTTGATTCACATTGAACTGTGAGTGTGGGTGTGTGGATGTCTGCTGGTATACATTTTGCATTGTTTCACAATGAGCTGTGTGTGTGTGTGTGTGTGTGTGTGTTCTGGTATGAGATGTACATTGAGATACAGTGAGCCGTGCATGTGTGTGGCTGTGTGTGTGTGTGTGTGCTGCGAGAGGATGGGCATTGTGTAACACTGAGCTATGTGTTTCTGTGTGTCACTCTATAGACTGTGCATTGAGTCTGTGTGTGTGCATGCATGTGTGCTGGTATAGGCTATGCATTGATTCACATTGAGTTAATGTGTGGTTGTGCATGTTGTGTGGCTATATGTTTTGCATTGATTCACTGTGAGCTGTGTGTGTGTGAGTGTGCATGTGTGTGAACATATAGGCTGGACATTGAGTCACAGTGAGGTGTGTGTGTGAGTTTGTGTTTATGTGCAGTGGTAAAAGCCACGCAATGAGAACCAGTGATGTTTGTGTCTGATAGTGTGTGTCTTTTCAGGTTTATGCTGGGCATTGAGTCACAGTGAGCCGTGTGTGTGTGTGCATGTGTGTGTTTGTGTGCTGGTATAGGCTGTGCATTGAGTCACAGTGAGGTGTGTGTGTCTGTTCAGGTGTACACTGGGCATTGAGTCTCAGCTTTGTATGTCTGTGTGTGTGTGCTGAGATAGGCTGTGCATTGAGTCACAGTGACATGTGTGTCAGTGTCTGTGTGAGTGTGTATTCAGACACAGTGAGGTTTGAGTGTGAGTGTGTGTGTGCTGTTAGAGACTGTGGATTGAGTATCAGTGAGCCATGTTTGTTTTTGTGTGTGTGCATGCATGTGTTCTGTTATAAGCTGTGCACTGAGTCACATTGCCGTATTTTTGTGTGTGTGTGTATGCCTGTTGATATAGGCTATGCATTGAGTCACAGTGCTCCGTTAGTGTCTGTGAGGGTTTGTTGGTATAAGCTGTGCACAGGGTCCCAGTGAGCCATCTGTGTGTGTCTGTGCAAATATGGACAGTGCATTGAGTCACAGTGAGTCATGTGTGTCTCTGGGTGTGTGTGTGTCCACATGTGCTGTGTTCGGTTGCGTGTTTTGTCACAGTAAGCCATGTGTGATTATGTGCTGGTATAGACTGTGAACTGAGTCACGGCCATGTGTGTGTGTGTGTGTGTGTGTGTATGCATGCAGACATAGGCTATGCATTGACTCATAGTGAGCTGTTTATGTGTTTGTGATGGTATAGGCTGTCAATTGATTCACAGTGAGCTGTTTGTGTGTGCATGTGCTGATATAGTTTGAGCATTGAGTCACAGTTTGGCTGTGAGTTTGTTTTGCCAGTACAAGATGTACACCGAGTTACAGTGAGCCGTAGGTGTCTGTGGCTTTGTGTGTATGTGTGTGCCTATATAGGTGGTGCAGTAAGTCACAGTGAGCTGTGAGTGTGGGTGTGATGCTAGTATAGACTGTGAACTGAGTCACAGAGAACCATGTGTGTGTGTGTGTGTGTGTGTTGTTTGCTTCAAGTTAATGTGCATTGAGTCACAGTGAGCTCTGTGTTTGTTTGTGAATACCTCTGGGCTGGTATAGGCTGAGCATTGAGTCACAGTGAGGTGTGTGTGTAAGTGTACGTGTGTGTGCAAGTATAGGCTGGGCATTGAATCACAGTGAGCTGTGTGTTTTCGTGTGTGTGCTGGTATAGGCTGCGCATTCAGTCACAGTGAGCCATGTGTATGTGTGAGTGCTCTTGTAGAGGCTGCACATTGAATCACAGTGAGGTGTGTGTGTGATTGTGTGTGTGTGTGCTGTTCCATTCTGTGCATTCTGTCACAGTTAGCCGTGTGTGTGTGCGCATTTGTGTGTGATTTTATAAGCTGTGCATTGATTCACATTGAACTGTGTGTGTGGGTGTGTGCTGGTGTATGCTTTGCATTTTTCACAGTCATCTGGGGGTATGTGTGTCTGTGTGTTGTGCTACAGGCTGAGCATTGTGTCACAGTGAAGTGTGTTTGTGGGAGTGTGCATGTGTCTGCATCTAAAGGCTGGCTATTAGTCACAGTGTGCCTTGTGTGTTTGTGTATGTTTCTGTACTGGTATAGGCTGTGCATTCATTCACAGTGAGGTGTGTTTGTGTGTCTGTCCTGGCGTAGGCTGGTTATTGGGTGACAGTGAGCCATGTGTGTGTGTGTGCTTGTAAAATCTGTGAACTGAGTCATGGCCATGTTTGTGTGTGTGAATGCTGGTATAGTTTATGCATTGACACATAGTGATACACGTGTGTGTTTCGTGATGGTATAAGCCATGCACTGAGTGTGAGTGAGCTGTTTTCATGTGTGCATGCTGGTATATTCTGAACTTTGAGTCACAGTGTGGTATGTGGCCGTGTATGTGTGTGTGTGTGTGTGTGTGTGTGTGTGTGTTCCGGTATAAGATGTACATTGAGATACAGTGAGCCGTGCATATGTGTGGCTGTGTGTGTGGGTGTGTGTGTGTGCTGCTAGAGGCTGCGCATTGTGTAACACGGAGCCATGGGTGTGTTGTGTGTTGGTGGGCTTTCATTGATTCAATGGGTGTGTGTGTCTGTGTTTGTTGTGCTAAAGACTGCATTGAGTCACAGTGAGTCGTGTGTGTGTGTGCTGGTATAGACGATTGATTGAGTCACGGTCAGCCATGTGTGTGTGCATGTTGGTATGTGTGTGTGTTCTTCTATAGGTTGTGCATTGAGTCACAGCGAACCCTGTATCTGTGCAGGTGTGTATGTGTGGTGCTGGTATAGGCTGTGCATTGAGTGACACTGAGGTGTGAGTGTATGCTTGTGTGTTTTGGTATACATTGTACATTGAGTCACAGTGCTGTGTGTTTGTGTGCACGCTGGTATAGTCTGTGCATTGAGTCACAGTGATGTGTGTGTGTCTGCGTGTTCTGGTATAGGCTGACCATTGTGTCACATTGAGGTGTGTGTGTGTGCTGGCATAGGCTGCACTTTTTGTCACAGTGAGGTGTGTGTGTGTGTATGTGTAGGTACAGGCTGTGCATTGAGTCACAGTGTGGGGTGTGTGTGTGATGTTATATGCTGTGCACTAGGACACAGTGAGCCATGTGTGTGTGCTGGTATAATCTGACCATTGAGTCACAGTGTGGTGTGGTGTGTGTGCCTTTGCTGGTATGGATTGTGCATTGAATCCCAGCCCTGTGTTAATGTTTGTGTATTTGGTGCTGTAGAGTCTGCATGAGTCACAGTAAGGTGTGTGTGTGTGCTGCTATAGGCTGAGAATTGAGTAACACCTAGGTGAGTGTATGTGTATGTGTATGCTGATAAGGGATTTGCATTGAATCAGTGAGCGGTGTGTGTGTGTGTGTGTACTGCTATAGGCTGTGCACTGAGCCACATTAAGGTGTGTTTCTGTGTATGTGTGTGTGGGTATAGGCTATGCATTGACTCACATTGAGCCATGTGTTTGTATGTGCTAGTATACACTGTTCATTGAGTCTCAGTGAACCATGGTTGTGTGTGTCTGTTTACTTGTATGGGCTTGGCATTGAGTCACAGTGAGGTGTGTGTGTGTGTCTGTGTGTCTGTGTGGTGGTATAAGCTGCATTGAGTCACACGGCGTGGTGTGTGAGAGTGTGTGTGTGTGCAGGTACAGGCTGGTATTGAATCACAGTGAGCTGTGTGTGTGTGTGTGTGTGTGTGTGCTGCAATAGGCAGAGCATTGAGTCTCAGGTGTGTGTATGTGTGTGTGTATGTTGGTATGGTCTCTGCATTAATTCACTAAGGTGTGTTGTGTGTGTATGTACATGGAGCTGAAGACCGTATACTGATTCACAGTGAGCTGTGTGTGTATGTGTGTGTGTGTGTGATGGTATGGGCTTTTCATTGAATCACTGAGGTGTGTGTCTGTGTTTGTATACCTGGAACTACAGACTGTGCACTGATTCACAACGAGCCATGTGTGAATGTGTGTAGGTGATAGTATAGGGTGTGCATAGAGTCACAAAGAGCCGTGCATATGTGTCTTTGCATGGGTGTTGTGGTATAGGCTGTGTACTGTGACACAGTGACTGTGCATGTGTGTGTGTTTGTGTTTGTGATGGTATAGTGCGTGCATTGAATAAGAGAGAGCCATGCATGTGTCTCTCTGTGTGTGTGCTGGCATAGGCATTACATTGCGTCACAGTGAGCCATGTGTTTGTATGTTGGTCTAGACTCTGCCTTGAGTCACAGTAAGCCTTGTGTGTGTGCCAGTACAGGCTATGCATTGAGTCAGTGAGTCATATATGTGTGTGTGTGTGTGTGCTGGTATGTGCAGTGCATTGAGTCCAAGAGAGCCGTGTATGTTTGTGTGTGTGTGTGTGTGCTGCTATAGGTGGTTCCCTGAGTCACAGTCAGTTATGTGTGAGTGTGTGTTTGTGTGTTCTTGTATAGGCTGTGCATTGATCCACAGTGAGCCATGTGTGTATGCTGGTATAGGAGGTGCATTGAGTCACAGTGATGGTTGTGTTTGTGTGTGTGTGTGCTGCAGTAGGCTGTGAATTGAGTCACAGAAGGTGGGTCTTTGTGTGTGTATGTGCAAGTACAGGCTGCGGTTTGAGTCAGAGAGATGGGTGTCTCTGTGTGGTGTAATAGGCTGTGCATTGAATCACAGCAAGCCGTATTTTTGTGTGTATGTGTATTTTTGTATGTGTGTGTGTGTGATGGTACAGGCTGAACACTGAGTCACTGAGGTGTTCATGTGTGTATGTGGTGCTACAGACTCTTCGTTAGGTCAAACTGAGCCATATGTGTGTGTATGTTTTTGTGTGTGTACAGTTATTGGCTCTGCATTGAGTCATGGTGAACCATGTGTGTGTGGGGAGCTGGTATAGTCACAGCACTGAGTCACAGTTAAATGTGTAGGAGATGTGTGTGTATGTGTGTGTGTGTATTTGCTGGTGTATACTGTGCATTGAGTCACAGTTAGTAGTGCAGTGTGTGTGTGTCTGTGATGGTGTGGACTGTGTTTTTATCCACTTTGACATGAACGAGTGTGTGTGTGTGTATCTGTGTGTGTGTGTGTGTGTGTGTGCTAGCACTGAATGACCATTGAGACAGAGTGGGCTCTGTGTGTGTCTGTGTGTGTGCTGGTATAGACTCTGTATTAATTCACTGTGAGCTGTGTGTTTAAGTGTTTGCTCGTATAGGCAGTGCATTGAGTCTCACTGAGGTGTTTCTGTGTGTGTGTGCTGGTACAGAAAGCTTTTCCAGTCACAGACAGGTGTGTGTGTGTGCTGCAGTAGACTGTGAATTGAGTAGCAGAAGGTGGGTCTTTGTGTGTGTATGTGCAGGTACAGGCTGCGGTTTGAGTTAGAGTGATGGGTGTCTCTGTGTTGTGTTATAGGCTGTGCATTGAATCACAGTGAGCCGTGTGTGTGTGTGCGTGTGTGCTGGAATAGGCAGAGCATTGAGTCTCAGGTGTGTGTATGTGTGTGTGTATGCTGGTATGGTCTCTGCATTGATTCACTAAGGTGTGTTGTGTGTGTATGTACATGGAGCTGAACACTGTACACTGATTCACAGTGAGCTGTGTGTGTGTGTGTGTGATGGTATGGGCTTTGCATTGAGTCACTGAGGGGTGTGTCTGTGTGTGTACACCTGGAACTACAGACTGTGCACTGATTCACAATGAGCCATGTGTGAATGTGTGTATGTGATAGTATAGGGTGTGCATAGAGTCACAAAGAGCCGTGCATATGTGTCTTTGCATAGGTGTTGTGGTATAGGCTGTGCATTGTGTCACAGTGACTGTCCGTGTGTGTGTGTGTGTGTGTTTGTGATGGTATAGTACGTGCGTTGAATCAGAGAGAGCCATGCATGTGTCTCTGTGTGTGTGTGTTGGCATAGGCATTACATTGAGTCACAGAGAGCCATGTGTTTGTATGCTGGTGTAGACTCTGCATTGAGTCACAGTAAGCCTTGTGTGTGTGCCAGTACAGGCTGTGCATTGAGTTAGTGAGTCATATGTGTGTGTGTGTGTGTGTGTGTGTGCTTGTATAGACAGTGCATTGAGTCCAATGAGCCGTGTATGTTTGTGTGTGAGTGTGCGTGCTGCTATAGGTGGTTCACTGAGTCACAGTCTGGTATGTGTGAGTGAGTGTTTGTGTGTTCTTGTATAGGTTGTGTATTGAATCACAGTGAGCCCTGTGTGTATGGTGGTATAGGCGGTGCATTGAATCACAGTGATGGTTGTTTTTCTGTGTGTATGCTGCAGTAGGCTGTGAATTGAGTCACAGAAGGTGGGACTTTGTGTGTGTATGTGCAGGTACAAGCTGCAGTTCGAGTCACAGTGATGGGTGTCTCTGTGTGGTGTTATAGGCTGTGTATTGAATCACAGTGAGCCGTATTAGTGTGTGTATGTGTATTTGTGTATGCGTGTGTGTGTGTGATGGTACAGGCTGAACATTGAGTCACTGAGGTGTGCATGTGTGTATGTGGTGCTACAGACTGTTCGTTAGGTCAAACTGAGCCATATCTGTGTGTAGGTGTGTGTGTACAGTTATTTGCTGTGCACTGAGTCACAGTGAACCATGTGTGTGTGGGGAGCTGGTATAGTCAGAGCACTGAGTCACAGTTGAATGTGTGGGAGTTGTTTGTGTATGTGTGTATTTGCTGGTGTAGACTGTGCATTGAGTCACAGTGAGTAGTGCGGTGTGTGTGTGCTGTGATGGTGTGGACTGTGGTTTTATCCACTTTGACCTGAACGGCTGTGTGTGTTTGTGTGTTTGTGTGTGTGTGTGTGTGCTGGCACTAGATGACAATTGAGACAGAGTGGGCTGTGTGTCTGTGTGTGAGCTGGTATAGACTCTGTATTGAGTCACTGTGAGCTGTGTGTGTATGTGTGCGCTCATATAGGCTGTGCATTGAGTCACAGTGAGGTGTTTGTGTGTGTGTGTGCTGGTACAGGAAGCGTTTTCAGTCACAGTCTCGTGTGTGTGTGTGTGCATGTGAGTTTGTGTGCTGGTATGGGCTTTATTGTGCTGGTATGGGCTTTATTGACTCATGGGTGTGTGTGTGAGTGTGTGGTGATACAGACTGCATTGAGTCACAGTGCGCTGTGTGTGTGTGTGCTGGTATAGGCGATTTATTGAGTACCAGTGAGCCATGTGTGAGTGCGTGTTGGTGTGTGTGTGTGTGTACTGGTATAGGCTGTGCATTGAGTCACAGTGAGGCCTGCATCTGTGCATGTCTGTGTTTGTGTGTGTGTGTTTGCTGGTATAGGCTGAGCTTTGAATCACTCTGAGGTGTGTGTGCATGTGCTGGTAAAATTGTGCCTTGATTCACTGTGCCATGTGAGTGTGTGTGCACGCTGGTATAGGTTGTGCATTGAGTCAGAGTGGGAGGTGTGTGTGTCTGTGTGTTCTGGTATAGGCTGACAATTGAGGCACACTGAGATCTGTGTGCACATGTGTGTATATGTGTGCTGGTACAGCCTGCTCATTGAGTCATATTGAGTTTTGTGTGTGTGTGTGTGCAGGTAGAGGCAGCACATTGAGTCACAGTGAGGTGTATGTGTGTGATGTTATATGCTATGCACTGATTCATAGGGAGGTTTGTGTCTGTGTGTGTGCACTTTCTGGTATAGGATTTGCATTGAATCACACTGAGCTGTGTTTTTGAGTGTCAGTATATGTGCGTGTGTGGAGGTATGGGCTGTGGATTGACTCACAGTTTGCCGTATGTGCTTCTCTGTGTGTGTATGTCTGCTAGCATATCCTGTGCACTGAGTCACAGGGAGCCTTGTGTGTGTGTGTGTGTGTGTGTCCTGGTATAGAGTGTGCATTGATTCACAGTCAGCCATGTGTGTGTGTGTGTGAGTGCACTGGTATAGGATGTGCAGTGAGTCAGAGTGATGTGTGTGTGTGTCTGCGTGTTCTGATATAGGCTGACCATTGTGTAACATTGAGGGTGTGTGTGTGTGTGTGCTGGTATAGGCTGCATATTTTGTCACAGTGAAGTGTGTGTGTGTGTATGTGTAGGTACAGGCTGTGCATTGAGTCACAGTGTGGGGTGTGTGTGTGATGTTATATTCTGTGCACTAGGACACAGTGAGTCGTGTGTGTGTGCTGGTATAATCTGAACATTGAGTCACAGTGTGGTGTGGTGTGTGTGCCTTTGCTGGTATGGACTGTGCATAGAATCCCAGCCCTGTGTTAGTGTTTGTGTATTTGGTGCTGTAGAGTCTGCATGAGTCACAGTAAGATGTGTGTGTGTACTGCTATAGGCTGTACACTGAGCCATATTAAGGTGTGTTTCTGTGTGTGTGTGTGCGGGTATAGGCTATGCATTGACTCACATTGAGCCATGTGTTTGTATGTGCTACTATACACTGTTCATTGAGTCTCAGTGAGCCATTGTTGTGTGTGTCTGTTTACTTGTATGGGCTTGGCATTGAGTCTCAGACAGGTGTTTGTGTGTGCCTGTGTGTCTGTGTGGTGGTATAAACTGCATTGAGTCACACGGCGGTGTGTGTGAGAGTGTGAGTGTGTGCAGGTACAGGCTGGTATTGAACCACAGTGAAGCGTGTGTGTGCGTGTGTGTTTGTGTGTGCTGGAATAGGCAGAGCATTGAGTCTCAGGTGTGTGTATGTGTGTGTGTATGCTGGTATGGTCTCTGCATTGATTCACTAAGGTGTGTTGTGTGTGTATGTACATGGAGCTGAAGACTGTACACTGATTCACACTGAGCTGTGTGTGTATGTGTGTGTGTGTGTGATGGTATGGGTTTGGCATTGAGTCACTGAGGTGTGTGTTTGTGTGTGTATACCTGGAACTACAGACTGTGCACTGATTCACAATGAGCCATGTGTGACTGTGTGTATGTGATAGTATAGGGTGTGCATAGAGTCACAAAGAGCCGTGCATATGTGTCTTTGCATGGGTGTTGTGGTATAGGGTCTTCATTGTGTCACAGTGACTGTGCGTGTGTGTGTGTGTGTGTGTTTGTGATGGTATAGTACATGCATTGAATCAGAGAGAGCCATGCATGTGTCTCTGTGTGTGTGTGCTGGCATAGGCATTACATTGAGTCACAGTGAGCCATGTGTTTGTATGTTGGTGTAGACTCTGCATTGAGTCACAGTAAGCCTTGTGTGTGTGCCAGTACAGGTTGTGCATTGAGTCAGTGAGTCATATGTGTGTGTGTGTTTGTGTGTGTGTGTGCTTGTTTAGACAGTGCATTGAGTCCAATGAGCAGTGTATGTTTGTGTGTGTGTGTGTGTGCTTTTAGGTAATGTGCATTGAGTCACAGTAGCTCTGTGTGTGTTTTTGAATACCTCTGGGCTGGCATAGGCTGAGAATTGAGTCACAGTGTGGTGTGTGTGTGAGTGTTCATGTGTGTGCAAGTATAGGCTGGACATTGAAGCACAGTGAGCTGTGTGTGTTTGTGTGTGTGCTGATATAGGCTGCACATTCAGTTACAGTGAGCTGTGTGTGTATGTGAGTGTGCTTGTAGAAGCTGCACACTGGTTAATAGTGAGGTGTGTATGAATGTGTGTGTGCTGTTACATACTGGGCATTCAGTCACAGTTTGCTGTGTGTGTGTGTGCATGCATGTGTGCTTTTATAGACTGTGCCTTGATTCACATTGAACTGTGAGTGTGGGTGTGTGGATGTCTGCTGGTATACATTTTGCATTGTTTCACAATGAGCTGTGTGTGTGTGTGTGTGTGTGTGTTCTGGTATGAGATGTACATTGAGATACAGTGAGCCGTGCATGTGTGTGGCTGTGTGTGTGTGTGTGTGCTGCGAGAGGATGGGCATTGTGTAACACTGAGCTATGTGTTTCTGTGTGTCACTCTATAGACTGTGCATTGAGTCTGTGTGTGTGCATGCATGTGTGCTGGTATAGGCTATGCATTGATTCACATTGAGTTAATGTGTGGTTGTGCATGTTGTGTGGCTATATGTTTTGCATTGATTCACTGTGAGCTGTGTGTGTGTGAGTGTGCATGTGTGTGAACATATAGGCTGGACATTGAGTCACAGTGAGGTGTGTGTGTGAGTTTGTGTTTATGTGCAGTGGTAAAAGCCACGCAATGAGAACCAGTGATGTTTGTGTCTGATAGTGTGTGTCTTTTCAGGTTTATGCTGGGCATTGAGTCACAGTGAGCCGTGTGTGTGTGTGCATGTGTGTGTTTGTGTGCTGGTATAGGCTGTGCATTGAGTCACAGTGAGGTGTGTGTGTCTGTTCAGGTGTACACTGGGCATTGAGTCTCAGCTTTGTATGTCTGTGTGTGTGTGCTGAGATAGGCTGTGCATTGAGTCACAGTGACATGTGTGTCAGTGTCTGTGTGAGTGTGTATTCAGACACAGTGAGGTTTGAGTGTGAGTGTGTGTGTGCTGTTAGAGACTGTGGATTGAGTATCAGTGAGCCATGTTTGTTTTTGTGTGTGTGCATGCATGTGTTCTGTTATAAGCTGTGCACTGAGTCACATTGCCGTATTTTTGTGTGTGTGTGTATGCCTGTTGATATAGGCTATGCATTGAGTCACAGTGCTCCGTTAGTGTCTGTGAGGGTTTGTTGGTATAAGCTGTGCACAGGGTCCCAGTGAGCCATCTGTGTGTGTCTGTGCAAATATGGACAGTGCATTGAGTCACAGTGAGTCATGTGTGTCTCTGGGTGTGTGTGTGTCCACATGTGCTGTGTTCGGTTGCGTGTTTTGTCACAGTAAGCCATGTGTGATTATGTGCTGGTATAGACTGTGAACTGAGTCACGGCCATGTGTGTGTGTGTGTGTGTGTGTGTATGCATGCAGACATAGGCTATGCATTGACTCATAGTGAGCTGTTTATGTGTTTGTGATGGTATAGGCTGTCAATTGATTCACAGTGAGCTGTTTGTGTGTGCATGTGCTGATATAGTTTGAGCATTGAGTCACAGTTTGGCTGTGAGTTTGTTTTGCCAGTACAAGATGTACACCGAGTTACAGTGAGCCGTAGGTGTCTGTGGCTTTGTGTGTATGTGTGTGCCTATATAGGTGGTGCAGTAAGTCACAGTGAGCTGTGAGTGTGGGTGTGATGCTAGTATAGACTGTGAACTGAGTCACAGAGAACCATGTGTGTGTGTGTGTGTGTGTGTGTGTTGTTTGCTTCAAGTTAATGTGCATTGAGTCACAGTGAGCTCTGTGTGTGTTTGTGAATACCTCTGGGCTGGTATAGGCTGAGCATTGAGTCACAGTGAGGTGTGTGTGTAAGTGTACGTGTGTGTGCAAGTATAGGCTGGGCATTGAATCACAGTGAGCTGTGTGTTTTCGTGTGTGTGCTGGTATAGGCTGCGCATTCAGTCACAGTGAGCCATGTGTATGTGTGAGTGCTCTTGTAGAGGCTGCACATTGAATCACAGTGAGGTGTGTGTGTGATTGTGTGTGTGTGTGCTGTTCCATTCTGTGCATTCTGTCACAGTTAGCCGTGTGTGTGTGCGCATTTGTGTGTGATTTTATAAGCTGTGCATTGATTCACATTGAACTGTGTGTGTGGGTGTGTGCTGGTGTATGCTTTGCATTTTTCACAGTCATCTGGGGGTATGTGTGTCTGTGTGTTGTGCTACAGGCTGAGCATTGTGTCACAGTGAAGTGTGTTTGTGGGAGTGTGCATGTGTCTGCATCTAAAGGCTGGCTATTAGTCACAGTGTGCCTTGTGTGTTTGTGTATGTTTCTGTACTGGTATAGGCTGTGCATTCATTCACAGTGAGGTGTGTTTGTGTGTCTGTCCTGGCGTAGGCTGGTTATTGGGTGACAGTGAGCCATGTGTGTGTGTGTGCTTGTAAAATCTGTGAACTGAGTCATGGCCATGTTTGTGTGTGTGAATGCTGGTATAGTTTATGCATTGACACATAGTGATACACGTGTGTGTTTCGTGATGGTATAAGCCATGCACTGAGTGTGAGTGAGCTGTTTTCATGTGTGCATGCTGGTATATTCTGAACTTTGAGTCACAGTGTGGTATGTGGCCGTGTATGTGTGTGTGTGTGTGTGTGTGTGTGTGTGTGTGTTCCGGTATAAGATGTACATTGAGATACAGTGAGCCGTGCATATGTGTGGCTGTGTGTGTGGGTGTGTGTGTGTGCTGCTAGAGGCTGCGCATTGTGTAACACGGAGCCATGGGTGTGTTGTGTGTTGGTGGGCTTTCATTGATTCAATGGGTGTGTGTGTCTGTGTTTGTTGTGCTAAAGACTGCATTGAGTCACAGTGAGTCGTGTGTGTGTGTGCTGGTATAGACGATTGATTGAGTCACGGTCAGCCATGTGTGTGTGCATGTTGGTATGTGTGTGTGTTCTTCTATAGGTTGTGCATTGAGTCACAGCGAACCCTGTATCTGTGCAGGTGTGTATGTGTGGTGCTGGTATAGGCTGTGCATTGAGTGACACTGAGGTGTGAGTGTATGCTTGTGTGTTTTGGTATACATTGTACATTGAGTCACAGTGCTGTGTGTTTGTGTGCACGCTGGTATAGTCTGTGCATTGAGTCACAGTGATGTGTGTGTGTCTGCGTGTTCTGGTATAGGCTGACCATTGTGTCACATTGAGGTGTGTGTGTGTGCTGGCATAGGCTGCACTTTTTGTCACAGTGAGGTGTGTGTGTGTGTATGTGTAGGTACAGGCTGTGCATTGAGTCACAGTGTGGGGTGTGTGTGTGATGTTATATGCTGTGCACTAGGACACAGTGAGCCATGTGTGTGTGCTGGTATAATCTGACCATTGAGTCACAGTGTGGTGTGGTGTGTGTGCCTTTGCTGGTATGGATTGTGCATTGAATCCCAGCCCTGTGTTAATGTTTGTGTATTTGGTGCTGTAGAGTCTGCATGAGTCACAGTAAGGTGTGTGTGTGTGCTGCTATAGGCTGAGAATTGAGTAACACCTAGGTGAGTGTATGTGTATGTGTATGCTGATAAGGGATTTGCATTGAATCAGTGAGCGGTGTGTGTGTGTGTGTGTGTACTGCTATAGGCTGTGCACTGAGCCACATTAAGGTGTGTTTCTGTGTATGTGTGTGTGGGTATAGGCTATGCATTGACTCACATTGAGCCATGTGTTTGTATGTGCTAGTATACACTGTTCATTGAGTCTCAGTGAACCATGGTTGTGTGTGTCTGTTTACTTGTATGGGCTTGGCATTGAGTCACAGTGAGGTGTGTGTGTGTGTCTGTGTGTCTGTGTGGTGGTATAAGCTGCATTGAGTCACACGGCGTGGTGTGTGAGAGTGTGTGTGTGTGCAGGTACAGGCTGGTATTGAATCACAGTGAGCTGTGTGTGTGTGTGTGTGTGTGTGTGCTGCAATAGGCAGAGCATTGAGTCTCAGGTGTGTGTATGTGTGTGTGTATGTTGGTATGGTCTCTGCATTAATTCACTAAGGTGTGTTGTGTGTGTATGTACATGGAGCTGAAGACTGTACACTGATTCACACTGAGCTGTGTGTGTATGTGTGTGTGTGTGTGATGGTATGGGTTTGGCATTGAGTCACTGAGGTGTGTGTTTGTGTGTGTATACCTGGAACTACAGACTGTGCACTGATTCACAATGAGCCATGTGTGAATGTGTGTATGTGATAGTATAGGGTGTGCATAGAGTCACAAAGAGCCGTGCATATGTGTCTTTGCATGGGTGTTGTGGTATAGGGTCTTCATTGTGTCACAGTGACTGTGCGTGTGTGTGTGTGTGTGTGTTTGTGATGGTATAGTACATGCATTGAATCAGAGAGAGCCATGCATGTGTCTCTGTGTGTGTGTGCTGGCATAGGCATTACATTGAGTCACAGTGAGCCATGTGTTTGTATGTTGGTGTAGACTCTGCATTGAGTCACAGTAAACCTTGTGTGTGTGCCAGTACAGGTTGTGCATTGAGTCAGTGAGTCATATGTGTGTGTGTGTTTGTGTGTGTGTGTGCTTGTTTAGACAGTGCATTGAGTCCAATGAGCAGTGTATGTTTGTGTGTGTGTGTGTGTGCTGTTAGGTAATGTGCATTGAGTCACAGTAGCTCTGTGTGTGTTTTTGAATACCTCTGGGCTGGCATAGGCTGAGAATTGAGTCACAGTGTGGTGTGTGTGTGAGTGTTCATGTGTGTGCAAGTATAGGCTGGACATTGAAGCACAGTGAGCTGTGTGTGTTTGTGTGTGTGCTGATATAGGCTGCACATTCAGTTACAGTGAGCTGTGTGTGTATGTGAGTGTGCTTGTAGAAGCTGCACACTGGTTAATAGTGAGGTGTGTATGAGTGTGTGTGTGCTGTTACATACTGGGCATTCAGTCACAGTTTGCTGTGTGTGTGTGTGCATGCATGTGTGCTTTTATAGGCTGTGCCTTGATTCACATTGAACTGTGAGTGTGGGTGTGTGGATGTCTGCTGGTATACATTTTGCATTGTTTCACAATGAGCTGTGTGTGTGTGTGTGTGTGTGTGTTCTGGTATGAGATGTACATTGAGATACAGTGAGCCGTGCATGTGTGTGGCTGTGTGTGTGTGTGTGTGCTGCTAGAGGCTGGGCATTGTGTAACACTGAGCTATGTGTTTCTGTGTGTCACTCTATAGACTGTGCATTGAGTCTGTGTGTGTGCATGCATGTGTGCTGGTATAGGCTATGCATTGATTCACATTGAGTTAATGTGTGGTTGTGCATGTTGTGTGGCTATATGTTTTGCATTGATTCACTGTGAGCTGTGTGTGTGTGAGTGTGCATGTGTGTGAACATATAGGCTGGACATTGAGTCACAGTGAGGTGTGTGTGTGAGTTTGTGTTTATGTGCAGTGGTAAAAGCCACGCAATGAGAACCAGTGATGTTTGTGTCTGATAGTGTGTGTCTTTTCAGGTTTATGCTGGGCATTGAGTCACAGTGAGCCGTGTGTGTGTGTGCATGTGTGTGTTTGTGTGCTGGTATAGGCTGTGCATTGAGTCACAGTGAGGTGTGTGTGTCTGTTCAGGTGTACACTGGGCATTGAGTCTCAGCTTTGTATGTCTGTGTGTGTGTGCTGAGATAGGCTGTGCATTGAGTCACAGTGACATGTGTGTCAGTGTCTGTGTGAGTGTGTATTCAGACACAGTGAGGTTTGAGTGTGAGTGTGTGTGTGCTGTTAGAGACTGTGGATTGAGTATCAGTGAGCCATGTTTGTTTTTGTGTGTGTGCATGCATGTGTTCTGTTATAAGCTGTGCACTGAGTCACATTGCCGTATTTTTGTGTGTGTGTGTATGCCTGTTGATATAGGCTATGCATTGAGTCACAGTGCTCCGTTAGTGTCTGTGAGGGTTTGTTGGTATAAGCTGTGCACAGGGTCCCAGTGAGCCATCTGTGTGTGTCTGTGCAAATATGGACAGTGCATTGAGTCACAGTGAGTCATGTGTGTCTCTGGGTGTGTGTGTGTCCACATGTGCTGTGTTCGGTTGCGTGTTTTGTCACAGTAAGCCATGTGTGATTATGTGCTGGTATAGACTGTGAACTGAGTCACGGCCATGTGTGTGTGTGTGTGTGTGTGTGTATGCATGCAGACATAGGCTATGCATTGACTCATAGTGAGCTGTTTATGTGTTTGTGATGGTATAGGCTGTCAATTGATTCACAGTGAGCTGTTTGTGTGTGCATGTGCTGATATAGTTTGAGCATTGAGTCACAGTTTGGCTGTGAGTTTGTTTTGCCAGTACAAGATGTACACCGAGTTACAGTGAGTCGTAGGTGTCTGTGGCTTTGTGTGTATGTGTGTGCCTATATAGGTGGTGCAGTAAGTCACAGTGAGCTGTGAGTGTGGGTGTGATGCTAGTATAGACTGTGAACTGAGTCACAGAGAACCATGTGTGTGTGTGTGTGTGTGTGTGTGTTGTTTGCTTCAAGTTAATGTGCATTGAGTCACAGTGAGCTCTGTGTGTGTTTGTGAATACCTCTGGGCTGGTATAGGCTGAGCATTGAGTCACAGTGAGGTGTGTGTGTAAGTGTACGTGTGTGTGCAAGTATAGGCTGGGCATTGAATCACAGTGAGCTGTGTGTTTTCGTGTGTGTGCTGGTATAGGCTGCGCATTCAGTCACAGTGAGCCATGTGTATGTGTGAGTGCTCTTGTAGAGGCTGCACACTGAATCACAGTGAGGTGTGTGTGTGATTGTGTGTGTGTGTGCTGTTCCATTCTGTGCATTCTGTCACAGTTAGCCGTGTGTGTGTGCGCATTTGTGTGTGATTTTATAAGCTGTGCATTGATTCACATTGAACTGTGTGTGTGGGTGTGTGCTGGTGTATGATTTGCATTTTTCACAGTCATCTGGGGGTATGTGTGTCTGTGTGTTGTGCTACAGGCTGAGCATTGTGTCACAGTGAAGTGTGTTTGTGGGAGTGTGCATGTGTCTGCATCTAAAGGCTGGCTATTAGTCACAGTGTGCCTTGTGTGTTTGTGTATGTTTCTGTACTGGTATAGGCTGTGCATTCATTCACAGTGAGGTGTGTTTGTGTGTCTGTCCTGGCGTAGGCTGGTTATTGGGTGACAGTGAGCCATGTGTGTGTGTGTGCTTGTAAAATCTGTGAACTGAGTCATGGCCATGTTTGTGTGTGTGAATGCTGGTATAGTTTATGCATTGACACATAGTGATACACGTGTGTGTTTCGTGATGGTATAAGCCATGCACTGAGTGTGAGTGAGCTGTTTTCATGTGTGCATGCTGGTATATTCTGAACTTTGAGTCACAGTGTGGTATGTGGCCGTGTATGTGTGTGTGTGTTCCGGTATAAGATGTACATTGAGATACAGTGAGCCGTGCATATGTGTGGCTGTGTGTGTGGGTGTGTGTGTGTGCTGCTAGAGGCTGCGCATTGTGTAACACGGAGCCATGGGTGTGTTGTGTGTTGGTGGGCTTTCATTGATTCAATGGGTGTGTGTGTCTGTGTTTGTTGTGCTAAAGACTGCATTGAGTCACAGTGAGTCGTGTGTGTGTGTGCTGGTATAGACGATTGATTGAGTCACGGTCAGCCATGTGTGTGTGCATGTTGGTATGTGTGTGTGTTCTTCTATAGGTTGTGCATTGAGTCACAGCGAACCCTGTATCTGTGCAGGTGTGTATGTGTGGTGCTGGTATAGGCTGTGCATTGAGTGACACTGAGGTGTGAGTGTATGCTTGTGTGTTTTGGTATACATTGTACATTGAGTCACAGTGCTGTGTGTTTGTGTGCACGCTGGTATAGTCTGTGCATTGAGTCACAGTGATGTGTGTGTGTCTGCGTGTTCTGGTATAGGCTGACCATTGTGTCACATTGAGGTGTGTGTGTGTGCTGGCATAGGCTGCACTTTTTGTCACAGTGAGGTGTGTGTGTGTATGTGTAGGTACAGGCTGTGCATTGAGTCACAGTGTGGGGTGTGTGTGTGATGTTATATGCTGTGCACTAGGACACAGTGAGCCATGTGTGTGTGCTGGTATAATCTGACCATTGAGTCACAGTGTGGTGTGGTGTGTGTGCCTTTGCTGGTATGGATTGTGCATTGAATCCCAGCCCTGTGTTAATGTTTGTGTATTTGGTGCTGTAGAGTCTGCATGAGTCACAGTAAGGTGTGTGTGTGTGCTGCTATAGGCTGAGAATTGAGTAACACCTAGGTGAGTGTATGTGTATGTGTATGCTGATAAGGGATTTGCATTGAATCAGTGAGCGGTGTGTGTGTGTGTGTGTACTGCTATAGGCTGTGCACTGAGCCACATTAAGGTGTGTTTCTGTGTATGTGTGTGTGGGTATAGGCTATGCATTGACTCACATTGAGCCATGTGTTTGTATGTGCTAGTGTACACTGTTCATTGAGTCTCAGTGAACCATGGTTGTGTGTGTCTGTTTACTTGTATGGGCTTGGCATTGAGTCACAGTGAGGTGTGTGTGTGTGTCTGTGTGTCTGTGTGGTGGTATAAGCTGCATTGAGTCACACGGCGTGGTGTGTGAGAGTGTGTGTGTGTGCAGGTACAGGCTGGTATTGAATCACAGTGAGCTGTGTGTGTGTGTGTGTGTGTGCTGCAATAGGCAGAGCATTGAGTCTCAGGTGTGTGTATGTGTGTGTGTATGTTGGTATGGTCTCTGCATTAATTCACTAAGGTGTGTTGTGTGTGTATGTACATGGAGCTGAAGACCGTATACTGATTCACAGTGAGCTGTGTGTGTATGTGTGTGTGTGTGTGATGGTATGGGCTTTTCATTGAATCACTGAGGTGTGTGTCTGTGTGTGTATACCTGGAACTACAGACTGTGCACTGATTCACAACGAGCCATGTGTGAATGTGTGTAGGTGATAGTATAGGGTGTGCATAGAGTCACAAAGAGCCGTGCATATGTGTCTTTGCATGGGTGTTGTGGTATAGGCTGTGTACTGTGGCACAGTGACTGTGCATGTGTGTGTGTTTGTGTTTGTGATGGTATAGTGCGTGCATTGAATAAGAGAGAGCCATGCATGTGTCTCTCTGTGTGTGTGCTGGCATAGGCATTACATTGCGTCACAGTGAGCCATGTGTTTGTATGTTGGTCTAGACTCTGCCTTGAGTCACAGTAAGCCTTGTGTGTGTGCCAGTACAGGCTATGCATTGAGTCAGTGAGTCATATATGTGTGTGTGTGTGTGTGTGTGCTGGTATGTGCAGTGCATTGAGTCCAAGAGAGCCGTGTATGTTTGTGTGTGTGTGTGTGTGCTGCTATAGGTGGTTCCCTGAGTCACAGTCAGTTATGTGTGAGTGTGTGTTTGTGTGTTCTTGTATAGGCTGTGCATTGATCCACAGTGAGCCATGTGTGTATGCTGGTATAGGAGGTGCATTGAGTCACAGTGATGGTTGTGTTTGTGTGTGTGTGTGCTGCAGTAGGCTGTGAATTGAGTCACAGAAGGTGGGTCTTTGTGTGTGTATGTGCAAGTACAGGCTGCGGTTTGAGTCAGAGAGATGGGTGTCTCTGTGTGGTGTAATAGGCTGTGCATTGAATCACAGCAAGCCGTATTTTTGTGTGTATGTGTATTTTTGTATGTGTGTGTGTGTGATGGTACAGGCTGAACACTGAGTCACTGAGGTGTTCATGTGTGTATGTGGTGCTACAGACTGTTCTTTAGGTCAAACTGAGCCATATGTGTGTGTATGTTTTTGTGTGTGTACAGTTATTGGCTCTGCATTGAGTCATGGTGAACCATGTGTGTGTGGGGAGCTGGTATAGTCACAGCACTGAGTCACAGTTAAATGTGTAGGAGATGTGTGTGTATGTGTGTGTGTGTATTTGCTGGTGTATACTGTGCATTGAGTCACAGTTAGTAGTGCAGTGTGTGTGTGTCTGTGATGGTGTGGACTGTGTTTTTATCCACTTTGACATGAACGAGTGTGTGTGTGTGTATCTGTGTGTGTGTGTGTGTGTGCTAGCACTGAATGACCATTGAGACAGAGTGGGCTCTGTGTGTGTCTGTGTGTGTGCTGGTATAGACTCTGTATTGATTCACTGTGAGCTGTGTGTTTAAGTGTTTGCTCGTATAGGCAGTGCATTGAGTCTCACTGAGGTGTTTCTGTGTGTGTGTGCTGGTACAGAAAGCTTTTCCAGTCACAGACAGGTGTGTGTGTGTGCTGCAGTAGACTGTGAATTGAGTAGCAGAAGGTGGGTCTTTGTGTGTGTATGTGCAGGTACAGGCTGCGGTTTGAGTTAGAGTGATGGGTGTCTCTGTGTGGTGTTATAGGCTGTGCATTGAATCACAGTGAGCCGTGTGTGTGTGTGCGTGTGTGCTGGAATAGGCAGAGCATTGAGTCTCAGGTGTGTGTATGTGTGTGTGTATGCTGGTATGGTCTCTGCATTGATTCACTAAGGTGTGTTGTGTGTGTATGTACATGGAGCTGAACACTGTACACTGATTCACAGTGAGCTGTTTGTATATGTGTGTGTGTGTGATGGTATGGGCTTTGCATTGAGTCACTGAGGGGTGTGTCTGTGTGTGTACAACTGGAACTACAGACTGTGCACTGATTCACAATGAGCCATGTGTGAATGTGTGTATGTGATAGTATAGGGTGTGCATAGACTCACAAAGAGCCGTGCATATGTGTCTTTGCATAGGTGTTGTGGTATAGGCTGTGCATTGTGTCACAGTGACTGTCCGTGTGTGTGTGTGTGTGTTTGTGATGGTATAGTACGTGCATTGAATCAGAGAGAGCCATGCATGTGTCTCTGTGTGTGTGTGTTGGCATAGGCATTACATTGAGTCACAGTGAGCCATGTGTTTGTATGCTGGTGTAGACTCTGCATTGAGTCACAGTAAGCCTTTTGTGTGTGCCAGTACAGGCTGTGCATTGAGTCAGTGAGTCATATGTGTGTGTGCGTGTGTGTGTGTGTGCTGGTATAGACAGTGCATTGAGTCCAATGAGCCGTGTATGTTTGTGTGTGAGTGTGCGTGCTGCTATAGGTGGTTCACTGAGTCACAGTCAGATATGTGTGAGTGAGTGTTTGTGTGTTCTTGTATAGGTTGTGTATTGATTCACAGTGAGCCCTGTGTGTATGGTGGTATAGGCGGTGCATTGAATCACAGTGATGGTTGTTTTTCTGTGTGTATGCTGCAGTAGGCTGTGAATTGAGTCACAGAAGGTGGGACTTTGTGTGTGTATGTGCAGGTACAAGCTGCAGTTCGAGTCACAGTGATGGGTGTCTCTGTGTGGTGTTATAGGCTGTGTATTGAATCACAGCGAGCCGTATTAGTGTGTGTATGTGTATTTGTGTATGCGTGTGTGTGTGTGATGGTACAGGCTGAACATTGAGTCACTGAGGTGTGCATGTGTGTATGTGGTGCTACAGACTGTTCGTTAGGTCAAACTGAGCCATATCTGTGTGTAGGTGTGTGTGTGTACAGTTATTTGCTGTGCACTGAGTCACAGTGAACCATGTGTGTGTGGGGAGCTGGTATAGTCAGAGCACTGAGTCACAGTTGAATGTGTGGGAGTTGTTTGTGTATGTGTGTATTTGCTGGTGTAGACTGTGCATTGAGTCACAGTGAGTAGTGCGGTGTGTGTGTGCTGTGATGGTGTGGACTGTGGTTTTATCCACTTTGACCTGAACGGCTGTGTGTGTTTGTGTGTTTGTGTGTGTGTGTGTGTGCTGGCACTAGATGACAATTGAGACAGAGTGGGCTGTGTGTCTGTGTGTGAGCTGGTATAGACTCTGTATTAAGTCACTGTGAGCTGTGTGTGTATGTGTGCGCTCATATAGGCTGTGCATTGAGTCACAGTGAGGTGTTTGTGTGTGTGTGTGCTGGTACAGGAAGCGTTTTCAGTCACAGTCTCGTGTGTGTGTGTGTGCATGTGAGTTTGTGTGCTGGTATGGGCTTTATTGTGCTGGTATGGGCTTTATTGACTCATGGGTGTGTGTGTGAGTGTGTGGTGATACAGACTGCATTGAGTCACAGTGCGCTGTGTGTGTGTGTGCTGGTATAGGCGATTTATTGAGTACCAGTGAGCCATGTGTGAGTGCGTGTTGGTGTGTGTGTGTGTGTACTGGTATAGGCTGTGCATTGAGTCACAGTGAGGCCTGCATCTGTGCATGTCTGTGTTTGTGTGTGTGTGTTTGCTGGTATAGGCTGAGCTTTGAATCACTCTGAGGTGTGTGTGCATGTGCTGGTAAAATTGTGCCTTGATTCACTGTGCCATGTGAGTGTGTGTGCACGCTGGTATAGGTTGTGCATTGAGTCAGAGTGGGAGGTGTGTGTGTCTGTGTGTTCTGGTATAGGCTGACAATTGAGGCACACTGAGATCTGTGTGCACATGTGTGTATATGTGTGCTGGTACAGCCTGCTCATTGAGTCATATTGAGTTTTGTGTGTGTGTGTGTGCAGGTAGAGGCAGCACATTGAGTCACAGTGAGGTGTATGTGTGTGATGTTATATGCTATGCACTGATTCATAGGGAGGTTTGTGTCTGTGTGTGTGCACATTCTGGTATAGGATTTGCATTGAATCACACTGAGCTGTGTTTTTGAGTGTCAGTATATGTGCGTGTGTGGAGGTATGGGCTGTGGATTGACTCACAGTTTGCCGTATGTGCTTCTCTGTGTGTGTATGTCTGCTAGCATATCCTGTGCACTGAGTCACAGGGAGCCTTGTGTGTGTGTGTGTGTGTGTGTGTCCTGGTATAGAGTGTGCATTGATTCACAGTCAGCCATGTGTGTGTGTGTGTGAGTGCACTGGTATAGGATGTGCAGTGAGTCAGAGTGATGTGTGTGTGTGTCTGCGTGTTCTGATATAGGCTGACCATTGTGTAACATTGAGGGTGTGTGTGTGTGTGTGCTGGTATAGGCTGCATATTTTGTCACAGTGAAGTGTGTGTGTGTGTATGTGTAGGTACAGGCTGTGCATTGAGTCACAGTGTGGGGTGTGTGTGTGATGTTATATTCTGTGCACTAGGACACAGTGAGTCGTGTGTGTGTGCTGGTATAATCTGAACATTGAGTCACAGTGTGGTGTGGTGTGTGTGCCTTTGCTGGTATGGACTGTGCATAGAATCCCAGCCCTGTGTTAGTGTTTGTGTATTTGGTGCTGTAGAGTCTGCATGAGTCACAGTAAGATGTGTGTGTGTACTGCTATAGGCTGTACACTGAGCCATATTAAGGTGTGTTTCTGTGTGTGTGTGTGCGGGTATAGGCTATGCATTGACTCACATTGAGCCATGTGTTTGTATGTGCTACTATACACTGTTCATTGAGTCTCAGTGAGCCATTGTTGTGTGTGTCTGTTTACTTGTATGGGCTTGGCATTGAGTCTCAGACAGGTGTTTGTGTGTGCCTGTGTGTCTGTGTGGTGGTATAAACTGCATTGAGTCACACGGCGGTGTGTGTGAGAGTGTGAGTGTGTGCAGGTACAGGCTGGTATTGAACCACAGTGAGGCGTGTGTGTGCGTGTGTGTTTGTGTGTGCTGCAATAGGCAGAGCATTGAGTCTCAGGTGTGTGTATGTGTGTGTGTATGCTGATATCGTCTCTGCATTGATTCACTAAGGTGTGTTGTGTGTGTATGTACATGGAGCTGAAGACTGTACACTGATTCACACTGAGCTGTGTGTGTATGTGTGTGATGGTATGGGTTTGGCATTGAGTCACTGAGGTGTGTGTTTGTGTGTGTATACCTGGAACTACAGACTGTGCACTGATTCACAATGAGCCATGTGTGAATGTGTGTATGTGATAGTATAGGGTGTGCATAGAGTCACAAAGAGCCGTGCATATGTGTCTTTGCATGGGTGTTGTGGTATAGGGTCTTCATTGTGTCACAGTGACTGTGCGTGTGTGTGTGTGTGTGTGTGTTTGTGATGGTATAGTACATGCATTGAATCAGAGAGAGCCATGCATGTGTCTCTGTGTGTGTGTGCTGGCATAGGCATTACATTGAGTCACAGTGAGCCATGTGTTTGTATGTTGGTGTAGACTCTGCATTGAGTCACAGTAAACCTTGTGTGTGTGCCAGTACAGGTTGTGCATTGAGTCAGTGAGTCATATGTGTGTGTGTGTTTGTGTGTGTGTGTGCTTGTTTAGACAGTGCATTGAGTCCAATGAGCAGTGTATGTTTGTGTGTGTGTGTGTGCTGTTAGGTAATGTGCATTGAGTCACAGTAGCTCTGTGTGTGTTTTTGAATACCTCTGGGCTGGCATAGGCTGAGAATTGAGTCACAGTGTTGTGTGTGTGTGAGTGTTCATGTGTGTGCAAGTATAGGCTGGACATTGAAGCACAGTGAGCTGTGTGTGTTTGTGTGTGTGCTGATATAGGCTGCACATTCAGTTACAGTGAGCTGTGTGTGTATGTGAGTGTGCTTGTAGAAGCTGCACACTGGTTAACAGTGAGGTGTGTATGAGTGTGTGTGTGCTGTTACATACTGGGCATTCAGTCACAGTTTGCTGTGTGTGTGTGTGCATGCATGTGTGCTTTTATAGGCTGTGCCTTGATTCACATTGAACTGTGAGTGTGGGTGTGTGGATGTCTGCTGGTATACATTTTGCATTGTTTCACAATGAGCTGTGTGTGTGTGTGTGTGTGTGTTCTGGTATGAGATGTACATTGAGATACAGTGAGCCGTGCATGTGTGTGGCTGTGTGTGTGTGTGTGTGCTGCTAGAGGCTGGGCATTGTGTAACACTGAGCTATGTGTTTCTGTGTGTCACTCTATAGACTGTGCATTGAGTCTGTGTGTGTGCATGCATGTGTGCTGGTATAGGCTATGCATTGATTCACATTGAGTTAATGTGTGGTTGTGCATGTTGTGTGGCTATATGTTTTGCATTGATTCACTGTGAGCTGTGTGTGTGTGAGTGTGCATGTGTGTGAACATATAGGCTGGACATTGAGTCACAGTGAGGTGTGTGTGTGAGTTTGTGTTTATGTGCAGTGGTAAAAGCCACGCAATGAGAACCAGTGATGTTTGTGTCTGATAGTGTGTGTCTTTTCAGGTTTATGCTGGGCATTGAGTCACAGTGAGCCGTGTGTGTGTGTGCATGTGTGTGTTTGTGTGCTGGTATAGGCTGTGCATTGAGTCACAGTGAGGTGTGTGTGTCTGTTCAGGTGTACACTGGGCATTGAGTCTCAGCTTTGTATGTCTGTGTGTGTGTGCTGAGATAGGCTGTGCATTGAGTCACAGTGACATGTGTGTCAGTGTCTGTGTGAGTGTGTATTCAGACACAGTGAGGTTTGAGTGTGAGTGTGTGTGTGCTGTTAGAGACTGTGGATTGAGTATCAGTGAGCCATGTTTGTTTTTGTGTGTGTGCATGCATGTGTTCTGTTATAAGCTGTGCACTGAGTCACATTGCCGTATTTTTGTGTGTGTGTGTATGCCTGTTGATATAGGCTATGCATTGAGTCACAGTGCTCCGTTAGTGTCTGTGAGGGTTTGTTGGTATAAGCTGTGCACAGGGTCCCAGTGAGCCATCTGTGTGTGTCTGTGCAAATATGGACAGTGCATTGAGTCACAGTGAGTCATGTGTGTCTCTGGGTGTGTGTGTGTCCACATGTGCTGTGTTCGGTTGCGTGTTTTGTCACAGTAAGCCATGTGTGATTATGTGCTGGTATAGACTGTGAACTGAGTCACGGCCATGTGTGTGTGTGTGTGTGTGTGTGTATGCATGCAGACATAGGCTATGCATTGACTCATAGTGAGCTGTTTATGTGTTTGTGATGGTATAGGCTGTCAATTGATTCACAGTGAGCTGTTTGTGTGTGCATGTGCTGATATAGTTTGAGCATTGAGTCACAGTTTGGCTGTGAGTTTGTTTTGCCAGTACAAGATGTACACCGAGTTACAGTGAGCCGTAGGTGTCTGTGGCTTTGTGTGTATGTGTGTGCCTATATAGGTGGTGCAGTAAGTCACAGTGAGCTGTGAGTGTGGGTGTGATGCTAGTATAGACTGTGAACTGAGTCACAGAGAACCATGTGTGTGTGTGTGTGTGTGTGTGTGTGTTGTTTGCTTCAAGTTAATGTGCATTGAGTCACAGTGAGCTCTGTGTGTGTTTGTGAATACCTCTGGGCTGGTATAGGCTGAGCATTGAGTCACAGTGAGGTGTGTGTGTAAGTGTACGTGTGTGTGCAAGTATAGGCTGGGCATTGAATCACAGTGAGCTGTGTGTTTTCGTGTGTGTGCTGGTATAGGCTGCGCATTCAGTCACAGTGAGCCATGTGTATGTGTGAGTGCTCTTGTAGAGGCTGCACATTGAATCACAGTGAGGTGTGTGTGTGATTGTGTGTGTGTGTGCTGTTCCATTCTGTGCATTCTGTCACAGTTAGCCGTGTGTGTGTGCGCATTTGTGTGTGATTTTATAAGCTGTGCATTGATTCACATTGAACTGTGTGTGTGGGTGTGTGCTGGTGTATGCTTTGCATTTTTCACAGTCATCTGGGGGTATGTGTGTCTGTGTGTTGTGCTACAGGCTGAGCATTGTGTCACAGTGAAGTGTGTTTGTGGGAGTGTGCATGTGTCTGCATCTAAAGGCTGGCTATTAGTCACAGTGTGCCTTGTGTGTTTGTGTATGTTTCTGTACTGGTATAGGCTGTGCATTCATTCACAGTGAGGTGTGTTTGTGTGTCTGTCCTGGCGTAGGCTGGTTATTGGGTGACAGTGAGCCATGTGTGTGTGTGTGCTTGTAAAATCTGTGAACTGAGTCATGGCCATGTTTGTGTGTGTGAATGCTGGTATAGTTTATGCATTGACACATAGTGATACACGTGTGTGTTTCGTGATGGTATAAGCCATGCACTGAGTGTGAGTGAGCTGTTTTCATGTGTGCATGCTGGTATATTCTGAACTTTGAGTCACAGTGTGGTATGTGGCCGTGTATGTGTGTGTGTGTGTGTGTGTGTGTGTGTGTGTGTTCCGGTATAAGATGTACATTGAGATACAGTGAGCCGTGCATATGTGTGGCTGTGTGTGTGGGTGTGTGTGTGTGCTGCTAGAGGCTGCGCATTGTGTAACACGGAGCCATGGGTGTGTTGTGTGTTGGTGGGCTTTCATTGATTCAATGGGTGTGTGTGTCTGTGTTTGTTGTGCTAAAGACTGCATTGAGTCACAGTGAGTCGTGTGTGTGTGTGCTGGTATAGACGATTGATTGAGTCACGGTCAGCCATGTGTGTGTGCATGTTGGTATGTGTGTGTGTTCTTCTATAGGTTGTGCATTGAGTCACAGCGAACCCTGTATCTGTGCAGGTGTGTATGTGTGGTGCTGGTATAGGCTGTGCATTGAGTGACACTGAGGTGTGAGTGTATGCTTGTGTGTTTTGGTATACATTGTACATTGAGTCACAGTGCTGTGTGTTTGTGTGCACGCTGGTATAGTCTGTGCATTGAGTCACAGTGATGTGTGTGTGTCTGCGTGTTCTGGTATAGGCTGACCATTGTGTCACATTGAGGTGTGTGTGTGTGTGCTGGCATAGGCTGCACTTTTTGTCACAGTGAGGTGTGTGTGTGTGTATGTGTAGGTACAGGCTGTGCATTGAGTCACAGTGTGGGGTGTGTGTGTGATGTTATATGCTGTGCACTAGGACACAGTGAGCCATGTGTGTGTGCTGGTATAATCTGACCATTGAGTCACAGTGTGGTGTGGTGTGTGTGCCTTTGCTGGTATGGATTGTGCATTGAATCCCAGCCCTGTGTTAATGTTTGTGTATTTGGTGCTGTAGAGTCTGCATGAGTCACAGTAAGGTGTGTGTGTGTGCTGCTATAGGCTGAGAATTGAGTAACACCTAGGTGAGTGTATGTGTATGTGTATGCTGATAAGGGATTTGCATTGAATCAGTGAGCGGTGTGTGTGTGTGTGTGTACTGCTATAGGCTGTGCACTGAGCCACATTAAGGTGTGTTTCTGTGTATGTGTGTGTGGGTATAGGCTATGCATTGACTCACATTGAGCCATGTGTTTGTATGTGCTAGTATACACTGTTCATTGAGTCTCAGTGAACCATGGTTGTGTGTGTCTGTTTACTTGTATGGGCTTGGCATTGAGTCACAGTGAGGTGTGTGTGTGTGTCTGTGTGTCTGTGTGGTGGTATAAGCTGCATTGAGTCACACGGCGTGGTGTGTGAGAGTGTGTGTGTGTGCAGGTACAGGCTGGTATTGAATCACAGTGAGCTGTGTGTGTGTGTGTGTGTGTGTGTGCTGCAATAGGCAGAGCATTGAGTCTCAGGTGTGTGTATGTGTGTGTGTATGTTGGTATGGTCTCTGCATTAATTCACTAAGGTGTGTTGTGTGTGTATGTACATGGAGCTGAAGACCGTATACTGATTCACAGTGAGCTGTGTGTGTATGTGTGTGTGTGTGTGATGGTATGGGCTTTTCATTGAATCACTGAGGTGTGTGTCTGTGTTTGTATACCTGGAACTACAGACTGTGCACTGATTCACAACGAGCCATGTGTGAATGTGTGTAGGTGATAGTATAGGGTGTGCATAGAGTCACAAAGAGCCGTGCATATGTGTCTTTGCATGGGTGTTGTGGTATAGGCTGTGTACTGTGGCACAGTGACTGTGCATGTGTGTGTGTTTGTGTTTGTGATGGTATAGTGCGTGCATTGAATAAGAGAGAGCCATGCATGTGTCTCTCTGTGTGTGTGCTGGCATAGGCATTACATTGCGTCACAGTGAGCCATGTGTTTGTATGTTGGTCTAGACTCTGCCTTGAGTCACAGTAAGCCTTGTGTGTGTGCCAGTACAGGCTATGCATTGAGTCAGTGAGTCATATATGTGTGTGTGTGTGTGTGTGTGCTGGTATGTGCAGTGCATTGAGTCCAAGAGAGCCGTGTATGTTTGTGTGTGTGTGTGTGTGCTGCTATAGGTGGTTCCCTGAGTCACAGTCAGTTATGTGTGAGTGTGTGTTTGTGTGTTCTTGTATAGGCTGTGCATTGATCCACAGTGAGCCATGTGTGTATGCTGGTATAGGAGGTGCATTGAGTCACAGTGATGGTTGTGTTTGTGTGTGTGTGTGCTGCAGTAGGCTGTGAATTGAGTCACAGAAGGTGGGTCTTTGTGTGTGTATGTGCAAGTACAGGCTGCGGTTTGAGTCAGAGAGATGGGTGTCTCTGTGTGGTGTAATAGGCTGTGCATTGAATCACAGCAAGCCGTATTTTTGTGTGTATGTGTATTTTTGTATGTGTGTGTGTGTGATGGTACAGGCTGAACACTGAGTCACTGAGGTGTTCATGTGTGTATGTGGTGCTACAGACTGTTCTTTAGGTCAAACTGAGCCATATGTGTGTGTATGTTTTTGTGTGTGTACAGTTATTGGCTCTGCATTGAGTCATGGTGAACCATGTGTGTGTGGGGAGCTGGTATAGTCACAGCACTGAGTCACAGTTAAATGTGTAGGAGATGTGTGTGTATGTGTGTGTGTGTATTTGCTGGTGTATACTGTGCATTGAGTCACAGTTAGTAGTGCAGTGTGTGTGTGTCTGTGATGGTGTGGACTGTGTTTTTATCCACTTTGACATGAACGAGTGTGTGTGTGTGTATCTGTGTGTGTGTGTGTGTGTGTGCTAGCACTGAATGACCATTGAGACAGAGTGGGCTCTGTGTGTGTCTGTGTGTGTGCTGGTATAGACTCTGTATTGATTCACTGTGAGCTGTGTGTTTAAGTGTTTGCTCGTATAGGCAGTGCATTGAGTCTCACTGAGGTGTTTCTGTGTGTGTGTGCTGGTACAGAAAGCTTTTCCAGTCACAGACAGGTGTGTGTGTGTGCTGCAGTAGACTGTGAATTGAGTAGCAGAAGGTGGGTCTTTGTGTGTGTATGTGCAGATACAGGCTGCGGTTTGAGTTAGAGTGATGGGTGTCTCTGTGTGGTGTTATAGGCTGTGCATTGAATCACAGTGAGCCGTGTGTGTGTGTGCGTGTGTGCTGGAATAGGCAGAGCATTGAGTCTCAGGTGTGTGTATGTGTGTGTGTATGCTGGTATGGTCTCTGCATTGATTCACTAAGGTGTGTTGTGTGTGTATGTACATGGAGCTGAACACTGTACACTGATTCACAGTGAGCTGTGTGTGTATGTGTGTGTGTGTGTGATGGTATGGGCTTTGCATTGAGTCACTGAGGGGTGTGCCTGTGTGTGTACACCTGGAACTACAGACTGTGCACTGATTCACAATGAGCCATGTGTGAATGTGTGTATGTGATAGTATAGGGTGTGCATAGACTCACAAAGAGCCGTGCATATGTGTCTTTGCATAGGTGTTGTGGTATAGGCTGTGCATTGTGTCACAGTGACTGTCCGTGTGTGTGTGTGTTTGTGATGGTATAGTACGTGCCTTGAATCAGAGAGAGCCATGCATGTGTCTCTGTGTGTGTGTGTTGGCATAGGCATTACATTGAGTCACAGAGAGCCATGTGTTTGTATGCTGGTGTAGACTCTGCATTGAGTCACAGTAAGCCTTGTGTGTGTGCCAGTACAGGCTGTGCATTGAGTCAGTGAGTCATATGTGTGTGTGTGTGTGTGTGTGTGTGTGCTGGTATAGACAGTGCATTGAGTCCAATGAGCCGTGTATGTTTGTGTGTGAGTGTGCGTGCTGCTATAGGTGGTTCACTGAGTCACAGTCTGGTATGTGTGAGTGAGTGTTTGTGTGTTCTTGTATAGGTTGTGTATTGAATCACAGTGAGCCCTGTGTGTATGGTGGTATAGGCGGTGCATTGAATCACAGTGATGGTTGTTTTTCTGTGTGTATGCTGCAGTAGGCTGTGAATTGAGTCACAGAAGGTGGGACTTTGTGTGTGTATGTGCAGGTACAAGCTGCAGTTCGAGTCACAGTGATGGGTGTCTCTGTGTGGTGTTATAGGCTGTGTATTGAATCACAGCGAGCCGTATTAGTGTGTGTATGTGTATTTGTGTATGCGTGTGTGTGTGTGATGGTACAGGCTGAACATTGAGTCACTGAGGTGTGCATGTGTGTATGTGGTGCTACAGACTGTTCGTTAGGTCAAACTGAGCCATATCTGTGTGTAGGTGTGTGTGTGTACAGTTATTTGCTGTGCACTGAGTCACAGTGAACCATGTGTGTGTGTGGAGCTGGTATAGTCAGAGCACTGAGTCACAGTTGAATGTGTGGGAGTTGTTTGTGTATGTGTGTATTTGCTGGTGTAGACTGTGCATTGAGTCACAGTGAGTAGTGCGGTGTGTGTGTGCTGTGATGGTGTGGACTGTGGTTTTATCCACTTTGACCTGAACGGCTGTGTGTGTTTGTGTGTTTGTGTGTGTGTGTGTGTGCTGGCACTAGATGACAATTGAGACAGAGTGGGCTGTGTGTCTGTGTGTGAGCTGGTATAGACTCTGTATTGAGTCACTGTGAGCTGTGTGTGTATGTGTGCGCTCATATAGGCTGTGCATTGAGTCACAGTGAGGTGTTTGTGTGTGTGTGTGCTGGTACAGGAAGCGTTTTCAGTCACAGTCTCGTGTGTGTGTGTGTGCATGTGAGTTTGTGTGCTGGTATGGGCTTTATTGTGCTGGTATGGGCTTTATTGACTCATGGGTGTGTGTGTGAGTGTGTGGTGATACAGACTGCATTGAGTCACAGTGCGCTGTGTGTGTGTGTGCTGGTATAGGCGATTTATTGAGTACCAGTGAGCCATGTGTGAGTGCGTGTTGGTGTGTGTGTGTGTGTACTGGTATAGGCTGTGCATTGAGTCACAGTGAGGCCTGCATCTGTGCATGTCTGTGTTTGTGTGTGTGTGTTTGCTGGTATAGGCTGAGCTTTGAATCACTCTGAGGTGTGTGTGCATGTGCTGGTAAAATTGTGCCTTGATTCACTGTGCCATGTGAGTGTGTGTGCACGCTGGTATAGGTTGTGCATTGAGTCAGAGTGGGAGGTGTGTGTGTCTGTGTGTTCTGGTATAGGCTGACAATTGAGGCACACTGAGATCTGTGTGCACATGTGTGTATATGTGTGCTGGTACAGCCTGCTCATTGAGTCATATTGAGTTTTGTGTGTGTGTGTGTGCAGGTAGAGGCAGCACATTGAGTCACAGTGAGGTGTATGTGTGTGATGTTATATGCTATGCACTGATTCATAGGGAGGTTTGTGTCTGTGTGTGTGCACTTTCTGGTATAGGATTTGCATTGAATCACACTGAGCTGTGTTTTTGAGTGTCAGTATATGTGCGTGTGTGGAGGTATGGGCTGTGGATTGACTCACAGTTTGCCGTATGTGCTTCCCTGTGTGTGTATGTCTGCTAGCATATCCTGTGCACTGAGTCACAGGGAGCCTTGTGTGTGTGTGTGTGTGTGTGTGTGTGTCCTGGTATAGAGTGTGCATTGATTCACAGTCAGCCATGTGTGTGTGTGTGTGAGTGCACTGGTATAGGATGTGCAGTGAGTCAGAGTGATGTGTGTGTGTGTCTGCGTGTTCTGATATAGGCTGACCATTGTGTAACATTGAGGGTGTGTGTGTGTGTGTGCTGGTATAGGCTGCATATTTTGTCACAGTGAAGTGTGTGTGTGTGTATGTGTAGGTACAGGCTGTGCATTGAGTCACAGTGTGGGGTGTGTGTGTGATGTTATATTCTGTGCACTAGGACACAGTGAGTCGTGTGTGTGTGCTGGTATAATCTGAACATTGAGTCACAGTGTGGTGTGGTGTGTGTGCCTTTGCTGGTATGGACTGTGCATAGAATCCCAGCCCTGTGTTAGTGTTTGTGTATTTGGTGCTGTAGAGTCTGCATGAGTCACAGTAAGATGTGTGTGTGTACTGCTATAGGCTGTACACTGAGCCATATTAAGGTGTGTTTCTGTGTGTGTGTGTGCGGGTATAGGCTATGCATTGACTCACATTGAGCCATGTGTTTGTATGTGCTACTATACACTGTTCATTGAGTCTCAGTGAGCCATTGTTGTGTGTGTCTGTTTACTTGTATGGGCTTGGCATTGAGTCTCAGACAGGTGTTTGTGTGTGCCTGTGTGTCTGTGTGGTGGTATAAACTGCATTGAGTCACACGGCGGTGTGTGTGAGAGTGTGAGTGTGTGCAGGTACAGGCTGGTATTGAACCACAGTGAAGCGTGTGTGTGCGTGTGTGTTTGTGTGTGCTGGAATAGGCAGAGCATTGAGTCTCAGGTGTGTGTATGTGTGTGTGTATGCTGGTATGGTCTCTGCATTGATTCACTAAGGTGTGTTGTGTGTGTATGTACATGGAGCTGAAGACTGTACACTGATTCACACTGAGCTGTGTGTGTATGTGTGTGTGTGTGTGATGGTATGGGTTTGGCATTGAGTCACTGAGGTGTGTGTTTGTGTGTGTATACCTGGAACTACAGACTGTGCACTGATTCACAATGAGCCATGTGTGAATGTGTGTATGTGATAGTATAGGGTGTGCATAGAGTCACAAAGAGCCGTGCATATGTGTCTTTGCATGGGTGTTGTGGTATAGGGTCTTCATTGTGTCACAGTGACTGTGCGTGTGTGTGTGTGTGTGTGTTTGTGATGGTATAGTACATGCATTGAATCAGAGAGAGCCATGCATGTGTCTCTGTGTGTGTGTGCTGGCATAGGCATTACATTGAGTCACAGTGAGCCATGTGTTTGTATGTTGGTGTAGACTCTGCATTGAGTCACAGTAAACCTTGTGTGTGTGCCAGTACAGGTTGTGCATTGAGTCAGTGAGTCATATGTGTGTGTGTGTTTGTGTGTGTGTGTGCTTGTTTAGACAGTGCATTGAGTCCAATGAGCAGTGTATGTTTGTGTGTGTGTGTGTGTGCTGTTAGGTAATGTGCATTGAGTCACAGTAGCTCTGTGTGTGTTTTTGAATACCTCTGGGCTGGCATAGGCTGAGAATTGAGTCACAGTGTGGTGTGTGTGTGAGTGTTCATGTGTGTGCAAGTATAGGCTGGACATTGAAGCACAGTGAGCTGTGTGTGTTTGTGTGTGTGCTGATATAGGCTGCACATTCAGTTACAGTGAGCTGTGTGTGTATGTGAGTGTGCTTGTAGAAGCTGCACACTGGTTAATAGTGAGGTGTGTATGAGTGTGTGTGTGCTGTTACATACTGGGCATTCAGTCACAGTTTGCTGTGTGTGTGTGTGCATGCATGTGTGCTTTTATAGGCTGTGCCTTGATTCACATTGAACTGTGAGTGTGGGTGTGTGGATGTCTGCTGGTATACATTTTGCATTGTTTCACAATGAGCTGTGTGTGTGTGTGTGTGTGTGTGTTCTGGTATGAGATGTACATTGAGATACAGTGAGCCGTGCATGTGTGTGGCTGTGTGTGTGTGTGTGTGCTGCTAGAGGCTGGGCATTGTGTAACACTGAGCTATGTGTTTCTGTGTGTCACTCTATAGACTGTGCATTGAGTCTGTGTGTGTGCATGCATGTGTGCTGGTATAGGCTATGCATTGATTCACATTGAGTTAATGTGTGGTTGTGCATGTTGTGTGGCTATATGTTTTGCATTGATTCACTGTGAGCTGTGTGTGTGTGAGTGTGCATGTGTGTGAACATATAGGCTGGACATTGAGTCACAGTGAGGTGTGTGTGTGAGTTTGTGTTTATGTGCAGTGGTAAAAGCCACGCAATGAGAACCAGTGATGTTTGTGTCTGATAGTGTGTGTCTTTTCAGGTTTATGCTGGGCATTGAGTCACAGTGAGCCGTGTGTGTGTGTGCATGTGTGTGTTTGTGTGCTGGTATAGGCTGTGCATTGAGTCACAGTGAGGTGTGTGTGTCTGTTCAGGTGTACACTGGGCATTGAGTCTCAGCTTTGTATGTCTGTGTGTGTGTGCTGAGATAGGCTGTGCATTGAGTCACAGTGACATGTGTGTCAGTGTCTGTGTGAGTGTGTATTCAGACACAGTGAGGTTTGAGTGTGAGTGTGTGTGTGCTGTTAGAGACTGTGGATTGAGTATCAGTGAGCCATGTTTGTTTTTGTGTGTGTGCATGCATGTGTTCTGTTATAAGCTGTGCACTGAGTCACATTGCCGTATTTTTGTGTGTGTGTGTATGCCTGTTGATATAGGCTATGCATTGAGTCACAGTGCTCCGTTAGTGTCTGTGAGGGTTTGTTGGTATAAGCTGTGCACAGGGTCCCAGTGAGCCATCTGTGTGTGTCTGTGCAAATATGGACAGTGCATTGAGTCACAGTGAGTCATGTGTGTCTCTGGGTGTGTGTGTGTCCACATGTGCTGTGTTCGGTTGCGTGTTTTGTCACAGTAAGCCATGTGTGATTATGTGCTGGTATAGACTGTGAACTGAGTCACGGCCATGTGTGTGTGTGTGTGTGTGTGTGTATGCATGCAGACATAGGCTATGCATTGACTCATAGTGAGCTGTTTATGTGTTTGTGATGGTATAGGCTGTCAATTGATTCACAGTGAGCTTTTTGTGTGTGCATGTGCTGATATAGTTTGAGCATTGAGTCACAGTTTGGCTGTGAGTTTGTTTTGCCAGTACAAGATGTACACCGAGTTACAGTGAGCCGTAGGTGTCTGTGGCTTTGTGTGTATGTGTGTGCCTATATAGGTGGTGCAGTAAGTCACAGTGAGCTGTGAGTGTGGGTGTGATGCTAGTATAGACTGTGAACTGAGTCACAGAGAACCGTGTGTGTGTGTGTGTGTGTGTGTGTGTTGTTTGCTTCAAGTTAATGTGCATTGAGTCACAGTGAGCTCTGTGTGTGTTTGTGAATACCTCTGGGCTGGTATAGGCTGAGCATTGAGTCACAGTGAGGTGTGTGTGTAAGTGTACGTGTGTGTGCAAGTATAGGCTGGGCATTGAATCACAGTGAGCTGTGTGTTTTCGTGTGTGTGCTGGTATAGGCTGCGCATTCAGTCACAGTGAGCCATGTGTATGTGTGAGTGCTCTTGTAGAGGCTGCACATTGAATCACAGTGAGGTGTGTGTGTGATTGTGTGTGTGTGTGCTGTTCCATTCTGTGCATTCTGTCACAGTTAGCCGTGTGTGTGTGCGCATTTGTGTGTGATTTTATAAGCTGTGCATTGATTCACATTGAACTGTGTGTGTGGGTGTGTGCTGGTGTATGCTTTGCATTTTTCACAGTCATCTGGGGGTATGTGTGTCTGTGTGTTGTGCTACAGGCTGAGCATTGTGTCACAGTGAAGTGTGTTTGTGGGAGTGTGCATGTGTCTGCATCTAAAGGCTGGCTATTAGTCACAGTGTGCCTTGTGTGTTTGTGTATGTTTCTGTACTGGTATAGGCTGTGCATTCATTCACAGTGAGGTGTGTTTGTGTGTCTGTCCTGGCGTAGGCTGGTTATTGGGTGACAGTGAGCCATGTGTGTGTGTGTGCTTGTAAAATCTGTGAACTGAGTCATGGCCATGTTTGTGTGTGTGAATGCTGGTATAGTTTATGCATTGACACATAGTGATACACGTGTGTGTTTCGTGATGGTATAAGCCATGCACTGAGTGTGAGTGAGCTGTTTTCATGTGTGCATGCTGGTATATTCTGAACTTTGAGTCACAGTGTGGTATGTGGCCGTGTATGTGTGTGTGTGTGTGTGTGTTCCGGTATAAGATGTACATTGAGATACAGTGAGCCGTGCATATGTGTGGCTGTGTGTGTGGGTGTGTGTGTGTGCTGCTAGAGGCTGCGCATTGTGTAACACGGAGCCATGGGTGTGTTGTGTGTTGGTGGGCTTTCATTGATTCAATGGGTGTGTGTGTCTGTGTTTGTTGTGCTAAAGACTGCATTGAGTCACAGTGAGTCGTGTGTGTGTGTGCTGGTATAGACGATTGATTGAGTCACGGTCAGCCATGTGTGTGTGCATGTTGGTATGTGTGTGTGTTCTTCTATAGGTTGTGCATTGAGTCACAGCGAACCCTGTATCTGTGCAGGTGTGTATGTGTGGTGCTGGTATAGGCTGTGCATTGAGTGACACTGAGGTGTGAGTGTATGCTTGTGTGTTTTGGTATACATTGTACATTGAGTCACAGTGCTGTGTGTTTGTGTGCACGCTGGTATAGTCTGTGCATTGAGTCACAGTGATGTGTGTGTGTCTGCGTGTTCTGGTATAGGCTGACCATTGTGTCACATTGAGGTGTGTGTGTGTGCTGGCATAGGCTGCACTTTTTGTCACAGTGAGGTGTGTGTGTGTGTATGTGTAGGTACAGGCTGTGCATTGAGTCACAGTGTGGGGTGTGTGTGTGATGTTATATGCTGTGCACTAGGACACAGTGAGCCATGTGTGTGTGCTGGTATAATCTGACCATTGAGTCACAGTGTGGTGTGGTGTGTGTGCCTTTGCTGGTATGGATTGTGCATTGAATCCCAGCCCTGTGTTAATGTTTGTGTATTTGGTGCTGTAGAGTCTGCATGAGTCACAGTAAGGTGTGTGTGTGTGCTGCTATAGGCTGAGAATTGAGTAACACCTAGGTGAGTGTATGTGTATGTGTATGCTGATAAGGGATTTGCATTGAATCAGTGAGCGGTGTGTGTGTGTGTGTGTACTGCTATAGGCTGTGCACTGAGCCACATTAAGGTGTGTTTCTGTGTATGTGTGTGTGGGTATAGGCTATGCATTGACTCACATTGAGCCATGTGTTTGTATGTGCTAGTATACACTGTTCATTGAGTCTCAGTGAACCATGGTTGTGTGTGTCTGTTTACTTGTATGGGCTTGGCATTGAGTCACAGTGAGGTGTGTGTGTGTGTCTGTGTGTCTGTGTGGTGGTATAAGCTGCATTGAGTCACACGGCGTGGTGTGTGAGAGTGTGTGTGTGTGCAGGTACAGGCTGGTATTGAATCACAGTGAGCTGTGTGTGTGTGTGTGTGTGTGCTGCAATAGGCAGAGCATTGAGTCTCAGGTGTGTGTATGTGTGTGTGTATGTTGGTATGGTCTCTGCATTAATTCACTAAGGTGTGTTGTGTGTGTATGTACATGGAGCTGAAGACCGTATACTGATTCACAGTGAGCTGTGTGTGTATGTGTGTGTGTGTGTGATGGTATGGGCTTTTCATTGAATCACTGAGGTGTGTGTCTGTGTGTGTATACCTGGAACTACAGACTGTGCACTGATTCACAACGAGCCATGTGTGAATGTGTGTAGGTGATAGTATAGGGTGTGCATAGAGTCACAAAGAGCCGTGCATATGTGTCTTTGCATGGGTGTTGTGGTATAGGCTGTGTACTGTGGCACAGTGACTGTGCATGTGTGTGTGTTTGTGTTTGTGATGGTATAGTGCGTGCATTGAATAAGAGAGAGCCATGCATGTCTCTCTCTGTGTGTGTGCTGGCATAGGCATTACATTGCGTCACAGTGAGCCATGTGTTTGTATGTTGGTCTAGACTCTGCCTTGAGTCACAGTAAGCCTTGTGTGTGTGCCAGTACAGGCTATGCATTGAGTCAGTGAGTCATATATGTGTGTGTGTGTGTGTGTGTGTGCTGGTATGTGCAGTGCATTGAGTCCAAGAGAGCCGTGTATGTTTGTGTGTGTGTGTGTGTGCTGCTATAGGTGGTTCCCTGAGTCACAGTCAGTTATGTGTGAGTGTGTGTTTGTGTGTTCTTGTATAGGCTGTGCATTGATCCACAGTGAGCCATGTGTGTATGCTGGTATAGGAGGTGCATTGAGTCACAGTGATGGTTGTGTTTGTGTGTGTGTGTGCTGCAGTAGGCTGTGAATTGAGTCACAGAAGGTGGGTCTTTGTGTGTGTATGTGCAAGTACAGGCTGCGGTTTGAGTCAGAGAGATGGGTGTCTCTGTGTGGTGTAATAGGCTGTGCATTGAATCACAGCAAGCCGTATTTTTGTGTGTATGTGTATTTTTGTATGTGTGTGTGTGTGATGGTACAGGCTGAACACTGAGTCACTGAGGTGTTCATGTGTGTATGTGGTGCTACAGACTCTTCGTTAGGTCAAACTGAGCCATATGTGTGTGTATGTTTTTGTGTGTGTACAGTTATTGGCTCTGCATTGAGTCATGGTGAACCATGTGTGTGTGGGGAGCTGGTATAGTCACAGCACTGAGTCACAGTTAAATGTGTAGGAGATGTGTGTGTATGTGTGTGTGTGTATTTGCTGGTGTATACTGTGCATTGAGTCACAGTTAGTAGTGCAGTGTGTGTGTGTCTGTGATGGTGTGGACTGTGTTTTTATCCACTTTGACATGAACGAGTGTGTGTGTGTGTATCTGTGTGTGTGTGTGTGTGTGTGCTAGCACTGAATGACCATTGAGACAGAGTGGGCTATGTGTGTGTCTGTGTGTGTGCTGGTATAGACTCTGTATTGATTCACTGTGAGCTGTGTGTTTAAGTGTTTGCTCGTATAGGCAGTGCATTGAGTCTCACTGAGGTGTTTCTGTGTGTGTGTGCTGGTACAGAAAGCTTTTCCAGTCACAGACAGGTGTGTGTGTGTGCTGCAGTAGACTGTGAATTGAGTAGCAGAAGGTGGGTCTTTGTGTGTGTATGTGCAGGTACAGGCTGCGGTTTGAGTTAGAGTGATGGGTGTCTCTGTGTGGTGTTATAGGCTGTGCATTGAATCACAGTGAGCCGTGTGTGTGTGTGCGTGTGTGCTGGAATAGGCAGAGCATTGAGTCTCAGGTGTGTGTATGTGTGTGTGTATGCTGGTATGGTCTCTGCATTGATTCACTAAGGTGTGTTGTGTGTGTATGTACATGGAGCTGAACACTGTACACTGATTCACAGTGAGCTGTGTGTGTATGTGTGTGTGTGTGTGATGGTATGGGCTTTGCATTGAGTCACTGAGGGGTGTGTCTGTGTGTGTACACCTGGAACTACAGATTGTGCACTGATTCACAATGAGCCATGTGTGAATGTGTGTATGTGATAGTATAGGGTGTGCATAGACTCACAAAGAGCCGTGCATATGTGTCTTTGCATAGGTGTTGTGGTATAGGCTGTGCATTGTGTCACAGTGACTGTCCGTGTGTGTGTGTGTTTGTGATGGTATAGTACGTGCGTTGAATCAGAGAGAGCCATGCATGTGTCTCTGTGTGTGTGTGTTGGCATAGGCATTACATTGAGTCACAGAGAGCCATGTGTTTGTATGCTGGTGTAGACTCTGCATTGAGTCACAGTAAGCCTTGTGTGTGTGCCAGTACAGGCTGTGCATTGAGTCAGTGAGTCATATGTGTGTGTGTGTGTGTGTGTGTACTGGTATAGACAGTGCATTGAGTCCAATGAGCCGTGTATGTTTGTGTGTGAGTGTGCGTGCTGCTATAGGTGGTTCACTGAGTCACAGTCAGATATGTGTGAGTGAGTGTTTGTGTGTTCTTGTATAGGTTGTGTATTGATTCACAGTGAGCCCTGTGTGTATGGTGGTATAGGCGGTGCATTGAATCACAGTGATGGTTGTTTTTCTGTGTGTATGCTGCAGTAGGCTGTGAATTGAGTCACAGAAGGTGGGACTTTGTGTGTGTATGTGCAGGTACAAGCTGCAGTTCGAGTCACAGTGATGGGTGTCCCTGTGTGGTGTTATAGGCTGTGTATTGAATCACAGCGAGCCGTATTAGTGTGTGTATGTGTATTTGTGTATGCGTGTGTGTGTGTGATGGTACAGGCTGAACATTGAGTCACTGAGGTGTGCATGTGTGTATGTGGTGCTACAGACTGTTCGTTAGGTCAAACTGAGCCATATCTGTGTGTAGGTGTGTGTGTGTACAGTTATTTGCTGTGCACTGAGTCACAGTGAACCATGTGTGTGTGGGGAGCTGGTATAGTCAGAGCACTGAGTCACAGTTGAATGTGTGGGAGTTGTTTGTGTATGTGTGTATTTGCTGGTGTAGACTGTGCATTGAGTCACAGTGAGTAGTGCGGTGTGTGTGTGCTGTGATGGTGTGGACTGTGGTTTTATCCACTTTGACCTGAACGGCTGTGTGTGTTTGTGTGTTTGTGTGTGTGTGTGTGTGCTGGCACTAGATGACAATTGAGACAGAGTGGGCTGTGTGTCTGTGTGTGAGCTGGTATAGACTGTATTGAGTCACTGTGAGCTGTGTGTGTATGTGTGCGCTCATATAGGCTGTGCATTGAGTCACAGTGAGGTGTTTGTGTGTGTGTGTGCTGGTACAGGAAGCGTTTTCAGTCACAGTCTCGTGTGTGTGTGTGTGCATGTGAGTTTGTGTGCTGGTATGGGCTTTATTGTGCTGGTATGGGCTTTATTGACTCATGGGTGTGTGTGTGAGTGTGTGGTGATACAGACTGCATTGAGTCACAGTGCGCTGTGTGTGTGTGTGCTGGTATAGGCGATTTATTGAGTACCAGTGAGCCATGTGTGAGTGCGTGTTGGTGTGTGTGTGTGTGTACTGGTATAGGCTGTGCATTGAGTCACAGTGAGGCCTGCATCTGTGCATGTCTGTGTTTGTGTGTGTGTGTTTGCTGGTATAGGCTGAGCTTTGAATCACTCTGAGGTGTGTGTGCATGTGCTGGTAAAATTGTGCCTTGATTCACTGTGCCATGTGAGTGTGTGTGCACGCTGGTATAGGTTGTGCATTGAGTCAGAGTGGGAGGTGTGTGTGTCTGTGTGTTCTGGTATAGGCTGACAATTGAGGCACACTGAGATCTGTGTGCACATGTGTGTATATGTGTGCTGGTACAGCCTGCTCATTGAGTCATATTGAGTTTTCTGTGTGTGTGTGTGCAGGTAGAGGCAGCACATTGAGTCACAGTGAGGTGTATGTGTGTGATGTTATATGCTATGCACTGATTCATAGGGAGGTTTGTGTCTGTGTGTGTGCACTTTCTGGTATAGGATTTGCATTGAATCACACTGAGCTGTGTTTTTGAGTGTCAGTATATGTGCGTGTGTGGAGGTATGGGCTGTGGATTGACTCACAGTTTGCCGTATGTGCTTCTCTGTGTGTGTATGTCTGCTAGCATATCCTGTGCACTGAGTCACAGGGAGCCTTGTGTGTGTGTGTGTGTCCTGGTATAGAGTGTGCATTGATTCACAGTCAGCCATGTGTGTGTGTGTGTGAGTGCACTGGTATAGGATGTGCAGTGAGTCAGAGTGATGTGTGTGTGTGTCTGCGTGTTCTGATATAGGCTGACCATTGTGTAACATTGAGGGTGTGTGTGTGTGTGTGCTGGTATAGGCTGCATATTTTGTCACAGTGAAGTGTGTGTGTGTGTATGTGTAGGTACAGGCTGTGCATTGAGTCACAGTGTGGGGTGTGTGTGTGATGTTATATTCTGTGCACTAGGACACAGTGAGTCGTGTGTGTGTGCTGGTATAATCTGAACATTGAGTCACAGTGTGGTGTGGTGTGTGTGCCTTTGCTGGTATGGACTGTGCATAGAATCCCAGCCCTGTGTTAGTGTTTGTGTATTTGGTGCTGTAGAGTCTGCATGAGTCACAGTAAGATGTGTGTGTGTACTGCTATAGGCTGTACACTGAGCCATATTAAGGTGTGTTTCTGTGTGTGTGTGTGCGGGTATAGGCTATGCATTGACTCACATTGAGCCATGTGTTTGTATGTGCTACTATACACTGTTCATTGAGTCTCAGTGAGCCATTGTTGTGTGTGTCTGTTTACTTGTATGGGCTTGGCATTGAGTCTCAGACAGGTGTTTGTGTGTGCCTGTGTGTCTGTGTGGTGGTATAAACTGCATTGAGTCACACGGCGGTGTGTGTGAGAGTGTGAGTGTGTGCAGGTACAGGCTGGTATTGAACCACAGTGAAGCGTGTGTGTGCGTGTGTGTTTGTGTGTGCTGGAATAGGCAGAGCATTGAGTCTCAGGTGTGTGTATGTGTGTGTGTATGCTGGTATGGTCTCTGCATTGATTCACTAAGGTGTGTTGTGTGTGTATGTACATGGAGCTGAAGACTGTACACTGATTCACACTGAGCTGTGTGTGTATGTGTGTGTGTGTGTGATGGTATGGGTTTGGCATTGAGTCACTGAGGTGTGTGTTTGTGTGTGTATACCTGGAACTACAGACTGTGCACTGATTCACAATGAGCCATGTGTGAATGTGTGTATGTGATAGTATAGGGTGTGCATAGAGTCACAAAGAGCCGTGCATATGTGTCTTTGCATGGGTGTTGTGGTATAGGGTCTTCATTGTGTCACAGTGACTGTGCGTGTGTGTGTGTGTGTGTTTGTGATGGTATACTACATGCATTGAATCAGAGAGAGCCATGCATGTGTCTCTGTGTGTGTGTGCTGGCATAGGCATTACACTGAGTCACAGTGAGCCATGTGTTTGTATGTTTGTGTAGACTCTGCATTGAGTCACAGTAAACCTTGTGTGTGTGCCAGTACAGGTTGTGCATTGAGTCAGTGAGTCATATGTGTGTGTGTGTTTGTGTGTGTGTGTGCTTGTTTAGACAGTGCATTGAGTCCAATGAGCAGTGTATGTTTGTGTGTGTGTGTGTGTGCTGTTAGGTAATGTACATTGAGTCACAGTAGCTCTGTGTGTGTTTTAGAATACCTCTGGGCTGGCATAGGCTGAGAATTGAGTCACAGTGTGGTGTGTGTGTGAGTGTTCATGTGTGTGCAAGTATAGGCTGGACATTGAAGCACAGTGAGCTGTGTGTGTTTGTGTGTGTGCTGATATACGCTGCACATTCAGTTACAGTGAGCTGTGTGTGTATGTGAGTGTGCTTGTAGAAGCTGCACACTGGTTAATAGTGAGGTGTGTATGAGTGTGTGTATGCTGTTACATACTGGGCATTCAGTCACAGTTTGCTGTGTGTGTGTGTGCATGCATGTGTGCTTTTATAGGCTGTGCCTTGATTCACATTGAACTGTGAGTGTGGGTGTGTGGATGTCTGCTGGTATACATTTTGCATTGTTTCACAATGAGCTGTGTGTGTGTGTGTGTGTGTTCTGGTATGAGATGTACATTGAGATACAGTGAGCCGTGCATGTGTGTGGCTGTGTGTGTGTGTGTGTGCTGCTAGAGGCTGGGCATTGTGTAACACTGAGGTATGTGTTTCTGTGTGTCACTCTATAGACTGTGCATTGAGTCTGTGTGTGTGCATGCATGTGTGCTGGTATAGGCTATGCATTGATTCACATTGAGTTAATGTGTGGTTGTGCATGTTGTGTGGCTATATGTTTTGCATTGATTCACTGTGAGCTGTGTGTGTGTGAGTGTGCATGTGTGTGAACATATAGGCTGGACATTGAGTCACAGTGAGGTGTGTGTGTGAGTTTGTGTTTATGTGCAGTGGTAAAAGCCACGCAATGAGAACCAGTGATGTTTGTGTCTGATAGTGTGTGTCTTTTCAGGTTTATGCTGGGCATTGAGTCACAGTGAGCCGTGTGTGTGTGTGCATGTGTGTGTTTGTGTGCTGGTATAGGCTGTGCATTGAGTCACAGTGAGGTGTGTGTGTCTGTTCAGGTGTACACTGGGCATTGAGTCTCAGCTTTGTATGTCTGTGTGTGTGTGCTGAGATAGGCTGTGCATTGAGTCACAGTGACATGTGTGTCAGTGTCTGTGTGAGTGTGTATTCAGACACAGTGAGGTTTGAGTGTGAGTGTGTGTGTGCTGTTAGAGACTGTGGATTGAGTATCAGTGAGCCATGTTTGTTTTTGTGTGTGTGCATGCATGTGTTCTGTTATAAGCTGTGCACTGAGTCACATTGCCGTATTTTTGTGTGTGTGTGTATGCCTGTTGATATAGGCTATGCATTGAGTCACAGTGCTCCGTTAGTGTCTGTGAGGGTTTGTTGGTATAAGCTGTGCACAGGGTCCCAGTGAGCCATCTGTGTGTGTCTGTGCAAATATGGACAGTGCATTGAGTCACAGTGAGTCATGTGTGTCTCTGGGTGTGTGTGTGTCCACATGTGCTGTGTTCGGTTGCGTGTTTTGTCACAGTAAGCCATGTGTGATTATGTGCTGGTATAGACTGTGAACTGAGTCACGGCCATGTGTGTGTGTGTGTGTGTGTGTGTGTATGCATGCAGACATAGGCTATGCATTGACTCATAGTGAGCTGTTTATGTGTTTGTGATGGTATAGGCTGTCAATTGATTCACAGTGAGCTGTTTGTGTGTGCATGTGCTGATATAGTTTGAGCATTGAGTCACAGTTTGGCTGTGAGTTTGTTTTGCCAGTACAAGATGTACACCGAGTTACAGTGAGCCGTAGGTGTCTGTGGCTTTGTGTGTATGTGTGTGCCTATATAGGTGGTGCAGTAAGTCACAGTGAGCTGTGAGTGTGGGTGTGATGCTAGTATAGACTGTGAACTGAGTCACAGAGAACCATGTGTGTGTGTGTGTGTGTGTGTGTGTTGTTTGCTTCAAGTTAATGTGCATTGAGTCACAGTGAGCTCTGTGTGTGTTTGTGAATACCTCTGGGCTGGTATAGGCTGAGCATTGAGTCACAGTGAGGTGTGTGTGTAAGTGTACGTGTGTGTGCAAGTATAGGCTGGGCATTGAATCACAGTGAGCTGTGTGTTTTCGTGTGTGTGCTGGTATAGGCTGCGCATTCAGTCACAGTGAGCCATGTGTATGTGTGAGTGCTCTTGTAGAGGCTGCACATTGAATCACAGTGAGGTGTGTGTGTGATTGTGTGTGTGTGTGCTGTTCCATTCTGTGCATTCTGTCACAGTTAGCCGTGTGTGTGTGCGCATTTGTGTGTGATTTTATAAGCTGTGCATTGATTCACATTGAACTGTGTGTGTGGGTGTGTGCTGGTGTATGCTTTGCATTTTTCACAGTCATCTGGGGGTATGTGTGTCTGTGTGTTGTGCTACAGGCTGAGCATTGTGTCACAGTGAAGTGTGTTTGTGGGAGTGTGCATGTGTCTGCATCTAAAGGCTGGCTATTAGTCACAGTGTGCCTTGTGTGTTTGTGTATGTTTCTGTACTGGTATAGGCTGTGCATTCATTCACAGTGAGGTGTGTTTGTGTGTCTGTCCTGGCGTAGGCTGGTTATTGGGTGACAGTGAGCCATGTGTGTGTGTGTGCTTGTAAAATCTGTGAACTGAGTCATGGCCATGTTTGTGTGTGTGAATGCTGGTATAGTTTATGCATTGACACATAGTGATACACGTGTGTGTTTCGTGATGGTATAAGCCATGCACTGAGTGTGAGTGAGCTGTTTTCATGTGTGCATGCTGGTATATTCTGAACTTTGAGTCACAGTGTGGTATGTGGCCGTGTATGTGTGTGTGTGTGTGTGTGTGTGTTCCGGTATAAGATGTACATTGAGATACAGTGAGCCGTGCATATGTGTGGCTGTGTGTGTGTGTGTGTGTGTGTGCTGCTAGAGGCTGCGCATTGTGTAACACGGAGCCATGGGTGTGTTGTGTGTTGGTGGGCTTTCATTGATTCAATGGGTGTGTGTGTCTGTGTTTGTTGTGCTAAAGACTGCATTGAGTCACAGTGAGTCGTGTGTGTGTGTGCTGGTATAGACGATTGATTGAGTCACGGTCAGCCATGTGTGTGTGCATGTTGGTATGTGTGTGTGTTCTTCTATAGGTTGTGCATTGAGTCACAGCGAACCCTGTATCTGTGCAGGTGTGTATGTGTGGTGCTGGTATAGGCTGTGCATTGAGTGACACTGAGGTGTGAGTGTATGCTTGTGTGTTTTGGTATACATTGTACATTGAGTCACAGTGCTGTGTGTTTGTGTGCACGCTGGTATAGTCTGTGCATTGAGTCACAGTGATGTGTGTGTGTCTGCGTGTTCTGGTATAGGCTGACCATTGTGTCACATTGAGGTGTGTGTGTGTGCTGGCATAGGCTGCACTTTTTGTCACAGTGAGGTGTGTGTGTGTATGTGTAGGTACAGGCTGTGCATTGAGTCACAGTGTGGGGTGTGTGTGTGATGTTATATGCTGTGCACTAGGACACAGTGAGCCATGTGTGTGTGCTGGTATAATCTGACCATTGAGTCACAGTGTGGTGTGGTGTGTGTGCTTTTGCTGGTATGGATTGTGCATTGAATCCCAGCCCTGTGTTAATGTTTGTGTATTTGGTGCTGTAGAGTCTGCATGAGTCACAGTAAGGTGTGTGTGTGTGCTGCTATAGGCTGAGAATTGAGTAACACCTAGGTGAGTGTATGTGTATGTGTATGCTGATAAGGGATTTGCATTGAATCAGTGAGCGGTGTGTGTGTGTGTGTGTACTGCTATAGGCTGTGCACTGAGCCACATTAAGGTGTGTTTCTGTGTATGTGTGTGTGGGTATAGGCTATGCATTGACTCACATTGAGCCATGTGTTTGTATGTGCTAGTATACACTGTTCATTGAGTCTCAGTGAACCATGGTTGTGTGTGTCTGTTTACTTGTATGGGCTTGGCATTGAGTCACAGTGAGGTGTGTGTGTGTGTCTGTGTGTCTGTGTGGTGGTATAAGCTGCATTGAGTCACACGGCGTGGTGTGTGAGAGTGTGTGTGTGTGCAGGTACAGGCTGGTATTGAATCACAGTGAGCTGTGTGTGTGTGTGTGTGTGTGTGTGCTGCAATAGGCAGAGCATTGAGTCTCAGGTGTGTGTATGTGTGTGTGTATGTTGGTATGGTCTCTGCATTAATTCACTAAGGTGTGTTGTGTGTGTATGTACATGGAGCTGAAGACCGTATACTGATTCACAGTGAGCTGTGTGTGTATGTGTGTGTGTGTGTGATGGTATGGGCTTTTCATTGAATCACTGAGGTGTGTGTCTGTGTGTGTATACCTGGAACTACAGACTGTGCACTGATTCACAACGAGCCATGTGTGAATGTGTGTAGGTGATAGTATAGGGTGTGCATAGAGTCACAAAGAGCCGTGCATATGTGTCTTTGCATGGGTGTTGTGGTATAGGCTGTGTACTGTGGCACAGTGACTGTGCATGTGTGTGTGTTTGTGTTTGTGATGGTATAGTGCGTGCATTGAATAAGAGAGAGCCATGCATGTGTCTCTCTGTGTGTGTGCTGGCATAGGCATTACATTGCGTCACAGTGAGCCATGTGTTTGTATGTTGGTCTAGACTCTGCCTTGAGTCACAGTAAGCCTTGTGTGTGTGCCAGTACAGGCTATGCATTGAGTCAGTGAGTCATATATGTGTGTGTGTGTGTGTGTGTGCTGGTATGTGCAGTGCATTGAGTCCAAGAGAGCCGTGTATGTTTGTGTGTGTGTGTGTGTGCTGCTATAGGTGGTTCCCTGACTCACAGTCAGTTATGTGTGAGTGTGTGTTTGTGTGTTCTTGTATAGGCTGTGCATTGATCCACAGTGAGCCATGTGTGTATGCTGGTATAGGAGGTGCATTGAGTCACAGTGATGGTTGTGTTTGTGTGTGTGTGTGCTGCAGTAGGCTGTGAATTGAGTCACAGAAGGTGGGTCTTTGTGTGTGTATGTGCAAGTACAGGCTGCGGTTTGAGTCAGAGAGATGGGTGTCTCTGTGTGGTGTAATAGGCTGTGCATTGAATCACAGCAAGCCGTATTTTTGTGTGTATGTGTATTTTTGTATGTGTGTGTGTGTGATGGTACAGGCTGAACACTGAGTCACTGAGGTGTTCATGTGTGTATGTGGTGCTACAGACTCTTCGTTAGGTCAAACTGAGCCATATGTGTGTGTATGTTTTTGTGTGTGTACAGTTATTGGCTCTGCATTGAGTCATGGTGAACCATGTGTGTGTGGGGAGCTGGTATAGTCACAGCACTGAGTCACAGTTAAATGTGTAGGAGATGTGTGTGTATGTGTGTGTGTGTATTTGCTGGTGTATACTGTGCATTGAGTCACAGTTAGTAGTGCAGTGTGTGTGTGTCTGTGATGGTGTGGACTGTGTTTTTATCCACTTTGACATGAACGAGTGTGTGTGTGTGTATCTGTGTGTGTGTGTGTGTGTGTGTGCTAGCACTGAATGACCATTGAGACAGAGTGGGCTCTGTGTGTGTCTGTGTGTGTGCTGGTATAGACTCTGTATTGATTCACTGTGAGCTGTGTGTTTAAGTGTTTGCTCGTATAGGCAGTGCATTGAGTCTCACTGAGGTGTTTCTGTGTGTGTGTGCTGGTACAGAAAGCTTTTCCAGTCACAGACAGGTGTGTGTGTGTGCTGCAGTAGACTGTGAATTGAGTAGCAGAAGGTGGGTCTTTGTGTGTGTATGTGCAGGTACAGGCTGCGGTTTGAGTTAGAGTGATGGGTGTCTCTGTGTGGTGTTATAGGCTGTGCATTGAATCACAGTGAGCCGTGTGTGTGTGTGCGTGTGTGCTGGAATAGGCAGAGCATTGAGTCTCAGGTGTGTGTATGTGTGTGTGTATGCTGGTATGGTCTCTGCATTGATTCACTAAGGTGTGTTGTGTGTGTATGTACATGGAGCTGAACACTGTACACTGATTCACAGTGAGCTGTGTGTGTATGTGTGTGTGTGTGTGATGGTATGGGCTTTGCATTGAGTCACTGAGGGGTGTGTCTGTGTGTGTACAACTGGAACTACAGACTGTGCACTGATTCACAATGAGCCATGTGTGAATGTGTGTATGTGATAGTATAGGGTGTGCATAGACTCACAAAGAGCCGTGCATATGTGTCTTTGCATAGGTGTTGTGGTATAGGCTGTGCATTGTGTCACAGTGACTGTCCGTGTGTGTGTGTGTGTGTTTGTGATGGTATAGTACGTGCATTGAATCAGAGAGAGCCATGCATGTGTCTCTGTGTGTGTGTGTTGGCATAGGCATTACATTGAGTCACAGTGAGCCATGTGTTTGTATGCTGGTGTAGACTCTGCATTGAGTCACAGTAAGCCTTTTGTGTGTGCCAGTACAGGCTGTGCATTGAGTCAGTGAGTCATATGTGTGTGTGCGTGTGTGTGTGTGTGCTGGTATAGACAGTGCATTGAGTCCAATGAGCCGTGTATGTTTGTGTGTGAGTGTGCGTGCTGCTATAGGTGGTTCACTGAGTCACAGTCAGATATGTGTGAGTGAGTGTTTGTGTGTTCTTGTATAGGTTGTGTATTGATTCACAGTGAGCCCTGTGTGTATGGTGGTATAGGCGGTGCATTGAATCACAGTGATGGTTGTTTTTCTGTGTGTATGCTGCAGTAGGCTGTGAATTGAGTCACAGAAGGTGGGACTTTGTGTGTGTATGTGCAGGTACAAGCTGCAGTTCGAGTCACAGTGATGGGTGTCTCTGTGTGGTGTTATAGGCTGTGTATTGAATCACAGCGAGCCGTATTAGTGTGTGTATGTGTATTTGTGTATGCGTGTGTGTGTGTGATGGTACAGGCTGAACATTGAGTCACTGAGGTGTGCATGTGTGTATGTGGTGCTACAGACTGTTCGTTAGGTCAAACTGAGCCATATCTGTGTGTAGGTGTGTGTGTGTACAGTTATTTGCTGTGCACTGAGTCACAGTGAACCATGTGTGTGTGTGGAGCTGGTATAGTCAGAGCACTGAGTCACAGTTGAATGTGTGGGAGTTGTTTGTGTATGTGTGTATTTGCTGGTGTAGACTGTGCATTGAGTCACAGTGAGTAGTGCGGTGTGTGTGTGCTGTGATGGTGTGGACTGTGGTTTTATCCACTTTGACCTGAACGGCTGTGTGTGTTTGTGTGTTTGTGTGTGTGTGTGTGTGTGTGCTGGCACTAGATGACAATTGAGACAGAGTGGGCTGTGTGTCTGTGTGTGAGCTGGTATAGACTCTGTATTGAGTCACTGTGAGCTGTGTGTGTATGTGTGCGCTCATATAGGCTGTGCATTGAGTCACAGTGAGGTGTTTGTGTGTGTGTGTGCTGGTACAGGAAGCGTTTTCAGTCACAGTCTCGTGTGTGTGTGTGTGCATGTGAGTTTGTGTGCTGGTATGGGCTTTATTGTGCTGGTATGGGCTTTATTGACTCATGGGTGTGTGTGTGAGTGTGTGGTGATACAGACTGCATTGAGTCACAGTGCGCTGTGTGTGTGTGTGCTGGTATAGGCGATTTATTGAGTACCAGTGAGCCATGTGTGAGTGCGTGTTGGTGTGTGTGTGTGTGTACTGGTATAGGCTGTGCATTGAGTCACAGTGAGGCCTGCATCTGTGCATGTCTGTGTTTGTGTGTGTGTGTTTGCTGGTATAGGCTGAGCTTTGAATCACTCTGAGGTGTGTGTGCATGTGCTGGTAAAATTGTGCCTTGATTCACTGTGCCATGTGAGTGTGTGTGCACGCTGGTATAGGTTGTGCATTGAGTCAGAGTGGGAGGTGTGTGTGTCTGTGTGTTCTGGTATAGGCTGACAATTGAGGCACACTGAGATCTGTGTGCACATGTGTGTATATGTGTGCTGGTACAGCCTGCTCATTGAGTCATATTGAGTTTTGTGTGTGTGTGTGTGCAGGTAGAGGCAGCACATTGAGTCACAGTGAGGTGTATGTGTGTGATGTTATATGCTATGCACTGATTCATAGGGAGGTTTGTGTCTGTGTGTGTGCACTTTCTGGTATAGGATTTGCATTGAATCACACTGAGCTGTGTTTTTGAGTGTCAGTATATGTGCGTGTGTGGAGGTATGGGCTGTGGATTGACTCACAGTTTGCCATATGTGCTTCTCTGTGTGTGTATGTCTGCTAGCATATCCTGTGCACTGAGTCACAGGGAGCCTTGTGTGTGTGTGTGTGTGTGTGTGTGTCCTGGTATAGAGTGTGCATTGATTCACAGTCAGCCATGTGTGTGTGTGTGTGAGTGCACTGGTATAGGATGTGCAGTGAGTCAGAGTGATGTGTGTGTGTGTCTGCGTGTTCTGATATAGGCTGACCATTGTGTAACATTGAGGGTGTGTGTGTGTGTGTGCTGGTATAGGCTGCATATTTTGTCACAGTGAAGTGTGTGTGTGTGTATGTGTAGGTACAGGCTGTGCATTGAGTCACAGTGTGGGGTGTGTGTGTGATGTTATATTCTGTGCACTAGGACACAGTGAGTCGTGTGTGTGTGCTGGTATAATCTGAACATTGAGTCACAGTGTGGTGTGGTGTGTGTGCCTTTGCTGGTATGGACTGTGCATAGAATCCCAGCCCTGTGTTAGTGTTTGTGTATTTGGTGCTGTAGAGTCTGCATGAGTCACAGTAAGATGTGTGTGTGTACTGCTATAGGCTGTACACTGAGCCATATTAAGGTGTGTTTCTGTGTGTGTGTGTGCGGGTATAGGCTATGCATTGACTCACATTGAGCCATGTGTTTGTATGTGCTACTATACACTGTTCATTGAGTCTCAGTGAGCCATTGTTGTGTGTGTCTGTTTACTTGTATGGGCTTGGCATTGAGTCTCAGACAGGTGTTTGTGTGTGCCTGTGTGTCTGTGTGGTGGTATAAACTGCATTGAGTCACACGGCGGTGTGTGTGAGAGTGTGAGTGTGTGCAGGTACAGGCTGGTATTGAACCACAGTGAAGCGTGTGTGTGCGTGTGTGTTTGTGTGTGCTGGAATAGGCAGAGCATTGAGTCTCAGGTGTGTGTATGTGTGTGTGTATGCTGGTATGGTCTCTGCATTGATTCACTAAGGTGTGTTGTGTGTGTATGTACATGGAGCTGAAGACTGTACACTGATTCACACTGAGCTGTGTGTGTATGTGTGTGTGTGTGTGATGGTATGGGTTTGGCATTGAGTCACTGAGGTGTGTGTTTGTGTGTGTATACCTGGAACTACAGACTGTGCACTGATTCACAATGAGCCATGTGTGACTGTGTGTATGTGATAGTATAGGGTGTGCATAGAGTCACAAAGAGCCGTGCATATGTGTCTTTGCATGGGTGTTGTGGTATAGGGTCTTCATTGTGTCACAGTGACTGTGCGTGTGTGTGTGTGTGTGTGTTTGTGATGGTATAGTACATGCATTGAATCAGAGAGAGCCATGCATGTGTCTCTGTGTGTGTGTGCTGGCATAGGCATTACACTGAGTCACAGTGAGCCATGTGTTTGTATGTTGGTGTAGACTCTGCATTGAGTCACAGTAAGCCTTGTGTGTGTGCCAGTACAGGTTGTGCATTGAGTCAGTGAGTCATATGTGTGTGTGTGTTTGTGTGTGTGTGTGCTTGTTTAGACAGTGCATTGAGTCCAATGAGCAGTGTATGTTTGTGTGTGTGTGTGTGTGCTGTTAGGTAATGTGCATTGAGTCACAGTAGCTCTGTGTGTGTTTTTGAATACCTCTGGGCTGGCATAGGCTGAGAATTGAGTCACAGTGTGGTGTGTGTGTGAGTGTTCATGTGTGTGCAAGTATAGGCTGGACATTGAAGCACAGTGAGCTGTGTGTGTTTGTGTGTGTGCTGATATAGGCTGCACATTCAGTTACAGTGAGCTGTGTGTGTATGTGAGTGTGCTTGTAGAAGCTGCACACTGGTTAATAGTGAGGTGTGTATGAATGTGTGTGTGCTGTTACATACTGGGCATTCAGTCACAGTTTGCTGTGTGTGTGTGTGCATGCATGTGTGCTTTTATAGGCTGTGCCTTGATTCACATTGAACTGTGAGTGTGGGTGTGTGGATGTCTGCTGGTATACATTTTGCATTGTTTCACAATGAGCTGTGTGTGTGTGTGTGTGTGTGTTCTGGTATGAGATGTACATTGAGATACAGTGAGCCGTGCATGTGTGTGGCTGTGTGTGTGTGTGTGTGCTGCGAGAGGATGGGCATTGTGTAACACTGAGCTATGTGTTTCTGTGTGTCACTCTATAGACTGTGCATTGAGTCTGTGTGTGTGCATGCATGTGTGCTGGTATAGGCTATGCATTGATTCACATTGAGTTAGTGTGTGGTTGTGCATGTTGTGTGGTTATATGTTTTGCATTGATTCACTGTGAGCTGTGTGTGTGTGAGTGTGCATGTGTGTGAACATATAGGCTGGACATTGAGTCACAGTGAGGTGTGTGTGTGAGTTTGTGTTTATGTGCAGTGGTAAAAGCCACGCAATGAGAACCAGTGATGTTTGTGTCTGATAGTGTGTGTCTTTTCAGGTTTATGCTGGGCATTGAGTCACAGTGAGCCGTGTGTGTGTGTGCATGTGTGTGTTTGTGTGCTGGTATAGGCTGTGCATTGAGTCACAGTGAGGTGTGTGTGTCTGTTCAGGTGTACACTGGGCATTGAGTCTCAGCTTTGTATGTCTGTGTGTGTGTGCTGAGATAGGCTGTGCATTGAGTCACAGTGACATGTGTGTCAGTGTCTGTGTGAGTGTGTATTCAGACACAGTGAGGTTTGAGTGTGAGTGTGTGTGTGCTGTTAGAGACTGTGGATTGAGTATCAGTGAGCCATGTTTGTTTTTGTGTGTGTGCATGCATGTGTTCTGTTATAAGCTGTGCACTGAGTCACATTGCCGTATTTTTGTGTGTGTGTGTATGCCTGTTGATATAGGCTATGCATTGAGTCACAGTGCTCCGTTAGTGTCTGTGAGGGTTTGTTGGTATAAGCTGTGCACAGGGTCCCAGTGAGCCATCTGTGTGTGTCTGTGCAAATATGGACAGTGCATTGAGTCACAGTGAGTCATGTGTGTCTCTGGGTGTGTGTGTGTCCACATGTGCTGTGTTCGGTTGCGTGTTTTGTCACAGTAAGCCATGTGTGATTATGTGCTGGTATAGACTGTGAACTGAGTCACGGCCATGTGTGTGTGTGTGTGTGTGTGTGTATGCATGCAGACATAGGCTATGCATTGACTCATAGTGAGCTG